>NC_134112.1:52260000-52885000 GCF_040939455.1 Microcebus murinus
AGGAGGTCTAAATCTACCTCTAAATCTACCAAGCCCACCTCAGGATAATTTAATATTGTTGGTCAAGTTATGTATAATCTATTCTACTTTATTGATAGTTTAAGAAATATTTCAAAGTTTATTTTGTCTAGTCTTATTTTAATTTTAGGTATCCATTTTGAAAATAAACTCCGAAAGTATGTTAATCCTCAGCACAAACTCAAGCAATATTTTTTGCAAAATACAGAATAGTTAAATGTCTATAATATATTATCACATACATATTATCACATACATATTATGTATATGTGCATGTGTGTGTGTATACACACACACATGCACAAATACATAATTGTGCTTAAAGTATTGAAGTATAAAGACACTATATCCTTGTATAGGAAAGTTTAGCTTGAGTAATTTATTTATTTTTTTTACTTTTTTTATCTGCACATATGTCTAATAATTAAAGCATAGAATCATGAATTACAGGTCATATTATTTGAAATGTTGTCTGACCTTAATAGATTTGCGAAAGAAATCACCAATAGAAATATTCTCTATATACATTTAGATATATTATATTTTAGAGTATTCAAATTGAAATATGATTTTGCAAATGGCAACTTTTATTTTCCAATTCAAATATAAACCAATGAATTTCTCAACATTGTGCCAAATCTTCCTTTGTTTGAAAAAGAAAATCATTGTTTTATCCTCTAAATTCCAAAATAAACTTATCCTGTGAGCATGGGTGGAATACACTATTCGTAATAATTTTATTCTATTACATCCAAACCCAGCCAAAAGGCTAAAGAGAAATTATATTTGAGTTGTAAAAAATTTCCTTAACCTAAGACTCAATATTAATCAACTTTTACTTTTGAGTGAAAACCAACAAATGAAGGTGATGAATGTGAATTTCATGAATCAGAATCACTGATGATGCATATTATTATTTGGCCAATGCATTAAGCAGAAAGGTTGTATGAACAAAATAATGAAATAGTATTTAGGAACCTCAAGCACCTAGTTTTAGTTTCACTATGAATTTAATTTCCCAGTTCACTATGAATTTAGTTTCCAGTTTTAGTTTCACTATGAATTTAAGGAAAAGTTCAATAATATGTCTATAACAAAGCTATTGTTTCTATAAAGCATTTATGTTTCTTGGCAAACTGTGTCTTTATTAGGATTTTTAAAATATTCATAAGCCTGTCTGTCATTCCTAATTAATTTTTTCCAAAATGATATTTGGTAATTTCTTTTCATGAGATCAATTTTGTCCCACAATTCTTAAAGGGCCAGATGTAAGAAACAAAGTCACTTCTTCAGGTATTGAATTGAATAAACTTTAAAAAGAGAGAAAGGGTTAAAATTCATTGAGTCTCTGTTATGTGTTCTTTGCTATCCAAGCATCACCATAGTACTTCTCACTTTTGCTATGAGACAGGTTATCATTGTTATTCCTAGTTTATAATTCTTAGAGATTAAGTAATTTGAAAAAGATAAAATAGTAATAATTGATTGAAATCAATAGACTCATTCCTCTTTTTTCTCAGACTCCCATTTGTCTTCCAAATAGATTAATGATTTATATTAATAATTCAACTATTTAAAATATAAAAATCACTGGGGCTGTAATTTTCTCTATATTTGATGATGATGCAATAACAAATAATTTATATACCTTTAGTATGCATTATACTCTATGAATTATATTTAGTTGACAATTTAATGCATTCTTTTATTTAATCAGTACAAAAAAATTCATAGCATAGGATTTCGTATGCAGAAGAAAACCAAGATCTTATATTTAATTGGCCAAAAGACAATTTTATAAATGACAGAGCACGGATTCTAATACAGATTAAAAATATGTTCTGCTTTTGCTTGAACATGCCTAAGACATCCTTCTGAGCCTTGTGGATTCAGCTTCAGTGATTGTCAAGCATGTACGTTTATAAAAATGAGAAAACTTAAGTGAATATATACTAATTCCTGAGAATGAAAAAAGAAAAATAAGATAATATTTCCTTATTTCAGTGGACTATCAATGTTACTTTTGAAAAGGAAGAAATAATTAGATCTGTCATCTATGAGCTGTACAGTTTTACCACTTTTGTACAAAGTGTATACATAAATTATAGAATTGATTCAGTTTGGAGGAATTCTTTTATATTTCCTGCCTTTTTCAATTTGATCAGTTTCAATGAGAAAGAGAGAATGAGCAAGTATAAGGGACTGAAAAAAATATGCTAAGTATATAGAATAATTTCTGTAAATCCAATTTGTGATTATTTTCAGTGATTTTTCAATAGAATGGGAATGGGTTTAAAATTTATTTTTGGAAGATGCATATTGCACAAATTCAAAATTTAATAAGTCATTGCAAGTTTTGATAAAATAATGATCATGCATATATAAACTGTGCAGCATTTTAGTTAAGGTATCATTAAACACAAATTATTAGGGTTTCATGTATGTCTGTTTTTTTATTTTTTTCATTAAAAATAAACAGACAATAAATCAATTTTACAACTCATCAGAAGAGTGTTAAAATGAATTGGCACCCATATTTTTGAGTATGTGCTAGCTCTGCTTTTTTTATTTATCCGTTATAGTAAAGAGAGAATGTCTAGTATTGGCATTCACAGTTTATTTTTAAATCTAGAATAGATAGCATAGATGCCTGATTTCCTTTCAAAACCTGTCTTTTTAATGCACTTTGTCATTTTAGATGCTATGATTTCTAAACCTGGACAAATAGAAAGAAGTCTGCTTAGGTGACATATTTATTATATATCGTAGGCAATGCTTGAAAAGCATAATAACTCTGGTAAAACAAAATTAAAAAAAATATATTTTTTTCCAGGAAGTCAAGACTATTTTACTTGAAACTTTAGGGATTCCAACAGTTTCCACTAGTGTGGTAATATTAAGATTAGGCATTTTTCTTATGAATTTTTTCAGTCATTTTAATAACACTGAATTGGTTGAGAATTTAGCTGTCAGATTAATTTTGATATATTTTAAATATTATATAGTTTTTTCTATCTGCTTTTAAGATTTTTCTTCTTTTTTTGGTAGTTTTACTATGATGTGCATAAGGTTTTTGGTTGTTTGGTTGTTTTAGTTGCTGCTTTCTTGCTTAGAGTATGTAGTACTCCTTGAATTTATGGCATGATCATTTTTGTCATGGAAATTTCATAATCATTATCTCTCCAAATGTTGCTTCTGCCCACATTTGTCATTATTCTCCTTCTAGGACTATATAAGCTACCAGGGGTGGAGAACCTGTGACCTTGGAGCCACATGGCCTTCTGGATCCTTGAGTGCAGCCTTTTGACAGAATCCAAATTTTACAGAGGAAATCATTTTATTAAAAAGGGTGCAGCAGACCAGAGAGAGACGAAGCTTTTTTTTTTTTTAATGCTTCCCTTGGTGTTTAAAAAAGAACAATTTTGAAATCAGAATATTGCAGAACCATTTCACTGTGTTTCAACGTTTCTTAGAATCTTTTGTGTGTATGTATGTGCATGTTTTAACCCTTTATCTTTCTTTACTTCAGCCTTTATAATTTTCACCAATCTTAAATTCACAAACTTTCAACATTGTGTTCGTGTCCTTAAATATATCCACTAAGTACTTAATTTTAATTAATATATTCTCCTCCAAACATTGATTTTTTTATTATTTTTCCTTTTCTGTGGCAAAATTCTTTCTCCCATCATTGAACTCCTTTAAATTTATTCATAGTCATTTGAAAAATCAAGTCAGATAATTTCAATTCAGGTTCTCATATAGTGTGTTTCTTGTGTTTATTTTTCACTTGATTTTGTTTAAATGATTTTTGTGTGGTAGTTAAATCCAGTGGCTAACAAGCATAGAGATTATCTGGTTCTCTAGATTAAGACATTTTTCTCCCAAGGAGGTTTATATTTGCTTCTGGCAGGCATGTAGGTAAGAAGTAAAGCAGTTTAATGTGATCAAACATAAAAATGACTTGAAGATGGGCTTCAGTCTTTACAAATATGTGTATCCCTTCATGATTCTTACTGAAATCCTTGGGTATTTTTCCTTTTCTATAGCAATATCTGCTTCTTACATTTGGATTTTCTTTTGTTTAGATAATGACACTCCCATTTTAATCTCTAAGTCAGTAGGTAGTCCTCATGGGTGAGAATCAACCATATCCTCTATGATCCAGTCAGTAAATGCTGTGATGGGAGTGCAAATTGACCTCCCTCTCAGTAGGTGGTGATTGCTGGAGGGAACAGCTGCACTGTTTTTGAATGCTGTGGCCAGCTCTAGTTCCTCAGAAGAAGCTCTCTAACGCCCCGAGGTTGTGAGTGGGGCCCTGGAACTTCCAGGTGAGTCTTTTATTTGCCACCACAGCAGAGGCAGGTCGGGGAATGAGGCTAGGCAGAGTTAGGTTGGGTGAACCTGTCCTCCCACTCCACAAGTGCTGGGAAGGGATATGCAGGGCATAAAGGTCTGTTCCCCACCTCGGGGATAAGTTGCTGCCCTCACTCCTTTCAACCCTCCCCTGTTTCTCAGTTCTTCCCAGGCTTCCGCCTGCAGGCAGAACGTCAAGTCAGCCGAGCTCCCCCATAACTGTGATGCAGGCAGTGAGGTTCTCTTGTAAGGATCCTGGCCTGAGCTGGGAGCACTGACCGGAGGGCAGGTTCAGGGCCCGGAAGGCTGGAGGCAGCTAGGACCTGGGGGGAGGGCTCAGGGTGAACAGGCTGCAGTCTGCTTCTCAGGAACAAGGGTCCTGCAGATGTGGGTCAGACACATGGAGAACATAGCTCTCCTCATCCTTCCCAGAGCCACCTAGGCAATCCCAACCTAGAGGGCAGGGGCAGGGCCAGGCAGACAGGAGGCAGCTAGGACCTGGAAGATGGGCTCAGGTGAATGGGCTGCAATATGGTTTTTTAGGCACAGGGGTCCTACAGATACAGGTCAGCTGCATAGAGAATGCAGCTCTTCTCACCCCACCCAGAGCCCACAGAAGTGGCTGCCCAAGGCCTCTCAGGACAGAGCCTCCTATACCCCAGTGTGACAACCCTCCAAACCAGAAATGGAGTGGAGCCATAAACTGAACTCCCAATCAAGTCCTCCAAGCAGAAACCCCCAAAGATGGTAGCCAACTGGACCTGGAGAGTGGGGTTCAGTGCTAGGCAGGCAGTAAGCAGCTAGGACCTAAAAGATGGGCTCAGGAGAATAGGCTGCAATCAGCTTCTTAGGCACTGGGGTCCAGCAGATGCAGGCGAGCCATGTAGAGCATGCAGCCCTCATCGCCTCACCCAGAGCCTGCCCGAGTCCTCTCAGGTCAGCACCTCCTGCTCTCTGATCACTTCTCATTCCCTGCTCCTGCTGATCTCCAGGAGTGAAGTGCCCATCTCCAAATTCCAGCGTACAACTCAGGGAAGCCGCAAATCAGTCCAGTGTCTCCCCAGCCCAGCATAGTCCTGGCCTGGTGCACCCAAGAGTCCAGGATGGCCCCGCTATTGTCTCCTCTCCACAGAACCTATTGTCTAGTGCAGTGGCTCTGCACTGACTCCAGGCATGACCCTGTCTGAGCAGGTAGGAAGTCTGTGGGTGGGGGGACTGTCCTCATGCAGGTCAGGTAGCACTGTGCCAGCAAAGCCAATGTGGCCCTCTCATGCTCTGTTCTCTATTGTTCTCCTCTGTTCTCTAGTCTTTGTGTGTGTATCTCCTCATCATCTTCCCCCCCCACCCCCCGCCCCACCATACTGAGTGTCCCACGTTGCTTCTCTGTGAATTCACAATGCTGCTTTGGGGGTAAGCGATCCACACATAGGCAGCTGTCTGCACTCTTCTCCTCCCTCCCTGGGAGTGTGAGGTGGGATACCACAGCTAGTCTACCATTTTTTTTACCACTTCCATTCTTCCTAACAAACTTCCAAATAAAGTTGATTATATTGTCGCATTTAGCACATTTGTTTTCTTAAAAGAAAATATTAATTTATTGTTAGAATAATAGAGCTTTTATCATAAACATTTATAATATATTCATAAGTAAGTCACTGATTTACACTGTATTTTAACTTTATTTTTTCTAAGATATAAGTAAATATATGAGAAAATTATGAGATTAATTTTTTGGAGCAACTGAAAATTTATGCAAGTACTTTGCTTATGCACTTCTTAATATTACAATTACTATTAATGTATATTATTCCTAAAAAAGACATAAAATGGTTAATTTTATTAAGTCTTCACTATATGTTAATTCTTTTAATAGTTTCAAAAACTTTTGTATTAATTTTTACCATAATTCTATGATTATATGTATTGTTACAGCATAATAAATAGCATTGTCCAATAGAATTATTATGTGAGCCACATATATAATCTAAAATTTTCTAGTAGCCATAATTTTATTTATTTTTTATTTATTTATTTTTTTTGAGACAGAGTCTCACTTTGTTGCCCAGGCTAGAGTGAATGCCATGGCTTCAGCCTGGCTCACAGCAACCTCAATCTCCGGGGCTCAGCGATCCTACTGCCTCAGCCTCCCGAGTAGCTGGGGCTACAGGCATGCACCACCATGCCCGGCTAATTTTTTGTATATATATTTTTAGTTGGCCAATTAATTTATTTCTATTTTTGGTAGAGATGGGGTCTTGCTCAGGCTGGTTTCGAACTCCTGACCTCGAGCAATCTGCCCGCCTCAGCCTCCCAAAGTGCTAGGATTACAGGCATGAGCCACCATGCCCGGCATAGCCACAATTTTAAAAAGTAAAATGAAACGGATGAAATTAATGGTAATAATAGATTTTATTTCACACAAATAGATTTTATTAGATTTTATTTTATTAGTTAGTAATAGATTTTATTTCAATATATCCAAATATTATCATTTCAACATATATTCAATATTTAACAATACTGACATTTTACATTTTTTATATACAAATTTTCCTCAACATACATACTTTATGCTTACAGCACATCTCAATTTGGATCAGTCACATTTCAAATGTTCAATAGCTACATGTGGCTAGTGGCTACCATATTGGACAATATGGATTACAGAGATGAGAAAACTAAGGCTTACAAAACTTAAGAAATTTACTCAAGATCACCAAATAAGACATAGAGGCAGATCTTAAGTTCAGACCAAAGCTATCTGATTTTAAAGTCCAGGAAGATTAACCAGTAAGCATGTACTAGCTGTCCTTTAAGAATGATGAAATCCTCATGTGGTGTGGATCTGGGTAAAGTAAATAGCTGTGCTTAGGCCAAATCAATGTACATCCACATAACCGGTAGCACCAGAATGCTATTTCCTATTTCCACAAGTGATTGAAGACTGTCTTCCAAAATAACTTAGCCAGAGGGAAGAGAGTTACTTATGATAAGCTCCTGTGAATACCAAAATCCTAAAATTAGGAGAGAGAAAGGATTTGTATGCAACCAAATGTCTGTGTTTTGTATTTTTTCTGTGGATTCAAAACCCATGAACTCATGCCTGAGTCCTAAGTAGATGGATTGCCAGACATAAAAACTGTAATCTGGGCCAGGCATGGTGGTTAATGCTTGTGATCCTAGTACTCTGGGAGGCCATGGCAGGAGTATTGCTTGAGATCAGGATTTGAGACCAGCCTGCACAAGAGTGAGACCCAGTTTCTACTAAAGTGAGAAAAAATTAGCCAGACAACTGAAAATAGAAAAAATTAGCAGGCATGGTGGCATGTGCTTGTAGTCCCAGCTATTTGGGAGGCTGAGGCACAAGAATCACTTGTTGAGCCCATGAGTTTGAGGTTGCTGTGAGCTAGGCTGACACCATGTCAGTCTAGCCCAAGTGACAGAGTGAGACTCTGTCTTAAAACAAACAAACAAACAAACAAAAACTCTGTGATCTTTTTCAGTAAAATCTTTGTGAGACTCAAGAGCACAATCACCTCTGTTCTAGTATACAGCAGAGGACAAACATATTTTTCCCTAAAACATCCTATATCTTTGCACATATCTGTCACCTTTAGAACTTTGGTATCTAAAGAAGAAGTAGGTGGCAAGTAAGTATGTGACAGAAGTGAAACTTGGAAGAGGGATAATGCCGCACATGAAAATAAAAATGCCAGGCAAAACTCTCAGGTCTATCCAGCACAGCATGCTGTATAGTACCCATTAAACATGGTTAATAGTGGAAAACACAGCAAAAGATGAGAATACACAAATAAATATATTACTTTTTATATGGCACATTATTTTTAAAAATATATACAAAGAATATGCTTATGCAATAGTGGCATGTCTTTGGTTGTAAATTATTTACAACTACAATTCAAAATACCTTAAAACAATAAGAAAGTTTATGTAAGTAGAATAACCATAAGTAATTCTGGCTTTAGGTTGTTTTGATCTAGAGACTACTATATTTTCAGTACTGCAACTCCAATACCCTGTGGCTCTCTTGGCTCTGCCTCACTCCATGAGACAGTTTTATTTTCAAGTTAGCCCCATATATGGAAGGAAGAGTTTCATGCATTCAGATCTGGGTGAGCAAGAGCATCCCTTCCATAGATTTTTAGCAAAAATATTGACATTGATTCAAATTGGAACTTCTTAGGTTATGCACATATTACTGCGAGGTACAAGCAATAGTATAGAGTATCTCCTGGAATTGGAGTGAGGTAAAGATCACCCAATGTATGTGGAAAGGTAATCATATATTCACAAAGCATAAGTATTCCCAGAAATGCCTGGGCAGTGGTTACTTAAAGGGGACTATAAATTACATTATTTATTAGGGCAAGGCTCAATGCAGCAAGGTAAATCAAATGTTTAATATTGCCTGATGTGTTTTACATTTATTTATATTTGTGTATATGTGTAATCTATATTATATATAAATGCATTTAACTTCTACATAGTTTTATTATAAACATTTTTAAACATACAGAAAGGTGAAATATTTTACATTGGACACCTTTATACATACTACCTAGATTTTGTAATAAACATTTTACTATGCATGTTTTATTACATATCTATTTGTCTACTAATTCTTCTATTACTCCATCATTTGTCATGTATTTAAAAGTTGTAGTGGAGATAGGATCAAGATGGCCAACTAGACACAGGTACCATGTGCCTCCTCCATGGAGAGGAACCAGAATAGTAAGCATATTCTCACATTTAGAACAGATTGTCTAGGAGAGAATGCTATGATTTACCAGGGAAGCCATGGAATACACTGAAAGTGGTTAAGGAGAGAGAGGGTTCATGGCAACCTACCTGGCCAGGGACTGGCTAAGAGCTAGGAGAAGATCCTGAACACAGGAAGACAGTAAAAGAGAAGGTTTCAATGCTCCACATTCCAAGATGAGTTTTATAGTCTTGGCTTCAAGAGAACCCCATGACCCATGCAGGACTTGAGCCTAATTTAGGGAGCTGGTTGGACATTGCACAGATGTTGCTCCAGAAATGGAAACCACATGGATTCCTACCGGCATCTGAGCCTAGAGCATCTAGAGATCATCAGACACTATTATGAATAACTACATGCTCACAAACTATAAAACCTAGAGGAAATAGATGAAAACCTTCTGAAAACCTTCAACTTCTCAGCATTGAATCAAGAAGAAATAAAACTACCGAATAGACCAATAACAAGTAGAGATATTGAATCAGTAATTTAAAAAGTCTCCCAACAGCAACAACAACAACAAAAACTCCTGACCAGATGGATTCACAATTGAATTATTCCAGACCACGGAAAGAAGAACTGCTACATTCCTACTGAAACTGTTCCAAAAGATTAAGAAGAAGGGGATTATCCCTGACTCATTTTATGAAGCCAGTATCATCCTAATGCAAAAGCCAGGAAAGGATGCAACAAAAGAAGAAAACTGCAGACCAATATGTCTGATGAACAGACATGCAAAAATCCTCAAGAAAATACTAGCAAACTGAATCTAACAGCACATCAATGGCATGACTCACCATGATGAAGTGGATTTCATCTCAGGTATGCAAGGATAGTTCAACATGTGCAAATCAATAAATGTTATTTACCACATAAATAGAATCAAAAACAAAACCCATATGATCATCTCAATAGATGTGGGAAAAAACATTTGATGAAATTCAACATCTCTTGGGAAAAAAACCTAAAATAATTGGCATAAAAGAAACATAGCTCAAAATAATAAAAGCTACAAGTGACAAACCCAAAGCCAATCATACTGAATGAGGAAAAATTGAAAGCATTTCTCCTAAAAACTGGAGTGAGACAAGGGTGCCCACTTACACCACTTTTATTCAACATAGTACTGAAAGTCTTACCCAGAGCAATCAGGCAAGAGAAAGAAATAAAGGCATCCAAACTGGAAAAGAGAAAGTCAAATTATTTGTGTTTGCTAATGATGTAATTTTATACCTAGAAAATCCAAAGGACTCCTGCAAAATACTCCTATATTTGATAAATAAATTCAGCAATGTTGAAAGTTATAATACAATATACAAAAATCAATAGTGTTTCTATATACCAACAGTGACCAAGCTGAGAACCAATGCAAGAACTCAATCTCTTGGCTAGCTGTGGTGGCTCATGCCTATAATACTAGCACTCTGGGAGGCTGAGGTGGGAAGATTGCTTGAGGTCAGGAATTCAAGATCAGCCTGAACAAAAGCCAGATACCATCTCTACTAAAAAAAAAAAAAAAAAAAAAAAAAAAATTAAAAAAAAAAATTAGCCAGTCAACTAAAAATAGAAACAAAGAATTAGCCAGATGTGGTGGCTTGCACCTATAGTCCCAGCTACTTGGGAGGCTGAGGCAGGAGGATCACTTGAGCCCAGGAGTTTGAGGTTGCTATGAGCTAGGCTGATGCCACGACACTCACTCTAGCCTGGGCAACAAAGCAAGACTGTCTCAAAAAAAAAAAAAAAAAAAAAAAAAAAAAAAAAAAGGAATGCAATCTCATTTTTAATAGCTATAAAAAATAAAACATCTAAGAATAAATTTATCCAAGAAGGTGAAATATCTCTATAAGGAAAACTGCAAATCACTGAGGAAAGTAATTGTATATGACCCAAACAAATGGTAAAACATCCCATGTTCGTGGATCAGAAGAATCAGTGTGGTTTAAAGTACCATACTGCCCAAAGCAATCTAAAGATTCAATGCAATTCTATCAAAACACCAAAGCCATTTTTTCACAGATTTAGAAAAAATAATCCTAAATTTCATATGGAACCAAAGAAGAGTCTGAGTAGCCAGAGCAATCCTAAGAAAAAAGTACAAAACATGAAGGAGTCACATTACCTGAATTGCATTATACTACAAGGCTATAGTAACCAAAACAGCATAAAATTGGCAAAATACTGATCAATAGAGCAGAATAGAGAACCCAGGCATAAAACTATATACCTGCAACCAACTGATCTTCAACAAAGTAGACAAAAACAAACACTGGGGAAATGACACACTGTTTAATCAATGATGTTGGGAAAATTGAATAGGTACATGCAGAAGAATGAAGCTAGATTCGTTTTTCTCTCCATGTACAAAAATTAACTCAAAATGGATTAAAGATATACGATCTGAAACAATAAAAATCATAGAAAAAAACCTAGGGAAAAGTTTTCTGGAGATTGTCCTAGGCAAAGAATTTACAACTACACCAAAAGCAGATGCTATAAAACCAAAAATAGACAAATGAGATTTAATTAAACTTAAAACCTTCTGCACAGCAAAAGTACTGATCAACAGAGTAAATAGGAAACTTACAGGATAGGATAAAATACTTACAAACCACATGTCTGGCAAAGGTCTAATTAAGGAATTCAAATAAGTCAGTAAGAAAAAGTCAAACAAGCCTATTAAAAAGTGGACAAATGACAACCTGGCATTTTTCAAAAGAAGATATAAAAATGGCCAAGGAACATGTGAAAAATGCCCAATATCACTAATCATCAGAGAAATGCAAATTAAAACCAAAATGGGATACTCCAATTAGAATGGCCATTGTTAAAAAGCAAAAAACAAACAAACAAACAAAAAACCACAACAGATAGTGGCACAGATGTGGTGAAAGGGAACACATACACTATTGGTAGGAATATAAATTAGTACAACCTCTATTGAGATCGTTATGGAGATATCTCAAAGAACTAAAAGTAAATCTACTATTTGATCCTGCAACCCCCACTACTAGGTAACTACCCAAAGGAAAAGAAAACATTAAATCTTTTTGATTTAATGTTTTGATTTAATGTATTCTTTTTGATTTAATGTTTTCTTTTCCTCTGGGTGGTTGCCTAGCAGTGGGGTTGCAGGGTATTGGGCAGGTGGTAGAGGGGAGCAGCAGATGGGTATATACATACATAACAAGTGCGATGTATATACATACATAACAAGTGGATGTCCATCCAACACAGATGGACACCCTTGAAGTCTGACCTGAGGGGCGAGGCAGAGAAAGGGCAATATACATAACCTTAACATTTCTACCCCCATAATAATGCTGAAATTTAAAAAAAAAATGCTGATAATGAAAATGTATTAAATAAATCAATAATTATGTATTTTAGGATTATGAAAATGTGACCAAAAAAAAGACACCTGCACTTTTATGTTTACTGCATCACAATTCACAATTGCAAAGCCAGGGAATAATCTAAGTGTCCATCAAATGATGAATGGGTAAAGAAAATGTGATATATACACACCACACACACACACACACACACAAACACGCGTGCGCACACACACACACACACACACACCCTGGAGTATTACTCATTTACACAAAAGAATGAAATAATGTCTTTTACGTCAACTTGGTTGGAATTGGATGCCATTATTGAAAGTGAAGTGACTCATAGACAGAAAATGCTGCATATTCTTACTTATAAATGGGAGCCAAACTATGGCTACACAAGGACACACAGAGTCATATAACGGATATAGGAGATTCACAAAGAGGAGTGGTATGAAAAATTACCTATGTGGTACAATGTATACAATTTGGGCGATGGGTACATTAAAAGCTCAGACTTTACCACTATACTATATACATATATATATGTATATATGTAATGGTTCAACTTGTAACCGCTACATCCATTAAAATTTTTAAAAGGGAAAAGCATTTTAAAAATTACAGGCATCAGTTTACTTCAGCCTTTCTATTTCAGCATGCATATTTTAACCAGAGTTAAATATTGGTTTATGACTTATTTTAGTAAGATTTACATAAATGAAATGCATTTATTATAAAAGCATTATTTTCTTTGTTTTGACAAATATATATATATATATTTATGTAACTCAAAATCTTATGAAGATATAGGATATCACCACAACCCTAGAAAATCTTCTCATGCCTCTTTCCAGTAAATATAAACTCACATTCCCCTAGAGCAGGTGTCTCTAACCTATGGTGAGTTGTATAATTATTTCATTATCTATTATAATTTAATAATAATAGAAATAAAGCACACAATAAATATAATGTGCTTGAATAATCCTGAAACCCTTCCCCCAAACCCATCCTTGGTCCATGGAAAAATTGTCTTCCATGAAAATGGTCCCTGGTGCCAAAAAGTTTGAGGACCGCTGCCCTAGACGCAATGACTCTTCCAATTATTTTTTACCATAGATTAGTTTTTCCCATTCTCGAACTCCATATAAAGGAAATCATACAATATGTGTTCTTTTGTGAAAGACTGTTCACTCAGCCTAATGTGTGTCCCAGTAGTATTTTTAACCTTTTATTCGCTGAGTAGGTACTGCCTTTTGGTCTCTTTCCAGTGCTTCCAAGTATTCAAAAATATTATGTCCACATTTTATAATTATTATCTGAAAAAACCTACACACCAATTTAAAAAAATATAACTCCACTTATGTATAGTCTTATATATAATAATTGACTTCAGGGTATAAAAGATATGGTAGTGGAGGGTTTTCTTGTTTTTGTTTTTCTAATAGGTGTACTGAGTTTAACTCAGCTGATTCTGGTCTCTTATCTAGTGTCTTTTGGGATTACAAACTGATATCAATGACTCAGCTGTGTGGTTGAAATTATGATATATTCTATGAAAGCCTCACTGGTCCATAAACTTACTAAACTTATGATTTTGTCCTTCCTTAAGACTATACTCCAACCAGTTACTTGGTTTGAGGCTATTCTGATCTACATACATATTAATAAGAATGTCTTATCCCAATCTTTTCTTTCCCATATATAAAATTATTCTCTAAATACTTCTGACCTAGTTTTCTACTCCTTATTTCTTCGCATGTGTGGCTGATTAATGGCCCTATTTCTATATCCTCCCACACTTACACTGGGCTTGGCCACATGACTTTCTTTTTTCTTTGTTCAATGGAACCATAGTAAATGTTTCATCATTGCCCAAAGAAATTTTACTTGTTTGTTCTTTCTTTTTTTAAATTTCATTTTGAGACAGAGTCTTGATCTGTTGCCTACTGCAACCTCCAACTTCAGGGCTCAAATTATCCTTCTGTCTGCCTTAGCCTCCTACATATCTGGGATTACAGACACACATTACCACTTCTGGCTTTTTTTTTTTTTTTTTTTTTTTGTAGAGACAAGTTCTCACTATGTTACTCAGGCTGGTCTTGAACTCCTGGCCTCAAGTTGTCCTCCTGCTTCAGCCTCCCAAAGTGTAAGAATTGCAGGTGTGACCCATCATGCCTGGCCAAGTTTGTTTGTTCTGATATCTACATCACATCCTGAGATCATGCTGAGGCTAATCTGCATAAGAGATGTTATACTCCTGTAGCAGAGCCAAATCATGTAAATTGTCCCAGTAGTCATCCTAGCAATCCCAGATAAAACTATATAAGCTCCCACACTGCTGAGCTACATAAATGCTTATTGTTTTGAGTCACTGTGTTTTAGGGTGGCTTGTTATACAGTAACATTGTGGCCATCTATAACTGAAACATCTTGGAAGGAAAATGAGTTATCTCCTTGGCAAGGATTGCCATTAGTCATGTCTGTAGATTGAAGGAAGCTTATCAACAGAGCATCATATCTCAGAAGATTTGGTGGTTTTTTTTTTGTTTTTTTTTTTTTTGAGACAAAGTCTCACTCTGTTGCCTGGACTAGAGTACTGTGGCGACAGCCTAGTTCATAGCAACCTCAAACTCCTGGGCTCAAGCAATCCTTCTGCATCAGCCACCCAAATAGCTTGGATTATAAGCATGTACCACCATGCCCGGCTAGTTTTTTTTTAATGTATTTTTAATTATCCAGCTAATTTCTTTCTATTTTTAGTAGAGACGGGAATCTCACTCTTGCTCAGGTTGGTCTCAAACTCCTGAGCTCAAATGATCCTCCCACCTTGGCCTCTGAGAGTGCTGGGATTACAGGCGTGAGCCACTGTGCCTGGCCAATGATATTTTCTTTCACCATCTACTAACTCATCTTGTATTTCATTTGGTCCAAACTCAAGGAAAGCAAGAGTAGAGCTACTGAGTAGATTCCCTCAATACCACGACAATTATGACAGAGAAACTAATTGAACTAAAGCAAAAATTTCAGTCCATAAAAATGTTAACATTATGGAAAAGAGCCAGTAGAAGTGTAAAAGCAAAATAATGTACTACCATGTAAAAACAAACAGCTTATTTTATAGGCTTCAGTAGACCATAAAACAAAATGGCAAAACTCTAGATTCTAGTGCTCAAATTTTACAAAGAAAAAAAGAAACCAAAAGAGCTCACATGACATTTCTAATGTCACTTAATGAATTTCATGTAAAAGTACAGACAGAAACTTTAATTTTTTGCTGTCCATGTTCTAGAAAAACAGTGAAGTATTGTGAAAAAAAATAAATCTTATGTCAGAAGACGAGGAGCTTAATTCCAGCATCTCTTCTTACTCAATGTGTTGGCCTCAGTGACTAGAATCATTTATGTCTTGGTTTTCTCATATGTAAAATGTGAATAATAATATCAGTCATTACTATTTTAAATATTTGCATGAACATTATTTAGATAACAATACAACATGCTATATAATTTAATTTAATTCATCCTAACAAAAAATTGATTATGAGTCAATTATATGTCAGGCATTATGCTAGTTGTTGAGGATACATAAATAGTTTGAGGAAATTTAAAATCTAATGGAAGAAAAAGACGTTAAGTAATGTCAAAATAAGATGATAAATGGTAAAATAGAGATATGTAGGGGAGGAGATGTTAAGGGAACATAAGAGTATTTAGTTTAAGCAGAATAATATACTTAACTCAGTTCCAGGTACGCTAATTTATAGAGGATAAATTAAAATTGGCCAGGTGAAAATTACATAGGCAGGCTACTCAGGTAGAGTAAATATATATAGCAACAAAACATTTCTAAACATGGTATGTGTGGAATCTATTGGAACAATTTTTGTATTACTAAATCATAGAAGAAGTAGCAAGAGGTGAAACTACCAGTAAGTAAGAGTCAAGTAATGGATTTGGACATCAGAGAATCATTGAAAAGTTTCTAGCAGGGGGATTATGTAGTTTGATTTATGTTTCAGTTAGAATAGTCAAGCTGCCTTGGGAAAGAGACCAACAATCTAGGGAGCAAAGATACAAATCTAAACTAATACAGTATAGTAAGGATGGACAGGAAATGACAGATTAGAGAAACTATATATTCAGTAAATATTTATTTTATTATTATTCTCATTATAGCAAATGTTTTCTTTAGTTTCTTTTTTCTTTTATAAAAATTTAGTGAAAACTGGTGAGTTCAAGATCATCCTTTTTCTCTTGTATTTATTACTGGCCTTGTCCTACTCAGATGATCTGTTTATCATAATGAATGGAATACTCCCCCTCCTTTTTTTTTTGGAGTTGGCTAGAGTCAAAAATAATTACTTCACTCATCTTTACACTAAAAGGACTGTTGAAATCAGAAACATCCATATTTTTTGAAAAACAGCAAGCCAGAAATGTAATATGCCCATATATCCTGGGCAACACAATAATACCAGATGGTTTCCAAAAACATAATTGATTCAGCATACTATTAAGGTTTATTCTGGCAATAAAATAGCATTTCTCTTTTTATCATAGCTTTTATATTTTAAATTCTGTTTTAGTGCCTAGAATAGCAAATGTCTGTGGCCATATAACACTGACATTAAGCAACAACCACAGGGACACAAAAAGACATGATTATCTTCACACGTAAAGCAAGCAAACTCTGTGCAGACAGCCAAGTAAGATTCCTCTTACTTGAGCAGACAACTCTATGAAGATTTTTCCTGCCCAAAGTAAGCAGAGGAGGATATAGATACAAAGGGACATGAAGAAATGGTGCCATAACATGTAATAGGGCCTAAGACTTGATGATGATTCATGAATTAATTTCTTTAGGTATGTCTTCTATTAATATACTACTTAGGTATGTCATCTATTAATATTTCTATCAACAGAAAATATTCTTGGAAAGGTACAACCATAATAAAATTTTACAAGTGTCTTTAAGTTTCTAGATTGAGAGCCTACTACTCCATAACATAAAGTGGGGCTAATTCTTCCTTTAGGGAAAATAAAAAGAATATTTAAGTGAATAAAGTATGTCTTCACTTAAGAATTTGACTTAATACATGATTTAAGTATTTGATCCAAGATTAGAACCGAGGATCTTCTTCCTAATATAGTTCTGCTTCTACAATATTGGTTTGTTAACTCTTAACACTTTAATAAGGATTGATTTATCAAGTTTTAGAGAATTAGTGGATGGTATTCACGGATATTCAGTAACTAGAGAGTTATCTGAATCCTTAGTTTGTTTTTTCTTTTTTCTTTTTAATAAGTTCTTCACTTCCATTATCAGCAGTTCAGAGTGAAACCAAATGAATCTTCTGGAAAAAACTACTTTATCATTGTTTCCTACATGCCTCATAGACTGGAAGGCTTCAAGACAGTCACATTACTTTCTTGGTGGTCCTCTGGGTCAGGATCACAAAGTGTACTTGGATTTGTCCAGTATTGCTATGAGCCTGATTTTCTAGCTACTACAATTGTTTTTTTTATTTTTGTATGTTGCATTCATTTTTATTACAAGTGTAAAATTACTACCTTTGATAAATTTAAGTGTACATAATAAAGTTTAAAGTAATTCATAATTGTTAATAATTTGCATGGCTGCTGTTGTAAGTACAAGTGTACATACACAAATTATTCAACTTTTAAAAAGAAAGGAAGAGACACATGTTTTAACCAAAAATTGCTTGATTCAATTGCAAAATTCCTCCAAGGTGCCAAGCCACAGCTGAATAAAAAACGTATGTTGGGATTCTATAATCCACTAACCCGCTTAGACACATTATGGGCTGGAAAAGTTAAAAAGCATGTGGCTGGTATTTTTAAATGAGGTGGTTGCATCTTATCTACATAGAGTAACATTTTGTTTTGTTTTTCCTAATACATTAGAGGATGATTAACCACATTTCATGAGCAATACAGTTTTATAAGTAGTAAACATAACAGATACTTCATAAAAATAATTCCTGAAATATAATACTGAATTCCCTTATCTTGCTCTAAATTGAAACAACTTTTTTGGATTATCTATAGAAAACTTATTTTACTTGAATTAAATTGCATTATCATATTAAATTAGATCTATTAACCCTATGCTTACCTCTAACAATATGTCTTATATGATTCTTCTGAAAGATATTATCTTAAAAATTTATAATTCTTGCCATACCTAAGAAAAAAAAGTTAAAATATATAACAACATAAAATTTACCTAATAGCTCACTCTGCTTCTATAGAAAGTAACACCTTCAATGTCAGTCTTCCAAAGAATCAGTCCATCCCAGAAATAAGCAATATTTTTTATGTTTCTCAAACTGGTGACAGAAGCTGACTCACTATGTATCCAGCATGAAGTCCCTGGACCATGTCACAACGTTCTGAGCTTATGTAAATTATTTACAAGCTTTTATATATTTTCTCACTTTAGCCAATTAAATAAATCATTTTGCTGCAAGTGAAGGAAAACGTGACTCGAACTGACTTCTGAAAAATAAAAACGCAGAGAAGATTTATTAGCACATTGTATTTTCTATCACGGCTATAAAAAATTCCCAAAAACTTGGTGATTTAAAACAGCACAAATATATTCTTACAATTCTATAAGTTGACCATCGGGTTAAGTAATCTCATTGGGCTATAATCAAGGTGTCATCACACTATTCCTTTTAGGAGGCTCTAGGAAAATATCATTTTCTTATATTCTCCAGCTTTAAAGGTGTTTCAGGAAAAACCTAGGACAGTAAAGAAAATCTGCCACCTAAACTGAGAGGAACTCAAGAGACCAAATAATGACTCATGCAAGTCCAGCTTGCCAAGTTAAATGTGTTTATTAGAGGTTACTTACAAAGGACTTTGCTTGCTCCTGTGTGGCACAGGAATATATTCCACAGGAGTTTTCTTGCATGCAAAATCACATCTGCCCACTGGTGCTGTTGCCTTAAATCCCTTCCCAGTAAGTGACCAGAACTTTGACATTGTATCACTGCTTGTTTGCAGTGAAACAAATCATGCAAGTGCAGTACCATCACCACTAGTCATTCAGTCCATGTTATGTTAAGGATACTACAATTCTCCACTAGGTGGGGATTTTAGTATTACAATTGTGGTGGGGAGCTCAGGAGATGATGGGAGCAATGGGGAGCGGCTATAAATACAGATGAAGCTAGGCTTGCTTGCCTATCACTTAGGTTCTGTAGTGCAGCTTGGTTCCTAGATTTCATGGAAGAAAAATTTTCCATGGACATGGGTAGGGGAGGGCAGCAGAGCTTTGCAGCCTGGTTCCCTTAACAGGTAACAGAGTGGTATTGTTCCCTGACCTGGGGGTTGAAGACCACAGAACTAAAGGGAACTATAGGACAGCTAAAGCAGTTCTAAAGCAGTGAGGGCCAGTCTGTGCCAGTATTTGAAGGCAAGAAAATGCTGAGTCACCCAAGAAAGTGCTTGGCACTTACCCCCACCCAGTAATTATCTTGGTACCTGCCCTGTCTAATTTGTAACAATTTTGTTGAGCACTTCAGGCTAGCACAGTGCTTCTGTTATGTGGTGGGGAACCTGAATTTTTCCCTCTAGAGCCTTCCCACATTTTCTTGGATCATGGCCCCATCCATCCATCATCAAGGATTGCAATATTGCAACTTTCTGACCATTTTTCCATAACTGCATCACCCCTGACTCTGTTTCTGCCTCCTTCTTCCACATTAAAGGACCCTTGCAATTACATTAGGCACATCAGAGAATTCAGAATAATCTCTGTATTATGAGGTCATCTGATTATCTGCTTTAAATCCATCTGCATTCTTAATTACCCTTTACCATGTAACCTAAGAAATGCACAGGTTCTAGGGATTAGAACTTGGGCAGCTTGGGGGGGCTGTTATTCTGCCTAGCTTACTTATACTCCTAAAAATTCTGGAGAATAGAATTAGTCAGACATAGCTCCATCCAGAATACTGCATAAATGATAACACCAAGACTATATTTCTCTATTAACTTCTTCAGCTCTATGTCCTTTAATTCACCAAAATGCAGGCAGCAGCACTTCATTCCACAGGTTTTTCAGTTATGTTGTAAAGAATGTGCCCATTTCTTTTAACCAAAATAAAAATCTCAATTTAATGTCTGACTTTGATGGTCTGGCTTGAGTGCTGTTATTAATGTAATTACTATTCCTGAAGATTTTAAGGCTTAAGTTATGTGCCACCTTGGCATCAAGAATACTGTCGGCTACAGCAGAAACACATAGGCTAAGAATGAATAAGATATGGAACTGGTGGCTAAAGTCACATGTAGGGTTAATGGATGCTGAGAGGCATAAAGAAATAATAACAGAAAAGGAAAACAAAAAAGCATCAGCTACTGTCCAGTCTACATTACACTCAACATCAACCAAGCAGAAACATTGATAGATGTCTTTCTGAAACATCTGACAATGCTGAAAAACTAAAAAGCCAAACTCTATTGTCACAGATGAAATTTGTGTGCTCATAAAAATGAAGCTGATGTCATAAGAAAAATATCTTTCAGGTACTAACTTAACCTTTCTTTCTAGTCTCATATTACCACTCCTCATCTGAACTTGGACAGTCAGCCAGTATTCCTCACCCTACACATGCCATTGGCAGTCCCACCTCTCCAACTGAGAAAAGCTTTTCCCTCTGTTCCCTACATGACAGTTTCTTAACCTCTCTCTGAGTCTCCATGTTTGCATTTTATTAATATAAAAAGAAATAATAATAACAATCTTGAAGAAAAGAAAAATCCGATCTTAGTGTTGCTTTACAAAGAAATGTATTTGAAAATAATTATAATTTTTATACTTAATGTTTCTAGTGTTCAGTGTGAACTTATGATGCTTTGTATTTTAGTTCTTCTTTCAATAAGTTATTGTGTTTACAAATTTTACCTACCAATATAAAATTTAGATTCCTTGAGGATGGATGAATGGTTGCAATCTTTGTGATTCCCATAATACCTGGAAGTATAATTTGCTCTTATAAGCCACTATAATTTACCTAGAAACAGATAACTAAATAAAAGTTGTAGAAATATATTGTAACATGCAAGGTATAAAACAATTACTAATATGTAAGCCATATATACAAAATATATGTAACATATATATGAGGGTAGCTTGGAAAGTATTAAATAAATTTTTTTAAAAAGCTATAAAAGATGCCTGAATGTGAGATGTTCAACTCACTCTACTGTTAAAGATATAACACACTAAACCACAAGGGCATATAAGTTTTTTACTTTTTACTAAATGTTGTTTTAATCTCAAATATTTGAGATAATGACTATCCATTACCTTAAGACTAATGCCTATCTACTGAATATAGTAAGATAAATGTGCATGTGGAGCTGTCTTTACCTCTTTTCACGCCACACATTTAAGATATACCACACTTTTGGCCTGAGACATTTGTCAAGAAAAAAGAAGGTAAAATTTAAGACATAATCAGTTTTAGATTTTGACTTGACTCTTATTGGTGCAGACTAGGATATGAACACATTTTTTGTTATCAATCAATTAGAAGGAAACTGATAGTGCTATTTTATATATCTCAGTACTTTTCACTTAAAGGTTTTAAAGAAAAAAACAGTGTTTTGAAAAAAGAATTAATGAAACCTTCAAATCCCCCTAGGAGTTAGGTAAATATTATTTCAGTCATTTAAACATCTGCAATCCAATGGCTTTGACAGTTTAGTGACTTACTCAAGACTAGAGATTAAATAATTGAAGGCAGGGCCAAATTCAAGCTTAGCAGCTAAGCTGCCAGGTTTCCACTGTGTTGTTTGTTGTCTCCTACAAAGCAAGATCCACATTGGAAAAATGAAAAAAGACGTGTAGTTTTAATTTAAATCATATTTATCAGAATCTTGACTGCCCTGGCTTTTAAAGTGTCCTTCCTTATTCTGGATTTGTGCCATAGGTTTCTAAGATGCCAAGTCATTCTACTCCTTGTTAGCTGCCATTTGTCTTTCCTGATTTCCTGCTAACCTCTGTGGATTCTTGAAAGCATGCCTATCTCTTCCCTCCTGTCCAATGCAGATTCTTCCAGTGCAAAGGAATTTATATCAAATGGGGAGGAATTCTTTCTATTTTGGAAGAGTGCTGTTGGGAGTTAAAATTGAGGAGTTGGCAGAAAATCTTCTACATTGTATACATCTTTCTCCCTCTTAGAGCCATGCCAATTAATATGTTTTTCTTTTATTTTAAAATTCCCTGCTGTGGTGTCCTGTTCATCATCTTTGTTCTAGGGATGAACTTTCCAATGCTGACATAATATACAGAGGTGTGCAGTACAGATGGGTTTAAAGGAATTCAAGAACTATACATATTTTAAACAATAAAATAAGAGGATTTTATATAAATAACTCAAAGCTAGCCAAAATCTGACAAGTAGTATTTAGAAGTTAATTCAATGAAATCAAAGGGAGGAATACTTGTCTAAGCAGTAGTACAAACCAGTGAAAATTAAACATGATTTTAAATTTTATCAAAAACAATGCTAGAAAAAATATAGCCTTTCCTCTATTGTATGATTAAATTCATCTAATTTACAATCATCATTTTTTTTCCACTCTGAGGAATACATTATTACAAAACTCATTGATGGTAGCCTACTAAGAATAGTATCTTTGTTTATCTCTTTTTAAATACTCTTGATATTTTAATCAATTTAACACAGTATGTTTGTTCCAATCTCTCCTGACTTTGCTGCTAAATAGACAGGAATTTTCATCTTTAGTCACTGGGAAAGAGAAGGAAGCCAGAAATTAGAGGATGGGCTATAATTGGTTTCATGTGACACAAATCTGATCTTCATAAAAAATGGCAGAATACAACACCATTGTTCAAAAGGATGAGACATATTTAGGCTTATCCTGGACCAGCATTGATACTAATAAGAGGATTATAACTGTATATATAGGAATAAGATGCCATTTTAATAAAATAGCAGGTCTAGTAATTAGACATCTGACAGTGTCACTGTTTAGGGTAGCTAATTTGTTTGGAGCAAAAGCCAAATATTACTAAGTATAGAATGTATGCTGCTCCATATATTAGCTTTCTCTATTGCTATAAAACAAATTACAACAAATTTATCAGCTTAAAACAATGCCTATTTATTATCTCACAGTTCTGTAGTTCAGAATCCAGGTTTAGCATAACTGGGTTCTCTGTGTAGGATCTCACAAAACTGAAATCCAAGAGTCAGCCAGTCTGCATTATCATTTGGCGCTCAGGGTCCACGTCCAAGTACATTCAGGTTGTTGGCAGAATTCAGCATCTTGTGGCTATAGGAATGAGGTGCTCAGCTCCAAGAGGATGCCCATTGTTCCTTAACATACAGCAGTCTCAACAACATGACACTTTGCTTTTTCAAAGCTGGCAGGTGTTTCTGGTTTCAAACCACTTACTTCTTTTAAGGGCTTACATGCTTATGTTAGATCTACCAAGATAATTTTGCTTTTGAATAACTCAAAGTCAACTGATTAAGGATTTTACATCTTCAAAATCACTTTTGTCACATAACATGACATAATTTGGGGAGTGATGTCCCATCATTTTTTTTTTCCATCATTTTTATATTAATAGATTCTGCTTACGTTCAAGGGAAAGAGATTATACTGGGTATGTAAATTGAGGGGACAGTAATCTTGGAGACTATCTTAGAATTCTTCCTACCACAGTACATATATAGAAGGTCTGGAAACATGTGGATGGGCCTTTAATCAGGGGGAGGAGGTCGAGTCCTAGAAAAATATTAAGACTTCCCTTCCAAAAGTGTAACTAGGATACAATCAGTTGCCCAGATAAAAGCCAAGTTCTGTGAGCTCTGCAAAAGCAGCAGAAATGAAACTCAAATGACAGACAAATTTGGTTTATCCCAACAAGATAAATACCAACATAAGGAAAGAGAGGACAACATTAGACCTCATCCACCATGGAAATGGGGTTACCTGCTGTACTGACATGAACATGCGCTTTGAAAGCAGACTGACTTGCATTAAAATGCTGGCTCAGTCTGCCTGGCTTCTGACTCTAGCAAAGTACTGAAAACATAAATTGAAGATAATGGCACCTACTTTATAAACTTTCAAGCATAGCACTGAGCATATTGAATGTACTATGTTATTTTCTTTCCTTTTGTGAGACTGATCCTTTGGTTGTCTCTACAGTTTATTCAAAGCAAAGAAGTGAGTGTGTTTAATACTTATCAGATGAAGTTCTTGGATTTTAATTGACATTAATGGTGAATTGTTAATTGATCAACTTAAGTTAATTCAATATCAAAATGCAGGGAGAGATTACTTTTTTATGGTCATAAGTTTATTTTAATTTTAAAACACAATGTATCATTATTATTATAAATTATTTGTAAAATATTGTTTAAGGAAATCATAGTTCCCTCTGGAAAGTTTGAGTTGCTTTTGCTGACATGAAACAAAGATCCACAACTTAAATAATTTTCTTTATTCTTGTTCTTCTCACTTTATTATTCTATAAAGAGATAGACACATTAATAACATATAGCCACCAAATAAATGCTGACAGTTGCCATAATTTGGTCCTACACTCAGGAGCAAGGTTTGCCTTGATATACCCTACCATGCTAAAAGTTTTCCTCTTTTTTTCTTTCTGTGAGCTAACTTTTGAGGAGCAATTAGGTAGACACAATTAAATTTCCACTGGAACTTTTTGTAAAAACCTTTCCTGGCCCTGCATTCCTTGATGATACAGAAGACAAAATTTTTGGACTGACAATGTTGTACACAAAGTAAAACTTCCCTACAAACAAAGGTAAACTTCCCAATGAAAACTAAAGGACATAAATTCTTAAAAATGTTCAAACACATTTACCTGTAACCCAGTTGCTCTTGAGACATTTTGACTAAAGAATTAGAATTAATGCTTATTTTCCATTATTCATCTCATATCATCTATAGTGCTAAACATTATGATTTTATATAAAGAGCTATATAAGTCAAAGGAACTAAATTATTCTTTAGTAGTTAAGAATCTTAACATGTTAGTGGCATATGACAACAGTTTATTTATTTCTCCTATATATTTATCACCAGAGCTCTACTTCATACCTCCTCATTTGGTAACCAAGGTTAATGGAGCTTCTGCCATTTGGAACATGGTCAGTTGCTAAGAAAGGAGGAAAATGTACAGCTCTTACAGAGTCTTTGAAAGTCACACATAGAAATTCTACTCACATTTCATTAGCCAAGCAAGATGTGTGGCCATGCCTGACTTCAAGGAGGTGAATAAGTACATTTTTACCATGTGCTCAGAAGTAGCAGAAAGACGCCATTTGTGACATAGCTAATGTTTATCACAGTTTCCCTCTGGTCACAAAATATATGCCTCACCCTTTTCAACATGCAATATAAACAGACTTTCTTCTGCAAGGGAGGGAAACCCCAAAATACAATCAGTTAAGGCACAAGCACACAATGTAGGATATCTGAGTGATGTGATAACCTCTCCGTTAGGGGTTATGCACATTAATCTCTCTATCTGGCATTGATATAACTTCCTTAGAGACAGAGACCTATGAACTTAAATTATCTTTCCCACATATATCCATTTTGCAGGGACACAACAGAGTCAGGATAACGGCATTAACATTCTCATTTTGAGAATGGAAGAATGGGAATCTACCAGCAGTCTCTGGTCCTAAACAATTCTAGAATCCACCTTAGAAAATATTTTGAGGGAATCTTCCTTTGGGAGTGAACAACATCCATTGCCTTGATGCCATTCCCTGGGCATATCTTCCTTGATCACAGTTTCCATAACTTTTGACTCAGCCTTCTGGAAAATATTGCCATATTTTTCCTTAACAATATTTGAGATGGAGTTTGGAAAACATGCCTAGAATCGATAAGTTTAATGGTGACCTCTAATAGATATATGCTTGTCCTAACCCCCAGAGCTTGTGAATGTGAACTTATTTAGAAAAAAAATCATTTTTACAGATGTAATGAAGTCAAGGGTCTCAAAATGAGATCGTGCTGGGTTATCTTGTTACACTCTAAGTCCAATAACAACTCTTCTTATAAGACAGAAAAGAAGCCCATATGAAGACATTGGCAGATGATGAAGTTATGCAACCACAAGTTAAGAAACACCTGGAACCACTAGAAACTCGAAAAAACAAAAAAGGATTCTCTGCCAGAACCTTCAGAGAGAGCAAGGCCCTACTCACAAATTGATTTTAGACTTCTGCCTTCCACAACAGTGAAAGAGTACATTTGTTGTTTTAACCCACCAAATTTATGGTAATTAGCTATGGCAGCCCTAGGAAACGAACACTCATTCTTTGGGGCCATGTGACTTGTGTTAGCTGATAAAAGGTGAGCATAAATGATGACAGTCACTTCCAGGTGGAAACATTTAATTGCCAGTGCAGGGCCCTGCAGCAATCACTGAGGCATTGATTGTGGACACGTGAATCAAGATGATGCTTCCTTCAGTCTGTGTCTCTTACTGACCTAATGAGCAGATCTCTCCTGCTTATCTGTTCTGGATATACATTATAAGCAATGAATAAATAACATTTTGTGGTTTTTAAGCCACTGAAATATTTGGAAAATTAGCTACTGCAACATAAATTAGTCCATGCTCAAGATTAAAGCAGTCAACAGATATTTTGGAGTTAATAGTTTCCTCTTAATGTTCAAATGAAAAATTTTACTAATTCTTTTATATTTGTTCTTAGTTTAAATGTGGCTCAATAGAGGTCCAAGGATGTATTAAAAAGGAAGGACTTAGAATCAGAAACACCTATATTGAATTCAGAAAAGGACTTGGAATCAAAACCACCTGTATTGAATTCAATTATTCTTATCTTTTCTGGACAAGTCCACTGAGTCTCAATTCTTTCTTTTGAAATATATTTATAGAAATAGTAATGCTGATTCTTTTTTCACTAGGTTTTGTGGGGCTCCAATGAGATAATTGATGGCAAAAACTTTGTAAACTATCAGGAATTCATACATATAAGTGATTTTATTCCACATCTGTGAAGACAAGGAGCTACCTACACCTTAATATTTGGGAGCAAGTATCCTATTATGTAGACCAAATATCTCAACCTTTACAAAGTGAATAAAATGTATTCCTGGCATTTCCATAGAGTCATGAATACCAGTGACATATATCAGAAGAAGGCTCATAAAAAGCCTAAACCCAGAATAAAAGAAATACATTCTATAGACAAATTCTGCTAAATGGGCCTGCTCACAATGATTCCTCATCTCCAAGATAAGGGAAGACCATTTTCAGCTTGGAGAATCTGAGCTATTTGGGGATATGCCTGAGGGGTGCTTTAAAAATAAGAGATAATTGCCACGTACATCAGAGCCCAACTAATGGGTTTTGATATTTGAAGGGACCTCAAAACCTGCATAAGTCCCCAGTAAGTCTGTATGGGCTGCTGAGAAATCCCTAGCCAGTACTGTTCCTGGCTCTCATTCTCAATGTCATTTCATGTCCTAACTTGGCTTATGGAATTTGAGTCATTACATTTGTGTTCCTGCAACAGAAAGCAGGGAGAAGAAAGTCCATCATTTTCTTTTCAAGAAGTCTTCCTGGAATTACCCCCAGACACTTCCGGTTGCTTATCATTGGATAGGACTATTCGCATAGCCACTTTCAGTCACATAGCCACAGAGAGGCCAATAAAGATGTCCTTTAACTCTACATTTTGGGACTTAAGAGTATATTTGTTGCTTAGGAAGAGAGAAAACATGCTGTGGTAGGTAAACCAGCTGTTTCATTGCAGGAAATAAAAACCAAACTAGAAATTGACAAGAATGATAATTAGAGAACAAGTAAAGAAATTAATTTATTCAATAGATATTTATTTTAAAATTGATTTACTCAATATATATTTATCAGGAATACTAATATGAGACTCTGTGCTAGATCCGAAGGATACCACTGTGAACAAGAAATGGTGTTTGCCTTCAAGTAAATTGTGAGCTATTGAAAGAGGTTTTGTAAATATATATAAATAATTATAAAGAAAACATAGACATAGTGAAAGACAAGAATGAGGTAGAACATGCCATAGCACAGGTAATCTCTTTCAATAGTTTGAAAGTACATGTGTGGTTGATCTTGACAGAAAAGGGTCTTGAGCCAGGGTGGAGGGATTGCGTCCGTGGGAATCAGAAGTCAGGTGATCTACATCAAGGTTTAGGAAAAGTAGAAATAATGGGGCTCCAAAGCTGAATGTACATGTGGCAGTGGAAAAAAAAGAATCGTAAGAAATAATGGTGTAAATCTGAGATTTCATGCCTCCCAAGTAATTGAAAAAATAGTGTTACAAGCAGATTAAGAAGAGAATCAAGTTGAAGAAATAATGAGATGATACTGAGTTTGGGCTAATGATTTTGCTCTACTGAAAGTGTCCCTGGTTCTAGTTGACAAAATTCCCACACACTCTACTGTGTTTCCTCAGCACTGTGACATACCTCAATCAAATCATTTATCACATTGTGCTGGAAATGACGTTTGCATAACCAATATGTGCTACACAGGCTTTTACAAGCTTGAAAGAACTAAGTATGCACATTTCTTCCCAGTCTCTAGTTCAGAGATTTCAGTTTGGTAGCTTAAAACCCATAATGGTGGGAGCCTTTTACACCATAAAAATTGGAAAATGCTACAAATCAGGCTCTCTTTTCCCCTAAAGAGCTATTTGTTAAACATCTCTCAGCACATCACTATGTTTAACTCTATCCAGCTCAGCCTATAAGCTTTTCAAGGGCATAGCTTGGGCCTTATCGTTATGTCACCACCATTCAGTGGTGGCAGTGGGTGGCAGTTTTATTGAAGTTCTATAAGAAATGTGTGTTAAATTAACAATCAGAGAGAAACATTCAACATACGTGGTTTGTAGTTCGCATAGCATAAGCTATGTATGGGCTTGGTAATAGTTAAGTTTGAGGAAAGAAGAAAAACACATATGTGGAATGTGTCATAAAACTGGTATGGCTATGAAATTTAATGTTGAAATTTAGGAGGAAAAAAAATTTAACATGGAATCTATTTTATAATAATCGTGGAGTCTAAAAATATATGGTTTATGGAATCATAACCATAAACCATCCTGGAGCACAAGAAATGGGCTTTACTCTTAGGTCTATTTGAAAAAAAAAAAAAAAGGCCTCATATCATGTAGATAAGGATAATAGGAAGATAGATGAATTTTGCCTCTGCTTTTCCCTTCAAGATCACATTGTCCTCCCCATCTTTTATAACACTTGACCGCATGAAATTTTGTAAATCCTTTATATGAAAAACTCAGAACACATATAGAGTGCTGCAGAGTAAATTTATTTCAAGAGGATAAACCTGTGTTTACTTTGACTAAAGGAGTAGATACCTAAATGTAGAGTATCAAATTAGTGAGCTAGGTAAAAGGGCAATAGGATCATAGGCTTTCATTTGATCCTAAAATCTGACATGTATATGATCACCTTTTACACCATTTCATAAGACTAATCATTTCTTGACATACTAAAATTTTCAAGGTTCCAAGTCATACTTGCTCTTTGATATAACAAAAGTTATTTATCCTAAAACAGCTGAATTACACATAGAATAATTATATCGACCAAATATAAAGTTCATTTGATAGAGTAAAATAGTTTTTTCTATACTTTATACTTATTTAAGTGACATATTCTAAAGGCATAAAGGTGAAATCATAATAGTTGTAAATTTAACCGGTCATCTTTATTGAAAAGCATATATGATATCCTGACTGTTTCAGAAAATAAAGAACATATGGTTACTATAAATATGATTAAGTATTAAATTGTGCCTTTCAGAGGAGCATGGTGAAACAAATCAGGTTTCTCATCCCTCTAATGTCATTTGTGTCTCTAAAGTCTATGTAAATGGATACACATTAGGGGACAACATTTAGTATCTAAGTGACAGTATTTTTAAAAAGTGGATTAATATATCATTTCTATGTATACCATGGAGTACTACTCAGCTTTAAGAAACAATGGTGACATAGCACCTCTTGTATATTCCTGGATAGAGCTGGAACCCATTCTACTTAGTGTTGTATCTCAAGGATGGAAAAACAAGCACCACATGTACTCACCAGCAAATTGATATTAACGGATCAACACATAAGTGGACATATAGGAATAACATTTATTGGGTGTTGGGGGGTGGGGGGGTCATGAGCAATATATGTAATCTTAACATTTGTACCCCCATAATATGCTGAAATAAAAATATATATATATATATAATTTCTAGAAATTGTCTATTGTTCCAAATAGGTTTTAAGAATTTTTCTGTAGTTTTATTGATAATTCAATGACTAGAATCTTTTTGGAGTTAATTTTTTATTTATATTAAGTAATAGCATATGTATCATCACCAAAGACACATTTTCAACATCTTTTCTTTCCCACATTTAAATCCATACTGCATGACCTTCTTTTTCAATGTGTACATTAATTTTCATTTTAGACCTATGCTGATTAAATGTGCTATAATATGACTGCATATTTTAATTGTTCAGTTTTCTGTTTTTAAACAGCCATAAGTCTTCATGTGTGTTTTCACATAGAGCCCTTTATAATTAAATATAGAATCACACTTGAAGCTCTGACTCTGGCTGGGCAAAGGCCATATATGTAACCTAAACATTTGTACCCCTGTAATATGCTGAAATAAAAAGAAATAGAGAGAGAGAGAGAGAGAGAGAGAGAGAGAGAGAGAGAGAGAGAAGGAAAGAAAGAAAGAAAGAAAGAAAGAAAGAAAGAAAGAAAGAAAGAAAGAAAGAAAGAAAGAAAGAAAGAAAGAGAGAAAGAAAGAGAGAAAGAAAGAACCAAACCTAGATTGATTATAAAGGAACAAAATGGTTTGTTATTTTTGGATAGTCACAGCTTACCGATTTCCAGGTCACCCAGTTGAGATGACTAGTTTAATTTTAAAGTAGTGTTGTCTAACATTTCATAGTATTCAGTGATCTATTTCTATAACACTTTCAAGCTTTGTGTCCTTGAATTAATCTTTAAGATGAGGATATTTCCAATAAATGCCTCATAAAACTGTTGTAAAGATCAAAAGAGATAATGCATATAATCATATAATTAGGCTACAATATACCTTCCATATTAATGGCCATTATAATTAAGAGTAGCAGACATTTTTTACTTTAATGAATTTATAAATTAAAAACCTTTCAAAATGATAAAAAGACTGTTGAAAATCACTTGGTCATGCACAATGTATTTATGAAAAGCTGACCATATATTTTACAAATATTGCTTTTGCTCAAAAAAGTTGATTCAATTAAAGCATAAAATCTTGTATAAGAAAACTGTCATCAGCAGCATTTTATTGTACCTAGACGTCTATACCAATGAATATCTCTAAAGATTAACAAAAATAGTCGTTAGAAATCCAAAGCTGGATCATTGAACTCTGAAAAATCAGCCTTTAAGACCATTTTTGGGCAGATGTATACACAATTACCAGCAGGTGGCAGTATATATATGAAAGTGTGTCAAATAATCTTGCAAATTGCAGGTTACTGGCTATTACTAACAAAATGATATCCATCCACTTAAAAGCACTATTTAGGGGGAAAAGCAAGTTTTTTCTAGCTGCTTTGAAATACCTTGCTATTATCTTAGTATGTCACTTCAAGGAAGCGTATGTGGTTGTCATTTGTGAAATGCACGAGGTCTTAAATTTAGTCTAGGTCCAAGTTTCCTAGGAGGTGAGAGAGTTACTGGCTGACCTTTGCCTGACTCTTCTCTTCTCTGTCATTTATGATAATACAGCCTGTTAACTATGAGCTCTTCTAGTATTCAATCTCATGATTGATTATTTGTTGAGAGTTTCTCCAGCTTGTACATATGCAGACAAAGCAATGTTAAAAACATATATGAATAAGGAAGACTAAAAATAGAAGCAGAGAAAGAGATGTTATAATGTAGATTCTTTAGGATTATTAAACAAATGAAGAAAGTGTAAGCTTGTTTAAATCACTAATATTAAAAACTAATATGTAACATGTTTTTTTTTTCTTTTTTATCTTGCGACTCATGTCCTTAAAACTTAAGAGTGAAGGTCAAAGGTGGTTTTTCATAATTCTATTCCCTCCTCAACGCCCCTGGTCATGATTGTGGCTTTTGCAGAAGACATGCCAGCAAGATGGTAGTAGAGTTTTCCAGAGCAGGCAGGGCTAGTGACTAGCAGTGACTGAAAAATTAGAATAATGGCAGTGGAGAAGGCAAGAAGTATTTGAGAAAGCAACAGTAAAGAAGGAGGTCATTTCTACTTACACAGGATTCATGAAGTTTCTTTTTACATTTTTCTACTAAGAGAAAGTATTTATATCTGCATTTTTCCATGTTGTATTTCACATTTTGTTTAAGAGTATGAATATGCACATGCAAATATATGTAAATAGGCAAAAAGATAGCAATAAAAGAAAATGGTATTAAAACATCATTTTCACTGAAAATTCATTTTGCAGTTTAAAGTCATAAATATTTTGTGAATTCCCAACCTCAATTCAAATCTGAGAAATAAAGTATTTTGGAGAAACAAGTAATTTACCTACTAGTTCCAATATTCAAGAAGGGCCAGGCATGGGGACAAACAAAGTGGAAAATATGTTGCCCCCATATAGTACAGTTATCTTTCAGTTCTATTGATGAATGCAGTATTTTTAGGCACCTTCCTAAAGTTCATACTAAATGTATCAATTTACTTCAAATATACGATGGATAATATGAAATTAACCCAAAGGCTTTTTTGCCCCTATCTTATTAGAAGACTTTTGGTCTGACTCTGAATAAATCTATGAAATTGGAGACATACCAGTACTTCCATTCTATCAATATTCCATTATTCTATTTCATGAGTATCTCTCCTACCTGCTATGTCAGTAAATTCCATATTTATTCTTAGAAAATAATTTATAATGTAAATGACTCAAACTGTTACACCACTAGAAAAATGCACATTAAAATATGAAAGCTTCCTACAGAGCGAAGGTACAGAAGTTTTCCTATTCACCTTGAGTAAATGGAGACGGTGTCTATGGAGACAAATGATCTCAATAGACTCTGAAGTCACACAAAAGGTGACAGAATATGCTACATGATAAACCTGAATCAAATATAATGTGACTCACATGAAGATAAACATTTTTGAACTTTTCTATACAATTGACTAAGGTAGATTGGCTTCCTGAATAAGTGGAAAGCAACAGAATTTTTATGCAATAGATTTTTACAAATATATGTGTCATCTAAACACAGTTAAAATCTCAAGATCCAGAGAGAAAAGTGGGTTTTTGTAAAGGTTAATAAGTTGCTTTAAAATATAATGTATATACTGAAAATTACATAGATCAAAGTGTATAGACTGGTAATTTTTTATTTACAAAATAAATGCACTTAGGTAACCAGCAATAAGTTCAAGAAATAGAACATAAATAGAACCCTAGGACTACCTAAGATTCACTTCCCTCACTAATCAATGCATAATCCTATTATGACTTCTAATACCAAAATAAGCTTTGTCATTTTTTGAACTTTATGTGAATAAAAGTATATAGTATGTATGCATTATTTGGTGTCTGGTTTATTTAACTCAATAAAATATTTATGAAGTTCTATTCATGTTAATAGCTTTTTCATTGCCATTACCATATAATATCATATTATGTGGATATACCATAAATTGTAGCCAATTTTGGACTGTTATGCACATTTCCATAAACACATCATTTGGTGCATGAATGTGTGCATTTCTGTTTAGTAACCTAGGTTTACAAATTACATGGATTAGTAGCTGCTGCTCACTAGTTTTTCAAAGTGGTTATAGTAAATTTATACTTTCACCAGCTATGATAACTTCAGTCATTCTACATCTTCACTAGTAATTGTTATTGTGTGTAATTTTCATTTCAGCCATTCTCCCAATGAGCTTTGTAAGATGAAATATATACATATATGCATATATATGTACAAGGACTGTCCAGAAATTATCCACCCATTGTTGGTATAACAAGTATAGTTACATGGCTGGATACTTTCCAGACAGCCTTAGTGTATATGGTACAAAACATGATACTACAAAGAACTTAAGCTCCATGTTGCAAAGACTATCAATCTACAGCGAAATAAATAATTGGATGGCATGAATCAGCATGATCCTTGTCCCTACACCTCTTTTTCCTACCTCATGGCTGAGCTCTTGGAGTAGTAAGAACAAGAAAGATTATGAAGGTGGCTCTATTTTAAACTCTGAGATGCACTTTAGCAAAAAGAGACTTTATGATTTCTGCAAAAGACAACATATATTTACTTAGTACCTCCCAAGTATACAACTCCTGATGTGTTGTCAGGAACTGAGCTCCTAGCTTAAAGAGCTTATTGCTTTGGAATAACAGCTAAACCAGCTTTGCTTGGCAGAATTGACTGAAACAAGGAGAACCAAGGCAGAGAGACCTGCTCCAAAGGTGCTTCACTATTCTAGACATATATGATCAGATGCTGAAATAGAAGAACACATTGAAGAAATAACTCAGGTATTTTAGCTGCTTAAATTTTACACCTTTCTCAAAATGAGTTTCCATCCTGAAACATACAGACTTTTAACTTAAATTCATTTACTTCTTAAACTTTCTCTCTAACTACAAAATGCTATATGTCAGTTTAAGAGATCTGAAGGGAATCTTGGGCTATTTGACTCTCTGCTCCTGGGTCTAAGTGTCATTTAATGGTTTTTGCCCTTTCTGAGTGTTTATAAACTTCAGGCATCAGAGCTAGTTGGAAACCAATCCATTTCCCTAACAATTTTACACAGCTAAATCAAGCATGCTGTATGTAAAAAACATGCACAGTCTTTAGAGTCAGACAAACAGACTTGATTTTGAAATTTCCCGTTGTCAAGTCAATTGTCAGAGCCTCAATGTTACTTCATTTGGCAATTTAGCATAGTATAGACTGATTGATATAAAAAGTGTGGTGATTAAATTAAATAACTCACGTAAAATCCTTAGCATTGTACCTGGCACACATTAAGTATGCAACAAATGATAGATAACATCGCTAAAGTTTTATTATTATTCAGGTTTTACATCTGAAATTCTTATTCAAATCAATATGGTGTTGTGTTTTCCCATATAATTTAACTTGAAATCATAGTGATATTTCACATTTTACATAAGATATTTTTAACCATTTTCATGGGAAAATAGTTAACAGTTTTCTTCTTATGTTTGCATTACCAAAACTTGTCTAGTGCATGCTCTTGTCATTTATGTAGTCAATGCTGTAAGTGTCCAAAGATTATGGATATCATTTGACTCTATATTTATGTTGACCTGAAAGAACAGTATGCCAAATATCAAATTTCCCTTTTATAGTTAGGCTACTTTGTGAGTATGATTTAGTGAGAGTAATCAGCCTACACATAGTTCCACAGTTATAACCAAAACCACAGATTCAATATTGTCTGGTTACTTATGTTTACTGCCCTTTGAGTTCTAATGTTTCAGTTAAGTACAACTGCCCTCATCAATATATAACACAGCAAGACTAGGATGGGCAAAGGGGTGAGCAAATCTTGAGCATTGAAACTAAAGGAAAGAACTAAAGAAAAGACTGTTATTTTTAATACAAATATCAGTGAACATATTTGTCTTAATCTGTTTTGTGCTGCTGTGACAGAATGCTAAAGATTGAGTTATTAGTAATGAACAGAAATTTGTTAGCTTACTGTTCTAGAGTTTGGAAAGTCTGATATCAAGGTGCCAGAATCTGGCAAGTACCTTTTGCTGTGTCATCACATGGTGGAAGTGGATGGGCAGAGAGGCAAAAGGGGGCCAAACTTCAGCCTCTTATAATGGCATTAATCTCACCCATAAGATTGTGTAACTAATTACTTCTTAAAAGTCTCACCTCTTAATACTGTTACAATGGCAACTAAATTTCAGAATGAATTTGGCAAGGACAAACATTCAAACTATAGCAATTTTCTACTAGAATAGAGTCAATAATATCAATTGTGGAAGTATGGATTCAGGAAACTTGATAAGCTACTTTTAATAGAAAACAACATTAAAAATACATCTACAAATGTCACTTTAGAAAATTCTAGTAATTAACCAATTAATTATTGTGTTTCAGATGATAGCAATAATTAGTTCACGGCTCAGGGTGTATATGTATGCGTGTGTGTGTGTGTGTGTGTGTGTGTGTGTGTATATATATATATACACACGTGTGTATATATATATATATATGCCTGCTATTTAGTAGGAAAAACAGAAAGATGATTTCAATCTTCAAGAACCTAACATATATCTGTCATCAATGTAGCTACTATTTATAAGTTATCAACCAACACTTGCATTGCCTTGCTCATCTGTGCAATGACATTGAGTATTGAATGATTTCTTTAAAATTAATTACATGTATATAAGATGTATTGGGGGTCAAATAGACACAATTCTGTTCTTAGGACTCATATAGGCATGAAAGTGACCAATTGCAAAGTAATATGTTAAATGCTATTATACTGTGTATGAATTGTAGGCCATGAAACTTAAAGGTTAATTTGTGAGAATAAATGAGAAATAAGCCCATATCAGCAATGTCTAAAGTATTCCATTTAGTTGGATAAAAGACTAAGAGCCTATGTGAGGAGCCAAAATCAAGCAGGGATATAGTGGGATTGCAAAACTAAAAGCTACCCCTTACACATATATGGCACTAATGAATCATTATTTAGTTCATCTAAATGTTTTGGAGGGATTTTTTTGGTGTACTTATGACAAACAAAAATTGTGCACCACATTTCACTTTAATTTCTTTAATTCATTCATTTAACATTGCTATTGATACCCAGACATGCACACATATTACATTATAGTGGATGGGACAAGAGAAAGAAATTAAGATTGTTTTGTGATTATAAGGTACTCATACTATAAGGGTATAGTGTTATTTGAAGTAGACTTAAATCAGTTATATATGTATAAGGCAAACTCCAGAGAAATCACTTTAAAACAGTGAAAAAAGTACAATTTTTACAATATGCTAAAAAAGGAGAGAAAATGTAATTACATTATATGCTGAATTAAAATAACAAAAGGCTGAATAAGAATAGGAGCCATGAACAAGAGCAACAGATAGAAAATATTAACACATTTAGTAAATATTTTTGTTTTCACCCTCCCAATCCAGCTTTTCCCAACTCTGGGAAGAATCAAGGAAAAAAAGATCATTTGGTAAATATTAAAATGACTACATGAGTAGTCATTCTGAATGTTAATGATCTAAATACACCATTTGAAAGACAGAGGTTATTAGAGTGGATCAAAAAACAAGATCCAACTATATATTGTCTATAAGAAACCCATCTTAAATATAAGCATACATATAGATTAAAAGTAATTGGATTGACAAAGATACATTATGTTAACACTAACCAAAAGAAAGCAGGAGTAGGTATATTGAATTCAAACACAGTAGGTTTTAGAGCAGACAAATTTAACAGGGATAAAAAGGGGCATTACAAAATAAAAGAATCAATTCTCCAAGAAAACATTATCAGTATGGTGTACATTTTTAACAACAGAGCATCAGTATCTATAAGGAAACAATGATAGAAATATAAAGAGAAATGAATAAGCCCACTGTTATAGTTAGAGATTTTAGCACCTCTCTATCACAATCGATGAAAGAAAGAATTAATAAGCTGGACTTTATTAAAATTAAAAATTTCTATTCTGCAGAAGACACTGTCAAAAGTATAAAAAGGCAAGCCACAGATTGGGAGAAAATATTTGGAAAAGACATATAATAAATAGCTGTTATTCAAAATATACAAAAAACTCTTAAAACTCAACAATAAGAAAGCACACAACATGACTGAAAAATGGGGCAAAGAACTGAATAGACACCTCACCAGTAAGGACATATAGATGGCAAATAAACACATGAAAAGATGCTCCACATCATATGTCATCAGGGAAATGCAAATTAAAACAACAATAAGATGCCACTACAAACCTATTAGAATAGCCAAAATATAGAATGTTCACAAAAACAGATGCTGAAAAGGAGACAAGAATGTGAAATAATAGGAACACTCATTCATTGTTGATGGGGATAAAAAAATAGTACAGCCACTTTGAAGACTGGTGGTTTCTTAAGAAACAAAATATATTCTTACCATACGATCCAGCAATCATGGTCATTGGTATTTATCCAAATTAACTGAAAGCTTTTGTCTACACAAAAACCTGTACACAGATGTTCACAGTAGCTTGATTTATAATTGCCAAAACTTGGAATCAACTAAGATGTCCTTCAGTAGGTAAATGGATAAATAAATTGTAGTGTATCTGGACAATGAAATATATATTTATAATAAGAAACTTAAATGCATATCACTAAGCAAAAGAAGCTGTCTGAAAATGCCACATTCAGTATGATTCCAATTATATAACAGTCTAGAAAAGACAAAACTCTGGAGAAAGTTCATTAAATATGAAATGTCGATTTCTAATCAAAGTGTCATTTATTCTAGTCAAAAAAGCAGTACAATTAATCAAAGTATGTGCCTAACTATAGAAAGTATGTGTTACCACCATCTTAACGGTAGCTTGTTTATGCCAGGAGCCAAGAAGCCTGGAGAGCAAGTGACAATGAAATCGCAAAAGGTATTTTCCACAACTTGTTGAGAATTGAATGTTTTCCCTTGCAAAAAAATGGTCCAAAGCCTGGAAGAAGTGGTAGTCAGTTGGTGCAAGGTCTGGTGAATATGATGGATGACGGAGAGATTCCAAGTCCAGCCTCTGTAGTTTCAGCAGCGTTGTTTGTGGGACAGGTGGTCAAGCATTGTCTTGCAAGGGGATTGGCCTGTCACTATTGACAAATTTCTACTACTTAATTGCAAGTATCCTCATCATTTTATCAAATTGGTTGCCATAGGCATCTGCTGTCATCAAATGACCAGGTTTCATGAAGCTGTAGTGGGTAATACCAGTACTGGACAACCAAACAGTCATCTTTAGCTTTTTTGATGAATATTTGGTTTTGGATTATGTTTTGGCACTTCATCTTTATCCAACCATTGTGCTGAATGCTTGCGATTGTCAAAAAGAATCCATTTTTCATCACATGTAACAAGACGGTGTAGAAATGGTTCTCCTTTATGTCATGACAGTAAAGAAAGGCATGCTTTGAGATGATTTCTCTGCTAGCACTCATTTAATACATGTGGAACTCAATTATCCAGATTCTTCACCTTGCCAATTTGTTTCAAATGGTCCAATATTGTTGGAATAGTAACGTCAAACCTTGCTGCTGATTCACACATAGTTGAGATGGATTCACTTTCACTACAGGTTTCAGCTCATCATTATCTACCTTGGTTTCAGGTCACTGATGTGGCACAGTTTCAAGAATAAAATCACCAGAAAGGGATTTCTCAAATCGTTGACACACTGTGCGTTCATTAGCCACCTCCTTCCCAAACACTTTGCTGATATTTTGAGCTGTCTGAACTTCATTGGCTCCACCACAGAACTCATATTTGAATATAACACAAATTTTGACTTATGTATGGTTTCACAAAACTTTCTCTAAAAATGTTTTAAAATGTTTTTGAAAGACAATCATAAGTCAAAATATAAGTTTCAAAGAGTGAAGATGTACCTTCACAATAAACATGAAACAAGAAGTATCAAAGTGAAATGTCAGATATATCAACTGTCAAACTTAGCATAAAGAAATATATTAAGATCAGTGGTTTCCAGGGGTTGGGTGAGAGGGAAGAATGAATAGGAGAAGCCCACAGGGGTTTTAGGGTGTAAAACTGCTCTGTATGATACTATAATGGTGGACATGTCATTTTACATTTTTCCTAACTCATAGAATATACAACACGAAAAGAGAATCTTAATGTAAACTATGGACTTTGGATAATAATGATATATCAATGTAGGGTCACCAAATGTATCATTCTGTTGGGGGGATATTAGTAATGGACAATGCTATGCATGTGTGGGAACAGAAGAGGGTATATAGGAAATCTTTATAATTTCTGCTCAATTTTGTTTTGATTCTAAAAGTGCTTTACAAAATAATGTTAATTTTTTTTTACAAAGTAACACCAGAATAAGACAAAATTGGCTACTTCAAGTAAGATTCAGAAAAGAGAAAGCGACATCAATTTAAGGCACAATTCATGTAGACATTTCTTAATAAATATTTAAATTTAAAATATGTGTAAATCTTTACTACCATTATATTTAAATCTAAAATATGTATAAGTCTTTATGCAAGAGGTAAAGAAAATTTTTGAGAAGGTGTTTGATACTGATTAAAACATACAAATGAATTTGCATATATCCTAATCACTGTTAAGATGATTTTCATTTTTCGCTTTTTTCATTCACTCCTATCATTACCATGACGTTTTTATTACAAGAATTTTAATGTAAAAATACTAAAAGAGGAAGCCCATGAACAAACAATTTATGTTCAACATTCAACACTTGACAAAAGTAACCACTTAAAGACTGGGAACAGTACATTTCAAGGCATCCTAAAAATGTAGTCTAATTATACCACAAGGAATTTGCTGCACTGAGCAATATTTTCAACATCTCAATGGCTATATTTGTTTTCTACTGGTTTGCTTAAAATCAGTAAAAATTCTTCCTTATAGGGACTGAATCAGAAGAACAAGACCTTACACAAAGTCTATTATAATGGAAATTGGTGTTTGTTTTGTTACTAATTATATATATATTTTAAATTCTATATAGAATGCCAAGAATTTCGTAAGCTTTATATCAAAGTTTATTTTTATGGAGGCTGCCATAATTGCACATAGATAACTCCATTTGAGAGCAACTAGTGAAAGGCAATCACATTTCATTTTTGCCTAAGAGTAAAACTAAATGAAGACAATGAAAAAATTCTTAAGCAAGGAGACAATATTGCCTTATACTGAAAGATATTTAACTTTTGGAAGAGAAGCAACATGATGCAGGATGTCAGTGTAAGTAAAGAATTATAAGAAAAAAACCAACAAATTACGCACCGGAAATTTCTGCCAGACAAAGCAACAATAAGAAAGGTTTCGATAAAGTTGTATGAGATGATTTATACTATATACTCGTAATATAAGAGGGTTATCATTAGGTGATTTCGTCCCCCAAAACAAAAGACAAAATATGCATAAATGTTTCAGAATAAATAGCTAACTAAAAATAATTTGAGAAGGAGTAGCAGTAATGTAACAATAATTCCCTGCAAGTACCACATAGAGTATGATTGTTCAAACAATATTTGTATCCTTAGTTTTAATTCTGTATTCTATTTGATTCTGTCACAGTTTTGTCAAATAATCCAGAGTTGAACAGCATTTATCTAATCAGTTTAAACTCGCATTATTCTTTTTTTATGTGTGTATGTGACAGAGTTTCACTCTGTTGCCCGGGCTAGAGTGCTGTGGTGTCAGCCTACTTCACAGCAACCTCAAACTCCTGGGCTCAAGCAGTCCTTCTGCCTTAGCCTCCCAAGTACCTGGGACTACAGGCATGCACCACCATGCCCGGCTAATTTTCTCTATATGTTTTTAGTTCACCAATTAATTTCTTTCTATTTATAGTAGAGATGGGGTCTCACTCTTGCTCAGGCTTATTTCAAACTCCTGACCTTGAGCGATCCACCTGCCTTGGCCTTTCAGAGTGCTACGATTACAGGCATGAGCCACTGCACCTGGCCCTCACATTAATTCTAATTCCAAAATTATTGTTTAATTTTCATTGTGTTTTATATATACTGGACACGTAGTATATGATTGTGAATGAGATAAACTGCTTCCTCCCACAACACTTGTATTTTAATAAAGAAAAACAATAAACACATAAACAAGACATCAGACTGTGATTGTTGCTACACCGAGAATAAAAATAGGTTTGACTGTTCAGAGAAGATACAAATAAATTGGGATATGAAGGACAACTTCAACTGAGCAAAAGTCTAGTATAAGAACATCACAGACAGACCAACAGCTACTGTAAAGGCCCAAAGATAGAAACTCACTTTCTTGAGCAAGGTATAGAGAGATCACCCTAATTTGTGGCTAGAGCAGATCAGCAGAGCAGGTTAAGTGGGAAAATGGGAGGAAATGAGGTTAGAGGCAGACAGGGACCAGGTCAGACAGAGCCTATCATTTTACTAAGTCATTTGAGAGTTTTAAAGTCCTCCAATAAATTATATAATTGATTGGTAAGTAATTTAATTAATATCTTAAATTCACAACTAAAGATTGTGGAATGATTTGTAGAATTTCAAGAGCAAAAGGAGAACAATAGAAAAAGGAAGCCCATGAAATGGTCCTGACAGTAAAAGTGGTCTTGACTATAGATGATCACAGTAGAAACGGTGAAAAGTGTATAGATCTTGGATATTTTTTGAAGCTGCTAACATATTGGACATGGGCACTGAGAAAAATAGAAAATCCAGGATCACTTCCAATGTTTATTTGATGGTGTTGCTATTTTCTTGAAATAGAAGAGATGGTTCAGGAATGGTAATAGAAATTAATAGTTCTATTTATCCATTTTGAGTTCGAGCTGTATATTAATCCATTTTGTGTTGCTATAACAGAATACCTGAAACTAGATAATTTATAAAATTATAAATATAAACTGGGTCTATTTAGTTCACAGTTCTGCAAGCTAGGAAGTTCAAGGGCATGACCTCGGCTTTTGGCAAGAGCTCTAATGCTGCATCATAACATTATGGAGGAGGTCAAAAGGGAAGCAGACATATGCAGAGGCAAAACCTGAGGGGCATTCTGTCTTTAAATCAACCCACTTTTATGAGAACTAATCTAGTGCTACAAGATCCACTCTCATAACCCAAACACCTCCCACCAGGCCTCACCACCTAGCACTGCCACACTGAGGACCAAATTTCCACATGAGTTGTGTTGGGGGCAAATAAACTGTATCAATACTATAATGAACTGCCTATTAGAAATATGCATGGAATTAGCAAGCTATTAAATATTAAAGTATGAAGCTCAGATAAGAGAACAAGACTGAAGAAATCAATTTGGGAATTATCATATTAAGATAATACTTAAAGCAATGTAATGAGATGAATAGAAGCCTAAACAGAGACGATAACCTATTAAGTAAAAAGTTATAAAAATGTGGACAGTTAACAACAGAGTTGTAAACTTCCCTATTTAAGAACATTATAAAATTTTGATGCCTTTGAAAAAAAATATTTAGAAAATTTCCATAGCATATTGACAAATGAATAAATAAATAAATAAATAAAATCTTTATAGAAGGATCCTTATGGAAATTTGCTCACCATTGAGAACCAGTAGACAACAGACAATAAAGTTCTGAAAAATCATCAGGCATACTGTAAAACTTTGATTCTTTCAAAAATAGAAAGACAGATTATTCTAAAATGACATAAAAAGAAAAGAACATTGATAATTAATTTTCTCCAATTCTGTTATTTACTTAGACATCAGTAGATATTCTGATAATATTGGCGGTATTTTTTTCAATGTGTAAATTTTCTCTTTCTGTAGAAAGTTTAAAGATGTTTCTAAGAAAAAGTTCTGAGAATGATCTAAGCTTTCTTCATAAAATGAGAGCTAATGAGTTGAGTATCCATGTAGTATGGAAAACTAGCTTTGCCAAAACATAAAGACTGGTAATAATTTTACAGTGGTAAATGCTGAGAGTTCCATAAACAGTAATATAGAACAGTTTGGGGGAAAACACTTTTTTAAAAATAAGATTGTACATTTTAAGACAACTAACCTTGACATAAAATATTTTTGGAGAAAAATAAAAAGAAGTAGATATATGCGACTTACATATCATATATTACTAAAAAATCCATTAAGAAAGAGAGCTTAATCAAAATACAAATCCATATTTTAGGGTTTCTCAGATATTATTTTGGCATGTTTATGACAATATGGTATATTGAAATTAATTTATAGATTAGATTTATTAGTTAGCTATTCTGAAGATTGATGAAATGTTTAATTCAAGTATTTGATTCACATTTATTCTAAGTCCTTCAAATATTTGTCTAACTATTCTCCCTACCTGGCTTTTTCCTGATCTGATGTAGTTCATATTTTAGCCACTGTTATGACCAATACCTACAGTCAGTCACATTCCTGATGAATATACACTCACACACCTGTATATACATTTTAACAAAATGTGTGTATACTACTCAAGAAATTTTAATTTATCATATTTTGTTTTTGATATAATCTTATATTTTATTTAAAAGTCACTAAAATTATATACCATATGATTTATTTCTGGATTAAAAGCATATTAAAAATGGACACTTTGGCCAGTTAGACTACTTTACAGACTACAGTAACAGAAATACTAGCCCAAACTGAATTATTTCTGACTTTAGCCAACACTTATTCCAGGGATGCACAATGACATCAACCGTCATTTTCAAGATTGTTCTCATTACTTCTTCCATGTGTTAGGTTCACTAAAATTAGTTTCCAATAATGTAGCACAAAGGGCTCTAGAATTTTCCAAATACCATTCTGAACAGAGAGCCACCATTTCCATAAGAAGTCTTTACTTTTGCTCTGGTTGGACTGGCTTAAGTCACATGCCTATTCCTAAATTAATCACTCTCTGTAGGGTATAGTATTATGCTGATTACCCTAGCCAGGAAAGATGCCCCTAACCTGTATGAGTAGTATCACTTTCCCCAAAACCTCATAGACACCTAAATGAAAATCAGTGTTCTTTAGAAAGAAAAGGAGAACATTTACACAGGGAAGCAGACAACAAAACTATATGCTACAATTCTTCATTTTTCATTTTATTTGAAGCCATAGGAATTATGATGTGGTGAGAGAGGGATTGATGGGCTGGGCTGCTTCTTTGCCAAATTCTTCTTATGTGACTTTTCACATTGTTATACTTAAAGTTTTACAACAACGGAAGGATTTGGTCCACATATTGAGTCGGAGAAATTTCTCCAGGCTTCATAACAGCATATAATGTACTCCCAAAGAGCTCTCACTATGTTCCTAATTTGTACATGGGCACAATTATTTAAATGGTTGTGCATTTACAACATCATGCACCTCAACCACATGCAGCAGGCTGCTTCGATATAGGTGCATTTACATCTACAATACAATTGTTTCCCCACAAATTGATTTAAATTGTAAAACTGTTTGACATTTTCCACTATTAACCAGTTCAAAGCCATTTCAAAATGCAGCACGAATATTATTCTTTCAGTTTCTTAGAGTCTAAATTTTGTAGTTCAACTTTATTAAATACATGAATTATGGATTGGAGTTTTCTTTTTAAATCATTGGTATTTATGTTATAAGTAACTTATAGAACTTTTTAGGACAGGAAGTTAAATAGTGGGAATGCCCACTTTTATCAAACACTAGGGGGCAGGTATTTGGGGAGATTGCCCTACATAGCTAAATTTATAGAGGGAGGGCATTTATTAGTGCCTGGTAAATGAAGGGCAATTTGTGCATAGAGTTTCACAGCTTTGGACCTTATGTTGGAATTCAACCATTTAACCTGGAATTAAAGAATTTATACCTGGCCTATTGCATATAAGTATGTGAAGTTTTTTCTGTCATTCCCTAAATAGGTTACCTTCACTCTCCCCTACCCCACTTAATGCTGTTATCTTTCATCTGATTTATTTTCTAGAGATTTTTTACATTGTGTGCTGAATCATATTAAATTTTTCTGTCTGTATTCAGAGGGTCATGTATGATTCTCTTGAAGAATGTATGAATCCAACATGGTCATGATATTTTAATTACTTCTAATGAGATACATATTTGTGATGGTTACATATATCAACTAAATACTCTTTGCTTTTCAACTGATGACATTTTTATATTCCATAAAATGGAAGAGCACTTTTAACACAGAAGTTGATCAACTATATATGAACAATGATTTTGAAAGATTTTAAAACCAGTTTAAAAATAAATATTAAATTGATTAGGTGAACTGATTCTTTGTATTTTGACAAATTGGCTTTTATTAAATTGGCTTTCTGCAAATTTTTCTATAAAAATGCCTATTTCTCACATGGAACTCCCTCCTAATCCAGTGACATGTGTTCCACGACTTGCCTTTGTGAGGACAACTTTATGTGTAAGGGATAAAAGATCTTCTATTCAGAGTCATTAAATCTGCAGGAAAATATGTTGTGATTTTTTTTTTACAGGTGAAAAAATCACAGATACTGCTAAACTTACTAAACTTTATTGCCTACCTTTATAATTGAAGGGAATGCTAACTTTCATTAGAGATTAGTGAAAATCCATAAACATTTGTTTGTCTGTACATTTTTCATGAACCTTCTGAAATCTCACAGACCCAAGGTTATGATGTTCTGGGAAATTTACCCCAGAATGCTGGACCACCCTCCTTTCTATATCTTTGCTTCCATAATATACATATGGTGAGCAAGATCCTATGTTGGACCTCCATATGTTATTGTCTTAAGCAGGATGACGTTTCTCAAATACTGAGTGATTTCTGAGAAGAACAGTGCTTTACACTGTATAACAGTACAGTTCTTGGAAACAAAAGTCCCCGCCTACAGGAAACATGGCAACACAGAAACCTGCTTCTGTGTAATAAAAATTCAACCTTAAAAAATAAATCTGATTTCCTGATCAGTCTTGGTAAGTATTATCTCTGGAACATTTTTGAAAGAAAACCTGAGAGCAGCTATACCATCCTGGCAATCTGGTCAGTTGGGACTCAGTCCACATATTTTAACACTAAAATCAAATTGTCCTTCTTTATGATAATTGGTAAAATGGGGCATGCCAGTTATGTGATTGACTTTACTTTTTATTGTTTTATAATATTAATGTTTATCAAAACCTTATACATACATATTTTAAAGCATTAAATAAACTCTAAAAATGGCTATTGTTTACCTTGTTTCTCCCAGCTCAGAAATATTTATATATAGTTTTTCTAAGGCATATACCAAAAAAGGCATATACCATAGACTTGCTTGCTCATAAGATATTTTAGTAGATTCTTCAAAAGCAAAATTGTAATCTTCAAAATGTTAAGATCAAGGAAGAGCAAAAAGAAAGCTTAAGAATTCTCCCAGATTGTAAATGAGATATGTAACATTGGATCAGATCCTGGACCAGAACATTTTTTTCCTTTTGCTCTAATGGGCATTATTGGTATGACTGGTGATACAGTAGAAATAACTTGTACTTTTAGGAAAAAGCACAAGTAGGTATTTAGGAGTAACTAAGCAACTTAATCCCATGTGGTTCATCATCATCATCATTATAAGTATATAAAAATAGAGATAATGACAAAGCAATCAACATGATAAAGGATTAAAATTGGGGGAATCTAAATGAAAGATATATGGGAATCCTTTTCTCTACTTTTGCAGTCTTTTCCTGTAATTCTAAACTTATTTGAAGTTTTAAAACGTAATTGTTAGAATTAAATGAAAAAATAATGTTTCTAAAGGGATTTGTATTATTTTTCTATAGTTTCTACTGATTAGTTATTTATAAATTAATCTGTTAGGTTACTCAAAATCATATTATCTCATTTTTCTGTGTACCCTTATTATTTTAAGCTACATCCAACTCTGAAACTTTCCTGCTAATATATTTTTCTTTATACATAGAAATAATTTCAAACTTATTGAAAATTTTGGAGAATAATGCAAAAAACATTTTTACTGAACAGTAAGAGATAAGTTGCAGGCATAATGCATGATAACTTATGTATACTTTAGTGTGCATTTACTTCAAATAAGCATTATCTTTCATAATATTATCATAAAAATCACAAAATTAACACTGAAAAAATGCTTCCAAGCAGTCCACAGACTCTAGTTTAATATTTAACATAACTTTAATATAGATAATATTGCTTTAACATTAAAATACCTTAAAATCTTATACTCTGAAAACTCTTCTTCTGAACCTTTTGAGAAATTTTCATTTTGTGTCCTACTTAAAGACAGTTTTCTTTTAAAGATTGAAACATCTTTTGTGTACATTGGATAATATGATTTCATCCTTCCTATACCACTCTTGATTGGATAGGTTTATATGTCCTTAATGGATACTCTAATTATGGAGATGGAATTAAACTGCTAACTTTTCACTAAGGGTATCAGAAAGTAAATTCAGAGCTCTTGTCTGGTTGGTTTGTTCCATTTTCCCTATTTAAAAACTTCATAATTTATAGACTGTAATCTAGGAAATAATTTAACATGTGTGGTGCCTAAAATAAATTAATAACAAAATAGCATAGCATATTAATAGGTTTCTAAATTAGTAATGTTCAAACTCTTAAAAATTGTAATAGAGAAACACCAAGGTTTCTCACATATTTTCCTAATATTTTAAAGGTATTACTCTTTATCTTTATTTCCTTTTTTGGATTTGTTTTCTTTGTTTCCCTTTTTATAGTAGTCATATTGAAATTTAAAAAGAAGCACTTAAAGTTATATAAAATGTAAAATATATTTCTTCATTTGTGATTTTGCTTACAGAATATAACCACGAGAATTCCCCTTTACGAATGTCAGTATTATTTGATTTACACAAAAATATTAAGTAAGCATTATACATTTTCCATTTAAGAATTTCTTTGAAAAATTAAGATGTGATTTTCAGGATAAAATTCAAAGAAAAATGTAAATGAGATTATATGCCAAAGGAATGTAACAGAATTAGGAACTGAATTGGGGGAGAAATGTTTAGTCAAAACCTGTGATGTGTTTGGTAAGAGGCTAAAGAGAGAATATAATTCCAGTCCTAAAAATAATGGAGTAATTGTAACAGAAGGCAAATGGCTAGCAGAATACTTGATTTATTTTCAATTCTGCTTGTTGATAAAAAATTATATGTAAAAGTTTGTCTCAATATGGCATTGATATCCACCTCTTTGATACAAGAATATTTTGCCATTCCACCTATTTATCAAGGATTTTCAACATCTGTTGTTGTATATGCCATATTTTACTAATATGTATATCTGCCAGGAAGTCTAATAATGTATGTCCAATGGACTATATCAAATTGGGTCAAATTTGACTTACCCCAAAGAACCTCACTCTGAGACTTAGATGATATGTCCATCCATCAAGGAGGTACTTATTGGGTCTAAAATATCATTCACCCAAGTAAAATTTCTGAAAAAACCATGAATCTTATGAAAATTACCATACAAATGCTATGTCCCTCAATAAACTTAGTTCATAATAGTATTGGGCAGTTTGAGAAAGTTATTTTAAATGGGAGGTGTAGTTAGATATATTTTTATCAAAACAATCAACAAAAATTTTGAAGACACATCTAGGTAAACAGGACACCTGTCATTCTTGGGTAATGTATATAAGAAATAACTGTTGCTGCTCTAAGAGGAACTTATATTTTAGAGGAATTCTGTCATTCTTATGAATAGAGCATGGTTTATTATTATAATACTTTGCTCACTGCAATCCAACAAACATATACACAAGATTTTATTATCCAGAATTTCTTTCTATACACTCTATGGAAGATATGAAAATAAGTATTAAAAAAAGCACCAATCTGCTTACAATTTATATTAAATAATGTTGTCTCAATTCATTTGTTATACCCTATTGACACTGGAACAAGACTATCTGTGTCTAAATGCTGGATCCTTATACTGGGTTGAAAGACGGCCCCAAAACAGTAAGTCCACATTTTAATTTCTAGAACTGACAAATGTTACCATATTTGAAAAAAGGGTTTTTTCAGATGTAAGCAAGTTAAAGATCCTGAAATGAGGGGAGCATTGTGAATTACCTGTGTGGATTCTGAAACCAGTGACAAAAGTAGAGGGATATTTGAGACAGATACAGAGGAGACAGCAATATGAAGACAGAGGCTGAGGTTGAAACAATATGGGCACAGGCCTCTTCCAGCCACCAGCAGCTGGAAGACCAAGGAAATTAATTTCCCCCTAAATCCTCTAGAGAGAATGTAGCATTGCCAATACCTTGAATTCAAATATGCGGTCTGTAGAATCGTGAAAGAATAAACTTCTGTTGTTTTATGATACCACATTTGTGGTAATTTATGACAGCAATAGGAAACTAATGCAGTCCTTCAATTATTAGACAGAAAATCTTAGTCAACTTATCTATCCTATCTCTTCCTCAATCCCTCCATTTGTAGAATGTGGATGATAATAAAAACACTATTTCCTATGGCTATTACAGGGACAGGATTAGTCAATATAATTTAAAAATCATAGAGTTCCTGGTAGATAGTATACATTTTTTCCAATTAATTGAAGGTTTATTTCCCCCATCAAGCAATGCTTAACAATGTATATTTATTAAGACACAATAGACATAAGGAATCTGAGAACCCAAGGCATAATAACCAATAATAATAATAGCAAAAATAATCAGAAGAAGACAATGATGAAGAGGGAGTATGAGAAGGAGGAGGAGGAAAAGAAGAAGAAATAATCAAATTTAACTTTCCATTTTATTCAAGTCTACAGTTGCGGTATTGTAATTGCTTTGGTGCACTGTTATACATGACCCATTTTTGGTGTGCTTTTGCTTTCTTTAGATGTTATTTCTACTAATAGATGTAAAACTACTCATGGAATATGGGTTTCATCAGGGTAAACTCAGTGTTTATGGCTTTTGGCCCACTGATTTCTATGTGAAAACATGGTTGTAGATAAAATATCCCATTTTATATTAATGTATGTGTCACAAATGCATATATGTATGATGTTTCCTCAATGGTAATTACTTGGCTGAAAGTTATTTTCTAAAACATTTAAAAATTATCAAGCAGAACTGAAATTTTGGCTCAAATAAAATACCTTATGTGATGATGTAGTCATGTTAGTGAAGTGAAAAAACAAAAACTAAAACTAAACTTGGCTTGTTTGTTTGTCTGCTGGTTTTATTACTCATGAAATTTTCAATGCCCTTTGGTTAGAAAATTATTTCACATGTTCTAGAAAATAGGACTTTAAGTTACTTCACATTGTATGTTCATGAGGGGGTGTGTGTGATGCCAAGGGTATATAACAGACAAATTGTCTCAGTCTGAGCCTCTGATTCACACTGGGGTAGCCCAGAGGAGAGAGTAAATGAATGATTTGAGCATGGATTTGTCTGTATTGAACTCTACTCTTTCAGTTAAGAATAAAAATGAGCTGAGTCCTTGAAAGATAGTTTTGAAATGTTCTTTCATAATTACTGCTATAAATGTTAAAAATATGTTGTTATTGTTGCATTTAATACATGTTAACTTCTATCAATGTGTCTAAATCAGTTCAGGCTGCCATAACAAAAATGATAGACTAGTGGCTTAAACAATAAAAAGGTATTTCTCATAGTTCTGGAGGATAGGAAGGCCAAAATTAAAGTGCCAGAATGGTTAGTTTCTGGTGAGGACTCTCTTCCTGGATTGTAGATAGTCACCTTCTCATTGTGTCCTCACATGGATGGAAAAGAGAAAGAGGAAGTTCAGGTGTCTCTTCTTATAAAAACACAAATTGCAGCCCCACCAGCAATGCAGGAGTGTTCCTATCTCTCCACATCCATGCTAACATTTATTGTTTTGGGACTTGTTAATAAAGGCCATTCTCACTGGAGATAAGTGATAGATATTTCATTGTGGTTTTGATTTGCAAACTCGTTCAGCCTCTGTGGAAAGCAATATGGAGGTACCTTAAAGTGATACAAGTGGATCTACCATTTGATCCAGCAATTCCCCTACTGGGCATCTACTCAAAAGAACAAGGCACTCTATAAAAAAGACACCTACACTTGAATGTTTATAGCAGCACAATTCACAATTGCAAAGATGTAGAAACAACCGAAGTGCCCATTGATACATAAGTGCATTAATAAAATGTGGTATATGTATACCATGGAGTACTATTCAGCTATAAGAAACAACGGTGATATAGCACCTCTTGTATTTTCCTGGATAGAGCTGGAACCACCACATGTACTTCCCAGCAAACTGGTTTCGCTTATCAACACCTAAGTGAACATATAGGAATAACATTTATCGGGTGTTGGGCTGGTGGGAGGGGTGAGGGAGGGAATGGGTATATACATACATAATGAGTTCAATGCACACAATCTGGGGGATGGTCACACTTGAAGTTCTGACTCAAGTGGGGGGGCAAGGGCAATATACATAACGTTAACATTTCTCCCCCTATAATATACTGAAATAAAAAAATTAAAAAAACACTAATTACATTATTAAGGTCCCACTCTAATTACTTCTATAAAGGCCCTATGTTTGAAGAAACATAAGTCACATTGGAGTTAGGGCTTTAACATATGAATGTAGTAGGGACACAAATATTTAGCCCATATCACAGTAGTTCTTAAACTTATATTAGTATGAACTATGTCATACAGGAAAGCCCAGTATAAGAAGCGATTTTAATAAGGCCTTATCTGAATGAGGTAGACATAGAGACTATAAGTTTAACCTGTTTAATTGTGTTGCTTGGTTTTCAAGCAGTCCCCTATGTCACCTCCACAGAATTTGTAGGACTTAGAAGAGGGAAGTTCGAAAATCACTGTTTTGTGGTTAAGAGACATGTATCTTGATAACTGTAATAATTAACTATCATGCAAGTATAATGCAAGGAATAATTAATTGACTCAGTAAATATTTGCAAATGCTTAACATTTATTATTTTTGCTAGGAATATAAAGTTAAACAAAAATACAAACAAGAAATTAAGTAAACATTCCCATCAGACATTAGTCTATTCCCTCTGGTAGTACATAAGCTTTCATTATCTTTCTTAGAGAATCTAAGTGACATTAGATTGCTCCAAGAGGGTAAAAGGCCTTTGGAATGTTAAACAGCTTCAGACCATGATGTTTTGGGGTTGACTATAAAGCAGGCTATGCAACCCACAGTCGACTCTAAGTGACTGAGCACTTGCCAGGAAGCAGAGCTGTTGCCAGGAGGAGAGTTTGAAGTGTGGTTTAGCCACACTAAGGAAATGCCACAGAAATGAAATGTCTTGGAAACTGAGAAATAAATGAAAGGTTGTCGTGGAAAGCTTGAAGGAAATTTCCCTTGAAGTGGTACATGGACTAAATACTTCAGCCTTGGTATAACTATCTTTGGACTTTTAAATCTTCCACATGGTAAAAGTGCTAAAGAAAGTCAAGCAGAGCTCCTGAGCCCCTAATAGATGGAAGATAAAAAGACTGACCTTATTTTGCAATTAGGCAAATATCTGTTCAATATTATGGAGATGTGCACTTAGACAAAATTTCAGGAATAATTCTACCAAACATCGGCAAGAAACATTCATTCATTTGCATTGGTTCTCAGGGCCAGAGCCAAAAGGCAGAACTTCTAGAATTTCAATTTCAGAACTGCCCTTCATTTGGAGAGCAGAAGAAGATGTTAATGGTTATGGTATAGAAGTAAGGTATAGTATCTGAATTGGTGAGATTTATACTTAAAATTAAGAAGCAGTACCAGAGTGAGTCAATTCCAGAACTATCAGAGACTGTTCCAAAGAATGTTATGTTTGAAATCAGTATTATAAAGACTGGAATAAGTGATTTGCAGTGATTATACTGTTTAGGCTTCAAACATTGATAAATTTTTTATCAACATTTGACAAATAAAAATTGAGTTATGTGGCTTTCAGCTAGTTTTATAAACTTTTTTTATGGTCAGCAAGTATATGATTGACTGATTAGTTATAAACTTAGGCATATGCTAGATGTTTACCTGGGGTATAGTTCTCTTTAAGTCTGAGTGATGTATTTAGGATTGTTTGATACACAACTCACAGAGATTTAAAAATAAAATTCAATAAATGACAAGGCAATATGTTGGTTCATAATTTAAAAAAGAAATCTAATTCCTAAAAGGAGAAAAAGACTTTTTTCCTAATAAATGCCTGCATTCATTTTCCAGGTCACTGGAACAGAATGAATGAATCATGTATTTAAATATATAAACATAAAACTATGAAAATTTAAGAAGTAATCATAGCTATGATTGAGATCTACAGTTAGGCAAAGAGTTCTAAGACATGATGCCAAAAGCACAATCCATAAAAGAAAATAAAATTAATAAATTAGACTTCATCAAAACTAAAAAAATGTACACTATAAAAGATCCATATACAGAGGATGAAAATCAAACCACAGACTGGGTAAGATATTTGCACACCACATATATGACCAAAAAAAAAGGCTTTATACCTAGAATCTATAAAGAACTCTCAAAACTCAATAGGAGGTAAAAGACATTGAAATGATAAGAACATGAAATAAGCACATGAAAAGAACTCTAATGCCATTAGTCATTACACAAATTGGAAATAAAAATCACAATGATATATTGCTGCACATCTATTAGAAAAGGTGAAATTAAAAAATAGTAATAATATTTAGTGCTGGAGAGGCCATAATGACATTGATATCTTTTACATAGCTGGTGGGAATGTAAAATGGTACAGCCACTCTTGTAAAAAGAGTATGACAATTTCTTACAAATCTAAACAGGCATGTCTTCTGCATTTATTCCAGAGAAATGAAAACTTCCGTTCACAACAAAAAAATTAAAAAAAAAATTTGTACATGAATGTTCATAGCAACTTTATTTATAACAGCAAAAATCTAACAATAGTCCTAATATCCTTCTTTTGGTGAGTAAATGAACATTCATACATCCCATACAATGGAATACCTTTTCACCACTTAAAAAAATCTGCATTTATTTACCTAAAGGAAAAAAAGAGATTTCATCAAAAAGACACTTGCACTTGAGTGTTTAGTCATCAATGTTTATTCAAGCAGCACAATCCACAATTGCAAAGGTGTAGAAAAAAACAGTGCCCACCAAATCAATATGGGTGGATTAATAAAATCTGGCATATGTATACCATGGAGTACTAATCAGACATTAAAATTGGTGATCTAGTATCTTTTGTAACAACTTGGATGGAACTGGAGATCATTCTTTTAAGTGAAGGCAACAAGAATGAAAAAACAAACACCATATGTACTCAGTACTAAATTGGAACTAATCAATCAACCCTTATGTGCACACATGGAAGTAAAACTCAATGGAAATCTAGTAGGTGGGAGGGAGGAGGAGGTGATAGGTAAATACACACCTAATGGGTACAAAAGCAACTTATGTATCCAAAACATGTGTACTTCTGTAATATTCTGAATAAAAATAAAAGACAATTATAGATAGCCTAGAAATATTTTTGCATGATTTTTAATTGCTTGTTTATTTGTATGTTTGTGAATCTCACAGAAAGTGATAAACATATAACATTTACCAAAACTTGCTATCCCTTTTGAACTAATATAGAGAGAATAGGGAGTGTGTGTTTTTGCATGTGTGTGTGTTCCTATGTGTACATTAATTTACATACATGTACAGTCATTATGCCAATATCTGGTCTCTGCCAGATATATATGAAGGCTAATATCCATTTATTTGTGTTGGCAAAGTAAGGTAGTCACATTAATCTAAATTATGCCCTTGTCACTGAACTCAATGCTGTCTAAAACTTCCCAGTTATAAAATTAAATATTCTAATTTCAAAACCATAAAACTAAATTCCTTAAGTACCTAAGTACAGTAGGTGATATGAGACTCCATTAAGATATTCTGCACCACTCAGCAAGTCCTTTCCTCAGTTGTATTTTAATTTTTGATGTGTATTTTCAAAGAAACAAAGCTTTTAGTGCTCTTAAAATATCTTACGTATGGATAGCATTTAAAGAGAAATTACCTAGTCACACACTTTAATGTGCACGAATTAATAATATAAGCTTTTTCTCTCAGGGAAGAATTCAAAAAGGCAGAAATGAGAAGAGGCCAAGAGACTTCTAAAGAGGGTAAAAGAGAAAGAAGTGGTGAAGCAGATGGTCCCGAAGTAAGGAGGCTTTTCATGGTACGATGGAAGGGTTTCCTCCATCTGATGCTGGCAGGCTGGGCTGTCTAGGTTTGTGGTTTAATAAAATGGTTCAGGTGTCAGCCTGCTTAGGTAACTGCTCAGGATGAAAATATGAAAAAGGACCTAACACATAATCTCTGCAAATATACAGAGATTATTATGTTTACAAAATCATTTTTAGGTATAAGGATGATAGGAGATGAGGAAATTCTTTGATTATTTAAGCAGCAAGTAAAATACAGGCAAGACTTCAAGTAAGACTAGAGCAACTTAAAACTGCTCTCTTAATAATATACCAAATTAACTACATGGTTATTTGTTTTGCCATGTAGGATACGGGGCTAGAGGTAAACAGTATGAGAAAATTGAAAGAGACTAATCATTCACTCTAATGAGCCACCTTACCTCCTTTTCTTCCATGTAGGAGTTAAACGTCTTCTATATGAATATACAAGAAATATTGAAAGCATATTGATTTGAAGGAGTGCCAGTTCGCTAGCTTGCCTGAGGCATTCACATGCCTCTGTCTAGCTTTGGTGGTAGGCATTGTATATCTGTATGCAAAAATACCCACAAATATATACAATGACACAAATAGGAGTTTTTTCCAACTGAAGAGAATACTCCTGATAGTGCAAAAATTCTCTTTAAAAGGGTGGTTTGGAATCTCACACCCACACTTTCATTTGGCCTTGCTACTTTGGGTCTAACTGTACTCCTAAGTGCTGGCACAAAAATCTGCTGCATTTATATACAACATATTTATATCAGTTTGGGATTTGATATTCTTCTTTATCACATTGGAAACATGCCATATGGAAAATAGGCTCAGTGCTTATACATTAGAATTCTTTCCAACCTTCCCCCTTCCCTTAGTGTAAGATTACATTCATTTATTTGCTTTTAAAAACCCATGTAATTCTGTGCACTCTAAGTTGGCAAGACATTCCAACCATGCAGAGCTTAGATAAGTAAAAGTTTCAGCCCAATTGTTGATGGCTAACTCTATGTTTTCTTTATAGAAAAGAGAAGAGGGGATTTGTGTGTAACAATAATGCAGAATCTTTCATCAAGGTTATTGTAAACAAATGTTCAAGAAATATTTCTATTTTCATTGGGGTTTTCATTTTTTTCTTGATTGCAATATATTCTTGGGAAATTACATATATATAATTTTTCCTACATATTTTGTAATTATATATATGTAATTATACACACACACACATCTCAACTAGAATTGAAATCAGAATCAATCTTAAAAACAAGAGATCATCTATATCTAATTTTGGAGAAAAGAGAGGCTGAGAGTAAGACTTGCTTTCCTATTAACTTGAAAATACCCTTAAAAATGAAATTATAGTAAAAAAATGCTCAACACCATTAATCATCAAGGATATGCAAATTAAAACCACAACGAGATATCACCTTACCCCTGTCAGAATAGCTATTATTAAAAAGTCAACAAAACAATAGATGCTGGCATAGATGTAGAGAGAAAAGAATGCTTATACACTGTTGGTGGGACTGCAAATTAATACAACCTCTATAGAAAGCAGTGTGGAAATTCCTCAAAGAAATAAAAAAGACTTAACATTCTACCCAGCAATCCCATTACTGAGTATCTACCCAAAGGAAGAGAAGTCATTTTATCAAATAGACACCTGCACTTTAATGTTTACTGCAGCACAATTCACAATTGCAAAGATGTGGAATCATCTTAAGTGCCCATCAATTCATGAGTGTATTAACAAAATGCAGTATATATACACCATGGAGTACTACTCAGCTATAAAAATAAATGAATAAATGTCTTTTGCAGCAATTTGGATGGAACTGGAGACCATTATCTTAAGTGAAGTATCTTAGCAATGGAAAAACAAACACCACATGTACTCTATAATAATTTGGAACTAATTGCTAATTGATGGGTACACATGGATACAAAAAGAAGTAAAAGTCATTGGAAATCAAAATTGAGGGAAAGGGGAGGAGAGGACTAGTAAAAACCTACCTAGCAGGTATGATGAACACTGTCCTGGTGCTGGGCACACGAGTAGCTTTGTCATAAACGTTACAAAAGCTATCTAAGCAAGAAAAACTTTTGTACCCCCTTAATTATTTTGAAATGAAAATAAATAAATAAATTTTTAAAATGAAATTATTTAGTTTCTTTTGGTATTTAAAACTTTCGTTACTTTTTGAAAAGTTACTGATAGCATATCTAGTTACTGTTAGCCAGTCATTTGTTTATCTATTCATTTCACAAATATTTATTGTTCAAATACTGAGCACGCTCCTAAATTTTGAGTGGGAAAATAGACATGGTCTTCATAAAATGTATAGACCAATAAATAAAAAAGGCAGTATATAGATAAATACAAATATACATATAATGATAATATAATATCAGCTATGATGGAAATGCATAAACAATTTGGTTTAACTTTCTAATAAGTATCCTTTCTCTTACTTCAAATTCTCCAAATCCCTTTACAACTGCAATTTGGCTTTCTATGCAGATGCATCTATAATGAAGTAATGTGTTGCTTCATAAACTGAGAACCCAATTCTCTTGATAGTTTTATTACAGATTATAAAATCATAGATTTTATGTTTTTGAAAAAGTAGGAATTCTTAGTATAATTCATGTAATTTCAATTGGGTTTTAGTCACTGATGGAATTTAAGCCCCATTTCTCCACAGTACTATTTCTCCCAGCATGGCCTAGTATAAGATAGTAATAAAGAACCGAATGTTCTTGCTTATAAATTCTGGGAGTATACACATTAAAACAATACCAAAATGTCATTAAAATGGGACATTATTTATTAGTCTTTAACACTTAAAGCCAGCAATGTTTCACACAAATGTTTGAGCTTCATAAATATGCACTCATATACTTCCAGTTCAATACAATATAAGCCACAGTTCCATTAAATACTCACTACTCAATTTTCTCTGCTCGAGCCAATTAATGTACTAAGATCATGAATTACTTATAATCTATAGATGTCAAATGGTGGCTCTGCATAGTTGTTTGGGCTTATTCAGGTTTTTTGGGGTTTCTTTACTTTGTATGGTAAAATGATTACTAAACATTACTACTTAATCTAAATTCTTCTATTTAAGCCACATGTATATCGTTTTGGCAAGTTTAACTTAAGTACTAGTTTAATTTTAAGAACAATATTCCAATAATGGTGTCAAAATTATAATATCAGTGTTCCTGGATGCACTGGATGCATGCCATTCTGGATTCTCTTAGCAAATATGGCTACGTATCTTTGATTCAATTTGAGCTTAATATATCTACTTAAGTGAGACCCTATGTCTGTATTTCCATTAAATAGACATAGTTGAAAAATATAAATCGGACCTAAATTGAGTAATGTACTTCCATTTTAAACACTATGAATAAAAATTGTCAGTTAATTGGTAGCTGCTCTTAATATACTAAAGGTGTTTTTCTAATGTATTTTACTTTTAGCTGAACAATGTATGAGGAAACTGAGGTTTAGAAATATTAGCAGAATTACCCACATCTACTTAGCAGTTTAACTAGTTGTGCAGCCAGGTCTAATTCAAATGATCTTGGATCCTAGATTACAGTAAGTCTTTCAACTATGCAACAAAACATCATTAGAAATAAATAACTTAAGAATTATGCCCTTTATGGTTCATTGGGTATTTGCATTGTATAGAAGTTTGTAACCTCTATATCACATATTTTACACCAAAGTGATTATCTGTTGGATTTACCATAACCTTTTCCCTGTTTACTTGAAATACAAAGAACTCTGTTTCTTGGTGCTGCCATAGTAAAACATAAAAAACCTTATTTCTTTCCTTCCTCCCTCTCTCTTTCCCTCTCTTCCTCTCACTGCCCCTCTCTGTCACTGTCTCTCTTCTTCTCTCTCTCTCTCCCTCACTGCTTCCTTCCTTCCCTTCCTTCCTCCATCCCTCTTTCCCCCACTGACTTCTTCAGATTCCAACCACAAATATCACATATACAACACAGGCAAATAAATCACTCTGAATTTTAAAATACTTTTCTATCACCGTAAGAAAGATCGTAGTTTTGTTTTTTCTTAAAGGAAATTATTCCATTTGTGGTTTCTTCCAGAAGGGAATGTATGCAATTGTTTTCTTGCTGCCAAAGTGGCCCATCAAAACATTTCTGTTCCAAATGGAACAAATTGTATATTCAAAAATTCAAGTAAATGTCTCAAATAAAGGTTAATTATTTTTGTGCCATCCCTTGTGGAAGGAGGGATTATTTTGCTTAGAATGCACATTTAATTTTTCTATGAATAATTTAGATATGTAAGTCCTGCTGGAATTGGAAAGCTAACTTATTTGTTCATTGTTTAAATATAAAATATTCTAAGTGTTCCAAAAAATTAGAATTTGTTCTGTTCTTTCAAGTAATTGAGTTTGAGGTTTGAATTCTGTATTTATTTTACTTTCTAAAAGGATGTGTGTTCACTATTGATTTAGTATGGACTTTTTTATATTATGAGCACAGAAGTTTATATTTTTTTAAATTCATTTTGATTAATAGCAATCTCTTCAATAGTCTTTGTATGATAAATTAGATTTGAAAATATTTCAAAAAAATAAAGAAAAGAAGATCTTTAGAGGAAACTGGCCTCAAATACACTGTTTAATAGAGAAAGGTGTCATGACAAAAATACAGTAAAATAGTATAAGAAAGAAAAAGTAAATATTTTCTATGCAAAACCTAAAATATTATTTATTATCCTAAGATGTTTCAGTTGCTTTTCCAAGGTCAGAAACATGTTTACAAGAGTATTCACATGGGTTTCTCAGATTTTTAGTTTTCTGTTTAATTTTTTTAGTGATAGTTCCTGTGTAACTAATTTACCCTGAAAAAGAAAGCATCTTATCATAAGTATTTGTTAAATTATATATTTTTACATCTATTAAAATTATATCTTTCTTTTTCTCTGCCAATTACATGCAAATTACTTGTTAATAGTGTTTGTTTTATTCTTTTATATACTTTAAGCACATAGGAGAGTGATAAGTACAAAATAGGAATTCAATATACTTATTATTTTAGCATGTATTTATTCAAAACCTATCAGAAAATTTATTATGAAAAGTGAAGAAACAATGACAAGCTGTACAGGCATGATCTCTCCCTCAAAAATATATATTCTCACTCCAATACGTTGAAATTGACTTGGAAATCCACCTTACATCATAATTACTTCTTTATTTTGTAAAGTATATCATTCAGCAATCTAGATTTTATTCATGAACATATTTTAAAAAAATAAAATATTCAATCTAATATGAGTTCAAACCTTCAACTTCATATCTAGTAAAAACAAGTCTGATTCTCTCAGTTCAAGTCTGACTCCTGTCTTAGATACACCCTCCTCTAAAGAGAAGAGGGACATAACATTGTCTCTCACTCTTTTAGGCCTATGCTCCCAACTCTATACTTTCAAAGTCAGAGCAAAGTAAGGACAGACTGGAGACCCAGAGATTCAGATATCTTTGTTTACACTTCTGTGATCTCCTAGTTAACATTACCTGGCTGCTTTGTGTTCTGCTGAAAGAGATGTCCAAATACCCTTTCATAGAGTAAAGTTTTAGGTTCTCAAGGATTTCCTCACTGCTGTGTTCTATAACATGGATGTTACATTCTCTAGCTCAGTCTTGAAACCCCTTTCATTTCCTGTCCATAGCCGAAAAGCTAGCATCTCTAATGCTAGAGTCTTTGCAGTTCAGCAGAAACCTTCTTAAGAAGGTTTGAGCCAAGATGGCTTGAGCCAAGTGTCCTTCTTTGTTTTCACTTGATTCACAGAATATTCATTCATCCTTGCCATGCTGGACCATGGAAGTGAAATAGCTGCTATCAGTGCTCTTTCTATTTATCATGCTGTTAGAAGAAGTTCCAGCCAGCCTACTATTTACAGAACTTTCCAGGTAGGTAGCAGCCACCAGGCTCTCTGTTCTTGATTAGCTCAAGAATTTCATGACATGAATGTTACTACTATATGTACAAATAAATGTTGATTAGTTAATACTGATTTGATGGTGAGTCCATGTGGTGCTTGTTTCTCCATTCTTGTGGTACTTCACTTAGAAGAATGGGCTCCAGCTTTATCCAGGATAATACAAGAGGTGCTATATCTCCATCGTTTTTTTTGTGGCTGAGTGTACTCCATGGTATACATATACCACATTTTATTAATACACTCATATATTGATGAGTTGTTTCCACATCTTTGCAGTTGTGAATTATGCTGCTATAAACATTCGAGTGCAGATGTCTTTTTTATAGAATGTCTTTTTTTTCCTCTGTGTAAATGCCCAATAATGAGATTGTTGGATCAAATGATAGTTCTACTTGTAACTCTTTGAGGTGTTACTATATTGCTTTCCATTGAGGTTAGACTAGTTTGCAGTCCCACCAGCAGTGTATGAGTGTTCCTATCTCTCCATATCCACACCATCATGACATGCATGGCCATTTTCCCAAGACACTCTTCATGGCATTTTTTTTCTGGTTTCTGCACTTCAGCAAGCCGCCAAGTGGGCAGATACCAGTGTCTTCTTCCTGACAGAAGCCTAAGAAGGAAGAGTTTCTCCTGTACCATAATTTTTGACTTGACAGAACTGTAGACTCTATTACCTCATGAGTAGAGAAAGAAAAAGTCCAAAACTCTCTTTACTCTGAGGAATTATCTTCTAAATATCTAGTCTTTTTTGATATAATTTGAATTTGAGTTGAAGGTTGATGGTGGGCAGGCGAGTTCTGCTGTTTAATATATTCTGAATAGATAAGGCTGGTACAAGTCAAGTATTTATTCTCAGTTGCAGGGATTTATATAAGATTTTCAGACAACAGGAAAAATCTTGTCCAACATCTTGTTACTTACAGATGATATACACATTAGAACCACCATGTATTAATAGCTCCTCTGTGAAGGATCAGTTATAGTGGAGTCTATACAAATGGTGCTCCATGGAGTTGTACAATATGGCAGCTCAGAATAATTAAGAAACCTGGTCTTCTAAAGTTCCATAGCTACTAGATTACACATGAAGAGCTTTTTCTCTAAAGCTTGAACATTTTCACTAAATATCTGAGTATATCAAAACAAAAAGCTGATCAATATAAAATTATGGCCTAAATAGAAACAATATTATACAGAATTTTTTCAGAATGTCTTTGTAGTGATATTATACAAGTTATAAGATTATATTAGAGTTATAGCATGGAGTTTAGAAGAATACCATATAAAATTGTTTAAACTGAAAAACGCAATCACCTCTAAGGGCTAAAGTGCTAAACTTATAGTAATGTATTTTGTTAAGTTCCAGGATTTGGAGTGAGGGAAAATTGAGGGAGGGAGAAGGCACAGCCAAGTATTATACTATAAGTATAAACTTTTATTGAACAAATAAAAACAAATAATATTTCAGGAAAAGTTACATTAATAAAAAAAAGCAAAAAAAAAAAAGAAAGAAAGAAAAATTATGCCTAAGTACAGAGAAGGACAAGGTAAAAATAAAACAGCACAGAATATATATTACATTTGGCAGAGGATGACAATTACATTTTCTTTGCTGATTTAGATAAGAACATTTGGGCACTTCTGTTTTCACCTTCACCATGTACAGTTCTTGGAGGTCATCTCTCCAATCCTTACGACAAGAAAAAGTTGGACAAACTTAGAATCAATTACTTTTCTTGGATCCATCAGAAAGCTTAGGTTTAAGGACAAACCAACACTCCAAAATCTGGAGAGACAAGGCACTTCCAGAGAAATAGAGCAACTAAGATCAAACCGGAGCAGAACCATTGGAGCCATAGCTGATAAATATAGTTAAAAGATAATTTCAAAGAATTGCTTGAGGCCGAGTGTGGGCTAGAATAAAAATAAGAAACTCCTAGAGGCTGCATTCTTAGGGTGAGCTCCACATTTTCATTCTTCCTTCCAGAAACTCATCTAGATTCCCATGGTTAGAGTCTCTGAAGCATTCTGTCATCCATATGGGTAGTAGAGATGGAGATGCCCAGTGCATTGGGAAGTAAGTATATCCAGAGCCTCCTCTATAAAAAGAAAGATCTACTCTTTAGGGAAAAAAACTTTCCCACAGTATAATTCTACATCCTTATTACAGCTAAGGATAGGTAATTTCTCCACACTCCATTCCCTTCCACTTTTTATATCTCACCTAAGTGGTGGTGGTGGGATGGTAAGGGGGAGGATATGATAAACAGTGCTCAGGGCTTTAAAGAAATAAACTGGGAATACTCTACTGTAACCAGGGAATAAAATAGGGGATAGGGGTAAAAATTATCACAGTCCTGAAACATAGGCCCACTTAAAGATTGAAGTATATCCATAAGATTGTAGAAATGTTTACCTTTTCCCACAACTTAACACCAGGGTTCCAGCATAATAATAGTGGATTATAGGTAAAGAGCTGTAAGATACAGACTCTCTGAGGTACTTAAGCAAGCACAAGATGGGAGGAGACAAAAACAAGGGCACTAGAAGAAATTGAAACCTCTGGCACCTACAGTTACAACCAACATTAAAAACATCATGACTCCCAGGCATGTTAACATACATCCTCACATTAAGAGCCTATTTACCTCAGTTCTTATTACTCAATAAATCTTGTCTAATTCAACAAATATCAATCCTGCATGCTAAAAACTATGAAATAAAACATGGTCTGAAAAGAAAATGCAATTACCAGAACCAGACTCAAATGTGGCACAAATGTAGGAATTATCAGACAAGAAATTTTAAAAGAACTTTGATTAAAATATTATGGATTCTAATGGAATAAATGGACACAATGAAAATGCAAACGGGTAATATAAGCAGAGAGATGGAAACTGTAAAAGAAGCAGAAGGAAATTCTAGAAGGAAAAAGCACAGTAACAGTCAATGTGACACACAGCTGGAGTGAACAGGAAGACAGGTCAATAGCAATTTCCCCCAAATTTAAACTGAAATGCAAAGAGAAAAAAGTGTCTACCATATATAGCAGAACAAAACATTGAAGATCTGTGGGAAGATTTCAAAAAGTGTAACATATATGTAATCAGAATACCAGAAGGAGAAGAGAGACAGAACAAAACAAATATATGAAGAAACAATGGCCAAGAATTTTCCAAAATTATAACAGATAACAAGCCACAGATCAACAAACCAGTTGAGAAAATACCAAGCAGGATAAATACCAAAACACACCTCAACATTAAAACTGCAGAAACCAAAGACAAAGAGAAAATCTCGAAGGAAGCCAGAGGAATAAAAATATTTTACCTATCCAGACACAAAATATGAATTACATGGGATTCTTATCAGAAACCATTCAAGTGAGAAGAAAGTGGAGTGAAATATTTAATGTGTCAAAAGAACTATAGATAAAGACTATTACATTCAAATAAAAACTGAAGGAATTCATCTCCCACAGACATGCCCTGCAATAAATGTTAAAAGAAATTCTTCAGGCAGAAGAAAAATTATGTAGGCCAGAAACTTGGATCTACACAAAGGAAAAAAAAATGTTGGAAAAAAAACAAGTGAAGGTAAAATAAATGGCTTTTATTTTTCTTATTTTTAATTGATCTAACAAATACCTGTATAAGTAAGTAAGAGTAACAGTATATTGGCTGATTATATCATATGGGTAAGTAACAGCAAAGCCATGGGAAACGGCAGAAATTAGAATACTATTATATGGTAACTGTGCTACATGTGAAACAGTATAATGCTGTTTGAAGTTAAACCTAGGTTATTAAGAGTGTTTATCATAAACTCTAGGGCAACTGCTATAAAATTTTTTAAAGAAGTACAATTGACACACTAGAGGGGAGATAAAATAAAATCATGTAAAATGCTCAATTAAAACTACAGAAGGATGAAGTAAGCAAGCACAACCCAAGACACACATTAAAGGATGGAAACAAAGCCCTTTTTTAATGTCTGTTAGCTTAAATACTTAACCTGGACTGCTAAAGATGCAGCCACTTAAAGTGGACAAAAACTGAAGGGGAGCAGGTAAACCTAAGATGCCAGGCCTGTTTGAGCAGGCAGTTGTGCTAAACCAGCTGCAGTATGGGATATGGAGACAGAGATGAGGAGAATTTGCAAAGCTGGGTATGACAACTTCTGTTTTGTTGTCATTTTGAGCATTTGCAAAGCTGGGTATGGCAACTTTAGGTGGTTTTTTTGGTTTTTTGGAGGGATGGGGAGGTTAAAAAAAAAGCTTCTAGTAAAGAAAATATGGAAAATTAAAAATTAAATGGAAGAAATGACCAATAGAACTGATCCAGTGAGAAGAACATTTTTTAATTGTAGGTTAAATTTTACAATCTAACTCAGGAAGCTTCAGAGAGAGGAGGTGAGACATGAAAGAGGTTAAGAGATGTAGAGGGTAGAATGAGAATTTCTACTATCCATTTAAACAGCTGAAGAGAATCGAGCAATATGCAGGTGAAGCAACACTTGAGAAAACAATTACTGGGATTTTCAAGAACTGATAAATAAAACTACATAAATTTATAAATAAGAGCAATAGCCACAAATGTAGAAAAAACCTGGGTTAGCATAAAGATGGAGGCTATCAGATTGTTTTGTTGAATTGGAAAAGGAAGAAAGAACACAAGCAAAACCATCATGAAGCTCTGTATATGCTGCTTCTCAGAAATATATACATAAACTAACAAAAAATGGAAAGTAATAAAATAAAATAAAAATAAACATCAGAAAAATGTAGCCAAAAGATATTATAGTTGCTATATATTACTCTCAGACAAAATAAATTTTAGTACAAAAACAGCTTTATTAGAAATAGACTGTATATAATGATATTTTAAAATGTTGAATTCACCAGGGATATATGACAGTTCTTAACTTGTATTCACTTAATAAAAAATTTAAAGCAAAACTTATATAAAACCACAGGGAAATAGACAAATATGCTATTATAATGGTGCCAGGTTGCAGTCTGAAATGTTGGTTCTTGGTGCGCTGAAGGTTAAAGAATGACCAGACCACCAAAGTAAGGCAAGCACGAAAATGAAGTTTATTAAAGAGAGAAAGGTAGGATTATAGAGCAAGAGCAAGATATAGGAGTACAGAGCAGGATACATATGCCACAGATGACTGGACCCATTGTCACAGCAGAATAGAGAGCGAGCAAGAAAAGGGGCCTGATTATGGTCTTGCTTTATAGCGACCAGATAGGGACCTCCCTTGCTTTATAGTGACCAGATAGGGACCTCCCTTGTGGCTCAGACATCACTATGGAACCACTTCGACTGGAAGACAGTTGGAAGTTATATGACCTGAGTCTTACTACATATGCAGATCTTCCATAAGCCTCTCTGAAAACCCAGGGTGGGGGGGGGTTGCAGTGAGCCACAAGGGCATCCACTTTGATCTTTAGGAGATATGGAATCCCTCACTATCTGCCTAAAAATTAGATATTTTAAAGCACTCTTCTCCATTATTAGTAGGGCAAATAAAGATAGAGACTACAAAGACAAAGAAGATTTGATCAGAATCCTGCCTTGGCTCCCATTCTCATTCAGAGGGAAAACAAGTGTTTGTAAAGCCCAGATGATCTTTAATTGACCCCTGTACTACCTTTCTGATTTCCTTTTATACTACTCTCCCTCTTAGAATGTTCTAGCTCATGGCCTCCCCACTCTTTACAAATGCAAGACATGCTTCCACTTTAGGGCCTTGGCACTTGCTGTTCTCTACATGAAATAATCTTCAAGAGTGTCTCCTTTCTTTACTCAGACATCACCTTTTCAATGACTAACTCTGTTAAAATGCAATGTACAACCCTCCCACTTTCACCACTCTAGATATCCTTTGCTGGGCTCCATTTTCTCTTTACCACTTTTCTTCTTCTAGCATATTATTGAATATACCCATTTCTTACATTTACTGTTTTCTGCCATCCTGCCCCTGCTTAAATGTAAATAGTATGAGGGAAGTGATCAGTGTCTCCTTCCATGGTATACGCCAAGCATTTAGAACAGTGGTGGCACATAAAATGTCACCATAATATATGTTTATTGAATAAAAAGACCAGGCCTTTGGCTGTGATGGGCAAAGTCAAGCCAAGTAGAGTTAGTGGGGAGAACAAGGCAAGTGTTCTTCCCACAAGAATTCAATTTCTAGCAATGACAAGTAGGAAAAAGAAAGGAAGTCAGTTTGTGAAGTTGGAATAAAAGCCATTGTAAGACACCTGATGAGTTGTCATCTGATGCTTGATTGTCAGGCTAAGTGTCCTTAAGGGCTGACTCATTTGAAATAATATTGATAGAATCTAGGATACTGGAGGACTTACAGAAGGGGCTAATTCAGTTCTAGGAGTGGCCAATTCAATTTTGAGGGCATATTTACTGCATTATAAAGAGGTACATATCATTGTCTCAGCTCTAAGAACTCACAACCTACTGTGGGAGAGATCATTACCAGTGAACAATGTCTATGCAAAGTCAAACAAGTAAGTAATAATACATCTAAATTTATTGACTAAAAAGTTTCTTACTAAAAGCATACTTAAATTTCAAGACAAGAATATATCAAGTGATATAAAATACCTGCACATATATCTATCTCTATGTAAGAAAAAAATGTTACTCAGGTTCTACCTGTACACAAGGATTCCGGTAACTTTTGAGGGAAATAACAATCTGCTAAAACATGGGGGACTGCAAGCTAGCACTTAATGCATTATTTTGCAATGCTGATAATTCTCTGATATATAAACTCTAATTTTTCTTGATGTTATTGAAATATCTATAAGGTTCATATTGTTAACCTCATGTTTCCTATCCCTGTTTAATAGGCATTGACCTCCCAAAAGCAGGTCAATAGTTTCAGTCTCCTCTATCACATAACGGAACTACATAAATAGATTAATTAATTAATTAACTGCTTAGGCTTTGAGGCATCCACTGGTAACATCCTTCTAAGGCTAAAGTAATGGTGAGAAGACTCACTGAAATCTAAATAGGAAATATTTTAACATGTTTTTGGCTACCATACAAGGCTTAAAATGAGAGAATCTCCAGCTATCCAAGGGCGGTTGTCTCTTTAGAGAATTTCATAATTCTTATAAATTAGTTCAAGTTCATTTTGACAGTCCTGGCTTTAAAACATATTTGTGGAATTAGACAATAGTCAAAATTGGCCAAATGCCTAGTTTTTAAAGCACATTTCTTTTATCTATTCTATACAGCTTTTTGCTTTGTCATTAATTTTTACAGCTTAACATTTCTATATTGGACAGGAAACATGGTGACTTTTATCCCTTATTTTTATAATACACATGAGAATCATACCCATCCACTGGGATTTTACTCCTAATATGCTAAGACTTTGAGTTTATAGTAAAGTGCTAACTTCTGTTTTTCTAGAAGATGGTATTTTACTAATTAATGTTTAGTTTATTGCTCTGTTTCCACACACAGAGAGACACACTCACATATATATGATAGCAACTAGGAAAAAAGTACACTTTTTTATCTGTAATTTTCATTGTCACATATTTTAAGAAGATTGCCTGTAAGATAAATGAAACAAGTGTGTACTAATTTTGGTTCATCATTATTGAACTATATTTTTAAGTCCAAGAAAATACAAAATGTATACTGTACTTTCCACAATAGTCTGTTGTAATTTTCTCAATATTATATGCACATGTGCAAAAATATTTACATTATTCCTGCAAATCAAAGACACATTTGGTTATGGCATGTACCATTATTTTATGTGCCACCAAAACATTCAGAATACTGCCCATTATTATAAAACAGCATGAATTGTAAGACTAAAAATACATCTTAATATTAAATTGTAAACATACAGTCTTTCTTCCAAGTAAGTTTTAAAAAATATGTGTTACTATATCACACATACTTTGATCAGATTCCTGAGGTGAAATCGTCATGTCTGTACTATTTTATGTGGAAGAGTTTGCATGAAAATCAGAAAAGATTTATAACAAACGGATATTGTTGTAGGATTCAGACATATTTTTTAACAGTAATTATAAGAAACTAAGTTTTACTCTTCATATTATTGGGAAATAAATTGAGGATATTTTTATTAGGATCATTCTTATAAGAGCTACATATATGTCATGAAATTTAATGAAATAACTCTTCTCTGTTAGAGATAAATTTATTTGGAAGACTAGATATGATAATTTATGTAGGAAGTTCTGCCGTTGGTAATGACAGAGTAGCTCTTTTCAGACCTTTCCTCCAATAGATAACAATTATAATCTCTGGAGGAAAAAATTAAATCAACTAAGGAATTTATCTGGAGGCCCCAGGGAATGACTAACAGCTGGCAGAAAATACCGAAGAGGACTCACCATTTGGAAGGTGGAAATGGTGCTAGATGACTTTCTCATTTTTTAATAGCTTTTATGTGGAAAGCAAGCTCCAGTCAGTGGCATGTAAAGCGACAATATCTTAGAAACTTATAGCTTTCTGTCTTGAAGAACCATAGAAATGAGTATGGGAGTTATCACAACTGGAAAGAAAGTCAAGAAAGGGGGCATCCACAGAGGAAGGGAAACCCCAAATTCTACATGCAAACTCTTTTCAAATCTCTGGGCACCTGCTGAATTCTGCATGTATGTGACAGAGTCCAAATCAATCCAGCTAAGGCTAAACAAGTTAAACTGAGATTTCCGTTGTTACCTCCCTCGGGAAAGTTTTGCGTTTTAGTTAGCCAATTTAAATGTGTATTATCACAAACAAAATCCACTAATCTTTGGAGGAATATAATCAAAATTTGAATTTCTATGATATCCTCATTCACAATGCCCTTAACACATTGAATATTTGACCTGTATTCAAGAGGAAATCCAATTTGATCTGTATTTAAGAAGAGAGGCAACCAACCTGAGATGACCCAAATGTTGGAATTAGTAGCTAAGAATAGTGAAACAGTTGTTATACTTATGTTCATGGACATAAAGGAAAATATGTTTGTAATTAACACATAAGAAATCTTAAGAGATAAATGAAAATAATTGAAAAGAACCAAATGCTATTTTTAGAACTGAAAAACAAATTATCTGAGAAAATTTATGTAATATCCTAATGAATAGTATGATTGGTTCTAATAAAATAAACAAAAAGACAAAAAAAAAAAGAAAAAATGGAAACTGTAGCTAAAAAGCAGTTAAATATGAAGAAAAATACATCTTTTATCTCCATGTTATTCAAGAGCAAGAAAAAAAGGGAAATGATGGGATGTTTGTGTTTATTAAGTAAAAGAACTCCAAAGTAATAGACTAGGCAATTCACTCTTTTCAGTCATTTTATTATATAAAGAAGGTGGACAATCCTCTTTTTATACAGATCTTTCTAAAATTCTTTATTTGGTTTTTCAGGTCAATATATCCAGATTAAAGTATTCTGATATACTTGCTGTAATAAAATGCACCTTAAGGGTTATGTGCAAGGTACACAATATTATATAATTTTTAGTTTGATAGTCTGTTATAGGGTGCCAGAATTTGATACATGATTACCAGTATATGCTATCATAAAAGAAAAATAAACTATATCTCTAGCTCTTTGGATCCCTTATTTCTTTTTACTTTATTTTGTATTGATAGTATCTGAAAGAAAGACATAATGGCTATAATTAAGATTTGTAATTTTCAGGAGAAAGGAGACATAGGCATGGATTATGATGAAATTGCATTAATATCAATTACTTCAGTGAAAACAGTTTTAAATTGTGGATTAACAAAATCTGACATTAGAAAATATTCAAAGGAATTATAAAATTAAATGATAATGGCAGATCATTTTGTAGAAGAAATGACTGATATTGGACAAAGCTTAACATATTTTAATTATGTTTACACTGATATGTTTTTTTCACTTTGTGACTATTCTACTAAAGATCATTATTCCAAACTTTATAATATAAAACTGTGGTCCCCAACCGCAAGCCATAGACCAGTATCCACTGTGGCCTGTTAAGAACCCAGCTGCATAGCAGGAGGCAGCCAGTGAAACTTCGTCTGTATTTACAGCCGCTCCCCATGACTTGCATCACTGCTTGAGCTCTGTCTCCTGTGAGATCAGTGGTGGCATCGAAGCACAAACCTTATTATAAACTGCTCATGTAAGGGATCTAGGTTGCACACTCCTTATAAGAATCTAATGCCTGATGATCTGAGGTAGAGCTAGGTGGTAAATGGGGAGTGGCTGAAAATACAGATTATCATTAGCAGAGAGCTTTGACTGTACAATAAATGTAATGCACTTGAATCATCCTGAAACCATCTCCCTTGCCCCAGTCCATGGAAAAACTGTCTTGCATGAAACCAGTCCCTGGTGCCAAAAATGCTGGGGACCACTGAAAACATTTTAATGGAAAATAAGATAAATGAGCTCAGGTGTTATCCATTAATAGTGTGAACAGTTTCTGCAATACTGAAGTATCCAAATGAAAAATGAATCATCCAGTCTTTCCTTTGATTTATTCCAGTCATTTTTAATTACATTATTTCCAACTCAGTTGCTATCCAGTTCCATGGAAGTAATCTTTCTTTCTCTTCCTGCTAAGTATTTCACTGTTGCAGAATTGAATTACAACAAAACTTAGAATAGTAGTGTAAAAAAATAAATACTTAATTTCTATATAATTAAAGCATTACCTCAATTTGACAGTTCACAATGAGAAAAATAGAGAACTAGTAGTAGAAAATTATTTTTTATGTCCACAGAGATTTGTTCAGGGAATTATAGCCACTTCTTCTTTAAAATAGTATACTGTTTCTTACCTGAATTTTAAGTGGACAATGTCAAGACAGAACCAGTATCTTATTCATCTTTGTCTTCTCCAAACCTGCCAATGAATTTAGTATATTGGAAGCTTAAAATCCTAGTTAAGTGAAAACGCCCCACCCAAAATCCTAAACATATCATTTAAAGAAGAAAGTCGGTTTAGTTTCTGGAAGAATTACTCATCCTGGTTTTATACATAATTAGTATTTTTCAGCTCTTATTCTGTACTTAATTTAAAATGTACCATTTTAAATGTAATGGCTTATGTTATGGGCTGAATTGTGTCCAGCCAAAATTTATATGTTAAAGTATTAACCTCTGGCAGCTCAGAATGTGACTATACTTGGAGATAAGGTCTTTTAAAGAGATGATTAAGTTTAAATGAGGTCATTAAGGTGGGCCCTAATCTAACACAATGTGTGTTCTTATAAGAAGAGAAAATCTGGGTCCAGACAGACACAGAGAAAACACCATCTGAGCATACGGGGAGAAGATGACCATCTGCAAACCAAGGAGAGAGGCCTCAGAAGAAATCAACCCTGCTGATTCCTTGGCCTTGGATTTTTTGCCTTCAGAATTGCATGAAATAAATTTCTGTTGTTTAAATTACCCAGTCTGTGGTACTTTGTTATGGCAGCTCAAGCAAATCAATAAAGCTTATTTTTAAAAGAAGGGTATAAAATATTCAGTTTCTGTGGATATATTATTTTAATAAGATATGAATGTTGTTTTCAGCCACATGTTTATCGCATTATATATGGTTTTATAGATGAACATTTCAAATATCTATCAAAAACTTTGTTACATTTTTCTTTATAAGTTTTGGCCCTTTGATAACACATGAACACTAATATTATACTGTAAGAGTAATCATCAGAATTCAATTTACAATTCTGAAAAATATGTAAATTACATTAAAAATTTTGTTTAAGGCAATAGTGCTGACTTTTAGGGGACCATGGCCTTTTATAGACTTAAAGTAGTAATGTTAAAAAGAAAATTCAAAGAAAGAACAATAGTTTAAGAAAGAATCACAGAATTGTTACTGGAGCATTTGATGTCTACAGTCAATGTTTCCCTTGGCTAAATAAGGAAACTCAAACATTTAAAAGCCTTTGTTTGTTTGGTTTGGTTTGGTTTAAAAAAAAAAAAAAACAACTTTGGAGAGTGTATCCCCAATGGGCAAAGGGGGAAAAGAAAAGTATAAAAAATAAGTCCAGCAAAAAGAAACTATTATATTTTCACAAACTTTGATCTTAGCGTGAGGAAGTAATTAAAACATAGAATTATAAAATGCTATTTATACATAAAATGTTTGGAGATGCTTAATTTAATTATATCACCCAATAAATTTACAGAGAAACGATGTTCTGCACCTACTTGGAATTACTCCACATAGAACAAAAAAGGAAGTTTCCTCTGCTATTTCAAATTTGTGATACGGCCCCTCAGAGATCTTTGTTTAGACACTATAACTAATAAAGACACCACCAAAGTAGGGATTATTCTTAAACAATCTCATTAATAAAGATCAAAAGGACGGTAGAGAGGTAGTGGTAAACTGTATCCCTCATATAAGTCTATCTTAAAGTCCTATAATGGCAGGAGCTATTTCTCTTTCTTTACTGACCTTTATATTTTAAGAAATCAATGGCTTGCTTGTGTGCATTTGATCATAGATAATCCAGAAAAGTAAAGTTGACCAAATAGAAAATGAAAACTCAATTTTTCATAAAACTACCCATGTTTTATGTTTAGTCTATCATTTCCAGGTAAAGATGGAGTGCCAAAAATAATTTTATATTATTACTATTATTAATATGTATTTTTACTATAACAAAGAAGAAATTAGAATTTATATATCCAATAATGTACTCAGGTATACACTGTATAAGTCAAAATAGAAGTCTGAAATTAAAGAAAGTTTTAAAAACTCAAAAGGAAACTTACTTAAAAGGTAGTAATAGTTTTGTAACTCTAAGACCATAGGAAATGTTCCTTAGTTTGGATGGATTGCAATGTTTCTAACGTTGCTCAGGTACCAGCATTGTAGATATCAAAGCTTGTTAGAACTAAACTTATTTGGTGAACAACTGAAGAGGAGCATATCTTTGTAGTTCATCCAATTATTGTTATCCACCATGACTGTCTTGAATTAAATATAAACATTAAGTGTACTATTAGGGCCATAGCTGTTTATATATGCAGAGATAGAGTTTCAGTGTCCCAGTTAACTTAGAAAAGAAGAGAAAAGAAAAAGAAAAGGGGAAAGGAAAGGAAGGGAATAGGATGGGAGGGAAAGAAATGGAAAGGGAAAGAGAAAGGAAAGGAAAAGGAAAGGGCCCATGAAAATAGCTGGTGACATAAATGTCAGCCTCCACATTTCAAATTTTAAAAGTCTAGACGCAGCATATTAAACAAATTTAGATAATAGAAAATCAAGTTCAATAATCAGAAATATGATCTACAGTAGTATAAAGCTTCTTATTATAAACAAGTAGCGTTCTCCAAAGTGTTTTCTAGGTCAAACTACAAAAGAAGATGACTTTTCACAGAAGAGCAACTATTGCAAAAACATGATTCTTACCTCTCATGAATACAGATTTCTGAAATCATTCCCTTTTTTCATATCCACTTGTCAAATGGCTCTCAGATATTTTTAAGTAAATATATTTGCTAACTGATTATACCTGATTTATTTTGTTTTGTTCTATTTTTTGGAGTATTACAGGGGTATGAACGTTTTACTTACATAAATTGCCTTTGCACCACCTGAGTCAGAGCTACAAGCATGCCCATCCCCCATACAGTGCCCATATCCTATAGATGTGAATTTACCTACCCCTTCTCACCCCCCACCTGCCTGGCACCTGATGAATGGTACTCTCCATATGTGCACATAAGAGTTGATCGATTAGTACCAATTTAATCATGGTACATGTGGTGTTTGTTTTTCCATTCTTGTTGTACTTCACTTAGAAGAATGGGCTCCAGCTCCATGCAGAATAATAAAAGAAGTATTAATTCACCATTTCCTTTCATGGCTGAGTAATACTTTACGGTAATCACATACCACATTTTCTTAACCATTTATGTATTGGTGGGCACTTGGGTTGTTTCCACATCTTTGCAATTGTGAATTGTGTTGCATAAACATTCTAGTGCATGTGTCTTTATTATAGAATGTCTTTTTTGACTCAGTGTAGATACTCAGTAGTAGGATTGCTGAATCACATGGTAGTTCTATATTTAGTTCTTTGAGGTATCTCCATACTGATTTCCATAGAGGTTGTACAAGTTTGCAGTCTCCCCAGCAGTGTATAAATGTTACTATTTTTCCGCATCCATTCCAGTGCTTTATTTTGGGGGACTTTTTGATAAAAACCATTCTCACTGGAGTTAAGTGATACCTCAGTGTGGTTTTGATTTGCATTTCACTGATGATTAGAGATGTTGAGCATTTTTTTTCATATGTTTGTTGGCCATTAGTTCACCTTCTTTTGAAAACTTTTTGTTCATGTCCTTTGCCTACTTTTTAATAGGGTTGTTTGATTTTTTTCTGGCTGATTTTCCTGAATTCTATATAGATTCTAGTTATCAATTCTTTATTGGATGTATAGCATACAAATATTTTCTGATTTTTAAGTGAGCCCTATACTATAAATCAATCAACATAATAGAATTTTGAATTCATGATTCTAAAACCAGACTTAAATTAGCAATCATAATCTACATTTTAATGAAGCTTAGAACCTTGAGGGAAAGAACTCTATTTCATCTTTGTATGACACTGTAATTAGCTTATTCTTGGGCACATAATGGTCATTTACTATTATTTGAGTAACTAATGAAAATAAGGAATGAGTAAATTGATACAGATAATGAGACCATATATTCCAGTCATTGCACATCCAAGCTTGCCATCTAGAGTCAATGCATAATGCAAGAGTAATATGAATTTGCTAAAAATGATTGTAGCATAAAGCTAACCACACTACATGTAGAATACTGTATGGTATTGTAAAGAAAATAAAGACTTTTTCTTTGGTATTTAAAAACTTTTATAATTACCTCCAACTGAATGATGTCTAGTCTTCTGTGGAATTCCAGCTCCCTGTGTTTATTTGTCTACTGGATAAACTGCCTGGAGAAACTCATGGAATCTCAAACTCAACAGGAAGAAAGCTAAGTCCATTCATCTATGTCTCAATCTGTGAAAAATACCTGCATTATACTAGGCAAATTTACAAATAATAGAAATTTTTAATGGAATTTGTGAAATGTATTTCTTAAGCAGTTAGGCTATATAATTTGTACTTTGACAACACATTTCTTTCTTCCTCTTTTTTCCTTTTTTCTCTACTTCATATCATGTCCTTCTTCATTTATATCCTTCTTCATTAGTCTCATTTCTTTAGTCTTTCCTGACACTATTTCATTCTACTCAAGACTTCCAATTAATTTTTCTATATCACACTTAGAAAATGTTATTATACTGAAAAAATGGCCACCAAATTAAATGCAAATTGCTCGAATCAGCATCCAAAATCAAAACTCCACATAGTGTATAGGACTTAGTCCTAATAATTTCATACTTGGGCTCAAAAGGCTAATCCAACTGGATCACTTCTCTTCTTAAAGCAGGTACTCATAATGTTTCTTCTCCCTAAAATGTCATGAGTTGAAATTTTACAGTCTCACAAAGCATAGAATCAATGTTTCTATCTATGTGAAGACTTCTTGATATTTTCAAACAGATATGGTCTCTTTTTTCCATAAATTTTCCAAATATTCTTTGATGATGGTAACTATAATCTGTCTAGCAGTTTAACTATTTTTATATTTTCTTATAATAAATACATTTGTTAGACCTATGAACCACTTCATTGTGGGAACCCTGCTCTAATCCACTTTGTATCTATTATAGAACATAGTTCCAAGCTTTATACAGAGTGGTCAAAAAAGTCATGGAATACAATTTAAAAGTCATCAAACTAAATAAAACTTGCTTACTCAAATCCCTGTCTAAGAGCTTTTGATGTCTACAGAAACCCAGATACCTACTTAGGGAATCCCTCACCACAGTGTGTGATAGCAACTCTCTGACTCACAGTAAACATCTGGATGTCTGGAACCATCTTTGTGGCTTGGTGTTCTTTGAATGAGAGTATATTTGAAGGTCAGTTATCAGTGAAAACACTTTTTCCATTCATTTTCCACACAGGTACTGACCACAGAGAGGAGTCCCAGATGACTCAAGTAGTGGAAAAATTTACTCTCTCAGTCAGCTGTTTTTTGTCTAAAAGAGGGGAAACCATATGTAACTCATGCTTGCTGCTGAATCAGGGAAAGAAAATGAAAGGGAATCACTGGTACATTTGGGCGAGTGGCCCAGACATACGCCCACGCTACTGCCAACTCTAAGAAAAGGATGAAGACATGACTTAAGCCACCAAGTTGAATTTTTCCCTTGTGAATATAAACTTAGTCCTTAGCTGATTGCATATAAAATGGCTTTAGAGATCTTATATTATTTTTAATGTAATATGTACATTGTAACAAAATTATTTGGCTTATTTATAAAAATGTATTTTAACATAATATTGCATATATGAAGGAAAAATCATATGGTAAACCATAGTTAGCTTTATATAAAATATATCAAGAATTCTATTAAACTATATTAAGAAAAACAAAGATTTATTTTATTTAATAGGACTAATAAAAACACAAACATTTGGTAGAAATTACAAATTGTAAAACATAGGACATAATTAACAATCTTCCTAAGCTAACTCTAAATAATAATTTATTATTTTTATTTATTTATAAGTTTTTTATTTATAGATAGAAAGTTTTCAAAGAAACTACATAAGATACATAAAAGTTTTTATATCATTTTAAGTGAAAATATTAATAAGGCTAATGCTATCTATATTTTTGTAAATAGAACCAAAGAACACCAATATAGCAAAAACCTTTTTTGTTTTGATAGATTATGGACAATATGTGGGAATTCTGAATCTGGGGCCTCGGTCTTATTCATAATTATATTCCTGAACTGAGCACAGTACCTAGAAACAAAGGGATAATAAGTACAATTTTAATAAAAAAAAACTATTAGAACCAGTGAACTAATTCTGTAAAATAGTAGGATACATAACCAACATATAATAATCAGTAGTGTTTCTATACATTATATTAAAAAGAAGTCAAGAAAGCTGTCCCATTTATAACAGCATTTTTAAAAAGCTCACTAATGAATAAATATAACCAAGGTGATGAAACACTTGTACACTGAAAACAATAAAACACTGATGGAAGAAACTGAAGACAACACATACAATTGGAAAGGTATCCCATGTTCGTGGATTGGAATAGTTATTTATACTACCCAAAGCAATCTACAGATTCAATGCAATCCCTACCAAAATTATAAGGACATTCTTTACAGAAATAGAAAGATTCCTAAATTTCATACAAACTACAAAAGATGCCAAAGAGCCAGAGTAATCTTACGCAAAATAAATATGATGTTGGTGGCATAACACTTCCTGGTATCAAAATGTACTGCAAAGCCATATTAATAAAAACAGATGGTACTGACATAAAAACAAAAATAAAGACAAGTGGAACAGAAGAGAGAACACATAAATAAACCATACATTTGCAACCAATTGATTTTCAACAAAGGTGCCAAGAACATACAGTGGGGAAAGAACAGTCTCTTCAATAAATGGTGTTGGAAAAGCTTGATATCCACATGCAGGAGTATGAAATTAGACTTTCATCTCATACTACATACAAAAATCAACCCAAAATGGATTAAAAATTTAAATATTAAGCCTGAAATTATAAAACTACTAGAAAAAAACACAGGGACAATCTTCTTGACATTGTCTGGGCAACAATTTTTAGGATATGAACCCCAAAACACAGGCAACAAAAACAATAAAAGACAATGGAGTTGCATCAAACTAAATGTTTGATGCATAGCAAAGGAAACAATCAACAGAATAAAGAGACAATGTACAAAATGAGAAAATATTGCAAACTATACAGGTTAATATGAAAAAAATATAAAAGGAACTCAGACAACTCAATAGCAAGAAAACAAATAACTAATAAATGGCCAAAGGACCTGGATAGACAGTTTTTTTAAAGAAGATATAAAAATGGCCATTGGGTTTATCAAAAAAATGCTCAACATCACTAAGCATCAAAGAAATGGAAATTAAAACCACAGTGATATATCATCTCACACCTGTTCGAGTGACTATTATTAGAAAGACAAAAGATAGCAAGTGTTAAGAGGATGTGGAGAAATGGGAACCCATGTACTCTGTTGGATGAAATGTAAATTAGTATAGTCATTATGGAAAACAGGATGGAAGTTCCTCAAAAAATTAAAAATAGAACTGTCATATGATCTATCAATTCCAGTTATAGGTATGTAGCTCAAGGAATGAAATCAGTATGTCAAAGAGATATCTGCACTCTCATATGCATTGCTACATTATTCACAATAGCCAAGATATGGATTTAAAGTGTCCATCATCAGATGAATGGATACAGAAAATGTGGCATATATACACAATAGAATACTATTCAGCCATATAAAGAATGAAATCTCATCATTTGTGACAACATGGATGAACCTGGAGATTATATTAAGTGAAATAAGCTAGTCATAGAAAGACAAATGCTTATGATCTCATAACTAGAATAAAAAAAAAATCAAACTTACAGAAGCATAGAGTAGAATGGTGGTTTTCAGGGGATGGGAAATATTGGGCAAATATGTAAAGTTTCAATTTCATTTCAGATGAATAAATTCTAGAGACCTAATGCACAGCATGCTGACTACAGTTAATAGCAATGTGTTTTTTCTTAAAATTGCTATGAATAGATCTTAAATGTTCTCTCTACACAAAAAATGGTAAGTCTGTGAGGTGATGGATATATTAAGTAGCTTGATTTTATCAATTCATAACATATGCATATACAAAAATATCACTTTGTACACCATAGGTATATACAATTTTTGTCAACTATTCCTTATTAAAGTTGAAATAAAAGATGAAGGAAACAAAAAAAAGATAAAAGAAAATTCCATCTATCAGATTTAAATGTATAACAATTCTGTGGGATTTCTTATTTGGCTCACATTATTAGTTCTGTTAGAAATTTTTTTTAGTTGTTAAATGATAAACTAAAAATTAAAACCTGGGTACATTTTTTTGATAAGAATAATAATTTTACATTAGTGAGATTCAATAACATGCATCACTGCAGATCCTGGGAGATACAGCAGCACTGAGAATCATTGATGAATATCGTATTTTTTTAAAAAAATAATTCAGTTCTATGGATTATTTTCATGACATTTAGAGTATTTTGTTTTATTCTGGATTTCATAAAATTATGTGTAGTGTATTTAAAATTAACACATGATAAACATGCATATTTATAAATGTATATAAACACACACATACATAGCTCTACACCACTCTAATCATTTTTCTTTGTCTCAGTGAAGAAATTTTCTTACTTGCTGGGAATGTATTTTTAACACTTTATTCATGAATTAGGAAGCTATTATTATACTTCAAGTGAGAGATTGTGATGCATTGACATGGTGGTAATTGATGAGATTATGAGAGTAGACTGATTTTGTGTACATTTTAAACGTAGAGTTGGCAGAATTTTCTGATGAATTAATGTATGCTGTAAGAGAAAAATTGTTGTCGAAGATAACTTCAGAGTTTTGACTCTCAAAATTGGCAGAGTGAAGTTGTAATCATAAGGATAATAGGAAAATAAATAAATTATTTTGTTCATAAAATTTATGAATGTGTTGTCAACAGCAATTTGTTCTTGTTATTCTCTCAGTAATCCCAAGAAACCCTCATGAACATACTAAAGCTTATCATCATAATCATTCAGATTCTCCTATCAACATGGAATGATTTAGCACTAATTGGGTTATTATAAGGAGCACTTTGAGTAAAGAAAAATCAACCAGCTTTATTTAGTTTGCCAAATCAACACTTGTGAACAGCAAGTCTAATGTTTATTAATTCAGTGCCAATGGAGTTGCGTAGACAGTCCTAATAATTGGTTTGGTTGGACTGAAGAAGAAAGTCAGCCTCTATTAATAAAGTGATATATAGAAATAAAATTTTGTTTATGATGATAAAATCAAATTTTTAAGAACTTAGCATTGGCCGAATACCATAGAAAAATAGTTTCTTCCTTGCTACAGAAAGTACAATAGTCCCCTTCTTATCAGCGGTTTCACTTTTCAAGGTTTTAGTTACCCAGACTATGCTACAATAAGAAATTTTGAGAGAGAGAGAGAGAATACATTCATATAACTTTTATTATAGTATGCCATTATAATTATCCTATCTTATTATTGGTTATTGTTCATATCTTACTGTTCCTAATTTGTGAATTGAACTTTATTATGGGTATGTATGTTTAGGAAAAAATAGCATTAAACTGTATAGAGTTTGGTACTATCTGCTGTTTTAGGTATTCACTGGGGATCTTTGAAGTATCCCCGTAGATAAGGGGGGGACTACTGTAGATGAAACTAAGGATGCAGTCTCAGTACATATATTTTAACTCATGTGAGTTCAACACCTCTTTGTAGCCCCCATATCAGAATTTAAAACACTGCTAGTCATGGGGCAAAATGTTATGAATACTGATTGACTTGCATTCATAGACTACAAGATATTTGAATACTATTCTTCTTGGGTTTTAGGACTGGTATGTAACTATATCCATCTATTTTTTAGATGCTAATATTAGTGCTTTATCCCATATTAAGAAGCAAGTGATTTTTGCCATAGCAACAATAGATTTACACTCGATAATTCCATTCATTCTCCTTTGCTTACATCTATAATACAACTGAAACCAGTAATAGTTTATGTGTTTAAAACATTTTTCTTTCTGCAAAATAAATGTATGCAAAAGGAATTGACTCAAACTCAATCTTTTATAGGCATACTTACATGGTTTATGCATTTCTAATTAGTACCATACAATGGTAAAAAATAAAATTTAAATTAAAAAAAATACTTAACACCTAATCAAAATAATGAAAGACTTCTTATTTTTTTTCTTTTGAGGCAGTGCCTGGATCTTTCACCCAAGCTAGAATGCAGTGGTGTCATCATAGCTCACTGCAACCTCAAACTCCTGGGCTTAAGCGATCCTCCTGCCTCAGCCTCCCAGTAGCTGGGACTATAGGTGCACATGGCCACACCCCACCAATGTTTCTATTTTTTTGGGTAGAGACAAGATATCAGGTTCAGGCTGGTCTTGAACCCCTGGCCTCAAGCCATCCTCCTGCCTCGGCCTCCCAAAGTGCTAGGATTACAGGCATGAGTCACTGTGCCCAGCACAAAGGACATTTTTATGTCTAAGGAATAAACTTTTAATATTATCTCTCCATGAGATTTAACTGAGTCTACATTTTTGTCTAATGGAGGTTAGCAGGGCCTATGCTGGCTTTCCATAACTGATAAAAAGTGAACCATTTTTATGATTATATTTCCAATATATTTAGTATTGTATGTATTGTTTTTTCAGTTATAAATTTATTTACTAGTTCATATTTATATAGTTTTATGAATTTTCTTAAAATAAGTTGGATGCTGAGAACCTCTTTATTTAAATAATAAATTGATACTAAATATATTTGATTAATTTCTAATCGCTAGTTTGGAACTATCAAGATGAAAGAAGCCTCAAGGATTTCCTAGCATAATAACAATGGATTCTAAAATCTATTATGTACGTTTTCATAGATTCAGTAAGTAGTATTTCTCATATTCATGCTTATTTTTTTAAATGACTATAGATATTGTTATAATTTTAAATATATACATTTATTTAAATATGTAATTGACCTCATGATAGTTTTAGTTGTTACATATTTTCCTGATCAGAGGTTACTAAAATTACCACTACTATCAGATATCTACCATGTTCATATCTGCAAAACATTTTGACATTGAAAACCAGGTCCTCGAACTTAAAAACAGTTTAGGTACTAATTTACTCCATTTCAATGAAGTAATTGTACTTAACTAATGCAAGCTAATCCCCTTCCCTTTTTGTCTTTAGTTAGTAGAGATTCAAAACATCTGGTTATGATCGAATATTTGTAACCTCTTAATTTAAAGTTACATGATTCAGATTTTTTTATATATTTTTGGAGAGAACTGAATATGAACAAAAAAATGGACAGTAGGTCATCTAAAACCTAGACTGTCCTGAACTTTTTAAACTTCATGGGAAATACTGATGCCCTATCTTTATAATTTTTTACTTTTGTCTTACCTGGAAAATGTTAGTATTTTATACTTCAGCCTAAATCAAGCTATGAACTAAATGCTGCATTGGGCAATCACTAGTGCTAAGCTATTGCTCAACACATGTCAAATACAAGTAATTAAAACTATAGTGCCCCCAAGCAAAACATTAAAAATTTTGCATTCCAAAGGAGGATCATTAAAACCAGATGACTAGCTTGGCTCATACAAGTACTTGGCTAAAACATCGGCTTCAAATCCATACTGTCTTATTTGCTTACATCACAGAATCACTGACTTAGGAACCTAAAGGGTCCTCCAAAGTTTATCTAATTTTCCAAGCACAGTTTTGTTTAAAATATCTTAGAGAGGAGCTTTCTAACATCTCTTTACAGATTCACATGCAAGAATATCCAAGACTCCCTGTATCATTAACATATATAATTTATGAGTGGGTAAAACAAATAAACAAAAAGATTTCATCATTATTCTGCTCAAATCCCCTCAATACAATTTTAGTCCATTCAGTTTTGGCCTACTAGGATGAAATAGAACTGCACCAGCTTGAGCTGTGTCATCGAATAATGCCCCACCCTATATTATCTCCAATAATCAAATAGCATAAACTATGTGTTCTTCATGATTATAAACCATGAGAGACTTGATAAAAGTATTAAGTGGTACTCAAAAAAATTGTAAATCCCATAGTTAGTATAAATTTTTACTATGTCTGAGTATTTTATAATTGAGTTAATTATTTAGCTACTCATTATAAAAAAAGAAATGAAAGAAAAATGATTGTATTTACTAAAATATCCATTTTATAAATTATGTATGAAGCTCATCATCATAGACAATTTAATGAGTTTAATAAGTAAATGATTTCAATCAGTTTACGAATCAAGCATTGGAAACACACACACTATATTGAAAATAACCTCAAGTCGTATTAGATTATTTAATAGACTTACTATTGTTGAAGACCATGAAGATTTATTATTTAGCAAATAGTTCAAGAACTTACAAAGTATGCTCCTTAAGCAAGTAGTCTCTTCTCCCAGTGTACTAAAATATAATCAACTCATATCCTTGCCTTTCTGCCGTTATACCTCCAGTCAACATAAATAAGCAGCTTAAAACACAGTTTAGTAAGAAGGTACAGTGTTATGGCATAACACATCCTATTTTGATGATGCACAAGAGAAAAGACAGTCTTGAAGTCCAGGTCAATATTGAGTTGCATTCTCTTCCTCACCACACCTGTTTGCTTTGGGTGCAGTCTACTAGTAGAGCACAGGATGCTGATTATAACTCACTCAAAATATGGACCAGGAAAATTTATTTAGTCCTTTTAGCCTAGAAAACAGAACAAAGCAATAAAATAAAGGTATTAGACCTTTAGTTTGCTTAATATTACACTCCATTATTAAGGCAGGAAGACATGTATTTCTTCAATACATCATTTGAAAAATGTGATGTGTTCACTCAATTAGTTTTACTTGCTAAATTGGCTTAATACAGTAAGAATTCAATTCATAATTCTACCATCAAGCATAGTTTTTCTTCTTATCAATTCAAGATTAAATCTTAAATAAAACACAAAATTATGCTCTTATAGCAATAGAACATAAGTTTCTTTTTCCTCCTGGGGGTTCATCTCTCTATGCCTGTTATTAGGTGGTGTTAAATACCTGGCAAAAGAGCAAACTTCTGCTTTACCGATAACAATAACAACACTTATTATGCATAACATGTATATTCCAATCACTTAATGTGAGTACCATTTTGATTGTAAAAGCAATGGTATATTTAATATATTTATTAACTTTTAATATTTGCTAACTATTCAATGATTCAATATCCTCTTACATTATGGTTGATTCTTAGGCCAAAGACATACCATATAGAAAACCACATATCGAGCTATACAAAAAGTATGTAAATTTTCATCTTTGTATAATGGTGACACAAATTTTAGAGTGTGACAAGCTGAACTATTTTTTTTTTACATAAAAAATTTCCAATTCCACTGTGACCATAACTTTTAGAATACCCATGACAAACTGTCAAAATGAGTGTAGCTCAAGGTGATTCAGAGAGTTAGGTTTCCACCCCTTAATTACCTTGTCTCTCACCCATAATTTCTGTATTTGATTAGTTCTTTCTTTGCTGTAGGATTGCAGAAGGTTCCAACTGAGAGGGTATTTAGAGGCTACATAAGCTTTATTAACTTTTGGACACATACAAGTTCATTACCTTGTGTCTTGTCTTTGTCAGCTCTGTTTTTTTCTTTGTGTTGGTCATTCGCTTTTACCCCAGGTAAGATGTCTCCATGTGAGAGGAGATAGTAACATGTCCACACAAGGCTCTAGACTGCTATAGCAAAGTTTAGTGAACTCAGAGAAATGTACTGTTCTCCCCTTTAGCACCTGCATGTGAAATTCCAGAAAAGAGTTTCTGTTGTTCCTCACTGAGCCAATGACTATGGTCTAAGTAACGGCTAATATGATAAGTCAGGTCTAGGACATAAACTTCTTTAGCTATAAGAAGAAAACGAAGATAGAAGGACAGGCATGACACTGTTCTCACCAGAATCACGTGAGGTAGGGGAGAGACATGGATCCCCAAAATGATGAAATTGACTGTAAATACAAAAAATGTGGAGAAAAAATGGTGTTAAAATGACGTCCATTTCATTTTACTTTTTCAGCTGTCAAGTTAACACATATAGATATAATTCAATAAATAACTCCACCTAACACAATTATTTTACTTATAATAAAATTGTACTCATCCTCTCCCCACAGTGAGAACGACCCAAATATATGCATTAAGTCATCCTGTTCGAAGGCCAGCATCTCTGGGTAAAGTCTATTTCTCTTAATCAAATACACATGTGATTCCTCAGAGCACCACTGCCAGATTCTAATTATAAATGTAACCATTACCATCTTATACAACAAACAATTTTAGGGAAAACAGAAACAATCCAATAAATATTTCTATTTGAAAAGCTAAAAGGATTAATTGCAAACTCTTACTTCCCTAATAGTGGCATACATTTATTGCTTTGACTCATCTCCCTTGTATATTTATCTCTATTGTCACACTCGTGAGGGTACCAGAAAACACCCTGTCCCTCTGCACAAGGCTTTGCAAGCTGAACAATACTTAAGAGTCATACAAGCCGTGGTCTGGTAGGTCCTTAAGGGAATCACAGGAAGCTGATTTCCAAGTATGATTTCCCTAACATTATAATCCTTTTTAAACTTGATCATCTATAAGTTGAGTCATTCAGGGTAGCTCTAGTCACTTGTAATCTAAAAAAAATGTTACATGTCATACTGCTTAATTCTGTACCTTGTCCTTGCATTTTCTATCTCTCTACAACACTGGGGATTCTGGCCATGTCTCTGTATGCCATTTTAATGGCTTTTCTCCTGGCTTCTACCTCAGGTCAGTATTAAACCAAAGGCCAGTAAGAGGAGGCAGAGATACTTGCCTCTGCACCTCTAAGATGGATCTCTGTGGATGGTGCCTATATATATTAATATAAATTCATATATACACATACATATATTACTTATGATATCTGTAATCAGATAGCAGTAACTGATATTTGGGAGGACTCTGAATCTCTGAATATTTGGCTCTTCACCTTTATCCAGGGTATTCAATCTTCTTGCTTGTTCTGTTTCTCATCTCCTTGTTCTGTCCACAAAAACTTAAGAGTTCACAAAAGAATTTGCAGTTTACATTTATATGAAGGATATGATTGCCCAAACCAAATGGACTTGGGATCAAAACTGAATGGCTTTGCAGACTAAGACTATAAGCTTAAATGATTTTTCTGTTAAAAATGGAAAAGGGAATGAAAGAAAAGAAAACTTTAAGGAGGTGATACAGACAAATGGTAAAATATTTTGTACCAAAAAATATAAAGTCAGATGTAACTCTTTGTATATTCTTGACACCCAAATCTGGTTCCTAGACCAGAGGTAATCATTGAGGTTCTTCATGTATTTTTAGAAATGTCCCATGCATATAATAACCCATGTATATCTGCCACAATATGATGCCACTGCATATCAACCAGAGTGACTATAATAAAAATGAGGGAAAATAAAAAATGTCACAATAAAGTGAATAACTTAGCATACTACACTTAAGGTTCATCCATGTTATAGCATGTAACAGGAATGACTTCCTCCCTTTTTGAGGGTGAATAATTTTCTGTTTTACTTATATAAGTTTGTTTATAAGCATTTGTTTATCCATTCATCCATTATGAACATTTGTGTGCTTTCATTTCTTGTCTAGTTTTATTTTTTAATTGGATATGTATGAGATATGCAATGTGTATGTATATATATTATTGGGTATGTATGATATAATATATTTTATGTAGTATACGTATGTGTATATACACACCGTGCCCAAAAAAACTTTTGAGGTAGAGAAAAATGTTACCTTAATTTTCTACCTTAAGTATATTATTCCTCCCAATATATAACTATTGTTATCAGTTCTGAATATATCACAATAACATTTAAAATAAATATGCATATGTATGTACATACAGAAATAGAACTATGTATGCTAAGATATTATATTTATTATTATGCTTTTGCTTTTTAAACATAGCACTCTGTTGAAGTTATATTTGTGTCAGCAAATAGAACTCTACCTTATTAATTTTAACTATTTATTAAATATATGAGTATTCATGATTATGTGGACCACTTCCACTACTTTGTCATCTTTTAATTATTTTTGAGATTTAATATATATACAGAAAAGTGTACACATCAATTAATGTATTTTCACCATTCAAAACAGACAACTGTTGTATGATGGGGTCCCCACCTATGATGAGTTGTATAATTTTTCATTATATATCACAATGTGATAATAATAGAAATAAATAGAAATAATAATAGAAATAAAGTGCACATTAAATGGAATGGTTCTGAATCATCCCCCAAACACACCCCCACCACCCTGGTCCATGGAAAAATTGCCTTCCATGAAAACTGTCCCTACTGCCAAAAAGTTTGGGGACTGCTGCTATATGATTTCACTTATATGAGGTATCTAAAGTAGTCAAATTCATAAAAATCAGATAGTAGAATGATGATTATCATTGAATAAAGGGGAAGAGAAAAAAGGAATTATTATTTAAAGGGTAAATGAGTATAGAATATCAGATTTACAAGATGAAAAAGTTCTGGAGATTTGGCTCACAACAATGTGAACAGACTTAACACTACTGGATGGTACACTTAAACATGATTAAAATGGTAAATAAACTTTAAGTTATGTGTTTTTTTACCACAATAAAAAATTAAATTAAACATGCTAAATTCTGTAACAAGAAAAAAGGATAGAATTATAAACTCATTATGTTAAACCTTGCTTTATTCCCTTAACATGTCTTAAGATTTGCTCACATTAGTTTATATAGAAGTACCTAAATTTTTAAAAGTGATTGTAGGATATTCCACTGATATAAGTATGACTACTTAATAGAAAACAATTTTGTATTCTTTATCAAAATTGAAAATTTTTATTTCCTCATACTATTATTTGACTTCCAGAAGGATATGCTACAGACACACCTCCACATGTGTGGCAAGTTGTATTAATATATGAAAAGATACTCTTTACAGTATATTCTGTCATGAGAAGTTCTCCTAAATGAAACATACAGAAGAAAAATGAACATCGAATTTACCTAGAGAAACTAGTAATCTGCCCATATTTCTATTGTACAATGAGTTCCTCAAAGGGTGTTATCTTGTGTTATCTTTCAATCCACAGTCCTCGGTTTCCTTGGCAGGGTAGACATTCACTATTTCTTGGCCTGCTAGCAATTGTTTTCTACAATCTGAGAGGAGCAGAGAATTATGACTATGCTCTGCTTATGATCATAGGTTGGTTTATCCTCTGCTTTGGAACATGACAGTGTGGCATGAAATTAACAAAACCAAGATTCCATTTAGCTGGGACATATATTGTTAATTTATATGTGTACATTTATTTATGTGTATGTGTGTGTATATATATATATATACACACATTTTTTAATCAACAGTGATTTTTTTAGTTCACTTCCATTGGTCTCAGTTTTTCATCAGAAAATTGAGAAAATAATTGTTAATTAATTCAGTGGATTTGATTCCCCAGTTCTAGTGCTATACCTTATTCTAGGTGGTTCTGAACAAGTTCCTTTTCTGTTGCATTGTCAACTAACTTGAGGAGAGAGATTGGGATATGTGTTTGTCTTACATTTCTTGAAGCCATGTTATCCAACTACAAGTAGACATAGTAGACATTCAACAACATCTTCATTGATGATTGCAATGATAGCTTTATTTCTGTCTTCACAATAAGACAAATGGAAAGTACTGTATCAGAATAATTAGATTATAAACTATTTTAATAAAAGTACAAAAGTAATAGTACCAATAGCAATCATAACATCATGACAATATATATTTTTTTAATTTTCTATTCCAGAGATTGTATTTTGTCTTTTATATAAATTATCTCTACACACTTACAGCATCCTTATAGGGTAGAGTCCATATTTTTAAATAAGGAAATTAAGACATGGAAACTTAAAGTGAGTTTTCTAAGAACACACAGCTACAGAAAGTAGCAGATACACAAGTTCATATCTCTCTAGTTTCTGGTTTCTCACACCATTACATCCTGTTGCTTTAGGAAAAGATAAGACTCTGTACATTCTAATTATATCATCTTAATTAATAGCTAATCTAAGTAAGCTACTGATGGTTTCCTATGCTAAGCAGAGAATATGCTATCAATCTGCTTCCCAAGTCTTCTTTTTATTCAACATTCAGCTATTCAATAACAAACTTAATTTAAAAGTGATTTTTAAAATGCAAAACATATTAAGAATTCTAACCTAGTTGAAACTATACATTAGAAACTGAATGACCCAATCTCCGGTCAGAGAGATCATGTGAAGTTGAACTTTGAGTCAAGCTTGTTTGCTTACCAAATTTGGTATATGTTAAGTGGCATGTAGGTCCCATAAATATAGAGAGCACAAAAGGTCTGCACCACATCAGAGTTTGGGTAACACTTCATTTCACCAAACATAAATATAATATAACTTTTCTATTCTATATTTATGGGGCAGGTGTTGACCATATAATAATAAGTTGACTAAAGTAACGTCGACTGGCAAAGTATACCCCATAAACAATATTGGTAAATACAGTAGGTTCATGAGGAAAATGCACTGTTTATTTCTGTTTTTCCAAAGGGGAGGAAAGGTTACAGCACATGGCAATTACCTTGAGGCTTTTTGCCTCACAAAAGATGGCTTCCAATTTCGTTACCACAGTTCTAGAAAAGGCAATCACTTGAGGTCACAGTCTGTGCAGGCCCACCTTCAAATTCTCTCTGCCAATCAGAGCAGAGCATGCTGTTGTGGGAGTGGAGTAGTTAAAAGTTTTATGGTATAGCTTTCAGAAAAAGAATAAACTAGCAATATGATTGAGGCCATTGCCAAAAAGCAGCCTTCCCATGACAAGATGTAGTAGCATTAAGCTGTATTCAATGCTTCTTAGCCTAGGGGGGAAAAGACAGTTTCCAAAACAGGACTGTTTAAATTAAATGGAATCAACTGAGGCTTCTTTACACATAGGAAGTCAACTCAAAATAATGAATATTTATTGTTTTTTAATATGTGCAAGTTGCTGTGTTACTATATTAGGGACCATAATATATAATATTGGCATTTAAGTTTAGATTGTTTAATAAAATCATTTGATAAGTTAACATTGAGCAAACTTAAATTAATGGAATATGTATCTGTGTTGGTAAACTTTATCAGTTGTGTGTCTTAATTACACCCTTGCACTCTTCTATAGAATCGCTATATACAAAACCTAATAGAATTTAAAGATTGAGTTTTGTTAATTTATTATGCAACTGGTTTTGAGTAGCAAACAAGGTTCTACGTAATATGTGACTGGGTGCTAACAAAAATTCTATGTTCTATCTTAAATAGAGAAAAGGAAGCACAATAAACAAAATGAAATGACTTCTATAGTAAAGGCACATGTAGGAGTTATTTGATTGCAAAGAAAAAAAATAATTCTGACATGATCAGGAGTTGACTTCCTATAGAAAATTACAAAACCAAATGAAATTATTATTTGAATTACTTAAACTTTCCATTTAGGAAATTTCTACTTAATAATTTTCTTCCTATTTTGATACAGGTCAGCACAACTGCTCAAACTACTATGGGAAGATATCTGTAGGCATTGTCTTACTTGACTGCAGATATACAGTTTGAAGGCAGGTATTGAGATTTGATCAGATAAATATATTTATTCAATGCCATGAATTTGAAAGATAAGCCTTATAGAAAGGTAATCTTAACATAAAAGTTTCTTTTATTCTTTATGAGTTTGAATTTGTTGCATTTTACTTTTATTATAAATATTATATGATTCAGAAATTAATATATGCAAATATACATTTTGGAGTTTCTTTTTAGAATGACAGATATGCAACACACCATCAGTGCTGGTGACAAAAAACAATTTTTAGTGCACCTGCACTATAAAGAAAACACAAGTTACTGACAAGCAAGTGTCACTTAGCTTCCCAGGGGAGAGGAAATAATAACCATTTTGATGGTTGTTTTTTCCATTTTATGTGATCATAAGTCTACTATGATTTTTGGTAACAGCTGTGAGTAGGTGTTCAAAAGAATATTTCCTTCCTGTTTCTTTTGGTGACATGAATTGCTTTGATTCTTTCTCTTAGATATTGATATGAAAGAAAGCTTCATTTAATTTAAATCCATCCTGTTACATGAAAAAATACATTGTTTTGTTTATTTTCTAGAGAATTAGAGAAGTTTAACAAAAGAAAAAATGAAATAATTATTTCAAAATTTAGTAGGATCCAATTTTTTATAGTTGAAATATTTCTGTGTCTTAGCAATCTGCTACAATGCTTATAGTTCACATAGTAAATTCATCTAAACTTTGTTTTCTCCCTGAAGATTGTATATCTTGGTAGTATGTTTAAAAGACATAGTTTTGGTTTCCCATAGGCCCTTAATATTTCCAGTTGTTGTTATAGCAAATTAGTCATGATGACTTTTAAAATATATAGCAAAGGACCCCAAATCAGATACTCTAAAATTGTGTAGGCTGCATATAAAAGTAATCATTGCTGTAGCAAATCTTTCAAACACTAAAGTCAAGGCAATTCAAAGATGTGTGATAGAAAGGAGAGGGGGAGTTAAGTATGAATCCAATAGGAAACAATTTGTGCAGCTTATATAATGGAGAAGCATTAAATTTTTGACTTGACTTTCTCTGATCTTTACTTAGGAAGCGGGGCATTTTATTTTTTACATATGCTACACTTAGAGTGCTAATGGCAATATAGGATAATTAATAATAATGATAATGATAATAAAACCCCATTAAAATATTGCTACCATAGTTGTGGTGGTAGTGGTGATTGGGGTGGAAGCTCATTCTCTTCTCTCTCCTTGTCCCTCTCTTTCTCCCCCTCTTCCTCCTTCTTTTAGTCATAATTTTAATTAGCTCCATCTGAAGGAGTCCCAGATAAGATTTAAAATATTCACTACCAGGAAGTCCTCTAGAAACATACTTCCATATTTATCATCTTATGTGTGTATGATACTGGTATAATATCATGGCAAACAATTTAGATCATATCCAGAATCATGTGAGGATGTCCAAAGGCCGTTAGAACATAAGTTCCACTTTCATTCCGATGCCTTGTGATTCTACAGTCATAGTTTTCTACTTAGCTATGCTATTTCTCAGAGTGTTATAAACTAAGAGTTTTAATTAACTGTATTTTAACATTTCTGTTACAGTTTTTCTATTGACTAGAATCTTAATAAGGAAAGAATCAATCTCAAAGTAGTTAAGCATATCACATACAGTAGATTTTGATATTGAGTGTTATATTTTGTGCTAAAACCATTGTTGATAATATAGGGAAATTTCAGCTATTCTTTGGTTTAATTATGATTACAAGATGAACCATAAGATCTGTTAAAGAGAGGCACAATATTCACAGGAATCTTTAGAACTGCCATTAAAATTATATCTATCTATCTATCTACCTATCTGTTTTTCTATCTATCTATCATCTATCTATCTATCTATCTATCTATCTATCAATCATCTGTCTGTCTGTCTGTCTCTCCATCTGTTTGTCTGTCTATATCAGCCTCCCTCATGTCCTGTAACCACTGTGGCGGATGGTGTGGGATTTTCAAAGTTTATAATGTTTAGGAACAGCAGATATATAGTCTGTTGTCAAGTTGTTACTTGGTCTAAATTCAAAATCCATGAGAATAGACATTCCTGGTTACGCAAGATGCAGAGTCAGCCAAACAAAAATATGATGACATATCCTTTATTTTTCCATCTAACCCCTGGCATTTTTCTAGTAATAAAATAAAATCTTCCCAGGCAAACTTTGTTTACAGGTAGAATAACCGTTTCAAGTAGTTCCTTCCCTATAATGTACCGTTTGCATGCATGCTTACCATAAACATTCATTTAGTAGTTTATCTGAACTGTCAAAGGACTCAATGAAATCCTGCCGAGCATAATGATTGGGTTTGTCCTTCACACATACTGGAGGAATGTTTGAGTTCAGAGAGGGGGAAACAACTCACATAAGATTACTATAGTAAATTTTTCCAATAGTGTTTATTCTGAGCAGACAGTGGAAGGTACTTGAAAAAAAAAATGAGTCTGACTAGACTTCTATGCCACAGTAGTGGGCAACATAAGTTGTTTTTAGAGTAGTGAAAGCATGAAGACAGATGACTCTTTATTTTCTGAGTTAACTCACTTTCAATGACATGAAAGGAAACTGCGGGATGGTGACTAACACAAGTGGGAAGAGTGGAAAGGTTTGAGGAAACCAAAATAGAGTTGGTGTTTAAGACATTTCCTTAATTGTTGCTTCTTGACTTAACTCCCCCTCTCCTTTCCATCACACATCTTTGAATTGTCTTGACTTTAGTGTTTGAAAGATTTGCTATAGCAATGATTATTTTTATATGCAGCCTACACAATTTTAGAGTATCTGATTTGGGGTCCTTTATTATATATTTTAAAAGTTATCATGACTAATTTGCTATAACAACAAGTGGAAATATTAAGGGCCTATGGGAAACCAAAACTAGTATGTTAATAGAACATAAAATCAGAAGCGTAAATATATTGCAGGCCTTTCAAATTTATAAATTTTAATTAGAAAAGTTACTTCTGTGATCTACCCAAATTATTTCTTTAAAGCAACAAGTAAACAGCATTCAAGAAAACTGACAGCTCAATGAAACTTTTGGTTCTATTACTTCGAGGTTCCCTTATTATTGTGCTTTCCTGGACTCTTCTACTGGCTGTTTATTCTATTTAACTTTCCTTACCCATTTTTCTAAACTACAGCTGTTGGATTTCTTCAAGTTTTACTTCTTGGCTTTTTTCTTACTTTAATACTTTCTCCAGCAGTACTGTCCCATAGAACTTTCTGTAATAATATAAATTTTTGTAAGCTACACTGTCCTATTTGGTAGCCTCTAGCTACATGGTAGTGAGCATTCATTTGAAATGTGAGTGAGAGAGAATATTAAAGAATCTTTTATTAATATTAATATATTTGTTTATTTGCTTTATTATATAATATACATAAAATAACATCACAAATATGCCATTATTACTACTAATAATAATAAACCCACTTAATAAATAGCTTCATATTTTTTAGTTTTATTTATATTTTTAACTATATTAAAAATTTTACTCAAGGATATCTTGCTCCCACCATATCCAGCTACACTGTTTGCCTCCCATCCACTACAAATAGCCATTTTTATTAGTTTTTAGTTTATCCTTCCCCTGATCCTTTTTGGAAAAAAAATGTATATCTCCTTTTGTACAAGTGATAGCATATTGTTATTAAATGCACTTTTTTGACCTTGCTTGTTTTCCACAAAATTATGTTCTAGAAATCACTTCTCTATCAATTTATACAGACTTTTCTATTCTTTCTAATGACTACTTAGTACTTTTTATATATTTATGTTTATACCATGGTTTCTTCAGACAGTTTCTTATAGATGGACATTTAAGTTTTCAAATTTCACTATTATAAAATAACATCATAACAAATAACCTTTTCCATGTGTGCTTTGAGAGCCCCCAGCTAACCTGCCCTCCAGTTCCACAACAGTTGGCAACCCTGTCCTAACAGAAGATGATGGGGACCTGGATGTGGGTGTTTACAGTGTGCCTTTCATGGGGTGCTTCATTTGCCTGGTGGGTGACCTAATGCCTACTTGTCGGGCCCATAAGTGGGGGTGGGGATGGGGTCCCTCACAAGGGAAACTTGTTTACACTGATAGAAACCCTTGTGGCTCTTGTCTGACCCATGTCCTGTTTATGCCTGCCTAGCCATTGCTCTGGTGCTGGGACCCCGACCTTGTGCTATTCTGTGCATTTCAGGGGGATAAACTGGTCTGGGCAGCCTTCAGTTCTGCAAATGGAAGGTGCAAATTTAACACAACACCACAACATGAAACAACCTTGAAGATTTTTACTTATAGATCCTGGGCAAAGAGGCACAATGAGTTGGGAGCTCCAGTCCTCTATCCTTGGGTCACATAAGGCAGAAATGAAGATTCAGACAGAAAGAACAGTGTGTGGCTAATAGCAATATATACAGGGCATAGGGTGTAGATCACTTTAAGTTTGGGAACAATGCCTCAAATGCCCTTTTAAAGGAAGGGGGAGAGATGCCTCTAAGTTCTTTGATCACTGGCTTGAGCCATTTGGATGTGGTGTAGAACTGGAAACTCTCAAGAGTGACCGAGCCCTACTTCTGATATGAGAAGTTTAATTGTATTCAAAATGGTTGCCAAGTCAACATAAAATTATACGAATTCACTACAATATGTTCTTTTGTATTTTTGGATGGCTTATCTTCAGTGTGAATTCCTAAAAGTGGGATTGTAGGTCAAAGGATAAATGCATATGTGGATTTTATTAGATATTGCCAAATTTCCCTTGATAGGAATTGGCCATATTGCAACACATGAGAGTATCTGCTTTCCAAAAGCCTCAGCTACAGGGTATGCTGTCAAGCTTTTGAAGTTTTCCAGTCCAGTAATACTAGCCATCAGTGCAGTTTTACTTTGCATTTTTATTAAAAGTAACACAGTGCATATTTTCATGTTTTAGGGATATTTATTTTTTGTGTGTAAACTCTAGCCATGTCTTTTGTCCATTTTTATATGTTTTTTATCTTTTATTTCTTAATATTTAGAGCCTTTTATATATTAGAAAGATTAGCTAAAGTATACCCTTGTGGGACACTATTATGATGTTTTTGTTGTTTCTGACCCAAGGGATACAGAGTTTATTGTTATCAGAACAATACAATCAGAACCTGCTTTATTAAAGAGCAACTAATCATCTTTTCAAGTTCAACAAAAGATCCATGTCCTAGTGAGAGCCTTCCTTGAAGTCTTCTTCTCTGCCTTTTCCCCAGAAGTATATACAGTGTTTCCTTCCTTCCATCAATTAGAGACTAGAGGGAAGAAGTGAGATAGGATTCTTGTGGAGATGCAGGTTCTCTAATGAAAATGTGTGGAACACACGATTGCCTTCTCACATAGGAGGCATGAATGGAGAATCATGAACACCATCCTCAACATTTTCCATGTGGTTGTAGAGAGTCTGTGGCTAATGGTCTTTGCACCTCCTGCACAGGTGGAGCATATTGCTGTCTGGCGTCTAAAACCAACTTCTTGGCATGTACCAAGGTACCTTTCTAAACCTGTCTGAACCAAGGCAATGGAAAGGAAGTGAAAGATTAAAACTCTGTGGAAGTTACAATTTTAGGATGTGATGATTGATTGCTTTGGACAAGGATCTGTAACAATTCAGGAAAACATTTCTCAACCATGGTACACATCAGAATCCTTCAGGGAGCTTTTGCAAAATTAATTTTCCAAGGCTCCACTCCAACCGTAGTGATTCAGAAGTTCTGGCTGCGTCCAGGGTTGTTGGCATAGATGTTCTTGTGGAAAGTTGAGGCTATGGAGTATGAGGTATGAAGTAGTACCTGGATGTGTTCTGATAATGAGCATCGTTTCATAGATGTATTGGCCATTTAACTGTATTTTTTGTATGTTTCTTTTCTTTCATCATTGCCTATTTCAAAGGATTCTTTATATATTATGATAATGCACTTCCAGTCATATGCAAGACAGATAACTTCTTCAGGCTGTAGCTTGATTTTTTAAATGTTATTTAACTTAGTTTGTAACAAACTTAATAGAGTTAGATACTTCAATCTTTACTTTTATTCAATACACTTTCTTTAAAGAATATTTCCCTGACCTGAAGTTGCAATCTCTATTGTTTCCAAATGTTTTTTTTTTAATTTTCCCTTTTACATTTCAGTCTCAGACCCACCTAGAACTGATTATTTGTTTAATGATGTGAAGTAGAAATCTGATTTTATTATTTTTATATATGTGAGCAGTTTCCTAGCATGATTTATTAGGAATCAATCAGACTACTATTTCAGGAAGTTGTATCTATGAAACAAAAAAGGGATGTTATGTTAGTTAATGCAATGGAGAAATGTGAGGAAGAGACTAAAGGCTTACAGGACAAATTTATAAGATAAGTTCTAGACACATGGCCCCTCTCATGTTGTAGTTGCATAGGACCCTATACCTAGATAGACCTTAAGATTAGTTTAATCTTATGCTATTACCATATTGGAATTCTTAATTCATAATTGTTGAACATGAGCCCTGCATTTTTATTTTACACTGGGTTGCACAAATTATGTAGTTGACCCTGTCAAGGAAACATTGTCTAGAAACATTTGTCTTGGCCTGATCTTATCATTTTCTAGCTTCGATTGTTACCCAACCAAACTGGGGTCCACTCTTCCCGTGCAGCAAAGCCACACACTGAAGCTGGGAATTGCAGTGGGACAAAGAGGCATTTTTATTGTATGGCATCATGCAAGGAGAACAGGCACCTGACACTTATGACCCAAACTCCCCGATGGCTTACAAACAAGGATTTTTAAAGGCAGGGGTACATTTCAGGAAAGGGGAAGTTGCAGGCAAAATTGTAAATCAGTACATGGAAGTTATACTTTGGCCTGGCCCTAAAAGGCAGGAAATCCTGAAGCAGGGGCCTATGGGTCACAGCTGGATTCAGAGATTCTTGGATTAGTGGAAAGGGATGTTAAGATGAGTGTGGCTCTCTCCAGGCCCCTTAAGGAGAAATTTAGAAACAAAGAAGGGTGTTTAGAGTTCAGTTTGTCAGTTCCCCCTTTTCTGTATTTTCTATCAGGTGAGGATTTCTGAAAAACAGCTCAAGAACATATGTTAAGATGTCATAAAAGATGTTTCCAGAGGGAACCAAAACATTTTGTGACTCTGGCTTGCTTGGAGAGCCATTGTTATTGCTATCTTCCTGCTCATCAGGTTAACTATTCATTTTTCAAGGCTAGTTGGGTACCTGGAACTTCCTCTGAAGGAACTCAAGATTTTCCTTTATGTCCATGTTTGACAGTCCTTGCTCTGTCTCACCATTGGTTGAGATTTTACAAATTTAAGCATATTACTCTTCTTTTCAAGAATAGATTATGCATTTGCTTTTACCCTCTAATTTAAAAATCTTCAGCTGGTTTTCTAGACAAAGAGATCAAATAACAGTTGATATGCTAGCTTTAGTGAAAGGTAACAGATTACTGTGCGATTTATCTTGCTATTAAAAAGTGATTTAAAAAATCTAATCAGAAATAACTTAACAAAAGGATAAGATGGAGAAGGCATGTGATGACTATGAAAGGTGAAATACTGTTATTGTCACTCAATTATGTTTCAAACCCACATTGAATGAATTGTTTTCTCCTTATATAACTTTGAAACTGCAAAAGTCCTGTAGCAGAGACCTATGAACCTGTACTTTGTTTCCTATCTACATCTGGCAGAGGCCAATAAATTCTGAGGTAGTGGAAATTGAGGTTGGTGAGGAAGAAGAGAAAGTAAAGGGAAGTGGTTGATTTCCAAGAGAAGAACATAATCAGGCAGATACTACAATGCTATACTTTTCAAATATTAATGTATCTCCATCTTACAACTGAAACCCCTATTGGTCATGGTAGAAAGCACCTCCCCCATTTTAATTATATGTGCCTGGCAAGGATAGATATCTTTTGGGTTGAAAGTCACATACTCCATTTCTCATAAAGATGGAGATAGATAAGTGGAAGGAAAGATATTTTGAAAATTTTGGAGTGGGAAACATAAGAGAGATACAAGCTAAGATAGTTCATAACCATGAAAGTGCCTGACTTTGAGCAGAAAAGCAAGAGATTTCCTCCACTGAGTTCTGGATGGCTCTGGAAAGGAGGAGGAGATTGGGCTTCAGGTTATATATGAGAGATAACCTGACTTGTCTCTCAATAGGAAACATCCTCAAATATGAAGTTATTAATATTTGTCTGATATCATTGTCCACTGTTTATCTGAAAAAGTGACAAAAATTCATTCAAGGGACAGAAATTAGTTAATAAAATCTTAATTATTTTCTTAGACCAGTAGAGGGACCCATTCCATTTCTCATCATAATAATTTTTCATTGCTCCACCTTTGGCAGTCATTGGAGTCATAAAATGATCTTAGTCAGTTTAAATCATAACTATTGGTGTTTGGGGTGTTTCTAAATGGTAATGACAAGTGCTGTGATCACAAGGAGTAGTATCCAGAGCAAGTCTCGGGGCCAGGTCAACTGGGATAGAAAAATGAAACTCAAAACAAACAAACAAAGAAAAACTGAAAAGTAGCTGGAAGCAGAATGCATGTGTGTGGAGTGGCTTGAGGGGGACAATTCAGGACATTGTACTTTAAAAAATATGAAATAAACTGTAAACCAATTCGGGAGTAATAGTGAGAAATAGGATATCAAAGAAAAGCAGATCCACAGACAGGACACTCATGTGATAGCTCTGCCATGGGCCTGAAGTCCATGGAGATAAAAAATGTCCTCTGCTGAAAGGAAAGGTCAGAACTAAGATACCTACTTTGCTAGGAAAAGAGCAGAGAAAAATGAGAAGAAAAGAAAGAATTACAATGATAATAGGCATCTTAAGTTGGGAATTATTTTCTTCCTTCTAGTCTAGAACAGTATTTTTCCATCTGTCGATCAAAATCCAATAGTAAAATGGAAAATCAATTTACTAGGTACTGACCACACACACATGCACACACACAAGAAAAGCAACAACAATAAATGTAAAGAGACCATAATAGAAGAGAATGGAAATGGAATAAAATAGAATTGAAAGTATCAGTATGCATTAACTATTAAAATATCAGTTTAAAAATATTGCATTAATATTATATGTATCTATAAATACATTTATTATACTAAATATGAACAAAATATATCTTACGTATATTCTCTGGACAACTTCTAAGTTTTCTCCTAGCTTTAGTATATTTAGATTATTGGATTCCTGGGGACAGGAAGAGCTTACATCAGGAGACTAGGAGAAGGACAAAAGGAGAAGGACAAAAATAGGGAAACCAGATGATTTCAAAAACATACTATATACCCAAGATAGAAAAACAATGTTCTATGGTCACATAGAACTTTGTGTGTAATTTTTAAAAACTTTTCAGGCACTGTTTTTACTTAATCTGATTAGAATATACACTTATTTCAATGTAGCTTAAAAACAAACATTTTAGATTTGTTTGTTAAGAAAGGCAGTTGTTATTGGGGATGGGGGAAAAGGAAAAGATGAAGTAAAATTTGAAATTTATGTTTTTTAGTCCACAACAGGGAACAGATATCTATTATACCTACTAACCTTAGAATTAAAAGATTCCACTTCTTGCATTCTTAGCATCCATCAAATTGAACTCCTAAGAGAGTAACAGAAGGCTGCTTGCTAAACCAAAAATTTGTAAAAGTGGTAAAGTAAATAAGCTTTTGCTAAAATATTATATACAATTCACGAGCATTTACGTTTCACTGTACAAATGTTAATCCTTAACTCAGACACTGTTTCACCGAGTGAGAGAAAACTGAAGCCTGTTAAAACCCAGACAGTGCAGCTGAACTAAGGAAATGGAGGAAAGTATAAACAAATCAAATGCTTAACCTTGCAATGAAGACGTGTCAACATAAACATAACTGTACTTTTCATTTTCCTCACATGTGATACTGGCAACACAGTGAGAACTAGCTTTGTACTGTGTGAACTGAAAAGTGATATTTCATTATATTTCTGAATATAACAATTAGATTTTCTCCTAGAAATACTGAATAATGTGAAAATTAATATTTTTACATTTCTAGATATTCTTCTGCCACAAAGTGTTAGCCATGTTTTCTTAAAGATATATATTTACAACAATATACTGAAATAAAAAAGAAAAAAAAGAACATTATCAACAACAGCAAAAAGAATGTAGAACTAGGGAATGCATCAATTATCTTTTACTGTGTAACACACTATTCTAAAACTTATTGGCTTAAAGCAACAAGTATTTATTATTTATCCCAATTTGGGTTTTTTTTTTTTTTTTGAGACAGAGTCTCGCTTGTTGACCAGGCTAGAGTGAGTGCCGTGGCGTCAGCCTAGCTCACAGCAACCTCAAACTCCTGGCCTCAAGCAATCCTTCTGCCTCAGCCTCCCGAGTAGCTGGGACTACAGGCATGCGCCACCATGCCCGGCTAATTTTCTATATATATTAGTTGGCCAATTAATTTTTTTCTATTTATAGTAGAGATGGGGTCTTGCTCTTGCTCAGGCTGGTTTCGAACTCCTGACCTCGAGCAATCCACCCGCCTCAGCCTCCCAGAGTGCTAGGATTACAGGCGTGAGCCACCGCGTCCGGCTTGGGGGGTTGTTTATACAGTTTTTTTTTTTTCCTGTCTAGACAGGCTTGGCCAAAGCTTCATGGTCTAGAATTGTCTTATTCTCATGTCTGGCAGTTGGCATGCTGATTAGTCTATAAAGTTCTCATTCAAGAAGGTTTCTGATTCTCCAGGGTTACTCTGGATATTTGTACATGAGAGTGTCAGAGCTCCAAAGAGAAACAAGGGAACAAGATATTAGGCATAAACAGTTTTCAAGTTTCTGTTAGCATACTACTTGCTAGTATTCCATGGGTCAAAAAAAGTTATATAGATAAGCCACAAATCAAGCCACGTATGCAAAAATAGATTCTACCTCTTGATGGAGAGTTGTAAGTTGGAAGAGATGCAGTTACATTGCAATGGTAAGTGTGTATTGGGATGGTGAAATTTGTGGCCATTTTGTAATTACCAAAGAAATTACATGGATATGGTGTTTTGGAACAAAGGCCAAACAAAAATAAAGAATTTATAATAACAGCATTAAAAATGTATTTTCTCACTTTTCTTTTGAATGCAAGTCAAATCTTGCTTTTGAGGAGAATCTCACTCCTAAATTAGTATCTTGAACTGAAAAATAAGAGGACTGAATTAGATTTTTAAGCCCCATAAAGCTAATATTTTCAGAATCTATCATGACATTGATGAAAGAATACCATTTTTAAAGTCTTGATATCATTTAGAATTTTAAATGAGCATAGCAATTTTATTTTCCCTTCTATTGTGACTTTTCTTCAGTAAGAGATAGTCTTCTCCTAACCTCTATGGATAGGGGTATCGAGAGAGTGTTAGTTACAGTCCCAAGCCTAGATTTGTTCAACTATCAATTCTTCCCCTATTGGAGACCTTTCTATGCTTAACATATCCTGGCAATTCAGATTTTAGTCACGAGTAAATGAGTAATGTTTGATGGTGGGTGGGTGGGGAAGTGGACAGAGAAGAAAGGTAAAGAAGAGCTCACTAGGCACCTCCAAATCACATATATGTAGAAAGTTACCTATTTTCCTGTAGGCAGGATCCATCTTGGACTAAGTCTAATGAATATGTGGAAATAACTATGAGCCATTTACCAAATGGAACTAGAGTTCTTGATGTATGAAGGCATGCTCAGCAGTGAGCTTTGTGTTGACAATGACATGGCACATACACAGCTCCATAAATTGGAATATATTCATAACATGAAACTTTAATTTCTTAGGTTAGTTCTAAAAGACATAAAGGAAAGAAAGCATGTGATAGAAAAGGAGACCCTTGTCATACCCATATTCATTTTCAATGGAGTGTTTTGGGATGTTACAAATAGTTACATATAGTTACGGATATAATTGTAAAATTGGATCTCCTAATACAGCCAAATGACTCAGTTGATAGTACAGCAACTAACAACAAGTCAAAATCTGGAGTCATCACAACATTGAAATCTAATTTTGCCACTTACAACATGGATCACCCTAGGTAACTGTTTAACTATTCCAAGATTAAACTGTAATTGTAATAACAATAAAATAAGCATGGTTTAGGAAAAACTAATATATGTCACATAATAGCATATTATCTATTATTTGTATAATTTTGGTGGTTGATTTTACTCTAAAGACAATGGGAGAGTTATTGTTCTTATCTCTCACTGAACGTAAATAACCAAAATATCAACATGCAGAGATTGAGATGAGACTCAATGCCAAATATATTTCCGTAACACTAAAATACCACAAATATATCTAAGTTCAAGAGAATTCATAAGACTAATTTTAAAGAGCAGTGTTCTCCAATCTCTTCCTACCTGGCCATGTGCTTTGATCTCCAGTCCTAATGATCTAGTAGTTTTTCAACTTTTTGTTCTTAAGATTGGTGACCAATCCCATTCCTTCTAATGTGAAAATAGACTAGCCAGAGTCTGGAGAAACATCTTTCATAAAGTTTTTTTAAAAATAATTTATTCCATAAATACTCTACATAAGGAAGCAGAAAAACAGTACATGCGTGTATACATTGGTAGTCTGGAAATAAATTAAGTATTTTATAAGTTGCCGTACTTCCCTTTTATTGTCTCAAATAATTGACCAGGTGTTCACAGAGGCCAACTTTGAGGTTTCTAAATTCTTTCCATCCTCTATAGACCCTTGGGGTAGTACTTACCTCAGTGAAAGATCAGATTGCCTCAGAACACGGGAAGAGAGCAGTTTATTATAAGCAGTAAGTGCCAAATGTATTATTGGAAAAACAGCAAAGATTATTGCACCCTACTCCACATGAATACCCCAGAGGTTTTTTGTTGTTGTTGTTGAAGTTTAGCTGATTTCATTTAAGAAGATTGTAATGTGATATTGAACATTTTACATGTATATAAAAGTCAAAATAAACAAGAGTCACCTTTTCTAAATTAGCTACCTATTCTTTTGAACCAGGTAAATCAACAAAGGAAAAAATATTACAGTATAGTACTTTTAGAAATAGTACAGAAATAGTGCATTAGCCAAAGCTCAATATCAAATATCAGCCAAGTGTTAGAATTTTACCTCCCACATCACGTTGCCAATATACATGGTTAGGAAAAAATGTACTTTGAAACATTTTTCATCCTATGCTAAAGGAAAAATTTGAAAGGTGATCATGTTGATATAACACATGGAAAACAGAAAATATGCTATAAGTGCTATTTTTTTTGTAAATGGATAAGGAAAAAGTAAGTTTGATGTCCAACAGCATTTGTAACTATAGTCTTCCTATTATAGTTCTTTTTCTTATTTCAGCATATTATGAGGATATAAATGCTTAGGTTACATATATTGCCTTTGCCCCACCTGAGTCAGAGCTTCAAGTGTGTCCATCCCCTAGACGGTGTGCACTGCACCCAGTAGGTATGAATATACCCATCCCCTCCCACCCACCTGCCCAATAGCAACGAATGTTACTACTATATGAGCACATATGTCTTGATCAATTAATACCAGTTTGATGGTGAGTACATGTGGTGCTTGTTTTTCCATTCTTGGGATACTTCACTTAGTAGAATGGACTCCAGATATATCCAGAGTATTACAAAGGGTGCTAGATCACTATTGTTTTTCATGGCTGAGTAGAACTCCATCGTATACATATATCATATTTTATTAATCCACTTGTGTATTGATGGGCACTTGGGTTGTTTCCACATCGTTGCAATTGTGAATTGTGCTGTTATAAATATTTGAGTGCAGATGTCTTTTTTATAGAGTGTCTTTTGTTCCTTTGGGTAGATGCCCAGTAATGGAATTGCTGGATCAAATAGCAGTTCTACTTGTATCTCTTTGCACTATCTCCATACTACTTTCCACAGAGGTTGTACTAGTTGGCAGTCCCACCAGCAGTGTATCAGTGTTCTTATCTGTCTGCATACACACCAACATTTATTGTTTGGAGACTTTTTTATAAAAGCCATTCTCACTGGAGTTAAGTGGTATCTCATTATGGTTTTGATTTTGCAATTCCCTGTTGATTAGAGATGTTGAGCATTTTTTTATATGTTTCTTGGCCATTAATCTGTCTTCTTTTGAAAAGTTTTTGTTCATGCCCTTTGCCCACTTTTTGATGGGGTTCTTTGATTTTTTCTTGCTAATTTTCCTGAGTTCTCTATAGATTCTAGTTATCAGCCCTTTATCAGATGTGTGTCATGTGAATATTTTCTCCCATTCTATAGGTTGTCTGTTTCCTCTGGTAATAGTTTCCTTGGCTGTGAGGAAGGTTTTTAATTTGATCAGGTCTCATTTATTTATTTTTGTTGTTGCTGTGATTGCCTTTGGGGTCTTCTTCATAAATTCTTTCTCTAGGCCAATATCTATAAGAGTTTGTCCAACATTTTCTTCTAGAATTCTTATGGTTTCAGGCCTTAGGTTTAACTCTCTTACCCAGCATGAGTTAATTTTTGTAAGAGGTGATAGGTGTGGATGTTGTTTCATTCTTCTACATGTGGCTATCCAATTTTCCCAGCACTATTTATTGAATAAAGATTCTTTTTTCCCCAGTGTATGTTTTTGTCTGCTTTGTCAAAGATTAGGTGGCTATATGAGGATGGTTTTACATCTGGGTTCTCAGTTCTGTTCCATTGGTCTATGTCTCTGTTCTTGTGCCAATACCAAGCTATTTTAGTTATTATATCCTTGTATTACAGCTTGAAGTCTGGTAAATTTATGCCTCCAATTTGTTCTTTTTGCTAAAGATTGCTTTTGCTATATAGGATCTTCTCTGGTTCCATACAAAGCATAGAATTATTTTTTCTAGATCTGCAAAAAATTATGTTGGTATTTTAATAGGGATTGCATTGAATCTGTAGATCACTTTGGGTAGTATAGACATTTTAACAATGTTGATTTTGCCAACTCATGAGCATGGTATGGATTTCCACCTGTTTATGTTCTCTGATATTTTCTTCCTCAGTGTTTCCTACTTCTCCCTGTAGAGATCTTTTACCTCCTTAGTTAAAGAAAAGCCCCAGACCAGATGGTTTCACACCTCAATTTTACCAGACCTACAAAGAAGAACTGGTACCTATCCTGCAAAATCGAGAAGGAAGGAGTCCTCACCAATATGTTTTATGAAGCCAATGTGACCCTGGTACCAAAACCAGGAGAGGACACAACAAAAAAAGAAAACTACAGACCAATATCTCTTATGAATATATGTGCAAAAATTCTCAACAAAATCCTAGCAAACCAAATTCAGGTGCTTATCAAAAAAACAATCCATAACAACCAAGTGAGCTTGCTATCAGAGATGCAGCGGTGGTTCAACATATGTAAATCTATAAATGTAATTCAAAACATAAATAGAAGTAAAAATAAAGACCAGATGATACTCTCAATAGATGCAGAAAAAAACATTTGACAAAATTCAGCACCCTTTTATGATAAGAACGCTTAACAAAATAGGCATAGATGGGACTTACCTTAAACTGATAAAAGCCATATCTGACAAACCCACAGCCAACATCATACTGAATGGGGAAAAATTGAAATCATCCCCACTTGGAACTGGAACCATACAATGTTGCCCTCTATCCCCACTTCTATTTAACATAGTAATGAAAGTCCTATCCTGAAAATCAGGCAAGAGAAGGAAATCAAGGGCATCAAAATGGGAGCAGCAAACTATCACTCTTTGCTGATAATATGATCTTATATCTAGAAAACCCCAAAGATTCTGCCATGATACTACTGGAATTGATAAACAAATTCAGCATTGATAAAGTGTCAGGTTACAATATCAATGTACAGAAATCAGTAGCATTCCAATACATCAACAACAGTCAAACTGAGCACTAAATCAAAGACTCAATAGCCTTCACAATTGCAACAAATAAAATATAGTTCTTCTAACCTCAACATTTTCAATAATATTTGGTACCAATTTTAATACTATCTCCTATAATGTCAGTTGATATAAAAAGTAATCAAGTCCTCAAAATATCAGTTGACATCATTAATCTTTATTAAAACTCAATGATCTTTATTTCATTCTCTCCTGATCTAATTGCTGGTATTTCTTATGATTTGGCTTAGTTTAAGATGTTTTTCACATCAGTAGGATGAGATTAGCACTTTTTTTATTTAGATAGAATTGTCTTAAAATTTACAAGAGTAATCTAACTTTAAATTTTATCTTTATTCACAGTGGAATAGAAAAATTAAACACTTGTCCCTTAGTATATTTTGTTATAGAGGTAATTTATTTAGCAAAAATTACTAACTGTTGAAGATGGAATAAGTTTATTTTAATACCATTATATTGAGATAAATTCATTTTTATAATTAAGCTCTTTAAAAAGTTTTCCTTCTTTTACCATAGAAAATTAATTTCAGAAGTTCATCCCCTTACTATGTTTTATTAACTTAATGATAGCTTTGAAGAAAATTACTAACAATTGAAGTAATTATAAAATTACTTTATAAACAGCCTCTCAGATTGGCTTTTTGTCAATAAATAAATAAAAATTCAGAAAGAGGGCAGAAATCTTATCTTATATAGATGACAGATGACTTCTATGTTATAAATATTTTCACCTGCAATCTGCTTGATTTTGTCATTAGAAAGAATGAAATAAACTAAGTGTTTTCAGTAATTTTTGGACTCCATATATAAGATAAAAATAATTAAAGATTTATAAAATATGTGTATATTAGAGCAATATTTTTTAAGATCTTCTGATATGTTGTATTGCAATAGGGTTATATAATAATAAGCCTTCTTTATGAGTGCCTAAAGTGTTGTGTTCCAATAACGGATATAGATAGCAGCATTTTTTTTTTTTTTTTTTGAGACAGTCTCACTTTGTTGCCCAGGCTAGAGTGAGTGCCGTGGTGTCAGCCTGGCTCACAGCAACCTCAATCTCCGGGGCTCAGCGATCCTACTGCCTCGGCCTCCTGAGTAGCTGGGACTACAGGCATGCGCCACTATGCCCAGCTAATTTTTTGTATATATATTTTTAGTTGGTCAATTAATTTATTTCTATTTTTGGTAGAGACGGGGTCTCGCTCAGGCTGGTTTTGAACTCCTGACCTTGAGCAATCCGCCCGCCTCGGCCTCCGAAAGTGCTAGGATTACAGGAGTGAGCCACCACGCCCGGCCTTAGATAGCAGCATTGATGCCTAATTCTTACCTTGTTTTCAGAAGATAACAGAGTGATATTCATAGTTTTGCAATTCAACCGAATTAATTAACATTTAAGAGATTCTATTTTGACATTTATTTCTTATTGAATGTTGATTTTTTAATAAAATCAAGGAATAGCAACTAGGAACCAATATATCAAAGAGTTAGGGAAATATACTAGGACAGAAGATGTAAATGTTAATTTTATTACTTAATTGAATTTACCACAACTCTTCATGCCTCTTGGTATTTATACTTTAGAACACAATAGGACTTTTCCCATCATGAAATGGAGTCCATTTCCCTGATGCTTACTTCCGAGTTAGTCTTTTTTTTTAATTTATTTTATTTTATTTATCTCAAATTCTGTGGGTACAAATATTATTAGGGTTACATATCTTGTCCCTGCCCTCCCTCCCCTCCCCGCTCTGCCAGAGCTTCAAGCGTGTTCAGTCTCCAAGTGGTGTGCCCTGCACCCACCATGAAAGTGGGTACCCTTCCCCTTCTCCCCCCTTTCCACATGTTCACCTCCCATTAACAATTTTTTTTTATTTCAGCATATTATGGGGGTACAGATTTTAAGGTTTCAATAAATGCCCTTCCCCCCCCACAAGTCTGAGTTTCCAGCATGACCATCCCCCAGATGGTGCACATCTCACTCATTATGTATGTATATACCCACTCCCCTCCCACCTGCCCAAAACCCTATTACTGTAGTACCTATGTGTCCACTTAGGTGCTGCTCAGTTAATACCAGTTTGCTGGTGAGTATATGTGGTGCTTGTTTTTCATAAAACAAAATGGGAGGTATCAATTTACTAGACTTCAAACAATATTACAAGGCAATAGTAATTAAAACACCTTTGTATTAGCACAAGAACAGGGACATGGACCAGTGGAACAGAACAGAGAACCCAGATATAAAACCCCCCTCATACAGCTATCTAATCTTTGACAAAGCAGACAAAAACATACACTGGGGAAAAGAATCTCTTTTCAATAAATGGTGCTGGGAAAACTGGATACCCACATATAGAAGACTGAAACAGGATCCACACCTTTCACCTCTCACAAAAATAAACTCACACTGGATAACAGACTTAAACCTAAGGTATGAAACTATTAGGATTCTAGAGGAAAATGTTGGCAACACTCTCCTAGACATCAGCCTAGGCAAAGAGTTTATGAAGAAGTCCCCAAAGGCAACCACAGCAGCAACAAAAATAAATAAATGGGACATAATCAAACTAAAAAGCTTCTGCACAGCCAAAGAAATAGTCATGAAAGTAAACAGACAACCTACAGAATGGGAGAAAATTTTTGCATCCTACGCATCTGATAAGGGGCTGATAACTAGAATATGCTTAGAACTCACAAAAATCAGCAAGAAAAAAATCAAATAACCCTATTAAAAAGTGGGCAAAGGACTTGAACCGAGTTAGTTTTATGGCTTACTTATCAGTAGAATGTAGCAAAAGTGCCACTATGGGCAGGTATAAGAGTAAGCTTCAAGAGTTGTATATACCTCTGCTCTCTCTTGTCTTCCTACAAATTCCATGAGACCAAGCCCAAGGTATCTGCTAGAGAATGAGTCTATGATGAGAAAAGCTTAGTACCTTAGCCAACAGCCATCTGTCACTAGAAAAAGAGCTGCCTATCTGATCCAAGCAGACCTTAGATGCATGAGGGTGACCAGTCACATCAGAAAATCTGGTCAACTAAGTCAAGTATAAGTAACCCACCCATAGATGTGCAGCAAAGATAAATGTTTATTGTTGTATACTACTGAGCATTTTGGTTGTCATATAACATTATTGTGTCAATAGATAACAGATACAATCCTATATCTAGATATTTTTTGTTGCTTTCCTTCAAGTTTCTTCACATTGATTTATCATTGTCCGAGGAGACAGAATTATGAGGGTGAAGCAATACTGGGTAGGAAAAGAAAGAATCAGGACTAGCTGCCAAGTTTGTTAGCTGTGTAATCAAAGGAAACCTATTCCAAATTCCAGGACCTCTATTTCCTCATCCGTATAATATATGTGTGCTGTGTGTTGTGTATGATGTTGTAGAAAAAATGCTTAATCTCTCATGGGTCTACTGCTCTACTATTCTGTAGTTACATGATCTTAACTCAACATATAGGTTCTATAGCTCTCATATGACTTATCTATTCATATTCTCACAAATTAATCTGACAAATCAAATCAAACTGTTGTTTGAATATTAATGCACTCTATCAGACCTTCCAAACTGTAATTTAAGTACTAAAAAATTATTTATTGAGACTTTCTTTATGCCAAGTAATAATAAGTAGTTTGCAAACATCATCTAAAGAATTATTTGAACAAAAGTATAGGGCAGTTCCTACCATCCCTACTTTACTATAAAGAAAATGAAGCTCAAAATGATTAATTTACTATACTTCTCTAAGTCTACATAATAAATGACAAAGCTGTATTTCCAACACATGTCTATCAGACTCTAGATCCAATGACAACCTATCTGCTCATAGTCAAACAAATGTTTTTGAGGCTAAATACATAGTTGACATCTTATCAGATAATTGAGAAAAATTGTTCTTTCAATGACTCCAGAAGCTATATGGTTTGTCCATGTGTAAGCAAAGCCCCCATAATGAAATTTGCTGATTCAGGGATGCACTATTTCTTTAATTAGGAAAGAATATTTATAAATCAGAAGGAAGTGATGCAACAAAAAGAGTGATATTGGCTTTCTCTAGGTTTAAATTGGTCTCCTGCGTAAAAGTGGTAAAAAAAAAGAGTTCACCCCCCAAAAAAGGTAAAAAAAAGCTTAATCAAGTGACAGTCACCTTTTTTTTCTTTTTAATACAATATCATACAGGACATAAGTGATTTTTGTGATGAGAATGAACATGGGTATTTATTGAGCATCTACTCAGTGATCGGGGATCAAAATAAGAAAGTATAACATGTAGTCTATCCTCATGGATGTCATGATATTTTAGAAAACAGACATACTTTGGGTACCAGATTAGTTCCATAAGTAAGCTTGGCACAATAACACAGAAAATACACCTCGTCACAATAACATGGTCCAAGGAACTAAAGATTATCTAGTTTATCATCTGGTCATCTGGTCTTGACCAGGGATTGTGGATAGAATTTAGAATCATAGGCTATGTCAGGCAAGGCATCTGGAGAGCACAATTTCAACTCTTTCTCTCTACAGATAAGGAGGTTGGTGTCTGTGTACTATAAAGACAGTGGAAAAGTAACAGCATGCCAAAGATCAACTCTATTAATAAAAGAGCTGGACAAAAACAGTAATAAAAGAATCAACTCATGACAAATTATGCAAAAAGAGAACTGCAAAACAACTTGGGTTCATAGGAGTAGTGTGTGTGTATACTGGATATGTATTAACTAATACATAATGTACATAAATAAAAAACTCCTATGTGTATACAAACATTGGTGTTTTAATAGGAGCTCAGTGTAGCATCTTTAAAGTGTTTTTCTCTTTGCCTCTTTTTGCTTAAAGCTTTTTCTATAATGAAAAAGTAATTTGAAATATAAAGATAGTTATTAAATAGATAAGCTGTGAGTAAAAATCAACAACCCTAACCCATGTTCCCATTCACTGACTTTCAAGTGACCTCTACAAATGTTCACTTCCTGAGGGACATCTCCAGCTTCTTAAATGTTCCTGGGAAGCAGTACACACTTAAACGGATGAGTGAATAGTATAACACCTAAAGGTATTTTTTTTTTTTCTTTTTTTTTGAGACAGAGTCTCGCTTTGTTGCCTAGGCTAGAGTGAGTGCCGTGGTGTCAGCCTAGCTCACAGCAACCTCAAACTCCTGGGCTCAAGCAATCCTTCTGCCTCAGCCTCCCGAGTAGCTGGGACTACAGGCATGAGCCACCATGCCCGGCTAATTTTTTCTATATATATTAGTTGGCCAATTAGTTTCTTTCTATTTATAGTAGAGACAAGGTCTCGCTCTTGCTCAGGCTGGTTTCGAACTCCTGACCTCGAGCAATCCGCCTGCCTCAGCCTCCCAGAGAGCTAGGATTACAGACGTGAGCCACCGCGCCCGGCCATCTAAAGGTATTTTTTGAGTGACTTCTTTCCCCAGCAATAAGTTAAATTTAAAAATACCTGAGAAAGAAACATTGATAAAATTCTCATAAGAAACAGTCTCAAACTGTACCAATGAACCCTTTTTCATTTCATTATAAAAAACTAAATGAAGCCACAAATGCTATGTTGACAGCTAATCAATATTATGCAATTAAAGCAAGTCAAGTTACATTTTCTTTTTTCATCATTAGTTTCTTTCTCTCTTTTTCAGAGTTTTATTTTCATAAGCTTCATGATTTCTGCCATCCTCTTAAAGTTCTATATTTGTGGCCAAGATAAAAATCTTTGTAGCTAGCGTTTATTTTAGAGAAAAAACTCCTTTTTTAAAGAAACCATTGTTTAAAGTACTAAAATGAAATCCCTTTGACATATTTTTTTAAATATACTTTCACAGTATTAGTTTGCAATTTTGAAATATATTCTAAAAATACTCAGTTTTAGAAGAATAATCTTTCTGTTTCAGATGTTATACGTTTTTTTTTAATTTGGTAAAAAAAACACATAAATCACATAAAATAAAATGTACCACCTTAATCATTTTTAAATGTACAGTTTAGTAGTAGTATTAAGTATATTTACATTGTTGTAAATTAGGTTTCTAGAACTTCATCCTGCAAATCTGATACTCTATATACCCATTAAACAATAACTCAATGTTTCCCCTCCTTCCCAACCCCTAGTTACCACCAATCTACTTTCTGTTGCTGTTACTTTGACTGTTAGATATCTTATATAGGTGGAATGATAAAGTATTTCTCTATTTGTGATTGGCTTATTTCACTTGGCAGAATGTTTTTAGGGTCCATCCTTAATGTAGCATATGACAAGATCTCCTTTGTAAGGCTGAATAATATTCCATTGTATGTATTTACCACACTTTGTTTGTCCATTCATTCATGATGGAGTTTGGGTTGCTTCCACCTCTTGGCTATTGTGAATAGTGCTGCTTTGAATGTGAGTGTGGACATATCTTTTTAGTTTTGAATAAGTGTATTCATGTTCATTCCAGTTTTTATCTAAAAATTCCTACTTTTTAAACATGTTAAAATGATGAAAAATGCTACTTCTGTCTCTTATAAGGACAATTGTTATTAGATTTAGGGCCTACCTCGAAAATCCACCAACATTCTGCCTGCATTCCATGTGGATTGATTATCACTTTATTTTATTCATGCCACAGAAGCAACTCAAAACATTATGCATTAACAACAAGGATATGATTTAACTAATTTAAATAAAGAAAAATGTTCATTTTGGAGTATATATTAGACCAGGCTTGAGAATATAGATTGGTGTTTTCAGAAGAAAAGTTCTAGTATTGGTTTAAGTTGTACAGATTTTCAGAAAAAAATAAATAAATAAACAGAACAACCTAAAATCAGCTGAAACTTTTTATTCAGTTCTATTTGCATTCACAGATAAATCGTTTTTATGCCTATTGAATCAATCTGCTAAAGGAATAACACAACCAAGTAACTGGAAGCATTTTTTATTTCCCACGCTGTTTAAATTGAAAAGGTTCATCACATATTTCTAATTCCACCTAAACTCGAAAGGTAGAAATGTAGAAATGACTCCTCTTTTTGAGTATAATGGGATAGTTTTGATGTTAGGAAGTGAATAAAAACAGAAAATCAACTCCATTCATTGCTGGTGTAGTGTTTATCCTCTTCTGTGGGCCGTTTGATTTTCAGAGATGCAGATTCACATTGTCTCAGCATTTTTACCCAAAAGAGAGTGAAAACATTTTTGTGGGGTATCAGTTTGAAATCTCCTACCTGGTTTTGTCTCAATTCACCTACCGTGACAATTTAGAACATACTCTCTGGAGCCAGGCAGCGTGGGTCACAAATTTCAGCCCCAACACTTTTAGGGGTGAGACCCTCAGCAAATGACATGATCTGTGCCACAGTCACCTCTAATCTCCTAGTACATACTTTTTAAGGTTGTTATGAGAATTTTACAAATTAATATATGAAAAGAGTTGGAGCAGTACTTTCTACATGAATAGCAGTCAGCGAATATTAATGGATGTTATTATTATTATTATTTACCTAATAATACCATGGGAAAAATAGAAACTTTAATTCCTTATATGTAATACTATGTGAGCAATAATTGAAGTATATAAATTACATAAAATATTTAATCACCTTCTATATTAGTTTCCTAGGGCTGCTATAATAAATCACTGGGGAAAAAAAGCAAGACAAATTTATTCCCTCACAGTTCTAGAGGCCAGAATTTCAAAATCAAATCTCAAAAATGCAGCACACTCTCTGACGGCTCTAGGGAAGGATTTTTCTTCACCTCTTCACTTCTTTCTAGCTTCTGGTGATTCTAGGTGTCCTTTGCCTGGATAACGCCAATCTCTGCCCCCTCCATATGACCTTCTCCTTTGTCTTTTTTCTTTCTGTCTCTTATAAAGACAATTGTTGGATTCAGGGCCCATAGATGTAACTTTTTGGAGTCTACTATTTAGCACACTATACCTTCCTCCTCTAAAATTTTTTTATTTAATAGGTCTTTCTTTTTTAAAATGGAATTAATTTGTTATTATATAATAGAAATTAGAAATTATTTTGATATTTAATCATCAATGAATACATTTTAATAATTAATAATTAAATACTATTTAATTTAAAGGTCATTTTAAATACTTTTGAGTAAACTTGGCAATCTACCTGATCTTATTCAATGAAAATAAATTTATTGTGCATGAATTTTCCTTCAAATCTTTAAACTGAGGATGCACTAAAACATGTAGAGCCAATTTTCCAATTATTCAAAGTGTTTCCACAATTCTGCTTTCAACTTTGTAGTTATGTTGTGAGCTTCTTTACTTACACAGTGCAAAATTGTTAGTCCTTGTTTACACTGTCACCATTTCTTTTCACATACTCCTATATACAATGTGCAATCAAGTACCAGATGGAAAGGCAGATGCTAAAAAATCAAAACACACAATTAATTGCTTCCTGTCTCTAGGGAATATGTAGTCCAAAAATGCAAAAGTTTTGGGAAAAAAGAGGACAAATTTATTAGATTCTGTCATATTGTTGATCTTTGATCAACAGGTAATACTTTCTCTTTTCAGTATGCAGGGGAAGGCAGGAAAAATAATAGAGAAGAAAATATGATGGGGAAATCAGACACCTCAAGCTCTATCTTCAGCTGACCTTGTGGTCATCCTATAACTTCACTACTTAAAAAGAAATGTTTAGAGGTGTAGAAATGAAATTGAACATTGAGACAACTACTGTAAAAATGTTTTAAAGGTGTTATCTATAATAGTATTGATTGCTGGCCATTATCCATTAATGTTAAATTTTTAAATTCATGTGTTACCCAACAGAATATATATATACAAACTAAAAGAAGAAGAAATCCTACCTTGAGACTAAATATGGTGCAATATTTGCTTTTATTTGGTCAAATAGGAGAAGTGGATTATATTTATGTCAATATATAGAGTGGAAAATTTCCATGAAAGATTTCAGTGTCACTTATGGCTTTTAAAAATGAGATGTTACTTGAAAAAAATGTATATTTTTGTTTATATTGACATAGAATTTTAAAAGGGCAAATTTCTTTCAAACAGACATTCTAATACCTTGTAAAAAGTCACACACAGATAGGAAGATAGGTTTTCCTCATCGCAAATTAGGAAAATGGAGGTTTCCTAGAGTATTCATCTCATTTATTCATGGAAGAAGAATTAAAACTATAACCAGTTATCACCATGTATATTTTAAGTAAACATTTATCAAGTTAGATAGATCTATGTCTTTTAAGAATCTTATAAAATCAAATAATTTTCTATCAATTTATATCACCTATCTCCTTTCCCCTCTTTCATCTCATTTTCTTTTGTTAAATGAACTACACAAAATATCAAACTTATATAATTTAATAATTATTAGTTATGTTTTGGCATTATTGTTTAGTATTTATTCTATTATTCTCAAAATTTGAATTTAAGATTTTTTTTACTTGTATGACCTCTTGGGATCTTAACTTGGAAAAATGTTTCCTTGTGCATTATATTCCACATATTTGCACTATACCAGAGCTAAAAAAAAAAACATTCTTACATAAAATTTAAGATTTGAGAATTTTCTAATTTATTGGTACTAGTATTTCTTAAAAATACTTAGATATAAAGTAATTTCATTTAGTTTCTTACCAACTATAGAATGATAACCTTATTTTGTTTATATTTTAAAATTTACCATTTCATTATGCATATCAAAAAATCATGTTTTGTTCCTTAAATATATACAATAAAGAAAAAGTAAATGGAAAGTACTCCACAGGAGAAAAAAAAAGAAAGTAAAAAGAAAGGATCAGGAAAAAAAAAAAGATCACCCAGTTAAAGTTGATCATTTTAAAAACAAATATAATTGAGAAATTGGGAAAAGTGCTTATTTTTAAAAAATCCTGTCAAATTTGATACAAAACCACAATTGTTTTGGCATGTGTTCCATAGGAATGTTCATCTTCACATTCCTGGCAACAATGATGTAGGTTATGGTTAATGATAAGAGAATTGGCTAAGTTTTTTTGTTGGCCAAATACTGAGCAACATAACAACATCTAAGTTTCATGCACAATCAAAACAAAAAACTAAGGACAATTGGGGATAACTTTAGTTTCTTTTTTTTTTTTTTTTGATATGTTTATTCTCTGTGTAGTAAGGGCAATGGAATGTGCAAGTTTTTCGATCATATACAACAACTCATTAGAATAATACTTTGTGAGTTGTTGATGTTTAAGAAGCTCACTGAATTTTTGTTTATTGGTGCTAAAAAATGTTTAAGTATCTCTTCATAAAAACTGAAATTAAAGCCACTTTAGTTCAGGCTTTCCCAAAAACCAACTATGAGACAAGGACTTGTGTACATATGGTTTTTTGAAAAGTAATCCTAGGAAACACAAGTGAGGGAAGGATGAGATAAGAAAGACAGGAAAAGGAGAAAAGCCAATAAAGGATATACTAATGGGAGTTTTACTGCTATAGACAATTGATGCTCCACTCTATTAGATTTCCTCTAAGACACTGTATGAAGCATACATTTAAATTTTCCCACTGAACAATAGGAAGTCTAGGGATTCATCCAGTAAGTCTTCCACCTGTTGAAGGTTGCCCCTGGGTATGTGAAGTCCAGTTCACTTTGGTTTTGGAGCTGGAGAAAACCTCATAAGGACAAGCAGAGGGATGCAGATATTTGCAGTGGGGTTCTGTCACGATAACGCTAAAAACTGTCTACTTCAACTTTGAGGGGGAGGAAAAGGAAATATGAAGGAAGGATTCAAGAATTTTCTTCACATATTTTGCCAAAATGTGACCCCAAAATATTTATGTTTGGATCAAAATACAGATTCCATGAAATTTTAGATAATACCTGAGTGTGAATGGGAATCCACATTTTGTACTAGAAAAAATTCCTACAAAATGGCATTTTTCTGAATGTTTCTGAACAATTCATTCTAATTCCCATGAATACAATCAGTCTTTTTTTTTCCATTTTTTTAAAAATTTCAGCATATTATGGGGGTACAAATGTTAAGGTTACGTATATTTCCCATATCCCCCTCCTCCCTCAAGTCAGAGCTACAGTCAGTCCTAATCTTGAAAAGTCTGTTTTTGGTTCCTTCATTTAAAAAGTAAACAAGAAACTAAGCTCTTTAAAAGCATCTTTAATTGAAATTCCATGAGTCAATGATTCTGAAGCATAAATTACCTGTATATTGGGCTCCAACATATTTCAATAATGTCAAAATATACATGTGTATATCTTCCCTTGAGTAGAAAGCTAAGCTAAATTTGTTTTATAAACTATTACTTAAAAGGGAATATATACACACATATAATATTTATAATTCATAAAACATTAATAGTTAAATCATTGACTTGAGTTGCTTATAGCATTTTGGACATCAGATCTAAAGTACCAGGTAAAAGTCAAGTGTTTGTTTGACGTATCTTGTTGATGTGATCTAACAATTAAAAAACAAGAATTGTAGAGGCTGTTTGTAAAGTAATTAACCCATGCTTTTGACCTGTGAAATTTGGGCTGAGGAAAATGGAAGATCAGGAGCTAGACACAATAGTAGAGCCATTTAATCATGATCTTTTCATATAACTTGCCTTAAAAGCCTCAAATCCACAATATCTTCACCTACTTCTCCTTTTTTTTTTTTCATATAAAGCTTTGTGTGGCACTTATATGTATTTCTGTAAAATTTTACTCTTATTATAATCTTATTACTTGGTAGTATTACCTGGTATGTACCCTGAAAGTATATAATGTACAATCAAAAATATCACAATTTTATAACAAATGCTTCTATTTTGCTTAGTAATCATTTGCTTAACCAACGGAAATGCAGTTTTGTGAATGGACTTTACAATTTGGGCCAATATTTTGGAAACAGAGTCTAGCCATTGTGTCTCTAAGACTGCTTGTTTATATGCTTGCACAGTTTATTAGTAAACAGAGCTGAATAACTAAAATTCAAAGCAGATTCCTGAACAAACAAATTTGACCTTAGCTATCATGACACTATGTTCACCCTCTAGTGGATTCGTTTTCTTTCTCAACCAGAAAACTGAGTGATGGTATATTTTATTAAGGTCTGTTTTGCACAGAACAACTGTACCTGTCCAGAAAACTATACTGCCTGCTAATTGAGCTTTGACCTCTGGAAATATCATAAAATTTTGGCTTCTTTGTAAAGTCCTGAGGGGAAGTATTCAATTAATATTGTCAAGCTACATGATATAGAAAAAACTTTTTGTTGACTCAGAGTTAAATTATGTCTAAAAAACAGCAGGAAATTGTTATAAACCAATCTGGACTTTCTCAACTCAGGCTTCCTGGTAGCAGATTCATTTTAAAAATGTGTAAACTGAATGTAGTTGGCAAATCAGTGGTATCCATGACTATCGGGTCTGGAAATATATCTACTTAAGCGTATTTCTTTCATATTTTCTCCTGGTCTATTTCATTTTTGAGTAATAATTCATTTGCACAAGTGGATAAAAACAGCAAATCTTAATAGGGAGTAATAGTGGGAGGTTGTTTAGGAATCAAAACACTTTAAAATAGCACAGCTGTTCTGATATTGTTATCATGCCAGCTATTTTTGATGGTTAGATGATGGTAAGAGGCAAAACAAACTCTAAACGCAACTATTTTGCTAGTCGTGTTTCAGCCATTATGGTATGCATTTATCTTTCAATGTGATGCACCCCATATGTACACACTGAAAAGATGCCAATAAGATACATGTGCTCTTCAATAGATAAAAGTTCATGAACGTAATTCTTGGTACTTTTTGCCCAAGGGGAGGAAACTGAGCACCACACAATTGTCCTTACTCAAAGAAGTAAATTATGCATTTTATCTAGAATAGCTTATATTCATTTTCTAAAACATCCCAAACTAATGGCATGATTTATACAAAGTATCAGGAGCAGCCTGGCTCCAACCCCTGTGATTGCCTCGCCATTGCTCTTTAGTCCAGAGAGACACAGAGGTAGAAACTAAGAACACAGGCTTTTGAGCTAAACAACCTCATGTGATTATTCCTAGCGAGGAAACTCACTTTACTTTTCTGTGTCTGTATCTTCACTGTTTCTTCATCTGTAAAATGTTTATTGTAACAGTCTCCACTTCAAGGGGTTGTTTTGAGTATTAAATGAGTAAGAATAGTGTCTGGCCTGTAATAAGTGTTCCATAAATTTGTTATCATTGACATAAAACATTTCCGCTGCTTATCTTCAACCAGTGCTGACTTCATATGTAGACACTCTTGTCTCTTGCCTACTTAGTGTAATTTAAGGGGCTTATGCGAAAGGCTACTTAGCCACCAAGACATTTTCCCACTTTCACAATATCAAGCACTAAAAAAAAAAAAAAAAAAAAAAAAAAAAAAAAAAAAAAAAAAAAAAATTAGATGTCTGATCCTTGAGGAAGGCAATGCAAAAGCATAAATCCACTGTTAAAATCTATGTGTGAATGTGTTTCTAGCCTTCCACACCTGAAAATAAATTAGTTGATTAAAATAGAGCTAACAAGAACAAACTTAGCCTAACTTGATCTTTTCTTTAAATCTCCACATATACCCTGCTATTCATTCATTATAACAGTTTGTACGTTCTGTCTTCCACACTAAAACTCCTAGAGTGTAAAAGCTGTATCTAAATTATTTTGAACGTTTGTACCTTATACAGACCTACTCAATATGTATTTGTTGAATTAAATATGAGGCAAGTTATATCTTAAAGGTAACATGTAGCAGGAAAATATATTAAGAGAACCATAGGACATAGGAAAACAGAAGCAGTGCTAAGATTCCTTGATTGGAGAGGAAACTGAGACAGAAAAAGAAGCCATGGATTCTGGAAACTTAAGTGATGACAGGAAGAATCTGAATGATAAGCTGAGTGATGTGAATAAATATATTTGTTTCATCCATGGTGGAATTGGCCTAAATATCTTGCATTTTTTTTCACAGATACAAGTATGATGCTGTTTATAAACTTCTAAAACCATGATGTCTGGGGCCAAAAATAAATTTCACTATTTGACATGATTAATCATTTAACATGATTAAGTCTAAAAGAAATGACAAAAGGAAAAAGAGCCTATCACTGTGAGCCATCTGTCAATTAGAAAAAAAAAAATGTGTGTGATTTTGTTCTCAGACCTTTTTTCAGATAACAAGGATAAGCAAGTGCCCTGTTGCTAACCATTTTAGAAGAACTCAAGTTGAAGAGAAGTCAGAGAAAATACAATTCTTCATGTTCAACATGAGCTCTTCTCAAGTCAAGATCATAAAATCAAAAGTCCTTTGAAGCCTAAACCATTTACCCTATAGTTGTGGCAAAATATCATCCCTCCCCAAAAGTGATAGAGAATTATGTTACCTTCAGAAAACTTGTAGATTTACTTATACTTAATGGAGAATCAAACAAATATTAGAGGATATAATATAAAATGGTAAATCTGAAGATCAAAGTCAGCTTTAGAAGAAAAATCAACTGTCAGCAGGGAATCCCACAATCATAATGAAGCAGGGATTTCAGAGACTTTTCTCTACCAATTCTCCCAATTTTTGGATAATAAAATTGAAGTCTCCAGAAATAAAATAAATTACCTAAAGTTTAAGTGCAGTGATGAAGTCAATCCTAGAACTAAGAACTAAATTTACAGTCTGCTCATTACACAATGCTACAAAGACTGTGAGGAAAACATCGAGAAAGAAAAGACATTAGTCCTCCAGAGACCAAATGATAGTCTTTACTAAGAATCTTACTAAAGTAACTCACCTAACTAAATGGTGAGAGTCAGAAACAAAAAGACAGAGAGAGACAGACAGACGGACACATACTCACACAGAAAGAGAGAGAGAGAGACGTCAGACAGAATAAACACAGCACTAGTAAACATGGTAAGATCCAGAAGATAAATCAATCGTCGAAAAGAAAGTACCAAATGGAAGTCACTGAAAAAAAATTCAGAAATTTAAGCCTGAATAAAGTGACTTGTCCTGGCTTTATGTTATTGTATAGTAGTTAAGTTTAACTGCACACCTGAAGCACCACTGAGGTGTAATGGACCAGCTGAGTGGGAAGGTTAGTATGGGACATATGGCAGAAAGACTGAGACAAAAGACTCAGTTTCAAGAATTTGGATCTACATCAGTTATCTTGATTTGAGGGGGAAAAATAAATATAACTCTATATTTGAAAGTTAAAAACTGCTTTGAGCCTTCCCTAACTCTTTCTCTTCCCTAACTATCTCCGTTCCTTCCTTCTTTCCTTTTTTCCTTCCTTGCTTTCCTTCTTTTCAACAAATATATATTGAAAGCCTCCGTGAAGCTGGTATTCTCATTGTTAATGCACATTCTGGAATAGTTCTTACATTTCTTGCTCCTTTTTCAAATGTAGAGAGCAATTTGAAGAACTCTCCCAGGATTACAAAGTTACTTTTCATATATAAGAATAACTTTTTTTAATTTCTAGTCAACTCTAAATTCTCAAAGTTCTTAGTTAGGAACTCTACCAAGGGAGGTTAGTCTGTTCTGATAGCACTTTTCCAAAATGGTTTTTACAGTGTGGTTTATAGACCATTAGTCTGGAGCTCATGTCGAAAGTACAAATTTCTGGGCTAGACCTCAAATCCACTAAATCAGATTCACTGAGGGAGAATAGAAGAATAAATATTTTAAGTAAATTCCTTATGTAGATTCTAAGGTTGATACAATGTGAGATTGTTACCTTTCAGAGAGATAGGAGCATTGATTTCAATGAATTAACCAAGCCATTCATCTTAGATAGAATTAACTAATTCCAAGCTATCTGAGTGTTTGATGGTGATCAAACTCATGTTTTATTTTCTGTTTATTGGTGCTAGTTAAATACAACAAAAGTATTAACTCAATGTCTTCTGATTACAGAATATTTTAAAAGGCAATAGTACAGATGATAATAATAACTTCTTTCTGGCATCATAATGAAAATTACATATTTTTGGAACACACAACTTGACCCATTAAAGGGAGCAATATGTTCCTTGCTCTTTCAGTATCATGCAAAAAAAAATTCATATGATTTTCCATCTGGCAATGTCTTAATAGCATCATAATAGAGTAAATGGTCCCCATTTCTATTTTACCTTTTCCATCTTTACCTCTATTTCTTTATTTTGATTCTCTAAAATCCTGAAGAAAGATCATTACCAAATTAATTGTACTATAATGTGGTTTTTACTATGCTTCTTCTCAGTTACAATAAACATACAGTAATAAATAATAGCCTTGTCAGTATCTTTTCATAAAGTTGACCTGTACTCAGATACAACTCCAGACCACTATAACACAATATATAATTATAAATATCCTAGAAAAACTTAAACAATAACTTATATTCATAGCAAACTATTTTGTATCTAACACAAATTACTTATATTTTAGGGGAAATATAGGAAAAGCACAGTCATCAAAATAGATCTTTTCCAAGAATATACCTACTTTAATTTATTCTATGTAGCACTCCAAGATGGATTATTTTCAGAGAAATGATATGCAAATATAACTTATTAATGATTTTGTTTTGTGATCTTCATGAATGTCAGGTGCCATCATCAATGCTAAAGGCTTGAAAAAAATCTGTATATTATAATTATGGCCTTGTCAAATATCCCTTTGTACAGTTCATATGTACATATACTCTGTGTGATGTTTCAGGAGAGGTCTGGACATAGTCTATTTAAATATGTAGAGGGGTCATATGGGGTAGAGCTAACCTAGCATAAGATTTATAAATTGAGTAGAATTCAGATTTCTTCACTCAAAGATGGATATAATTCTCACCTTACATATCTTTTAAAAGAATTAAATGATCCAATATAATTGAAAGTATTTTATAACATCAAGCCTTATAGCAATAGCATAAAAATATCAATTGAAACATTTTCCCCAGATTTAAAAAAATATTTAAATGCATTCTATAAATGTATTTCTTGAGTTAAAGTATATATATTTACTTATTAAAAAGTTTATTGACAATAACGTTTACATTTTAGATTCTAATTTACTTTATAGTACTTGCTTAGAATCAAGAACATTTGGAGTCTCACAATGAAGTAGTTGCAAATGACATTTCAAAAAAACCTAATTATAATATTTACCACATTTTACTCTACAATTAATTTGTTACAGATGGCACATGGTAAAAATTTTGAACAACAACCATGTTGTAAAAGAGTATGCAATGCAATACAGTATGACAAAAAGCAAGTTAAGCTTCCCTCATACCCAGAATTAAGAACCCCTTACATAAAGCAACCCTGTTAACAGTTTCTTATATATCACTCAGAGATATTCTGTACATTTAAAGCATAGTAACTGAATCTTGTTTAATATCTGTTTGCAATATCACTTACTGTCAAATTAAATTGATGTGGAAACATTAAAGTGAACTAATAAGTTCTAAGTGCAAATTTAATCAATTGCGCTCCTTAAAATAAATATTAAAATAATATAATGATTACACAATATTTAGAATTTCTAAGTTTTAAAATGGTGCAAGTTTACGACAAGAGAGTGTATTATGTGTTTACTTCTTATTGAAATACTATTATTCCATGATTAGAGTGTACTCCAGCATGCATGACTAGAACATGTTGGCATTTAATGGAACATGCTGTATGTGTGTTCATCTTGTGTACTCAAACATACAATTTACATGGGTGCCCAGATATAGATATGAAAACAAATGAAGACTCATGACATATTATAAGGAATTCAAATATATTTTAATGTGGTTTATAGTTGGAGAGAGATATTTTTAAATCAATTTTAGGTGTTTAATATATGAAATTTTATTAAAATTCAAAGCTGAAATCTTCAGAATTCCTGAATTACTCCTGGTAACCATAATTTTCCAGTAATTTGGTTTGAAAACAGTGTACTTCCCTAATGTGGCATTGCATGTACTACCATTATCCAAGTGTCTTCAAATTCTCTTGCTATTAAGTTTTAATTTCTCAAGTTTGGAGTCAATGTTTTTGACCTACCTTATGTCTACCATGACTACTCATTGTCTAGATATTTTAAAAATAAATGTAATAATTGCTGAGTTAATTCATTAATTCCATATCCAGTAGTCTGATGATCGCATGGCCTTATGTTTCTTTTTGTTTATAGTAATACAGTCCAGTTTAGCATACCTTTATCATACTCAGTAAACATCAGCGTATTTCTACAATGATGCTCTTACAATATTAAAAGTAAACATAATCAGACAAATATGGTGACTACAACTTTAAAAATATTTGTTTCCTTATCTTTACTCAATTTTTCAGTGGAGGGATGATAAAATACTAATACAATAATTAAACATAAATGCTCATAATTCTCAATGTGTTAAATTTTTATGTAGCATTAGATACTAATGACTCCACTTGAATCCCATTTTAAAATAACCATTTTGAAACAGACACAATAAGGTTTACATACTAGATTGTTTCTTTTTTTGTAAATATAATAATGTTATCATATAGGAGGTAGAATATTAGAGAGGTCTTTCACATTACTTTGACATGGAAGAAGCTGAGTGTGGTGTTTTTGAGCACTTATCATATGATAGTTTAAAATACAACTTTAAGAGTATTTTCAAGGAACCCTGAATTTCAGACATCTGCACTTAATAATTGCTATAGTCTGGATTTAAGTGGTTCAAGATTCAGTAAGAAGAAACATGGAAAAGCATGTCTATAAATAACTTGAATCACTGTGAGAATCAATGATGCCATCCACTAATGCAGTTTTCCTTCTTGTCTGGTGAATCATCAAGGAGGGCATCCACCACAGAGATGTGTGCAGGCCCTTCTTCTCTGTGTTTGCATGTAGCTCAACATCTTGTATCAGTTGGCCTATGGAAACCTCAACAAAAAGGCCCTGGGACACCATTTTGTAAAATGTAAATTGATATGTCTTGTCCCTCCCAGAGGACTTCTCCAGGGTTGGAGCTAATTTCATCCTTTTATTGGTTCCCATAGTGACATGTAATAGTGTCCAATATAAGAGACGTCTGCAGAACTCAGTGTGAGATACAAAAAATTAGCAAACAAATAACACTTTGGAATTGCAATTTATAATTAGACACTGTCATTTTCCTCATTAGCAATGTATTGAATTCCCATAATAATTAGTACTCAACACTAAATTGGTTTTAAGAATATTAACTTAGAAATCGTGAACACTAATACATAGTTTGAGATATATGAGATAATAAAATTTGCAGTGTGTATACGTGTGTATGTATTGCATGCATGCAACTTTCATTTTCTGAATTTTTATATTGACCTATATAGTTTTGGTATCTAAATCACTTTTTTATGTGCAGTTATTAATATTGTTATTTAACAGGATATGATTAAAGGAAGTTGTGGTGTATGTTAATTAAGTTGCTCAACAGAAAACCAGAAACAATCAAAATAAGCTAAAATAAATAAAATGGCAAGATAAATTATATGTATTAATTCACACAAATTGTAACTCAAAATAATCATAATCACTTGAGTATCTGATGACACGCCTGAGCCTCAGTTCAGTCTAGACCTATCTGTGAACTCAGCATGAGCAATCTTCAAAATATTGCCCTTCCTTTTCTAACATTAAATAGATTCTTTTCTTTCTAATATGCACATTTGTTTCAAGATATGTAGATGCATATTAATATTTGTAATACTCATTTATTGATGTGGTTAAGACATATTAATAACAGAGGGGGATAAAAATAGAAGACAGAATGGAGAGAGAGAGAGACAGAAAGACAGAACGAGAATCAGATAGAGTTATCCTATAATTTCCTAAACAGTTATCTATTAAAGTTTGTCACCTTTAGTTGTGTTCTGAATCATTTAATTCTTTAAAGAAAAAATCAAGTGTTTGAAAGTTTTTAAAAGAGAAAATAATAAAAGGAAAATGAGAGAAAGAGAGTAACAGAGAAGAGAAAGTCATGATGGAGAAGCACAGAGAAACAGAGATAATAGAACTAAAAACATCATTTGAGCCAGAGATCTTTTCAGCCACATAGTAACCTTAGAAATTGGCCAAGTCTCAATTATTTTAAGCCACCTTAAGTTAAATTTATTTTACTTGTATTTAAAAGAGTCTGGGTTATTATGGAGAACCAATGAGGGATTTCAATCAGGTATGATATAATCAGGTGTATATTCAGAATGATCAATTCTGCAGCGGAGGAAGAGGGATTGAAGACAGAGAGGCTAGTAAAGAGTTTTTTGCAACAATCACAGCAAGCAGTGTTATCAGCCAGACTAAGGGATTGGTTCCAAAGAGGTAAAAATGACAGGATTTAAAACATAATTGTTTGGAGAGTCAGAGGAAAGGGAGAGGAAAGAATCTAAAGTAACCCTTAGAATCTTGTCTTAAGAATTTAGTTTATGATAATGCTATTTGAAAATATGAAGAGTAAAGGAGGTATAATACCTTTGAGCAGGGATAATGGCAGTTTATATCTGGAACCTGTTGAGTTTAAAGTATCTGCAGGCTAGCCAAAGGAAGATGCAATAGACAGTTGAGATAAGGCTTTGAAGTTCAGTAGAAAGAAGTCTTGTGTTTTAAAAAAAGGCAGATCAAGAAGACATAAAAAGGTATTATATACTCTATAGTGAAAAGTCAAAGCCATCACAAGAGAATTCCAAAGTTGAATGGTATTATAATTATAATGATTGACAGCATGAAAATATATGTTATAATATTAGGTAATAAAAGGATTAAATCTCATCTAGGATAACAGCAATACAAGAAATAGTAAATATGTATAGAAAATATCTTGATGATACACACAAAAAAATGAATTATTGGATATCAAGGATCTACTTCTTTTGGGAAATTTTATTTCTGCTTCTGCTATATTATTGTTTGTCTTTTTATTAGCCTTTCACAAAAACATTCAACAGAAGAGAGTCCCCAAGCTAGCTGGACTATATAAATAACCACATGTAACCTATTAGCATCTATGAAGTTACTTCTAATAAAAGCAGAGGCATCACCTCTTAGTTATTCTTTCCATATTATAGGCTCCTAATTATTTAAGTATATCTTCATAAATAAGCCTTTCCAATCCTTTGATCTTTCTAATTGGGCCTTTAAAAACTTCCTTCTGCTCCATTATAGCTTTGTTCAAGTATAACAACCAGTCATCATGCAACCATGTTTGCTCCTTAGAAGGCAGAACTCATGTCCTGTAAGTCCTTTTTACCTATGTAATAGCAAAGAATCTGCCACTAAGTAATGTTTAGTAAATTTTGGTTAAATAGATAAATAAGAACTTAGTTTCTAATTGAATTCCTAGTTATGCCAGTCCATTGATGGCCTTTCATATCCCATTGTCTTACATTGGTCTAACATCAGGAAACTATCCAGAATTATACTATCAGCTTTACTATATATCACAGGTTGTCAAACTATGGTCCATGGGTCAGATCAGGACAACTGCCTGATTTTAAAAATAAATTTTTATTGAATAGTTATTACTTAATATATTCTCAATGGCTACTTTTGTGCTATAGTGGTTGAGTAATCTCAACAGGAACACACTTAAACATACACAAGCCTGAAACATTTACTGTCTGACCATTTTCAGAAACTGTTTATCAACTCTAGATCCATATCACAAATGATATCTACAGTTTATCTTTTAAGTGTTTGGTATCAATTTTTTTCTGTATATATGTAGGACATTTGCCTTACAGCATAAACATATTTCTTCTAGCTTTCTGCTCATAACTTGGTGAAATACTCTATAGTTTAACCCCATCTATAACCCCAAATGTTTTAATTATCCTCAAACTTCAAGAGAAAAAAAAAGAAAGTCACTGAATAACTCTTTTATAGATCAGTTATGGAATTATGAATAAATGCCACTCAGGCAACAATTCCCATGGAGCTCTGTTATGATTATTTCAATTTCTGTTGATAACAAGCAATTATATAATTTAATTTGTATAAAAAGCTTATCATATATTATCTCATTTATTTTGCACAAAATTTCCATGACTTAAAAACATTATTTTTTCCTTAATAAGGGTAGCTTTACTCATTAATACCTTCACTAAAATAAAAGACCATCCACCTCACATTTTCTTTCCTTCTCAAGGTAAAGCCATAGAGTAGACAATCTCTTTGTTTTTACAACATAGAAGGAATAATAAAGCCTTCACAATTAGTTTTCCCTTTCCTTATTCACTACCTATTCTTATTAAAGGCAGACACAACTCCAAACAATTTTAAATAGTATTTTCACTTCTTCCCTCATCCAAGGAATGTTATTTTCCTGTTTGAGAAAATAAAAATTAGGACAATAGTTAATGTAACAAGTTAAAAATTGTTTTCATTTTATTTTAGCATAAATCATATGATAAATCCAATTCATTTATAACAAATACAGTTACTAATGGGTTAGTTTTCTATTATGTAACTATTCTATCGGAGATAACAGGCACAGTTTCTTAACTTATCCATGTGTAATTCTCAGTAACTCTTAAACATTTGCAAAAGACCCCATTGTCACTGTCTCCGGGCCCCACGCTAGCTCTTATTTTTGCACATCTTTAATCTCATGATTAAAACAACAGTGTGAAATTCGAATTCAAAGACATCCTACCCTACTTTGTTTTGAGACTTCGTTAAATGTCTAATTTGCCCCCTGCTGCTAGAAATGAAATTTCCCAAGAAGGAAAATTTTGAAGACAATATACAAGCATGAATACATGGAGTGAGGGAAATATAACAGCTAAAATGCATGCATGGTTCCAGTGCTTCTTACAGAGAACATAAATAAATAAATTGTATTTATTTTATTTTATTTTACTTCTGTTGTGAAGCAATATTTAATAGTTTTCTTGTTTATATTGCACTCATCCTTTAAAAAAAAACAGATGTTTTCTAGAGATAATATGCTGCAGTTGAGTCTCACATGAAAAAGAATCAGTATGTGTCAGTGCCTTCTGTTTAGAAACAAAAAGCACTCCATTGAAAAGGCTTTTTGATCCTCACCTTCTAACCTTTGAAACAAACCTGGAATTCTCCTTTACAGTGCTAAGTGATATATTTAAAAAATTAAAGCATAATAATAATCTCTGCTGAGTGGGACTTATAGTGTAATCTGAACACTTTAGGAGATACTTGGGCTCCTTCAAAATGTTTGACTATAAGAAATTTGTTCAAAGTTATATTAAACCTCTTTGAACTAACTAAAGAGATCTTGGTAGCATTTCAGAGAGGTCAACTCTGAGAAAATTTAAAATGCTTTAACATATGGTTGAGTTGGTTAGTTATAAAAGGCACTTTTGCATGGGGCTTTTTACTCAGTGTCATTCCCTGAGCAATATGGTCCACAGGAGTCATATAATAAATGAATTCTCTGTCTGCTTGCTCCACTTCCTCTCCTTAAATTTTAATTTCTTTCTGGGAAGAGAAAAACCTGTTCCATATGTCTGGGTAATGTTGCTTTGGAGGCATTCACACAAAGATAATAGGCACAGTTTCTTGGTATATACTCTTCTCAGTAACCATCTGCAAAACACCCCATTCTCACTGTCTCCAGACCTCACATTAGGTCTTATTTGTCCACATCTTTAATCTCATGATTAAAACAATGTCATTGAAATTTGAATTCAAAGACATTCTTCCCCGATTTGCTTTGTCCTGGTGGTGTCTACTTCCTTGCAGTCTCTGTCGGGTACAAAGCACAATAATTAAAGACACAGTTCTTCGGGATAGTTACAGTGTGCTGATGAAAATAAGAAACAAATGGAATAGTTTCAATCTTGTGGAGAATTTTTATTTCAATGGGGAAAGAAACCTAACCTGTTGATAACTGCATTTGCCAGAAATGAAAGGGGCCAACTCTTGTGGTATGATGTTGCAAAGATGAAATAAAGACATTTCTATCATTTTATATCAACACTTTTTCTAATTTCAATTTTCACATATAGGAAGATTACCATGGTAGAAAGAGCAGCATAAGCAATAGTGAGAGTATTACCTAAAATAACCCTGAAAATCACAATTAAATAGAAGTTCAACAAAAAAAATTATAAACCTTGTGAGTAGATTATAAGCCTTGTGAGTTTAGGGGTCAATTGCCATGGTATTCATTCTTATATGTACTCTATTATTGATTCTTAAACACTGAGCTCACAGCCAATAGCACTATAGTGCATGCCTGAACAAAGCATTTCTTACATATGAATTTTTCTCAGTAAGACACATTATAGTCTTCTCACTTAGAGACCCTAGACGGTGCTTCAGCACTACCCTTGTTGGCCATTTGAAACAGCAAACAAAAGCCTACGTATGTGAAAACATGGCTCTAAATAGACCTCAAAACAGATACTTAATCTTTTTGTATGAGAGCTAAAACGAGGAGGCAGGGCATCACCTCATTTGATGTCATCTGGGAATATTTGTATCAGGCAATTCAAATACTTTGCTACCCTGTGCATGTTCACAGATGACTGCAAAAGCGTGAGAGCTGATTTGAGGGTTACGAATAACTATCAACGAATAAGCAAATTTTTGCCTAATGGAGTTTCGTGGAATCGTACCCCAACAGGTCAGACAAGCAAGCCAGATCCCCTGCTCCCCCCCCCAATCAAGTGGGTTGCTGGGGGACATGGGGGAAGTCTGGGAGCTGGGCCCGGATGGCAAGAAAGCCCACATGGGCAGAACTGACAGGAGAATACTGTGGGGTTCCAGGAGGCGGTGATCTGGGACAGCACCCATTTCCCCCACAGGAAAACCACCAGTTGGATTATGGCAGGTCCTCCGTCAAGGAAGAGCTCAGCCCCAGGAGCCATGGCAACCAAGCATGGCGCATTAGGGAGCCAGGACTGGCCAGGAACTGAGGCCTCTTTCCCACCGATTGCAACCAGGAGATCAGTTTAAGCTGGGAATTTGGTGAGCTGCTGCCTCTCTCCAGTGGGCACATACTACAGGCTGAGATCTCCACAGAGAGTCGGGCCCATCCCTCTTCCCTTGAGGACCTACAGTGGACCCAAGGTGACCAATTTGGGAGCTCCCTGCCCACCAATGTTTCCCGGACATGCATGCCGGCAGGTCGGACACACAGGCCGGGGGAGTTTGGGGAGCTGGACTCAGGTGCTGAGGGAGCCCACATGGACAGAACACATGGGACAATACTGTGGGGTCTGAGACGTGGGAGAGTGCCCACCCTGCCCCATAGGAAAGCCTGGCTATTGGATTTAGACAAGTCCTCTAGCACGGAGGATCCGAGCCTGGTGCTATGGCAACCAAGTGTTCCGTCCCTTCCCCGACCAACAGCCCTCCCAGTCTGGAAAGCCTACCCTGACTTTCCTCCCAGCGGCTCCCCCTAGCGGCCAGGAAAGCAAACTCAGAGCCCGGCCAAGGCTTTGAAAAGCCTTCCAGGATTTTGCAACCTAATCATTCTCTGCCTCACTCTTCCACCAACTTCTGCTGTGGTGGAGATCAAGGAACCTGCTGGGAGTACAGAGGTCGTCCTGAAGCCTGGAGCACTCAAGTCCTCCACCTGACGGACTAGAGCTTACCATAGACACAAAAAAACAGCTCTGCAGTTGGCTCTTTCATGCAAGCATCAATTGCTAACAGGGAGATCAACTCCATAGATTATCCCAGCATCTACAACTCAATCAAACATGGCAGGGTGTGGCTGATTCTTTCTCACAAGTACCACTTACCATCTTGGAGATTAAGCTGGGGTACTCTATGCAATTCACACTGCTGAAGAGGTGAAGACAGCATGTTAGAGGAAACTAAAGAGAATGTTATTAGGAAAGAAACAGAAGTTACAGGCAGCTCAATCTGTGAGGGGTATCCCTCTTCCACTATAGACCTCTGGGATGATCAGGTAGATGCTCAGAATCTGTGCAGAGATGTTCCACCAAAGAGTAGGTGCAACAGAGATCTGGTGCCTGCAAATACCAGGCTTCTGCAACTGATGACATCCTGATAACTCTGGTGCACAGAACCAGGTATGATCAGGACCCAGCCATCCAGCAGTAACCTTAGCATCATCTCCCCCAGGCAAGGGAGGGCATAGATAGATGTTCCCCCGTGTTAAGCCCTGATGTGGAAATCAAACAGAGAGGAGCCTCAGATGGCATAGGCACCACTTGGGAAGTCTCAGGCAACTACCTCAGTGAGTCCTAGACTGGGGGAGAAATGTAGCCAACCAGTAGCTCCAGCTTGCCTATGCAGAACCTGGGCCACTGAGAGAAACCCCTGCCTGTGTGACTGGGCATTAGCATCCCCCCATATGGCAGGCCTCATCCCTGAAAATCGCAGAGCCAGCTCAGAAGCTCTCACTGTGCCCAAACACAAAGCTCTGCCCCTATAGCTCCAGGGCCCCTGCCAAGCCAATGACTCCACCTCTGAGACTCCAGGGTTGTGCCTGGACCCTAAGTCCCCACAACTGAGTCTCCTCACCACTACATCTGGGCCATAAGAACCTCTCTGAGGTCCAACACTTCACTCAGGACCCCCCAGCCCTGAGCAGCCATCACTCCTGGACTTGGTTCAAGAGAGTCTCCAGCAAAAGAGAACAGTTGCTCTGCATACCTATTAACCCAGAGCTGAGAGAAAAGAAGCCAGATGAAAAGAAACCAGCAAAAGATCCCAGGCAATAGGAAAAAACAAAATAGTTTGATACCCATAAGAGAATACAATGGAGCTAACGTAGTGAACTCCACCCACAAGAAAATTGGCAAAATGACAGAAATGGAAGTCAGAATGAGGATGGCAAATAAGATGGAGTTGGAGAGAAAGTTAAAAACCAACAATAAGGAGCCAAAAAATATTTCAGAAAATCAATGGAAAAAATGAAAAAGTCACTAGAGAGCTCTTCAAAATAAGGAAGGATACAATAGAACTCAGTGATATTAAAGAGTCATTCAAGAAATTTCAAAATGAAGTTGAAAGCTATAACAACAGGCTAATTCAAGGAGAAGAAAGAATCTCAAAGCTTGAAGACAAGGCTCTTGAGATAAAGCAGTCATTCAAAGAGTCAGAGAATAATATAAAAAAGTCCAAGCAATCACTGAAAGAGAAATGATACTATGTGAAACATGCTAACATTCAAATTATATGTCTCCCCGAGGGCAAAGAAGAAAGAGCTAAAAACACAGAAAATCTACTTGAGGAAATTATTGAGAGAAACATCCAAGACATTGCCAGAAATTCAGACATACAGATATAAAATTGACATCGAACACTGGGAAGACTCATAGTAAATAGGTCACCTAGAAGACACATACTAATCAACCTGGTCAAGTCAAAATTAAGGAGAAAATTCAGCAAGCAGCAAGATGAAAAGATGATATAACATACAGAAAAAAAAAAAAAAAAACAACCCCATCAGGCTAACCGCACTTTTCAGTGGGAATCTTATAAACTGGAAGGGATTGGAGGCCCATCTTCAATTAACATAAACTGAACAATTGTCAGTCTAAAACTTTGTATCCTATAAAACTATATTTCACAATAGGTGTAGAAATTAAGTCCATTCCAGACAAGCAAACACTGAAGGAATTTGTCATGACCAGGCTTGCTTTACATGAAATACTCAGAACAGCACCATAAACAAATCAGCACAGCAGATACCAACTGATGTAAATTTACCTTAAAAAAAAATCCCCTAAAAACTCACAATGCCTATAAAACAATAAACAAGAAGTAAAACAAAGTGATAAGGACTATCCAACAGGATGAATAGACCAACATGCCACATATCAATGTTATCAATCAATGTGAACAGATGGAATGCTCCTCTCAAAAGACATAGGCTCGCTGAGTAGATGAAAAAACACAACCCAAGTATCTTGCTATCTCCAGGAAACACATCTAAACCACAAGGATGCACACAGACTCACTGGGAAAGGATGAAAAAAATATTCCAGGCAAATAGAAATTAAAACAGAGCAGGTGTAACCATTCTCCTATCAGATAAAATTGACTTTAAGCCAACAGAGGTAAAGAAAACAAAGAGAGAGGGTCACTATATAATGGTAAAGGAATCTATCCAACAAAAAGAAATAATAATCTTAAACATATATGCACCCAATATAGGAGCTCCCAGATATGTAATGCAAATGTTACTAGAGCTAAGCAAAGAAATAAATAGTAGCATTGTAATTGCAGGGGACCTCAACACCCCCTGTCATACTTGATAAACCATCTAAGCAGAAAGAAAGAAAGAAAGAAAGAAAGAAAGAAAGAAAGAAAGAAAGAAAGAAAGAAAGAAAGAAAGAAAGAAAGAAAGAAAGAAAGAAAGAAAGAAAGAAACTTAAACCGAACTCTAAATCAAATGGACCTAATAGATCCTTACAGAACATTCTACCCAAAACTACAGAATACACATTCTTCTCAGCAGCACATGGGTCGTTCTCCAAGACTGATCATATCATAGGCCACAAAACAGGTCTCAACAAATTCAAAAATGTCAAAATCATACCGTGTAACTTCTCAGCAGAATAACACTAGAAATTAATCACAAGAGAAACACTCAAACCTAAACAAAATCAGGAAAATTAAACAACCTGCTGCTGAATGAATGAAATTAAGATGGAAATTAAAAAATTTATTGAGTTGAATGACAAAGGGAACACAAGCTATCAAAGCCTTTGGACACATCAAAAGCATTGCACAGGGGAAAATTCACAGTCTTAGATCTCTACATCAAAAAGACAGAAATACCACAAATTGATAGCCTAATGTCATACTTCAAAGAACTAAAAAACGAAGAACAAAACAAGCCAAAAGCCAGTAGAAGAAAAGAAATAACAAAGGTCAGAAGGCAACTAAATGAGAACACCAACAACAACAACAAAAAGGGATTAACAAAACAAAAAGTTGGTTCTTTGAAAAGATAAACAAAATCGACAGACCTTTTGCTAAATTAACCAAGAACGAAAGAGAAAGGACCCAAATAAGTTCAATCAGAAATGAAAAAGGTGATGTTATAACTGATATCACAGAAATACAACACATCATCCATGAGTACTACATAAATCTCTATACGCATAAAGTAGAGAATGTAAAGGAGATGGGCAAGTCCCTGAAAACCAAGAAGGCAAAAAACAGGTTAAGGAGAAAAACAACTATTCACACCACAGGATTCTATGGAGTTATGAAAACCAGGTACCCAGTTTGATTTTGAGGTTCTCGGTGTGTATGATATAAGGTATATGATATAAGGTATATGTATATAAGGGATAAGCAAAATCTGGAAAACTTTGATTTTGAAGGGACAAGTAAAAAGATAATTTCCAAATAAAGCCAATTACACCAAAAATGAGTTTTTCACTTTCTTAATGTGTGCAACTTTTCTGATCGATGACGTCTTGTTACAAAATTTTCTCAAGCAAATGAGTATGTCATATCTAATATTAAAATTTAGAGAGGATACTCAATCATCCATAAAGTTTGCTGTTTCAATAAATTTGTGAAGCGAAAACTAGTGCTTGTAGGATCTGATCATTTCATTCTAACCAAAAATGTGATTCACAATATCATGCAGAAATCATACCAGTGAATTAGGTTTTTGTGCCCAGATATAATAGTAAGAAATTCTAGATATAGGGAAGCATGAAGGGTGTGCTAACATCAGTGGTTGCTGGAGTAGACTTGACCCTGCTCTTGAGAGTCCTTGGTATGGTACACATCTATTTCCAAACTAATAGTCTAAAAGTGGCTCTGTTATGAGAATTTACACAGAGAAGTCAGCAAATTATCAGGATGATCAGGGATACTTTTTCCCTGTAAAATCCGTTTGTTGTTGCTATTTCTTTTTTGAGACAGAATCTCGCTCTGTCGCCCCAGCTACAGTGCAGTGGTGTCATCATAGCTCACTGCAACTTCCAACTCCTGGACTCAAGCAATCCTCCCGCCTCAGCCTCCCAAGTAGCCACTACAGGCATGTGCCACCACATCCTAATTTCTCTATTTTTAGTATAAACAGGGTCTCCCTCTTGCTCAGGATGGTCTTAAACTCTTGACCTCAAGTGAACCTCCCACCTCAGCTTCCCAGAGTGCTAGGATGACAGGTATGGCACCTGGCCAATATCAGTTTTTAAATATTCACCAGCATAACCCTAAAATTCACAGTATGATATTTTATGTTTCCTATAAGATATATTCTATTTTGTAAAGAACAAATTATTAAGATTCATAATTTCCACTTTAACCTTTCGGTATATATTACAGATGAAGATCTAAGGAAATACAAAGACATCAATGCCACTGACATTCTTTTTTATCAGTCATTTATTTTAGGTTTCCTCTTATACTTTCAGATCATAATTTACTTTTTTCTACATATAGTGTTGAAAGGTATTAAAAATTTTGTGCTCCTAAGTCATTAAAAATTTTATGAAATGCTACTGATAGTTTAAAAAGTACTTATTGTGTTTTTAACTATAGACTGCCTTAGTTATTATTACCTATATTATTGCCTTCTCATACAGGTCTGATACCTATTCATAGCAATTATCTAGACCTGCTCCTAAAACATATCACAAGTAAAAAGAAAGCATAAAATATCATATTGCATATGCTTACCCCCACTCTATTTAACATTTATCAGGCGTTGGATAGGTGGGGGGGGCAAGGGATGGGTATATTCACACCTAATGGGTGCAGTACACATTGTCTGGGGGATGGACACCCTTGAAATTCTGACTTAGGTGGGACAAAGGCAATATATGTAACTTAAACATTTGTACCCCTGTAAAATGCTAAAATAAAAAAAAAATAGAGAACAAGAAAAATAATTAATTAAAATCTATATTCTATTTTAACTGCTTTATCATAAAAAATTACTTCAGTATATATACTTTATTCATTTTCCTGATTTCCATAATCAGGGCATTATCCATCTGGGAAGATATCTTTATTTAATGTAGTTCAACTCTCTATAATTTTATAGCATATTGCTCTCAATGGTCTTTTTCTTTTTAAAGATATAAACTTGTTTTTCCTAACAATGTAACTGAAGCATAACATTATTGTAAGCATAACTTATGGTTCACAGAAAAGAATTGACACTTACATGCCATCAGACATATTTCACTTTTCTTAATGTGTGTATTGCTTAAATTTTTATTTAAATCCTGTTCTTGCACTGGCATATAATTTTAAAAGTTTTTATCTGATTTCTTTTGGACACAATTGAAAATAGATTCTAATTTATTTCTCTCCCTGAAACTCCCACTAACAAATTACTAATCTATAAATGTTTGGTTAAATTAACTAAGGTTATTAGTATTTAAGACGTTGGTTCATAAGATTAAAATGAAATGTTGAGTGTAAATTGTAACATCAAGTAGCGACTAAGCCATTTCAATTCATTTCATTTAATTGCAGTGTTTAATCCCTTTTCCTGTCTAACCCATTTCATTTCATTTTTGTATTGTTATATTTGAATGCTCTTAAAATGTATTATGCAAGGACATTTTCTCCTATTATTTACAGTGTTTTTTTGACTTTGCAATTTTTTTGTAAATCAAAATTACAGAAAAATAATGAAGCTATTGTTTAATCCTGGCCCTACCTCAAGATGCCACAGTGATGTGCACAGTGCAGCTGATGACATTGATTCTCTGTGTCTTTTATTGCCAAATGAAGTAGAGGTAGGAAAATGTGCTGTAAATAACAGATCTGGGGGTCACTAGCCACTGGCTCCTCTTTGGTATCAACAAGTTGGCTGTAAGCTGTTTCTACAAGTGTAGAAAAATGAAAGAGTTTACTAAATGCAAGCTAAGCTTACTTTTTTGACTCTTCTGGTTCCACATTTTCAAGCCTAAAATAAATATGGATATGGCCTGTTGGAGTGACATATAATTTTTATTAAATTGAAGACAACATCTACTTCTAATACAGTTTGATTCTCATCCTTTACTAAGAAATTAACTATTTTCTATAGATATAAAAAGAAGTAGAACCTACTTACCTCTCTTTGGCCTCCATGACAATAAGCCATTATTTCCTGAGACAGTGTATTATGAGATACTGAGAGGCTTTCCTTTAGCAGCAGCAGGAGGTATTCTGGGTGATTTAGTATACAGGTCCTGATTCACCTTGCATGGAAGCTGAGATCAAATGGTGTATCATTTTCCTAATTTAATGCCATTTTATGATTATGCTTTCCAATATTTAAGCTCTAACCAATTTCTGTTATTTTTTTTCCTTTTTTTCAAGTTAACTGATTCATTTAGCATACACTTACTGAACTATTTTCTTCTACTTGGGCTTGATGAAAGCCCTACTTGGAGTTAAATAATACTCGACATTAATAAAAGTCTTAGCAAAACTTTTTGGTCTGTTCTATTGTACCAAACAATGAGAGAAAGAGACAGAGAGAAGACAGAGAAAGAGAGAGGCTCAGAGCTCATCTCTGAACTGAGAATCTGGTATCCATCATAAAAACTTTGACAAGCTAGACTACAAAGGCACAAGTTGGGAATAACATTAGACTGTCTGAAGAACTGTATGTTGTAAACTACTTGTCCATGTGCTATTATTTCTCTTCAATAAATGTATTGAGAAAATTTGGTATTATATCTGTTGACCATAGTGCTAAAATATACTATATTTTAAAATTTATTTTCTCCAGTTTTCTTCCTAGTAAACCATGATGATAATTTTTGCTCCTTTAGCCATGTAATCATATTTTTGAGATTTCAAAAGAGAAGATCTCTCCTTTCTGTAATAGAAGTTGAGGTACCAAAAGGACTACACATGTAATTTTTCCCGATCAGGAGAAATAACCAGCAAAACCCCCAAAGGGTATATAAATCCAAAAGTCATTAATTTCCAATTAGTGGGGTCTGGTTTGCAAATTTCAGAAATTGGTCCAACTTTTACCAGAAGACTTGTGTTGGGATCTACCTCTGAAGATCATAGCACTCTAAGAACAGCCAAAAGAGGTAATGTTTGAGAAAGTGTAGCTACTTGAGCTTTCTTGCACCATGAATCTGATTAATTTTTAAATGAAGATATTATAAACTGCTGTGAATTGTAAAGTTTTATTATTTTTATTCTGCTCTCTGTTTTTTAATTATTTATATTCCTAATCATGATTTTGATGACCACAGCATTTTTAGAAGTATAATTATCAAGACTGGTAAGACATTACTAAACATATTTATAAGAAATTGGGCAAGCTAGTAAGATTTTCACCATCAGTTTCTTGATATAAGAAATAAATCATGGATGTTGGTTATCTCTAAGTTTTCTTCTAGCTCTAAATTTCCATGGCTTTTTGCTAAATAAATAAATTTGATTTCTTCTACATTTCTTAATTAGTCTTGAGGTAGTGCCTCCAAATTGCTGGATTTTATTCAGAACAATGAGACTGTGATGATATGATTCATGTCTCTAAATCAGTGCAGATATATTCACATGTCATTTAACATAAAAACTCACTTTTACATTACTATAAAATAGTCATTGTATTTATTTTACTACTAAATATACAACTGTAGAAATGTCTGAAACAGCACACCTGTTCTCAATCCAGCAGCACATGTGGTAAAATTAGAAACAACACACCTGTTACATGGTGTAAGAAACCAGTACTACACTTAAGTTCCTTCCCCAAGAATAAAAAAGAGGAGGAACATTTTATTTCAATCAAGAATATTCATTGATTACCAATTCTGTGCAAAATATTTTGCTGAGTGCTGCAGCAGACAACACACAGTCTAGCCTTCAAAGGACTTAAAAATTGATAAAGAGAAATAAAGCAACCATTTATTCATTTCTTACTCCATTCATTCATTCGAGCTTTATTGATTTATTATTTACTATTGTTCACAGAGTTTGCATTCTAGAGCATGTGGGCAAAGAATAGACCAGAGATAGTCCTAAGATAATAAATGCTAGACAGACAATCCATTCGTCAATGTGATCAACAGTTTCAGAATGATTTCTTTACATTGGCTGGTCAAGCAAAGCCCTACTGAGGAGATATCATTTAAGCTCAGATTGAATATCAAGAGGGAAATAGCTCTTTGAAGATAAGAAAGGTGCACGTGAGGCAGGTCAAAATCTCTTTCAAAGAACCTAAAATTTCAAAAGTGTTTAACCCCTTTGAGGACTAGTCAAATGACCAATGTTCTTGTGATGTGAGTTGAGGTCAAGAAGGTAGGCAAGGAACAGATCTTGTAGAGATGCCTATGCATAAGATATTTGGATTTATTCTAACACTAAGATAAACCACTGGAGATATTTAAGTAGATGAGTGCCATAAATTTTCTTCCAAAAGTTTACTCAGACTTTCCTATAGAGAATGGATTAACAGAAAGGAGAACTGTTAGGTTTCTTTAGCAAATGAACAAGAAATGATGACAAAAGGATGATGAAATAATGGAATTACAATGATAAAACTAGGATAAAATGATGTTGGCTTTGGATTTTGTCAGTGGAGCTGAAGCAAAGTGGACAGATTGGGATATATTTTGAAGGCGAATTTGATGATACTTGTTTAGATGTTGAGGATGAGAAGAGGTAAAAAGAAAAAGAAGGATAACTCCTGGATTTTGGCTTTAGCGAGTATATAGAGGATGATGATTTTTATTGAGATGAGAGGGAGTGGGGGAGACCATGTTTGGAGGTTCAGTTTTGACTATATTAATTTAGACATGACCTTTAATATCCATGCGGAGTTATAGAGCAGGTAGATACACAATTCTATAGTTAAATTAACATTAGAGTTCCTTATTTAAATAAGTAGATTTAAATGTGTTGTGCATTATGTTTAAATAAAACATAAAAAGTTTAAAAATAGTTATGTTTGCTATGTTCTTTTCAGAGTAAAAATTGGTGAGTTTGTACAACACTCCTTAGCTCAATGACTTGTTTGGAATTGAAGGAAAGGAGCTAACTTTTGTTTAATGCCCTGTGTTCTGATATGTACCAGGTAGCAATCAAATTTATCCCACTTAATTTTCAGGGACATTTTTTAAATGAATTTCCCAACTTTATGGAGGAAGAAACTAGAGTCAGAGTGGTTTGGAATTTTGTTAAACAACACCTAGTTTGGAATTGAGGATGTTGAATTTGGAATACTTGGAGCTTGGCCTCAATATCCTCTCCCTACTGCACCCTGGCATTCTACCTGCTAGTTTCTTCATACCTGCTGGCCACAATTCTAACTCACTCTTCCCTTTCTAAGACCATTCAAAAAGTCAACTTGTGATTTCCTGTTATTTGCTTCCCTTTTCCCTTTTAATGAAGGAAGGGCTAAATAATTTGCTTTATATAATTATCTTTGGTTTCATGTATAATTAGTTTATAATGAGTAGAAGGGCTATTTTCACTTCAAAAGAAAATGACATGGAATTCATCAGATGACATTATAATAAACATAGCAGCATCAGTTTCTCAGCATAAATATGAAATATCCTGGATTTCTGATTTGATTTTCTTTAATGTCAGAGAGGAGCAGCCTTCCATTCTTTAAAAAAAAAAAAAAAAGATTCCTCTGTCCTCCCCAAATATATTTTTGGTTATGTCAGATAAATCAAATAATCAGCAAGTATTTGAGTGCCCACTTTGTGTCCAGTGAATCATATAATATATGTATGGTGCATACTACATAAATATTATTCTTTTCAAAGCATTTCTTTGGCAAGGGCAGCAACTTGCTTCCAATATTTTAAAACTATTTTTCAAGAGAGATCCTTTGATAAAGTTGGTATGCTTTGCAAAACCAACTATTTTAAATAAAATATTTAAATGGAGTTTTCTAAATATTGGCTCAATGTAGTTTCTTATCTTACCTTGGCTAAAAATCAGCAAAGTGAGTCAAGGTTGCTAGATTTGACTGCATTTACACCTGAACTTTAGAGCTATATAAGGCTGATCTTTGAATACATTTTATTGAAATGTACATGAGCAGATTATATATGAGGGCTGTCCAGAAAGTATCCAACCATGTACTATATATACTATGTCGTGCAAACCATTCTCGTTCTATTAACAATGGCTGGATACTTTCTGGGCAGCCGTGTGTGTGTGTGTGTGTGTGTGTGTGTGTGTGTGTGTGTGTGTGTTTGGAAATATTTTGATAACAGTTGCTATCAATACAAGACATAATCACAAAAACTCTATTTCAAAACTTTATCATATCCTGGTATATAAAAATTGAAATTCAAAATATTTCCCAGAATTAGCTTTTTTACTAACATAAGGTTTTTCTGAAACTTGTCGCTGAAGGAAATAACTTGTTGGTAACATTACTCAACATCAATTTGAGGCCAATGGTAAAAATTAAAATGTATAGCATTGAGTAGATTTTTATACAAGTCCATAAATAAATGTGGTCAAATTATTTTGAAGCTTTTTAAGGCTATAGCAAACTCGAATCAATGTTTAATTAGACCATTTGGATATCTCTTAGGGGACAGGTTAAACTTAGCCTAGGGAGAAATTTGCCTTTGGATGAAATCCCAGTCTTTTTAATCCCCCCTATATGTTCTCACACACATTGTTCTAGGGAAAAATTGTTATTCTTTGAGTTTGCACTTAGCTTTTCTGTATTTTATTTAACACTACAGAAAATCCTTAATTACCATTTCTTTGACCCAAGAAAACCCAGCAGCTTACACAGATCCTAATTTACTTATGAGAGCAAAATTGATATAATCCTCAAAGTGCCAGACCAATAAGCATTTAACAAATAACCTGATGCACTTCCTTTTATCTAAAGGTTTATTCAGTACATTTTCCTTCTACCAGTCTTTTGCTTTGAGTAATATTGGCTATATCCAGTGTTTTTATTTCAATAAGAATTTTTATTTAATAAGCTATTAATGACTTCTCATGCTAGGCTCCTGGACTTGTAGCTAAGTATACATTGACTAACAAATTAAAGCGGTCTTCATGGAATTTACAAACCAATTTCAAGGATAAAAGAAAAAATTATATGTGCACATATATGTATATATATATTAGAAACTCTGATAAATGACTAGAGTAGCAAATAATCAGAGTATTATACCAAAATAATAACAGTAAAATTACTATTTAAGGATGGGTAGCCAAAAAGGGCCTCTTTAAGATTACATTTAAACTAAGACCTCAGAGATGAAAGCAATCTACCCATTCAAGTGTGGTACAGAGTGTGCTACAGAGGGTAGTTGGGGAGAAGAGGTTGGTGAAAAATTATTCAGACAGAGTTAATTGCATGAGAAAAGATACACACAAATAAAAAAAAAACTTGGTGTTTTAGAGAAATTGAGAAGAGGTAAATATGACTGGGGTATGTCAATCAAAGGAGAGATACATACAAGATATCTGAGATATACTGACAGGGTAGGAAGATGATAGGTGAAATTTTAAGTAGGGCAGGGACATAAACTCTAATGCTCTTTTTATTAATAATACTTTAGAGTGATGAGTTTTACAAAAATGATTCAATATGACATTCATTTTAGGTAGGAAATCAGTTGTAAAAAATGAAAAGGGTTGATAGACTGATGCTTTAAGGTGCCAGGGACCATCCAGACATGGTGATTCACTAGAAGGATTCACAGGACTGTACTCACCACAACACAGCAAGCATACACAGCACGATCAGTAAAGAGAAAGGACACAGGCAGAATCTGGAGAAGTTCATATGTAGGCTACCTCTGCTCTCCCTCCTGGGCGAGGCCATGTCAAAGCATCCCCACCTTCAGTAGTGAAAGGTAATTACACGTGAGCAATGTGTCTTCCCACGGGAACCATGTTTGAGATTGAGTTCAAGATCTTTATTAGGGTATGCTCACATAGACACAGTCAGCCACAGCTGATGAAATTCTAGACTCCCAAAAGGAAAGCAGATGTTCAGTGACCCAGTCATGCAAAACAACCTTATCAGTGAATCAAACTTTTTAAAGGCTGAGTTTTTAAATGCTAGCCATGAAGCAAACATGCAAGAAAATCTTCTATAGATAACTGCTTTAGTTTTGCTATGATAAATCTTTTCTGCACAGCTGCTGAGATAGAAATGAGTCCAAAGCATCCAAGAAAAGGACATTCAGAAGTATACGAGTTGATTCCCCAAAGCTGGTAGTGCTGTAACGTTTCCTACAAAAGTCTAGTCAGAGTTTAAGCCCTTCTCAAAGTCAACCTTTCCTACATCTTCATCCTTCTCTCATTGAACTCTTCATTCCTTGCAACCATGAAGCTATTATTTCCATTATTCTTATAATATTTATTACACCATCATGTCTTATATTTCTTAGTTATTATGTTTCATTTTCATCCTAGATTATTAACCTTCTCATGGAAAGGATAAATTTTGTTTATGACTTTTCAGTTCCCCTACTTCCAGTAAGAGAAGAAGCCATAGAAATAATTGTAGGATGAGTAAGTAAAAGAAGTGAGAAAAATGATGAACAAATGGGCATAAATTTCTGTTTCCTTTGCATTTTTATTTATTTCTACATGGTTAGAATATTATCAATGCTGAAATCTTCAAAGAAGTAAAACCACACTGACTGAAATCATTATTACAACCCATGTTGCCCAAGATCACAATGCATAACATCTGTACACATTACCATTTTCATTTTCACAATGTATTTTGAATTTTGATTCACTAATATATAGGTATCTTAAGAAAAGAGATATCTTAAGAAAAGAGTTAAATTTATTTTCGAAGAGAAAATAAATAACCACGTGGAGAAACATTATATTGAATTGTACAGTTGGTTTTGTTATTATTTTATCTCCTAGTAGCAAAGTGAGCATATTTATTATTGTTTTAAACTTCACCAGCCACCCCGATGGTTTCCTATGTTTGTTTATTTTGGGTTGTGGTTATGATTCCTACAAAAATGTTTACAGATCTCTTCAAGTTTCATACTACTTTTAGAAAGGTTATATCCACTGAAGGTAAGAATTTATAGTCCTGTGAGTAGTTTAGAATTTATACCACTCACAAAATAGGGTAGCATGTTTGACAAGACCAGTGATGGAAATAGATTCTGTTACAATGAAATTAATCCACATCTATTCTGCTTTTATTGAAGGCATAAATATCATGTCCTAAAAAACAGTGCCTCTTCCTACCATACCAGACCTTGGAATTACCACAAAGTCTATAACAATAGTGGTGGGTGGACACATGACAATTAGGAAGTGGATTTCAACCACTAAACCATTCACAAATATTACAGAAAATGCCTTCAGAAATAAACCATTGGTTTCCCCAACCAAAGACTGAATGCATAACTTAGAAGTTAAACAGCTTTTTTTTCTATTTTACTATGGGCAAAAAGAATTTGAGAGTTGAATAAACAACAATCAATTTGATCAATTTAGATACCTATACAAATAATTTAAGCAAAATGTCTAATGTTTCCTTCATTGCTAATCACTTTTCTAATTAATTTTATAAAAGTAATTTCAGATGCTCTTTTTCCCTGCACCTAGGTCACTTTCTGTGCCTATAGTTCAGCTGAATAATTGTTATGAGCTAAGTAAACTCAGGCAAACTTTGGTCCAAATCTCTTTTGAGATTTGTATAACTTTAGTAATTTTCTGTAATCTCCCTAAGCCTCAATTTCCTTATATTTGAAATGGCATAATTATACCCATCCCAACAGGTCTTATAAGAATTAGACATAACCTGTATGAAATGTGTAGCAGAGTACCTGGTATTGTTAAGTCTTAGCTATGTATTTCAGAAAGTAGTGGTATTATTTGCAACAGTTGTACCAGTATATATGTTGGGCTTGAATTGTCCATGTCTGCAATAAATAGTGGCATGTTTGTACTTCATAAGTAAGTATTTGTTGCTGCTGTGGGCTTAGCATCTGACTGATATTAGGGCTGAGGATTGTGCTATTTTCTCCACTTTTCTCTGCTGCAGTGCTAGCTAATGTGACAGCTTTATAGGTTAGTAGAAGAGGAGAGAGAATGGCAGTACTAACTTCAACTACCCCTTTAATCAGGAAAGCAACTGACTTCCTGAAGGCCCCTGTATATGAATGGGCACCTCTGAATGCAAGGAAGGCTGAGAATGAATTTTGGATTTCCAAGCTCCATTATAAGAGCAGTAAGTAAAATAGTTTGAAAATGTCTTCCAGCCACTTAGACAGATAGTGTTGCTTCAGTTCCAGGTACTGTTTGAAAAGCTTTACTTACATTACCTTATTTATTCCCTTTGACAACCCAATATTATCCCTATGTGTTAGGTACAACTATAATTTTTATTTTACAGATGAAGAAAATGCAGCACATAGAGGTTAAGTTCTCAAGGTCACATAGACCGTCTGTGGTGGGCTTCAAACACAGTCTGACTTCAAAGTCTGTACCCTTAAATATCATGCTCCAGTGCCTCTCCATGAACAGAGCAGTGACACTGTTTGCCAACTAGTCACAGCAGCAGGAGGATCAGGCCCTGCTCAGAGGGTCACAGGGACCCAAACTTGAGCAATGCGGACCCAGTAGCAATTTCTGTAACAATTAGGTTTTATGATCAGATTCTCCTAGGAATTTAACTCTTATTCTCTCCTGTGGTTCCTGGATGGTTGCTGGAAATATATCTTTAGAATATGACTTGGCCTATAAAATATTTTATCCATTTAGGGGAAAAAAAGAAATATGATATGGATCTCCAAGAGGAAGATGTCATGAAGAACTTGAAAATTTATGAGATGTAAATGTTAGACAACTCTATTAGTATGTAAAGCATTCTTAATATGAAAAAATATTAAATATCATAACAATGGAGATGTGGGTTTTTATGTCTCCCTTTTCCTGTAAACAGATTAAGATTTTTCTACTTTCAAACACGCACATTTAAAAATTTACATGCCTTTGCACTTACCTGGTTCAGATGAATTTAATATGTCGCATTTCCTTGATATCAAATAGCATATTCTTCAATTTTTTTAAATTAAGAGTCAAAGAACAAGTAAGGTTCTGTACCAGTTATTAGTTGCTTTGTAACAGATTATACAAACTTTGTAGTTTAAAACAACAACATTCATTTGTTCTGCTCGAATCTGTGAGTACAACAGGGCTTCATAGAGTATTCCTGTCTCTGGTCCATGTGGTATCACTTAGGATGGCTCTGAGGTCTGAAGGGACTTATTGAAAAATAGCTTATTTACATGGTCAGTAAGTATTAATAGATATTAGTCAATGGCTTGGAGCTCAGCTGGAGCCTGAGTTCCTCCCTACCTCTGTCTCCACATATGTACCGGGTTTTTTCCCTGAATGATGGATGGGTTCTAAAGGTGAGTATCCCACGAGAGTGAGTATGAAGCTGTATTGTCTTTTATGACTTAGCCTCAGATGTTATTAGGTCATTAAATATGAAATGTCCAATTTTGAATCAAAAGTTTAGTTTATTAATCTCAAACAAAAAGCAGTACAATCAATCAAAGTATGTGCTTACAGTATTGACACAGTTTTGCCACCTTAGCAGTAGCTTGTTTATGCCAACAGTGAAGAAGCCTGGACAGTGAGTGGCGATAAAATTCCGAAAGGCGTTTTCCTCAGCTTGTTGAGAATTGAATATTTTTCCTTGCAGGAAGAGGTCCAAAGCCTGGAAAAAGTGGTCGATAGTTGATGTAAGGTCTGGTGAATATGGTAGATGACAGAGGGTTTCCATGTTCAGCCTCTGTAATCTGAGCAGCATTGTTTGTGTGATATGCAGTCGAGCGTTGTCTTGCAAGAGGATTGGTCTGTCTCTATATCTCATTTTGTCCAACTGACAATTACAGCATCAGATATCCGCTGTAATTGATCAACCAGGTTCATGAAACTGTAGTGGATAATATCAGTACTGGACCACTAAACAGACACCATTAGCTTTTTGAGATGAATATTAGATTTTGGACTGTGTTTTGGCACTTCACCTTTCTCCAACAATCGTGTCCAGCACTTGTGATTAGCAAAAAGAATCTTTTTTTCATCACATGTAACAATAAAAAATAGTTCGCTTTTATATTGTGACAGCAAAGAAAGGCAAGCTCTAAGACGATTTGTTTTCTGACAGTTGTTTAATTCATGCGGAACTCATCTATTCAGCTTCTTTACCTTGCTGATTTGTTTTAAATGGTCCAATAGATATTGTTGGAATAATAATGTCCAACCTTCTGCTAATTCACATGTAGGTTGACATGGATTCGCTTCCACTACAGCTTTCAGCTCACTATTATCCACCTTGGTCTCAGGTAGCATACGTGGATCATTTTCAAGATTAAAATCACCAGAATGGAACTTCTTAAACCATCCATGTACTGTGCATTCATTAGCCAGATCCATCCCAAACACTTCATTGATATTTCAAGCTGTCTGTGCTGCATTGGTTCCACAATGGAACTCATTCAAAAATAACATGAATTTTTGATTTATCCATAGTTTCACAAAAATTGCTCTAAAAAAATTTTTTAAAGATAATCACAAGCCAAACCATGCATTTGAACGAATGAGATTGTACTTTCATACACACACACACAAACCCCCAAAAGTATCAAAGTGAAATGTCAGATATCAACTGTCAAAGTTAGTACTTAAGGAAATCAGATATTTCATACTTAATAACCTAATATAATTGCATTACTTCTGCCATATTCTTTTAATCAAGGAAGTCACACTGACCTACCTATGTTTAAGGGGAAGGGACATAGACTTCATCTTTTGATGGGGGGATGGAAGGGATCTATTGTGAAAAGAAATATGGTATAGCCATTTTGTAAAATATGATTTGGAACAAGTACCTCAGGTACCTCCAGATCAACTTATCTAGAGCTATCACTGATTATGTCCCCACCTATTCCCCTAATATGCATAACTATACTTTGTCCTGTCTTTAGAATTTGGTTATTGAAATCACCATCCACCGAGATGTTCAAACTGCGATCTTTTAAGTCCTTATAGACATTGAGTGGGTAATTTATACTTAGTTATAGGCAGATGTAATATTAAAAATGTTTAACAGCTGCAACTGCTACACAGGCCCTAAACCATCAGAATAGAACCAGCCATAAACAACCACTATAGCTGTATGGGCACGTATCATCTGAAGATTAGCTCTGCTTATAAAAAATAATTACTTTGGGAAACTGTATATTGGTTTTATAAATATGTAATATTATTATAAATGAAACAATTGACTTCCATTCTATAACATTGAGTGCTTTGATCACTAAATTGACAATCAATTCATTAACAACTACATAGCAGTAAGCCTGAAATGATCCATTTAATTTAAAACCACAAAAGTCTCTGGCTTAGAAAAACCTTAGGAGTCATCTAGCAAAATGTGACTCATTAAAACAAAATAATCTTTGGGGGATTATTGAGATTAACACATTTTTACTCTAGTAAATGTAGGAAATGCAGAAAAGCATGTGAAGGAAAATAGTCTGTGTTCCAATATGCCAAAGATAATTTGTAAGAACATTATAATATGTATCTAAAAATATTTTTGCATATAATATATAGACATAAAATTATTTAATAAAACTTAAAACATGGCAACTAATGTTTTCTGATCATTTTTATAATAATATATTTCTCAGCATTTTATCATACTATTAAATATTTCTCTAAAAAGATGTCTATATTTAATTATAATGGCATATCATAATTTATTTAACAAATTTCCTATTTTGCATATGTGGTTATTTTCAAAATTTTCCTTTAATCAATAATTAGTTAGAATGAACAATAATTGATAGCACAACAAAGTGACTATAACCAACAATAAGTTATACTTTAAAATAACCTAAAAAGTGGAATTGAAATTTTCTAACATAAAGTAATGTTGAATGACTGAGGTAATGGTTATCCCTATGATCCTGATTTGATTAACTTTCATTGTACGCCTGTATGAAAACATCACATGTACCCTATAAAGACATACAACTATTATGTACACATAAAATTTTTAAGATAAAAAATTTAAAAATAAATAAAAATAAAATGTGGTAGCTAGTCTAATATATATTTATGAATTTCTTCCTCCATGGAATATTCTAGAAGCAAAATTTTTATTTGGACATAAAGTAAAACTAGTAATTATTCATTTTGTGGATAAATATGGCCAAATTGCTCTTCATACTGATTATACCAATTTAAACTTCCATCATACATACACAAAGACAGTTCACCTAAAACTTCCACAGCAGAGCTATTGTTTTCATTGTCTAAACCCTAAAAATACTAGTGACATGCCCCAGATCATAAAGATTATAGTTATATGGCTGATCTTATTATAAATTTAAGTATGCAAATAATTAAGATAATTTGTATGATCATTTCTAAATATCAATTTCAATTTTCTCCCCAACTAACTATATGGTGGGTTATAAAGTAAAATAATGGATAATAATTTTAAAAAATAAAACTGTTTCCTTCACCATTAGTTTGAAATTCTTCACTTTTTATACAAAAGTCTAACTTGAATTTTTACCTCTACAAAGTGTACTCTATTTTATGTACTTTAGCTATTTCTTTTTAATGATATATGCTTAATATTATCTATGGAATTTTAGTTTTTAGAGATAAAGGTCTTAGTGGTCATCCATTCATTTAGTTTACAGGTGAGACTAATTACTTTGTTGAAGAAGTGTGGATATTGTTAGACCCATGCCTTGAGTTAAATCTCTGACCCCTAGACCAATTATTTTTAATTACTCCTCATTTTTCTAATATTATTTGACTTAAAATAAATGTACCATGGATTATAAATGGACTTAAATCTCAAGAATAAAGTCTTAAATTTTCATAAATAATATGACTGCTACTTATTATTATTATTTATTAATGACTTACAACATGCCAGGAAATACATTAGATAACATATAATCTCCTCAGAAACCTTGCCAGGTGGCAGTGCAAACTGAGAGTTTTAGCAAAGCTATACAACCAGTCAAGAACTTATGTTAAGTACTTTATGTCCAAATAAAGTGCACTTTTGCCTGGCACTAAGCACTATAATTTGTCACAGAGGCTACACACATGTGTTTTATACCAAAATTCAATTAAATCAACTAACATTTGTGTAGGACTAAAATCTTATGAATATTTTATAAATAATGCCTTTGATACACCAGTGCCTTACATTCATGTAATACAACTGTAACTGTAATCTGAAATGCAACATATTTCAATGTAAGCTAAATTTTCCTGAAAATCAGGAGGCCTGGGTCCCCATGTTACAACTCCCAATTATTGGTTTGTGTCTTTCTGTAAATTAGGACATTTATGGTCTTTAATTTCCTCATTTGTAAAGTGGATATTGAAGTAAGTGACCCATGATATAGTTCCAATGTTTAAGATTTGTCTATTTAATAATCACTAAGTAAAGTTGAAACTATGACTATCTCAGTTCCATTTTGAATTACCTATGCACCTCACCTAATGATTTGTATATTTCCTTCAAAGTGGCTTTGTATCCATTACATATAATCTATATTTTAGTCATTTTCCACATCTATAAAATCTCATATATGTTCTCCATAACTAGAGTAGAAATCATAATTAATAATGAAATCATTTTTTATAATGAAATCTTTCCTTGTATTTTCTAAACTAATTTAGTATAGTAAAATAATTTGTAGAAGGTGGAAGCATGGCTTGTGCAAGGCAGCAAATCGGAAAATTTCTACTTAAATGCTGGTACAAGACCAACATAAAACAAGAAATGAATATAGAAATGAATTTTTAAGTTATTTGGCTATATAAGTTGCCTGTATAAAAATATTTTCAGAAGGAAAACAAATAGTACCAAGTATTTTATTACCACTGCCTAACACAAAAGCAAACAGAAAAATGGAAATTACTATATATCCAGTAACAATAATCCAGTACCACAGTATGACAAAAATAAGTTAATAAATAGTTGACTAACTCTTCGCTCAAAGATTTTTGTCATTTTATTTTATAATCATTGTGGTTTTACTAAATTTCAATTACAAATACAGTAAGTTCATTATAGGTTACTTTTTCACATTTAAAGAAGATAAAATTTAAAAAGTTACAAATATGGTCAATATCCTTCCAGGTATATCAATAACTACTTTAAATTATGATTAATAAACACTTTGGATGGTCTAAGTGTGCCAATTAAAAGACAGAGGATATCAAAGATGAGATTAAAAAAAAAAGACCCATCTATGCAGTCTATAAAAACCTCACTTTAAATATAAAGACAGAGGTTAAAAGTAAAAAGATGGAAAAAGATATCTTATGCTCACCCTAATCAAAAAGAAAGCTGTAGTAGCTATATTAATTTTAGATAAAGTATATTTTGGAAATTAAACAACATACTTCTAATAACACATGGGTCAAAAAAGAATTCTTAGAAGAAAGTAACAAATATTTTGACCTAAATATTAATGAAAACACAACTTATCAAAATTTGTGGGTTGTAATGAAAGGAGTGCTTAAACAGAAATTTATAGAATAGAATGTTTTATATCATAAAACTCAACAATAATAAAATTTTTAATAAGTTGAGTAATGGGTAAAAGATCAGAACAAGCACCTCATTAAAGAAGATAGGCAAATTGTAGCAAGCATATGAAAAAATGCTCAACATCATTTGTGATTAGAGAATTGTAAATTAAAATAACAATGAGATAGTACTATGCACTTGTTATAATGGTTGAAATTTAAAACACTGCCAATACCAAATGCTGATGAGAATGTGGAACAACAATAACTCTCGTTCACTACTGATTGGAATGCAAAATTGTACAGCCACTTTGGAAGAGAATTTGGTGGTTTTTACAACATGAAAAATAGTTTTATTATGTTATATAGCTGTCCAGGTCTCTATCCAACTGAGTTAAAAACTATGTCCACACGAAAATGTTCATGGCAATATTTATAAACAGCTTTGTTCAAAATCACCACCAAATTGGAAGCAGCCAAACTATCTTCAATAGGTGAACAGATAAACTGTGGTATACCATACAAAGGAATATTATTTAGTGATAAAAAGAAATGAGCTATAAAAACATGAAAAGATATGGAGGAACCCTAAATACATATTGCCAAGAGAAAGAAGCTGGTCTAAGAAGGCTACATGCTGTATGATTCCAACTGTATGGCCTTCTGGGAAAAATAAAACTATAGAGGCAGTAAAAGATCAGTGAATGCAGGTGTTCATGAGGGAGCAGGGATGAAAAGGGAAAGCACAGGGGAGTTCAGAATGGTGAAACTCTTCTATATTTACACTGTAGTGGTGGATATGTGGCATCATGCATTTTTTAAAATCTACAAAATTTTGCAAGAAAAATAGTTAACTTTAATGTATGCAAATTAAAACATATATTCAGGAGGTAAGGAGATCCCAGAAGAGAATGCAGCCTGTGGCTAAATAAATAAATAAATAAGATTGTAACCATATAATAAATGTGTAAAATAATCTGCCCAAAGGAGGTGAGGGGAGATTTAATATAAATAATATAATATTAGATGGAGTTGCCTCTCTGTCAAACTCTCCGCTAACTTGTGGTACATGTAGTTTAACCCAAATGCAGATAGAGCATGACCTCTTATGGGGACGAGGGTGAAGTGCCCTTCCCATTATCCTTCAAACTGAGAGCCCCTGGAGTCTGTGATACTGAGTCAGCATATTTTGGCTAAAATATGTGAAATGGAGTCAAGATAAATGAACCTCTTTTGTACTTGAATAAGTCTTTTTAAATACCTGCCTCAAAGAGCTCCATGGGGATTAAATATATCAGTCATAAACAGGTGTTGTGAGTGGTTACCAAATCTTAGTGCTTATTCTGATATTGTGGCAAGACAACTCTTGAATTTTCTACCAACTGAAGACTTATTTTTGGGGGGGATAAGGATCTGTCTGTTAGGCATGAGCATAGTTTTCAGGGTCAAATCTTTCCAACGCCTGTACTTCTTTTTTCTCCATTTTCACTTCCCACCTCCCAGCATTATCCCAAATTAAAAAGAAGGAGAACCATATCCATTGGTAGGAGTAACGTAATTATATACATAGTAATGAGGGTGGACAATTAGTTGTAGTTTCCAGACAGTTGCTCATTGCATCTCTCTTGGAGAATCATTCAATCCAGCAGCATCCTCTTCTAAAGACTACCTTCTCTAGCAGTAAGAGTGTGCTTTTATGAAAGTCTCACCAAAATAAAGAATAAAATAGCTTTTATAAAGCCCTAAGGTGAAAACTAATAAGCTAATAAAATTCTAGAAATAAGTATCAAGGACTAAACAAGAAAATAGTCATGGCAATTAATGGGCATACTTTTCTAATGAATAAAAGATGAATCTGAAAACCCATTGCTATTTAGGTATTTTAATCTTCCTTTTATTAAAAATACATTACCAAATATATTGGCTTTTGCATTTTTTCTCTGCCAGTAATTTTTTGAACAACTTATTAATAGTAAAAGCAGGGTAGTCTGTCTCACATCATTCATTTATAAATTTAACCACCTTAGAATCACAACTGTTTCCACTATGATTTATGTAATTAAAATTATAGGGAGAAGTCCCACTGGGTCATGGGTTCCTGTGCCTTCCCACTATTAATACATGATTCTCACTTTTTTGCAGATTAAAATAAAAATATTTCCTAAAACATTGAGAAGGCTTAGATATTTAAAAATATTTTTATTGACTGACTAATACTTCTATAATAAATAATGTTATTTCTAAGTCTAAAATCTATGACACCTGGAAATGATTCGCTGCATCATTGTTTCCCTAGAGTTTGAGAAATTCTTAGCATCATCATTTAAAGACACTATTACTTATGAATAAAAATCTTGCTTTAGCTTATTCCTCTTACTCATTTTTTTAACTTATTCAATAGCTTCTTCCAAAGGAATACTTTAGAATGTTGGCAAGACATAAACAAGGTTTTAACAAATTGATTTTCTGAATTAAAATTTCTTAAAATCAAAAATAAAACAGGATGAGGATTTGTTTTCCTCCTTAGCAATCTGAAAGATAGTCATTGCAGATGAGGATTTTTAAACTAAATGAGCTTTCATATTATTATTTATACAATGAAAATACATAAAACATCCAGCTTCCTGAAACCTTGGCTTTTCCCTGGATTTAGCCAAGTTACAGAAATATCAAACATTTTTTAGATGTTTTTTTAAAGAGTTACCTATTCTGTCCTATTTTAAAATTCTCTAAAGTATTATTTCTAAGGGTATGAATTACAAGTGAGACTATTTTCTCAGGCCTTTCAATCCTAAGGCCCCAGTTAAAATGAGATTTTTGGTACCATGGCAAAATGTACTTTAACTCAAATTCCTCTATTCCAGGCCAGCTGGCAGATGTGAAGGAAAAGCTAAAAACATAAATCTATCATTTGCAATTGGCATGATCATCATTCTTGGCATAGGAAAGTCTTAATTAAACATGTTTATAGAATTATCTTTTCATATACCTTGAAATTAATTGCCTTCCATTGATATTTAAAAATAAATATGGAAGGATTGCACTGGTCTATGTATACTAAGACACATTTTAAGAAAATATCTTGTTTCTTCGTGTCTGGCTGAATTTTAGATCTGTTTTCTGTCCAAAAGAAGTTTCATGATCACTTTTATATATGAAACCATTTTTCTCCAGGCCACATCAGAATGGAGGGTATAAACATAGTTCCATTAAAAGTAATAAACTATACTTCCTTATTTTTATATGTTCAGTATTTTAGGAATTACAGCTCTCAACAAACTCACATAGGATTTTTTTTTCTGTTAATACATGGATATGTTACATCAAATACCAAATTTACTTTTTATTCTTCCATTCCACTTATTTCTAGGAAGATCTATGGAGGACTTTGCTCACTGACAATTTACTTCATTTATCCATTGAATTTACTCAACAATTATTTATTGAGGCCTCACTATATGCCAGAAAATTTTATATCCTATATATATAGCATTGAATAAAGCACACAGAAATCCCTGCCCAAGTGCATCTTAAATTCTAGTGGAAAATAAATGATTACCAAAATAAGTTATATATATATATATATACACACACACACACACACACACACACACACACATAGGCTATTAGCATCTATGGAGAAAAATAAAGCAGAAAAGGAGACAAGGAATGAATACAATAGATAAGCAACTACACCATTTTCATTTTTCTGGCTGACACAGATAGTAATATTGTCTCTTGCAAATATTAATTGCATAGCAATGGAGGCATATGATTAGTTGTAGTTTCCAGGCAGTTGCTCATTGTGCCTCTTTTAAAGAGTCATGATTTACATGGTAAAGATGGATTATGCCACTAGATTTTAAATTTCATACAATAATTTTCATACTGAAGCTGAATTTTTTTCACCTCACAACATACAAAGGCAAAGATAATACCTATAAACGGTGAATTTATAAGTTTGTGCACAGTATAATTTAAGGAATGTGAGGACTAGGAGACAAACACTATGGCTGTGGTTATATTTACTTGCCAATTTTTGAAACCATCCGAATCTTAATGTTTTAATATATATTGATGGAATTTTGTTTGCGGAGGAAAATATATTCATGGAATGTGATTCTGAGCTTTATAATCTAATTTTATGTGATCTATTCTTTTAGACTTATTTCACTAGCTAAAAGTATGTAAAACCAAATTTTACTTGCATTTTTATTGAAATAATTCAAGGCAAATATACTGTTTGTTGCTATTGATACCCAGTATTTGATTCCAAATTTTACTTGGGCTTCTACCTTGGTGAGCTGGGCCAAATCACATTTTATTTATTTTCCACAGCCTTTCTTGAAGTTTTACCTTAAGATGCTAACTGGAAACAGATACAGCGGTAGTTTTTAAGTGTATTTTCCCTGAGGCTATGTTACAGTCCTTTTTTTCTGGAGCACACAAATTCTATTGAGAAATAATAAACAGGATAGTAGCATATACGGCAGAAAGAGGCAGAGAATCCTTAAGCCAGCCACTCTCATCATCATTTTTCTTTTTGTTGGGCTTCCCTCTGTTCTTGTTTTATCTTTCAAGGAGACAGGTGAATGCTTAAGATATTTTAAAAAGAAAAAAAAAATAAAAATATCTCAGATATTATTTTTTCTCAGGTAAACCACATAGGAGAAAGAAATGTAAAATATATATCACACAAAATAAAACCAAGGGAAGAAAATGTTTGCATAGTCTATTTTTATTAATAATTTTACTATTAGTTTCACTAGAAGCTCAACTCTGTAGACTAGTGACCTAACAGAATGTCCCAAGGACTTAATAACACAGCCTTTGAATATCAGGACTCTTTCAGAGTTTTGTTTTCGTTATCAGTAAAGTATTAGATGATTTGAAGTCTCTAGAGGCTAAAAAATGTGACTAGCAGTATATAAGTCAAAGAAAAAAGTGTGCTAGAAGCAAACAAGATACAAGTAATTACAGGCCAACTTTCTATCAGAAATATTCTCAATCAGAAAATTAAAGTTGAGTTTTTTTCTTAATTATGTCAGTTAAAGCATTTAAATGTATTTTCTTTCGTGACACCAAAACAACTCATATATGTGGAATCTATGCATTATTTTATGTCTAATTAATGCTACCATTTAGTATTTTAATTTTACTTTTTAATGCATACAGCACAAATTTACCTGGAAACATTAGAAAACATAATTTAAGTATTTGCAAGGAATATAAGATAATGTTCTCCTTGAATAGCAACTGTAAAAAAAGTGGAGATTTACTTCGAATTCATTTCTGAATATTACCTTGAAAGTATTTTGTTCCCATTTGCTAAGATGTAAGTCTTCCCAAAAATTCCTTCCAGGAACTAAAAATAAGGCATTCTAATACATAATGATGCCCTACTCAATCTTAACACTTTTGGATAGCAGACAAAGGAGAAGATCCAATTCTGCCAAAAATTGATTAAGAAGTACATTCTAGCATCTCATGTGCAGATATTTTTTCACTCAGAAATTACTCATAATGTCATAGCCAAATAATTCACAATTTGCCAACCCTTCACACCTCATTTCAGATGAGATAGAGGAAAATCATCTGAAATACTCTACTTGATTAATTTGGGAAGTTTAATCCAAAGTGATTGGATTGCAGTTTTCTAATTTTTCAAATTTTATTAAACCTTGTGGTACACACCTTATTTTTTGGAAGAGCAACATAAAATGCAAGGCAGTGTTTTCTCATGAATACTTTTGTATGAAGATTTGAGTTGTCTTTGAGATGGATAGAAATCACATAAATTTATATCCTAGCATTTGCATTTACAGGTAATCTTTTGTAAGAAATATAAATAACTCTCCTGAGTCTGTTTCCTAATTTTTGAAGTAAAAGTAACACTGTTACTAAACTTATGAAATTATTATGAGTACATTAATCCATATAAAGTGCTAAGCACACAAAAGGTCTAAATAAATTTTAGCTATAAATATTATTAATATAGGGTAGCTCAGTTTTTTCAAAATGACATTACTCTTTCTCGTAGCTTGGCTGGTTTGTTAAAATGTGATCCCAAATTTACCACCCATTGTAGATTGATTGTATTCTAAGTATCTTTAATGTTTTTGATCTCAAATCCATTACCTTTTCAAACAACTTAAAAGATGGGCCAAAAGAAACTGTCAAGTTTTCTAAAAGATATGTAACCATTCATCTTCTTTAAAACAATGTTTTACACTATTTGTTTATTTTAATTATTCTTTATGATTTTGTATAGATACAAAAAATGGGGACTCTCTGATCAAATATTTTTAGGTAACATTGATTGGTTCATTTGAACTTTATAATCTTAATGACTATTTTTTTCTATACTCTTAGCAAACCATACTTACCCCATTGTCTCCAAAATTTTACTTCAGTTAAGACTTCTATTGATACTTTGAACACTAGAGACTATATTCAAAATTCACCATCAAGCCTGAATTTATAAACATACCAGCTTTCCCTCACCAACAAAAAGTTGGGTGTATCCAGATGCTCCAGTTAGGACAGTTGTTACCACTTGCTTTCCCATGCCCAATTCATTAGCATTCCCATTGATTGTACTGCTATGAACAAGTACACACCTTTCTCCTTCCACTATTTCTATTTTATTTTATGCAAATTTTATCTCTCCTTTTGATTACTTTAATAGTCTACTAATTGATTTTTTTTTAGTTCTTTTTTTTTCCTTTTTTATTTAAGCATATTACGGGGTTACAAATGTTTAGGTTACATATGTTGTCTTTGCCCCACCTGAGTCAGAGTTTCAAGCATGTCCATCCCCCAGACAATGTGCACCACATCCATTAGGTGTGAATGTACCCATCTCCTCCTCCCTCCTTCCACCTGCCCAACACCTGATAAATGTTACTACTATACAGCCACAATGAGATATCACCTAACTCCAGTGAGAAATGGCTTTTATCAAAAAGTCCTAATTTATTTTTTATATATATGCTGGCCTTCCTCTCATTTATTTGCCACATACAGAAAGAGGATAGTTTTTAAAAATGTGTATTCAGTCATATTATTTTTTAAAAAATCTTTCATTGCTTCCTTTTTCCTTTAAAATGAGCTGCAACATTCGTCATGTGACATAAATTATTTAGACTCTAACTACCTTTCCATTCTCTCTCTCTCTTAGTGCCTGCTATGGTCTGAAGGTATTCCTGAAAATTCTTGTATTGAAACATAACAATATGGTAATATTAAGAAGTTAGGCCTTTAGGAGGTAATTAAGTCATGAAAGCAGAGCCTTCAAAATGGGTTTAGTGATCTTATAAAAAGGATGGTGGGATTTAATGTTGGTGCCTTTTGTTCTTTTCACTTTCATTTGTGTCATGTGAGGACATAACATTACTCCCATCTAGATGATGCAGCAAGAAGCCCCTCAGACACTGAATGTCAGTACCTTGATCTTGGACTTAACTTCCTGAACTATGATAATTCAACTCAAATATTTATAAATACCTAGCATTAAGAATTTTGTTTTTGCAGCACAAATGAACTAAAACTGTGTCCCAATCATACTGACCATGTTCCACTTCCTAGAGTATGCCATGGGCATGGGTCCCTCCTGCTATAAGGCCATAACACATGCCTCTCCCTCTACTTGCAATACCTCCAAAAAAGGAGGGAACTCTTTTTTATCTCATTCCTACACAAAATTTAGCTCTAAGCTCAATGGCTGAAGCTTTCACTGATCACATACCACCCTGAAATTTAGGTCAGATATCTTTTCTTTCCTTCTTTTGGGTGTGTGGGTGTGTGTGGGGGAGGCATGTGGAGTAGGCTTGAGGTGCAGAGTAGATTAAATATATTGCTTAGTTCATGGGACATTATCATAATCGTTTTGTGCACAATTGTTCCAGGTTGATTTTCCAAAGATGACCTCAATAATATATCCAATCTCTCATGCTCTTGTGATTCTTTTTGTTTGTTTTTTGCCATTTCTCCAACTGTGAAATGAGGACTGTATCACCACTTCTTATACCAAATGGGGTTGTGACTTCTTCTACTAATAAAGTATGGTATAATTCGCACTATTCACTCAAACTATTAACTCTAGTGATAGTATTTTTTGTCTGTGCAGAAGCTTTGTATTTGATTGGATCCCATTAATTTATTTTTGTTATTGCTGTGATTGCTTTGAGGGTCTTCTTCATAAATTATTTGCATAGGCCAACGTCTATAAGAATTTTTTCAACATTTTATTTCTAGAATTCTTATGATTTCATGCCTTAGGTTTAAATCTGTTATCCATTTTGAATTAATTTTCATGAGTGGTGAGAGGTTAAGAATCCTGTTTCAGTCTTCTACATGAGGCTGTCCAATTTTTCTAGCACTATTTATTGAACAGGGACTCTCTTTCCCCCGTGTATGTTTTTGATTGCTTTGTCAAAGATCAGATGGCTATATGAGGATGGTTTTATATCTGGCTTCTCAGTCCTGTTCCATTGGTATGTTTCTGTTTCTCTTTCTGTTCATATGCCAGTATTATGCTGTTCTTGTTAATACAGCCTTGTATTTTAGCTTGAAGTCCAGTAAATTGATGCCTCCCAATTTGTTCTTTTTCTTTAAGATTGCTTTGGCTGTACAAGGTCTTCTCTCGTTTCAAATGAAGCATAGAATTATTTTCTATAGATCTGTGAAAAATGATATTGGTATTTTAATAGGGATTGCATTGAATCCGTAGATCACTTTGGGTAATATAGACATTTTAACAATGTTGATTCTGCTGATCCATGAGTATGGTATGGTGTTCCATCTGTTTGCATCGTCTGCTATTTACTTCCTCAATGTTTCATAGTTCTCCCTGTAGAGGTATTCCAGCTCCTTAGTTAAATATATTCCTAGATCTATTTTTTTGTTGCTGCTATTGTGAAAGGTATTGAGTCTTTGATTTGGCTCTCAGGTTGACTATTGTTTACGTAAATGAATGCTACTGATTTGTGTATATTTTGTACCCTGAGACTTTACTGAATTTATTTATCAATTTTGGTGTCTCTTGGTAGAATCTTTGGGGTTTTCTACATATATGATAATATTGTCAGCAAAGGTGTATTAAGATCATGGTGTGCTACTCAGCCATAAAATAATTGTGAACTATTATCTCTTATATTATCCTGATCGAGCTGGAGCCCCTTATTCTAAGACAAGTATCACAAGAATGGAAAAACAAACACCAGATGTACTTAACATTAAATTGGTACTAATTAATCAAAACTTATGCACACATATCGACATAACATTTATTGGGTGTTGAGAGGTGGGAAGGGGAAGGAAGGGAGAGGTAAACTCACACTTAACAAGTGTGGTGCACACTGTCTAGGGAATGGGCACACTTGTAGCTTTAAATCGGACAGTACAAAGGCAATTTATGTAGCCAAAGTATTTGTACCCCCATAGTATTCTGATATAAATAAATAAAAATATCTAAATGTAAAACTTGAACCTGTAAAACTACTAGAAGAAAGTATAGGGGAAAACTCAATGACATTTATCTGGGCAATGATATTTTTGGTTATGAACCTTGAATCACAGGCAACAAAAACAAAGATAGATAAATACGGTTACATCAAACTAAAAAGTTTTTGCATATCCAAGGAAACAATCTACAGATTGGAAAGAAAAGCTACAGAATGAAAGAAAATATTTCTAAATCATATACTTGATAAGGGGGTAAGAAACTCAAACAACTCAATAGTAAGAAAACAAATAACCTGTTTTATTTGTTTAGCAGGCAAAGAATCTAAATAAAAATTATTGTTTAGTGGGTAAAGAATCTAAATAAAAATTTCTTAAAAGAAGAGATACAAATGATAAACATATATATGAAAAATGCTCAATATCACTAATCATGAGAGAAATGCAAATCAAAACTACAAAGATAACACTTCACTCATGTTAGAATAGCTATAATGAAAAAAAAAAAAGAATGATAACAAGATAACAAAGTTAGAGAGGATGTAGAGAAAAGCAAGTCCCTGTACCCCATTGGTGGGTTTGAAAATTAGCACAGCCATTATGGAAAACAGTATAGAAGTTCCTCAATAAATTAAAAATGGAACTACCATATCATCCAGCAATCTACTACCAAGTATATATCCCAAGGAAATAAAATCAGTATATCAACCAAATATCTGCATTCCCATAAGCATTGCAGCAGCATTATTCACAGTATCCAAGATATAGTATCAACTGTGTTCATCAACAGTTGCCTTAATAAAGAAAATGTACATATACACAATGGAATACTATTCAGCCTTAAACAAAATGATATCTTGTCATTTGTGACAACATGGATGAACATGGAGAACATTATGTTAAGTGAAATAAACCAGGCACAAAAAAGACAAATATCTCATGATCTCACTAACATGTAGACTCTAAAAGCATTGAATTCAGTAGTAGAGAGTAGAATGGTGGCTACCAGAGGTTGGGGTTGGGGGTAGAGGGGCAGATGGTTGAGGAAATGTTGTGTAAAAGATACAATATTTCAGTTAGATAGGAGGAATAAGTTCAAGCTATCTATTTTATAATATGGCGAATGTTACTAGCAACAATGTATTATATACTTAAAAATTGCTAAGAGTAGATTTTGTGTTTTTACCAAAAAAAACCTTAATTATGTGAGGTAATGCATGTTAAAGCTCAATTTTCCCACTCCACAAGGTATGCATATTTCAAACATGTTGTACATGATGAACATATACAATTATACAATTTTTATTTGTCAAATAAATAAATACACACACACAAGAAATGTTGGCAAAACATGACAACATTGTCCAAAACACTTATGCAAATACAGTAAGAATTTTAAAATGTATCCTTTGTAACATCAATCACTATCTTTTTTCATAAAAATTATGCCATTGTAGAAAAGCAATGGCAAGCAAAATTTGAATCCTTTATGTTTCCTAAAGAAGAAAAAAAACTATAATAGCAATGAGTGATGAGAAAATAATGTAACCAAAATGTCACATTTAACTTACTTTCATCTGTATTACAGTTATGTCAAAATAAAAGATGATCTTAAGAACTATTTTGGAAACTTTAACAAAAGTTTGTTCAGTACTTCCTCCTTAATAAATGTCAGCTATATTTAAATTTAAGCAAACCAGGAGCAAATGGAAGAGTTGAATCCAAGAAATCTATTCCAGCACCAAAAAATATATAAAAAAATAAAAGAGGTAAGATTAGCTAGGATTGAACTGCCTGCCAGAAAGGGAAAAACCAAAACCTAACTGCAGAAACCACTTCTCAGGAAACATTCTTAAATGTGATTGAGGGTCCAGCCTAGTGGTTTATGTAGCAATGAAGAGCAGAAAGTCCATCAGGAAATCAGAAAAACAGACATGACCATGAGCCAGTGACCAGTAAGTCAAGAGTATAGTTCAAGGACAACCAGCCTCACCATAATGATTTCAAGACGTTTGAGGAGATCTATCTTTACATAGAACAAGGCTGTGATGATGTGTAGAGTTCACTCTTTGGTTCCAGATGTTTTTCTTCCTTACAAGGATGCCATTCATCTCTCTACCCTTTCATATCAACAACAAACAGCTATTTTATCTAAAAGTAAATACTGGAAAATAAATACTAGAAATTTATACCTGGTTCAAGATACCAAATTTTGTTGAAGGAGAAATATCTTAATTTGGGGATATATTAAAAAAAAAACTCCTAATAAAAATTCTAAAAGAAATGTAATGCTTGACAATTCAGGTTTTACTCTGCTTAATGTTTTATTTTTTAATTCAAAGCACTATACTCACTAATCTTTAAATAATCTTTATAGCATCATTAAATTCATTATCTATCTGAGTAGTTTACTATGTCTAGTATAGTTCACAGAGGATGATAGAATTAGTTTTACTTAGAAGGTTTTGATTAACAAGTATTTAAGATGAATATATACATAGCCCACAAACAAGGAGGAATGGCCCCAAATCTTGCCAACATAAACATACACCAAAGTAGTAGCGTGACCAATGTTGTATACATAACCACTGATTTGGTTTTGTCATATTTTCCAAGTCTAGTCACAAAACAGAGTACATATGATAATAATAAGGTAAGAAACATTTATCCCCTAATTTGCATGGAAGTATTGATCTAATAATATAAAAATTTTCTCTCTCCAAAATTATGAATTTTTAGACATCAGGGACCATATGAAACGTATTCCATAATGCCGAACAGGGATTGCACACAAAGCTGAATCATTAAGACTTAGTCAGAAAATATCATTGTGTATTATGTAAGTGCTGTATATTATTTCATTAGGTAGATAACGAGGTATTTCAGGTCTCCTAGGGACAAAAGTGGGTGCTGTTGCAGTTCACTACCCACAAAGGGCTTTCAGAGAGGCTCATGGGAGATCTGTGTGCATAGCAAGACTCAGGTCATGCAACCCTCAACTGTCCAATAAAAGTGGTTCCATGGTGACCTCTGAGCCACAAGGAGGGCCCAATCTGGGCACTACAAAATAAGATGCAGACCATAACCAGGCCCTTCCTTTTGCTCTCCCTTTGCTGCAACAATGGGTCCGGTCATCATTTGTTGTGTACGTATCAAGCTCTGTAAACCTATATCTTGCTCTTGCTCTATAATCCTTTCTCTCCTCAATAAACCTCATTTTCATGCTTGCCTCACTTTGGTGTGTCTCAACATTCTTCAGCCATGAGTGTGTCAAGAACTGACATTTCAGTCTCTGAAACCTGACAATCCTATCTACGAAATTATTTTTATTATGAAATTACGCATATGTACACAAATACACATATATCGAAATATTTTCAAGGATAGTTCTCTATTTATAAGAAATCATTATTCCAGGAACTGGAGGATGGATAGACAGCTATCTATCTATCTATCTATCTACCTATCTATCTATCTATCTATCTATCTATCTATCTATCTATCTATCATCTATCTATCTATACCTTCAATGATTCCTATTCCAAACAGCAAATAAATGACAACAAACAAAAATACTTCAATATTATGTGACCAACTCCAACTCCAAGGGTTAGGGTTAGGACTAGGGTGCGGCCATTTGGAATACTTCCTCCCTTTTGAGGAATCAATCCTTGGAAAGGACTGTACAATCTGTACTAACAGACAGACAGAAGGCAGAGAGTTGGGATAGACATATTATTGGAGTTGGATAAACATTGGAGTTGTGATAGACACTCAGATACATATATGAAGCCAAATGGTACATATGCCAATATGAAGATGTTGAACTATGTTAGAGTTAACTTTGGTTTTGTTCAAATAATGTATGCTTTTTTGCCAGAAAATATTTTTAGGAAAAATAGCATCAGCTGATAAAAATATTTCCCTTCATTCATTTATATATATATAATATGTATATATATATAAATTTACAAATTACCGAAATTATGCTTATGTACCAAGGAAGGAAACCAGCTAATTCCAATTTATATTTAAATAAACTGAGGCAAATCAAATGTAAGTGATTTGTCTGAGTAAATCTGTAGCAGGGCTATAATTATAATCCCTTCCTTGAAGCAATGCCTCTTCCTTAGCCTATTACACATTTCACTGAGCCTTGCAGATTCAGGAATGGAGAAGATAATTATTTACTTATTTTGAAATATGAATATGATTTAAAAAAAGAGATTCAGAATTTCAGGAGGTTTTCTTTTTTTTTTTTCTGTTTTCAAATGTCTTAAATCTTTTATAAGTCCTCAGTTGTTAGTTTGTGGTTAAATAAAACATAATTATCTGATAAATCTTTGTAATGTGGTCTGATTTTTCCTGTAGCAAATCCAACAACCTGAACCAAACTAGCACATTTTCTGGCTTTCTCCCATTGAAGGAAATAACAAGAAGTTGAGCCAGCCTCTCTGTCCTGGGGCAGATTTTTCTAAGAGCTAAAGTTTTAGTTTGCTAGATAAGGAAAAGAATAATGCTTCCTTGGCATTTTTACAGGTTTAAAGCCACAAGAAAAGATGTTGATTTTCTCATAACAGAAAACACAGAGTTTTTTTAATCTGTCCTCATTTCTATTTTTATCTTACAGCTATCAATATGATTATAGGTCAATTACAGGAATCTAGTTTCTAAAACAGTGATGTGCAGACATTGCAGATAGCTGGTGTCTAGAAGGTGGGAGTGGCAATACTTACCAGAACCTAGACCTGTACCTTATTCCTAAGAAGTGATATTTTCCTTCCATGCTATGATGCTATTGAAAGCCTGGAAAAAGATAATGTACAATGAAAGTTACCAACATCAATCTTAAACATCCCATTAGAAACTAGACTGGCAGGTGGGAAGGCTAGTCCTGCGGAAATACTGCCCTCTTTCTTAGGGTGTGGAAGATCAAAGATGGAGATTCACTTCAAAATATTAATGCCATTGTGAAAAGAGTTGAATTATGACCAATTCTGCTTTAAATATAAAGGCTTCAGAATAATTTAGGTTATAAATAAGAATTCTCTATACAAAACAAGCTTGAATTTTCAACTGAGAGGTTAGGAATCTCCTTCTCTGGCAGTCACTCAAAGTGCAGAGATCAATTGGACAGCAGTGGGTAAGTGCCACTTATGGAATCTGGGAATAGAGTAAGTGACCTTTATGGTCACTTTCAGTCATCATATTCTAGCTGTAAAAGCACTGCAAAGTCAACTAAAAGGAAATTTAGTTATAAATAAATAATGGCTTGAGAATAGAAGACTGCCTCCTTCATGAACCCACAATGATTTTTTATTTATTATTTTCTTGTGGTTTCTGAGAGTTTAACTGCTTCTCTTAATGTTTATAAATTTTCATGAACTGGGTGTCCTATTATCCTGGGTTATAAAGAAAAAAATTACAAATTTGAACGTTCTTTGTCCTTCCATGGATTTGCCACCTGGCCTTAGGCAAGCTACTGAATTTCCGTAATGCTGAGTGATTAAATTCATAATTGAAGGTGTTAAAACCTAAGAGTTAGTGATGAAAATTACACATTCTTCATATCTTATATTCTTTTTTTTTTTTTTTTTTTTTTGAGACAGAGTCTTGCTTTGTTCCCCAGGCTGGAGTGAGTGCCATGGCGTCAGCCTAGTTCACAGCAACCTCAAACTCCTGGGCTCAAGTAATCCTGCTGCCTCAGCCTCCCAAGTAGCTGGGACTCCAGGCATGTGCCACCATGCCCAGCTAATTTTTTCTATATATATAGTTGGCCAATTAATTTCTTTCTATTTATAGTAGAGACGGGGTCTCACTCTTGCTCAGGCTGGTTTTGAACTCCTGACCTCGAGCAATCCACCCGCCTCGGCCTCCCAGAGTGCTAGGATTACAGGCCTGAGCCACCGCGCCCGGCCCATATCTTATATTCTTTAAAGCTGGGCGTGTTGACAGAACTTCTCCTCCTTTTGAGTTCTAATAAGAATTTTTCAGTACGTGATGTATTGAGATCTTATTACTTTTTGCTTGTTAGTGACAAACAAGAGAGAATTCAATGCCTAATAGTATAAAGGAATGTTTAGATTGAAGCTAAAATTATCGCTGGGAAACATTAAACAATTCAAGCTCCTCTTCCCTCAACCTATACTAAAACTTGTAATATCTTCTGGTTTTACAATGGAATGCTAATTGAATATTAGTTTATAGAGCATGTTGTATTTTTGTATTTATAATTTTTTTACAACTAAAATCACAGTCAACAGTTTCATGGAAATAATTCTTTAGATGTATTTGCTAAAAATATTCTTGTTTCTTAATTCTTATATTAAGTGTCAAACAGCAATAATCTTAACAATTCAGTAAGGATTAATAAAATTATAAGATTTATCTTGTCTTGTCAAGAACTGCAGAGTATAAACCACTAAAAGATTGAAGTGTCTTGCAGTGTAGGGTGGAAATGGAGAGGTGGACAGGTGAGGACAAGATGGGGAGCTGGAGGGGTGGTCCCTGTAGCACCAATCTCGAACAACTTTCTCAAGAACCATGTGTGGGTTGACTTTTCTCTGTCTTTATTCATGTTTCCCACTAATACTTTTCACATAATAATATCATCTTTACATTATATTTATTCTCTTTAATTATAACCATTATTATTTACCTTTTTGCATTCTCAGAAATTGAAAAATGCTTCTATTCATTGATATTAAAATTTAAAACTATAGAATTATAGATACAGTTATTTTGAAAAATCAAACTAATAAACTAACAAAACCCCATTAAGTGTCTAAATTATTTTAATTATTTACTATTTAAAAATTTTTAAACAAGGATGGTAACTTGTTTGAAGAGTTTCCAAAGTATAAATTACTATTGTTAGTATTATTTACTTTGCTTATTTCATGCCGAAATGATAAGAGCAACCCTGGAAGTAATGGAAAAATATCTCCTTGAAAGCACTTTTGCATTAAAAATATTCACAGTCTACAGAGTTTGAAAGTAGACCTTCATGAAGTAATATGCTTTCCAAAACTGACCCTTTAGTTGGTGTGCTGGTATGCCAACTAATCTTGCCTTCTCTAAAGCAGCCACATAAATAGTGTTGTGTGTGTATATATATATATATATATATATATATATATATAGTGTGCTAGTTCTCCCATGGTCCTATGTCAACTGTGCAGTTCTTCCATTCATCTTCCACTCATCTTTGTGTAGACAGTATTTACACTTTCAATGCAATCTCTTCACTTTAACAATGAAGTCTTTTGGCAATTAAAAAGTTCTGCTTTTCACATATGCTCTGTGTTTATCCCAGAACACTCCCTGACAGTTTTTGCTGAACTTTGAGATTCTGCTTTACCTGTGAGGAAAACAGCAACAATGTCTGCTTTTCTAGAATATGAATGTTACATATGACATTAAACAAATTTGCTTCATATGACATGTGGTGGGGATAAGATTCACTCCCCCATTGCCATGTCATTTTGCCTACTATGTTTTAGAATCTTCTGTAATATAATTTGCCATTTGGTAACTAAGCTACTAAAGTGATATAATGGAACGAGCAGTCATGGATTTGTGTATTCTTGATCAAATTACTTAAATCTCTGGTTCTGTCTTCTAATTTTTAGGATGAGAAGTATGTATTGCATAATTTCAAAGGTCTCTTTTCACTTATAATGTCCCTTGTGTTTCATAGGATTTGGTGGTTTTTGTATCAATGTTGATTGTACGAGTGATATTCTCATTCTCTCCCTTTTTCCCTTTCTTCTCTTTCTATTCCTTTTAACAGTGGTTATTGCTATTTATATTGCATAACATTATTAACACTAATACAAATTATTACCTTTGTAGTTTGAAGATGCTCAGTCATAACAAGTACCTTAAAATGTTGTTTCTAATGTTATTCTTAAAATCCTTGCTAGAGTACAGTTGATCATGATCTATATGTTATTTTCACTTTATTTTAATAAAACCCCAAACTTGTCAAAGAGGTCCTGGTTCATAGACCTCCGACTACAGAAAGCTTACTTGGTTAAGACTGCAGCCTCAGTGCTCTGAACACCATGCTGGCATTTGCTTTGAGGCCATGCTTCCTGCCAGGTGCTCACAGCAAATAGCTGAGCATGGAAGGCACGCAAGAGCAGCTCTGTCCCCAGGAGACATGGACTCTTCCAAGGACTTTGGCTGAAGACTCTCAGATGGCCTTATTGAACCTTCCTTAGATGGCTCATCTGTCTAAGAGGCTTTCATACAACCTTTCCTCCATTTCTCCTTCACTTAGGTCTTAAAGCTCTCCCAGACATTCTCTGCTTCCTTCCCATTTTCTGCCCACAGGGAGAAATATATCCTTGCACACTGAATGCCATCTTGGCATCTGCTTCTCAGAGGCCTCAGACAAACACAAATCTTAAATAACAGAGATGCACAGATATCCCAATACTTAAAAACTAAAAATTAGAATAAAAATTCCATAAACTTCAGATGTATTGAGATCAAATAAGATAAAAAGATGAAGTGATCCACAAACAGCAAAGGGTTTATGATATTCACGGTTCAAAATGTCCTCCTATTTTTTCTTTATAAAGGAGGAATTTAACATTTAATTCATTTCTACTGCAAGTCCTAAACTTTGCTTGGCACAATATATACACTATCTCATTTAATACTCAAACCAACATCTTTTTGTCAAATAAAGAAAAATTAAAATCAGAGTGGCTAACTCTGAATATACATAACAATAGAGTGGTGGGGGAGTGGAAATTTAAATCTCAGCTGCAAACCCATTCCTAGTCCTTCACTCCACACTACATTTGATATGGTGCTAGGTTGCAAGATCATGGAAATATAATAGCTGCCACATTTTTATATTGTTCTATTTTCCATGGGTTGCCCTAATGCATAGCTGCTAAATGAAAAAAAAATCAAATTAATTGTGATGACTGCATCTATGTCAAACCTAGTTGATTGCAGCATGCCACAGGGACTTGGGCTTTCCTAAATGATTGATTATTTTTTAAATATAAAAAAGATATGCTTGTCAAGTCTGCAGAAGGCAATGTGGGGTTGCTGATATGTAGGGTGATACATGGAGAATGCAAAATGAACTTGATAGGATAAAATGAACTTAAAGCAGCAAGATGAAGTTTAACAGAGAAAACATGTGGCCCTGATTTTAAGTTCAAAAGATAATTTTGTAAGTACAGGATGTAACTGCTCAAAGATGAGACCATTTTTCTTCTGAATATAATATATGGGTTGGTCTTCTGGAATGACAAGAGTTCATGTAAAGGTCCAAGATTTTATATGACCACAGGGTTATATATGAGCCAACGGGGTTACTTGGATACTAAAAAAGAAAATCCACTTTTGGACTGTACTAATTTACATATGGCAATATAAAAGAAAGTTAAACACAAAGATCTGGAGGACGGTCCCTGGTTCTGGGCACCAACTTTAAGAGGAACCTCCATAAACCTCAGTGTTCTGGAAAGCATGCTGAAACAATATCCTAGATTAGGGTTATGATTATCCATGCATTCTACAAACATTTCAGTTTGATGTGCTTGTGCTTGATGATAGGCTAAAAATGTGATCCTTGCACTCAGGAGTTAAAGCTTACAGCAGATGACTTGAATACTTAGTAAAGAGAAAGGAAGACTTAGAGGAAATTGCCTTCAAATACTTGAAGATATTTTGATAGGTAAGTTTTAACTTTTCCAAGCCCGATTCCATTTAGGTTGTTCTCAGAGAAAAGAAGCTGGTCTCCTTCAAAGCTAGTGGGAGATGGCTATGTTCCAGGTCTGTAAGATAATCATCCCTCTTAATCAAGAACTCCCAGATCCTAAACATAAGCATGGCAAATCCTTCTGCAAGCTTGGGCTTGAAGCTTGACTCCCATCTCTCCAGAGGAAGAGTGGTACCTATTGTTCTCTCACCTTCTCTGAACACTGAGCTGGCTGGAAAGAACTTATTTATACTAGAGAAGGAGTGAAGACTTGTCAAGGTCACCCAGCTGGAATCTGACATTCAGCCCTGCTGCATTGCTTCACACTGTCTCACAGCATAATAGGCAATGTGCAACCGAAACTCCTTCTTTCCTATCTCCACCACCTCTTTCCTATAAATGCTGTTTCAACAGGTCTACTGAGCTATTTGCCCTCTTTGCATAACACATATATAAGAGGAAATACATTTTCAAATAAAATTAGGCAATGAAAATTTTGTTGAATGAAATTTCTAGAAACTAAACTATAACTGACAGGTGAAAGTTGCATCCAACAAATTTTCACTGGAATGAAAGAATGTTAGAGATAATGAGAACTGAAATGAATGTTTTCTGAGGTAGGAATCTTTCAGTCACTGGGGTCTTCAAATAGTGATAAGCATGGCATCACTAAAGTATATTATTCAATTTATTTCCACATTGAGTGATTTCCATATGAAAATCACTTTAGGTGGAAAATATTCTACTTGTAAATCTCTAAGTCCCCTTCCAATTCTAATACTTGTTGTTCTAATATTTTGAATGGACAATGCAAAACTGCATCCACACAGTTGTCTCATATGATTAATAAAAGACCAGTAGCTAATCTGTATATTTTCTCAATGACAGTATTTTCTAACTGTAATATTTGTACATTTATGGGACTCCCTCTGCCTTTTAATTTTTAACATTATAAGTGGCATTTAGAGGTATAGTTATACTTACTTTATTACTTCTAAATTATTTATTTTTAGAAGAATGTTATAAATGCATATTGTTTTCATTTATCTGGATTTTGTGGGGTTTTCTTACTTTTATAGTACAAATTAAATTTAGTAAAAGGTTAAATATTCAAACATATGAAGATTTTTTTGAAAGCATGACTGAAACCTATTACTTTTTCCTCATAGAATATTTATTAGCACTATAAAGTGGAAAGACTGTCCTCAAGTGGAAATGTTACAAAACGTGTAAAATTCAAGGTCTTGAAAAATTCCTAACAAGGGGATTTTATTTTTGTACTACCCTAAGAGATAACATACGATGGCAGTATTAAAAATTATAACTATACTTAACATTTACAAAATGTAGCTTATTTGTTTGGTGCCTGAATTTCTCTCTAAATGAATGCTTATTTATTGTAAAATAATAATAATAATCAGCTTCATTAGTTGTTTCCCATTTCTTATCACCAAACAATATAGTTAAAGTACAGATAAAACTAAATCTTCAAACAACCTTGACTAGATTGTAAAAACACTCTGTCCATATGGTGAAAACCTGAAAATGGCTAATTCCAAGTGAGAAAAAGTTATTGTACCTGTGAGACAAATAAGTAATCAAATCTCTGTGAAAAATGAATGAAAAAATTAAAACATACCATCCTTTCTGATCTACATTTCCCCTTTATTTGAAATTTCCTTTACTAAGTTACCTGATTTATATCTCACAAATATTTCAGCAAGGATGCTAAAATCTAACATGCAAAGTTATTGCATCTTTTTCTATTTTTCAAAGCCATTTTTCAAATAACTTAATCTCTTAAAGTTCTAGAATGGAAATTTTTTTCAAATAAAGTAATACAAACATTACTAGGTATCTACTCCCCTAGTATATTTAGTCTCTGAGAGGAATGGTCATATGTACCTAGAACTATTCTTAAATATGGCAGAAATCTGGGAATGCCATCTTTTGAATGAAAATTTACCTTTATAAAACACCTAAACATATGATGCTAATATTTAATAAAAATGCTTCATATAAGAACTCTGAAGACTTGAATAGAGAATGAGATTATGTAAAAATGAATAAATAAATTAATAAATGATAAATTAATAAACATAAAAAGAATTTTAGATTTAAGAATGAAAAATAATGCCTGGGTAAATTATTTTATGTTAATCTATTTTGAGTATCATTACCTAAATTTTAAAAGAATTGTAGACTCTCACATTATCTCAAATCTGAGACTAAAAAAAAATATACTGCAGATGCCTCTCTTATCTAATAAAATCAAGACTAATTTATAATTAGTCCACAATTTACATATATTGATTAGAGCAACAGGTACTCTTTCATTTATAAACCATTGTTATCAAGTACAGCCTGCAATTTCCAGTTTTAGTTAAAGTTGAAGTAAGCCCTTAAAGATATACACAAATAATATGCAAAAACCACCCTAGAAATTACACTAGATTTTAAAATGTGTCTTCCAATCTTTTACTTTTGTCTCATGCACATCTCTGACAGCAGACAACTGCGAGTTTTATCCAAAGAATTAACTTGGTTTTCAGAAAACCAAGTTTTATTCCTAATGCTGCTACTTTACCAATTATATAATATTTGATTAATTACACTAACTTGTTATAGTAAGTACAACTGGCAAAATCAAGTTTTCAAATAAGCACAATGATCTTTTGATAAGCATAGAAATTAAAACAACTCCTTATTGTTGCTCCCTAATTAACAAGGGAAAATGTGAGTGATGTGCTCTAAAATGCAGCTAACTAACTGTGCATGAATGACCTCAGTCAGTGTGAACCACCTTGATTAATCTTGGAAGTCAGTTAAGTGAAGGTATATCAAGAAAGCTCTTTCTATAATTGTGAAATGATAAAATGTTGAGAACATAAAAGGTTGGCAAAATAGCCATTTGACTTGATTTGCATGTGGATGTACTTATATAAATACAAGCTTAGGCTTGTATTTATTGTAGGCTGTACAATAGAAATTGCAGGCTGTACATATACATAACCAGTAATTATCGTTGCCATTTTATAAATGAAATATTAATTGTATATTTTCCATGTAATAATTTGACTCAAACAAGTAATATATCAAAGAAATGGTAAAAGGCCAATTTTCAATGCAAATTCAGAATCTGTTATTGTAATATTTCTGGGTCTTCTAAGACTGCTTTCCTTTGCTTTGGTTTCAAGTCTTTCAGGAAAGTATAGGTAAGTGTGTATCTCATCAACAACAATGACAAGTCTTTCAAAGCTACTTGAACTTAGAAGTTCTCATAAGATATACAGTTGGTAATTGGGGTCATATTGATGAAACATAAACATACTGTGAAAAACAGGGACTTTCTAAATGTTAAATTCCTATATTCTTTTATGAGATCACTTGATTTGGAAGTACTCAGCCAAAAAGATTACCCAAAATGGCATTGGGAATCTTAATGAAAATAAACATATTCTAAAGAGTCTGCCAATTTTATATCTAGTTTTAGGAGATTATTCATGAATGTATTATATCAGAAATAGGTTAGAGATCATAATTATGCTTGCATGTTTATATTAATAAAACTGTTTCTCCTTGGATGATGTTCACCTATCATTTTAAATGTTTGTATACTTTGAGAAAATACACTTGTGTTATAAATAATCTATTTAAGTCTTTTTTACGAAGATAGTAAACATTTTATAACCCAAATATTTATGAAGTATCCACTTGACTTTCATTTTTTAAAATGTTTCATAAACTTGTTGTAAGAAAGTGATGGAGACACGCGACATTATCCACAGTATAAATCCCCTTTGGCCTTCTTTCCACGATAAAGTAAAAAAAAATCTAGAGCAGACATTTAGAGAAAAGTAAAAGATCAAATAGCACATATTTTCCTGTCAGTCTTTGGCATCTATAGGTAGAATGTCAAGTCTGGGATTAAATGTTGAAAAGAAATTAGAGGCTTGTTGGATAGAAATCAGTATTTTCTTTCATTTAGGCCATAATATCACTTTAATTGGTTTCAGGACATATCTTTTAACTATTTATTAATCTTCTGTCTTTGAAATAAAATGGAATCTCACCTTGAAGCATCTGCTAATTTAAGTATATACAACTAATATATACAACTGTATATATTAGATAACCATGTCAACTTAAGGAGGCCCTTAAATGTTCTGAATATACACATTATCGACATACTATATTACAGCTATTGATACAGAACTCACAAAGATTACCAGAATCACTTATATTGAGTTTTACTTAGTAATAGACTTACTTTGAAGAAAAATATTGTTTGTGTCCCAGCACATTTCAACTAGACTATTTTTAAAGTTTGTAAAAGAGTGCTATAAAAGCATCTCTTTATGTGAATCCTAAAGGAGTCACTAAAATTATGATTTCATCCAGAAATAAAAATGCATGGCAAGTGTCACATACAAGTATGGCAAAAAAAATTCATTTCAGTACTGTGAAGCAATGCAAAAACTCACAGACATATATAAATTTAGATCAATAAAACTATTTGCACCACCTCTTTCTTCTTCTTCTAAATTCATTCCAGCTTTGACTTTTTCTCCCTTGCTCATTTTTGTTCAGCCTTTCCCTTTCCAAGAAATATGTATATGAAACCACTTTGGAAAGCAGAGGCTGATAAACATGCAAGGGTTAATATTATCACCTCTTCCATGGAAAGAACTTCTACTATTACCTGAAAATATTTCTTCAATGTTAAAACAATACTCAAGATTTACCTCTTCAAAAAAGATTTGACAGATAAACCAAAGTTATTTAATTCACTCCAGAAAAATTATCTTGCTAAAATCCAGCCTAGTTTATCCATCTATTATTCTTAATGAAAATATTTTATCAATATTTTAAAGCAAAAATCACTCATTCAATAAGGATTTTTGAAAATAGATACCCTTGCTTCACAGCCCTCAATCCAGTTTCACTGTATGTACATCTGCTGAATTGTACATGATCCATATGAAATCTGAATCTCTCCTGCCCTTTCTCACAGAACTAGAAGCCTGGTCCAGTAAAGATTCCTGAATAGTGAATTGCCAGTGATTGGCATTCTACCTACCATGGCATGGAATCTTGATCCAAAGATTTAAGCTAAGTCAGAATCCTCTAGAAAGAGCCAAGTTTCAAATACTAGAGATAACAAATACAAACATAAAATATAACTGGCAAGAGGCAGGCCTGAGATCACATTCACAGAACATGAGATTCATACTAATTAAGAATGAAATCAAGTAATTCTTAAGCTATGAAGAGAAAGACCTATGCCTGGCTGCTAGAAATTTTACATATTAATATTTGCATTTTGTCTTACAGATTTAGGATATGGGATTAGAGAATTGATTATAGAATCAAAAGCATAGGCTCAGTCTTTTTGAAAAACACTCAAACACTGCCAACATGTTATGATCTTCTTATGATTTCTGTGATGAAAAATCTACTTGGCTAACTAATACTAGTAGAAATACTAATAGAATTTTTTCTATTTCAGTACTTCAGCCAATAAAAGCACCAAAAATATGGTACAATATATATACAATATAGTTTGATATAAAGTACCATTAAAAAGAGATTGATTTGTATATGTTCAAATGGAAATCCATGAGATACATAGAGGAAAAAAATGAAAAGATCTTATATGTAGGATTAACCCATGTTTATTAGACATACGATTTACAGAGGGAGTGCCTTCTAAAATGATATTCAAAAAATTGTTAACATTGGGGTATGTTTAATATCATGTTTAATAACATTAATTTGAGTTATTTAAAAAGGAAGTTTTAATTTTTTGCTTCATATATTTGCTTCATATATATTTCATTGTTTATTTCTTATTATATAAATTACTTTTGAATAACTAACTTTTTAAAAAGTTCTTAAAATTCAAAATATATTATTTTATAAATCCTTAAATATTAAATATTAACAAAAATAAGAAATGTCCATGTGCAATTGCTATTGATATATGATAAAGATATAGTACTTAAAATACTGTCTCTTCATTACATGCCATTAGAATGACTGCCAACCACTTTCTGTCCCTGAGACACTTCAGTCAAATAGAATCCTTTTAAGTGAAATTCAAATGCTAACCCATTGGCATGTCTTAAAACTAAAACTACATGATTTGGGAGATAGCTAAGTCCTCAAAGAAGTCAGGTATTGACATCAGTTCCACTCCTAGAATTTACTGAAAAGGAAAGAAAATTCATGCTGTATATAGAAGCTTTGTTCATAGTAGTCTAAAACTTGGAACAGCCCAGATGTACATCAATAGGAGAACTCATAACAAATCAGAGTATGTTTATAAAGTGAACCAGTACTTAGAGAGTAAAACAAAATAAAAATTTACTGATAATTGAATGGATTTTAAAAACCTAATGTGGAACAAAAGAAGCCAAACACAAAAGAATATACACTGCATGATTCCATTTCCACAAAATCCAAGAATGAATAAAAGTAATCTATAATGATAGCAATCATATAGTTATTGCTTAACAGTCATGGGAGGTCCAGATTTACTCAAACAGGGCATGAGGGAACCTTCTGGAATGATGGAAATGTTCCATATCTTTATTTGGGTGGTGGTTAGACATGGCCATATACAGTTGTCAAAACTGATCAAATTGTACAATTTTGACTTGTGCATTTATTGTATGTAAATTATACTTTTGTAAAAAAAATATAAAAATATATAGCTTTAGAAAAAGAAAAATAAAAGTTGAACATAAAACAGAATATATGTACATTATAATGCATCCCTTAGATAACCAATAAAACACATCACTCTTTCCATTGAAACAATTTTAGTCCTATTTCTCCCTATCTTAATTTTGTGACAGTAGACATCATCCTACTCATCACCCTCACCAGTACTATAGCTTCTCCCTTTGTTTTACCTTTTTTTCTGGTGGCATGAGAAGCTCCTAATGATCAGAAGGCAGTCTCAGATTCTCATTCAGTGAACCTATGATTATGTATAAATAAAACCCTAAAAAGATAATAAAATCTTCAAATTAGCAGAAAGCAAAGACATAAAGATGAGAAGCTGCTATTTTATGACATTAGTTGTAAGCATGTAAGCCATAATGTCCATTCCACCCCCAACACCCAGCGTGCACACACACACACACACACACACACAGTCTCACACACACACACACACACACACACACACACACACACACACACAGTCTCTGCTTTTGGATGGACCTGTGAATTTTGGTTGAGTTTTAAATGAAGCAGCACCCTATATATTAATTGTTATTTCATAAAACACAATTGATCTAAGATATTTATCCCAAAATTTATTTTCTCCAAGTTAGAATGTAGCCTCAAATAGATACTTCACTGTTCTGTATAGCCAGCTGCTTCTGAGTTTGAGATAAGAGTAGTGAATCTTATGGGAATCTTCCTATTTGATATGAAGTGATCCCTTCATACAATGGTATGAGATATGCAAAGTTATATAAAAGAAAGCCTGGTTAAGCCTATGATACTTGCAGAGGGATGAAGAACAGGGAAACTAAATCCAATTTCAGAAGTTTCCTGCTATGGTTTAAATATGTCCCCCAAAATTCAAGTATTGGAAACGTAATTCACATTGCAACAGTGTTGGGAGATTGGGACTTTTGAAATGTGTTTGAGTCACAAAGGCTCTGCCCCCGTGAATAGGTTAATGCTGCTATGAAAAGGGCTTGTTGAAGTAAGTCCTCTGTCTTCTGCCTTTCTGCCTGTGAGGTACGGGGTCCCTCCCCTACAAATGTGATGCAACATCATTGCCATCTGAAGGTAGAAACTAAGCCCTTACCAGACACTAGATGCCGGTGCCTTAATCTGGGACTTCCCAGACTCCAGAACTGTGAGAAAATAAATTGATGTTCTTTATAAACTACCCAGTCTCAAGTATATTGTTATAGCACCACAAAATGGACTGGGACAGCTCCCTTAATAATTTAAGGAATTAAGTCCAATCAACTGGCTACCACATAATTGCCTGGTAATAGTTATGGAAGCTCACTGGAGAGCAGCGATTCATTTTTCCCAACTAAAAACTAGTCTGTCAGCCATAGTTGCAGACAAGTCTGGATAAAGGGCAGTCCAATTTGTAAAAAGCATGTGTATTAGCCTCCATCCTTAATGCTGGGACCATTTTCCTCAAAAACCTATTCAAAAAACAGTAAGCTACTTGGAGACAGAGGCTAATAATATCTATATGGTAAGTCATGATGTTCACAATGTGAAGAGCTTTTCTTCATCAGAAACTTTTAAAATAAGTATTCAAATAAAGCACTACTATTCTCTTGACCTGGACCCATTTTAAGAAGTTTATCCACATATCTCTCTTCAAACTGTAATATTTTCACTGTTTCATTCTTGCCCCTTCAAAGTCACTACCCTAACCCCATTAGATCATTAGTCTTTTGCCAGGAATTGGTATATATCCTGATCTCAGGTTTCTCTTTTTCAGGTGAGTTCTTCATCTGGAGAGGAAGGGAAATAATATTCATGTATGGTAAGCTGTTGTAATACATAGTATAATAGGAATCTAAGCAGTGTGCTATGGCAGGAGGACAAGAGAATATTCTAAGTCGGTGATCTGAGAGTACTAACTGGAGAGAGCAGGATGGCTCTTAAGGGGATGGAGAAGATTTTGTAAGAAAACAATGAGAGGAATGAAGGAAGAGTGTAATCTAAAAACATGTTACACAGTGTGGCAGATACATTCTAAAATCTAAGTAGAGATCATTTTGAGTGATAGTTATATTTCTATATATAAATATGTTGTCAGTCATCAGATGAGTTTGACCAGGGAAATGATTCTGTTTGATTGACATTTCAGAAAGTTAATTCTGGTAATATCATGCAGAATGGATTATTAAGGAAGATACTAGAGGAATGGAGATCAGTTTGGAAGAGAAGAAGGAATTAAGACGCCAGGAATGGAAACAAAAATTAGACTTAGATGTGAAGAAAAAATTGTAGATGTAGAATCAATATAACTTGACAGCAAATTAAAGTAGGAGTTGAGAAAAAATAGAGGTAATTCTAAAAAACCTTTCCCTTATTCATCATATCTTCTGGGCCACACAGTAAATCTAAAGTGTAGTAGAGGAGTAGCTCTACTACAAAGCCAGCAAGATTTCAAAAGTATATATAGGTCCCCTATGCCTCAGGAGGAAAGAACTTCATATAATGGAAGGACAGTCACTGTGAGTAATTATGGGAAAAGGCCAGGCCTAATACCAGGTTCACCTTTTGTCTGTGGCTTTTGTACTAATGGAGTATCTGATTCCCTTTCTTCATAATAGTTAAATACCATCACCACCACAGCCTTTTTCCCTGTTTTATTCCTATTGTCTTTGTTTCTCAATGGATACATGCTGTATCCCTTCCTTCCAGCACTGATTGTTTGCATATTTGTTTTTATACAATTATCTAATAATCCTGATCTACTTTTCACCATCCTAACCCTTTGGAGCCATCTCCAAATATTCCAAGTGAGGATGGCCTGGTTCTCCACATTAACTACTAAGCTGCCGAAGACTGAACACAATTCTTCGTGGCCTTCTGTGGATTAATCACTAACATCATACTTTTCCATAGTGGGTTCTCTAGCCCTGATGGTGCTCTACAATTCTGCTGGTTTCCTGCCATTTCCATTTCTTTAACTTAGCTTTTCACTCCCTCTTTTAGACCTAGCCTGTCTTCTCTGCAGTCAGAATACAAGGTGCTGAAGTATTACTGCCACCCACTAATGCTAATACAGAAGCCAACGGCTAATATAGTGAAACAAGAGGAAGATTACTGGTTATAAGTGTTTCTGAGTTAATTATTAGTCACCTAATCTTAAGTTTTCAGAAATAGGCAATATATTTACACACAATTTGTCCTTACATCTTTGCTTTCTCTTACTGTGTAAAGAAATTTACTCTGGAGAAACATTGCCTTCAGCACTAGCATGGATGGATCAATGTAAAGCCAAATCAAATCTTGTATTATGTGAGATTTAAGGCTATCTGTATGAAATTTCTTTTGAAATATTGATTAATATTTGTATTGTTAACTTTCTCTATGAATTTTTCTAAAATTAAAATTGACTTGTATTAATGAACAGTTTCCCAAATTCAAAAAGTCATTATATAATAGTGTTAAAAAATAGTCTAATCATTTTGACTACCTGAATCTCAGTTTGCAGGAGAGATTGGACAAGTTAGATTTTAAAGACTCTGATTGTTTTAGAACACCCTCAACATATGAAGATAATTTACTCATGTATGTATATTTAATGACATTCTGCATTACTCCTCTGCCTCTGACCCACCTTCCTGCCTCCCTTTTCAAAATTAAAAAAACAAACAAACAGGGGCGGGTATATACATACATAATGAGTGGGATGTGCACCATCTGGGGGATGGTCATGATGGAGACTCAGACTTTTGGGGGGAGGGGGGGAAATGGGCATTTATTGAAACCTTAAAATCTGTACTCCCATAATATGCCGAAATAAAAATAAATAAATAAATAAACAAACAAAAAAAACCAAGCAAACAAATAAAAAAACTTCATGGGAACTGTATTTTAGGTTAGGAGTACCTGTCCATGACTTCTTTTTATATAAAATGATTTTCATTTAATTTTTGCATGCATAATATTAATAACATCTACTGATTGAGTTAATATTCAGGAATAATTCAAAAAAGTAAATTCTTACCTTTATCAAGTTAGAAATCCAGTGTAATTTTCTCTGCCTCTACATCCATAGTACTTTATAATGATAATTAATATTCTTTATAAAGAGGTGGCCACAAATGTTCCATGCCACAAATCAGATCACGGGCCTTTTTCACATCTATAGAACTAATTTAGAAGAAATGAGATATGTTTGGGGTAAGACTTTAAAAAAACAGTAAGCATAATATCCTATCATGTTCAATTATTTCAAGAATGTTTACCTCCTGCTGTGTAAAACCTAATAACAATTTAGTTTTGCTTGGGGCAGTATGGGGAGTGCTTATTTGTTTAAGCTTCATTTAAAATATACCCTATAGTACAAAATGCCATATCATAGATATTGTGGTTCATTAACTCAAGGCCACATCATACTAAAAAAGAAACATCACTTTTCAATTAACCTATAGATTTTAGATATCTGTCCAAAACTCATTTACCATTCAGGATAATTACATGCTTTTAGCATCTTTATTTTTATTTAGTTTTGGTTTAGTGAAAATTCATTTCTCAATGGCCTTTACCCTTTCCTCGAACTGCTGCGGACATAAGCCATTTTGCTTTAACAATTCTTCCCATATGCATTCTCCCACATATGCTTGTTGAAAGCTTTAGTGGTATCTAAATTAACTTGGCAGAAATAAAGAGAGACTCCATTTGGGGCAACACATCCTATGGGGCACTGGTTTGAAGGAGGCAAATTGAAAATGAAAAGAGATTTAGTGTTACAAGGACGAAGGCAGAAAAATATTTGAAAATGGCATAGTTTAAAAATGTAATAACGTATGTTTATTTATAATGTCTGGAGAATGCCATGGTTTGCTTAATTGAAAATTGTGGGTAATTCAAGGATACATATGCCATACATGGATTACTGATTTTCAAAGTGCAATGTGATAAATTACATTTAGCTTTAAAAGTTGAGTTTACCAAGATTTAAACATTGATGACTCAGACGGTCCTTCATTGTTTGTATATCCTTGGCCTGCCAAAATATACTCCCTCCCTCTCTCACAAAAAAGAACGGATCTTTGTTTTTATTCATCCCCAGGAGACACAATGTGCCTTGCAACAAAGAGGAAGGGTTGGTTAGTGGGAAACAATTGTGTTTTAAAAAATATTTGTTCTTTATTCCCACTGTCCATTGGAAAATGCTGTATGTGACTGTTCAGGAGCAATCAAGACATGGGCAAGAGACATCAGAAAGTGCCCATGTAAAAATACTTTAGTCCACAGCCATTCTGTTCCACTCATTCTACCAAATGGAGATCCATTAAAGTATGGAGATTTTTGTTTTTTTGTTTTTTGTTTTTTGTTTTTTTTGAGACAGAATCTTGTTTTGTTGCCTTGGGTAGAGTGCACTGACATCATTTTAGTAGATGTAAGCACTGTTGTCTTTCACTTTAGGTTTATTGTTTGATACAGTAGAAGGAAAAAATAAGAAGTCAAAGTTAGGGAAATGGAACAGGAAGAAGAAAGGAGTGAAAATATTGCAATTATGTCTTGATTTATATCCATTCAAACATAATTAAGCACTGCTATGTTACAGACATTTCACAGAATTCTTATGAAATAAAATATTAAGGAATTCAAATCTAAAAGAGGAAAAAGGCATTTAAGCAAATAATCATAATGTATTATCATTAGTGTACACAGAGAAGAATGCAGAACATACTAAGGGAAGAAATAGATAGTGAAGAAGGATATAGTAGATTTTACTATAAGGAGGAAGTTGTCAAGAATGTCCATGTGTAGGAGATAAAATTTGATGTATACTTAAAAGTACTTCAAGGTTGAAGAATAACCAATGTGAATTATGTATGAAAGATGCAGAAGTTACTATGTATAGCCAGTATAGCCAGTAGTCCACAGAGATGCAACAATCCACCAGAATCTAGGGGCACTTGTTTTTATGTCTTCTCTTTCTTTTTTAGGATACATAGTGAATTACCCTCAAGATTGAATATCCAATTTACAGTTTTAATCTATTCAAGATTATCAGTATTTGTGTAATAGAGACCCTTTGTCTAGATACTTTGAACAATTTCATAATTTTATAACTACCCCATTGAAATAGGTATATTTTGAAAATATTCACTGTTTAGTAAATCATACCACTATGGAAGTCCTAGCATTAAGATTACAAAAGAAAGTTTCTTGCCCCAAGAGCTAAGTAGTATCAACTGCTTAGAACAAAAAAGTCAATGAACAGATCTAATTTGCAGACCATGATTCTGAAAACAGGCATGGTCAAGTGATTTTTGATGACTTTGGGGAGCAGAAGGCTGGGGTATGTTACCCAAGATAGAGTGTAGAGGACATTCACAAGTGCAATCATAGCATACTGTAGTCTTGAATTGGAGAACTGAAGTGACCCTTCTACCTCAGGCTTCTGAGTAGCTGGGACTATAGGCATGAATCACCACACCCGATTTGGTAAAGTGTTTTATATATTCGTCCTTTATATGTTAAAAGGAAGAGTGGCTAACATAAACTGAAGTCTGAATGTAAACCTTAGGTAGACAGAATTTAGTATGATATGAAGAAAGTAATAACATGACAGAAAATGTAAGAGGGAACCCCTTCCGAAGGTCAAGGAGAGGATTAAAGGGAAAAAACAAAATATTGACTGGAATTGTATGTGGTTGCTTGTTTTTTAAATTTGTTTATGTGTTTATTTAACAACATTTATTCAGTGCCTACTAGGTATCAGCCATCATTCTAGGTTTTATGAGTACAGCATTGAATATAAAGCCTCTATCCAAATGGCAAAGCTCTTGGGAGAAGGGTGTTTTAAGAAAAATTCAGATATGTTTAAGGGAATCATGAAGGAGTAGCTTTCTTTAAATTTAATTTTATTTTATCATATTATGGGGGTACATATATTGTTAGGGTTACATATATTGCCACTGCCATTCGTCCCCCCCACTCCCTGCTTTACCAAAATATCGAGTGTGTCCTACACCCAGGTGGTGCGCATCACACCTATTTTGTAAGTATAAATTCTTCTCCTCATCCCCCCTCCCATCTGTCCACCACCCAATAAAAGTTTGTTTGTTTGTTTTCTTTTTTTTTTTTTTTGACCTTTGGGTTACATTGTATATCTTTGCCTTTCCCTAGGAAGGGTTAGAGGTATTCCCTGCCCCCTAACAATGCTCGTCACAACCCTAAGATGTGTATCTCCCCCTCCCCCAAACCCTAGTGGGTACTATCACCATTTGAGCACCATAGTTTTAATCAGTCAGTATCAATTTGATGGAGGAGTAGCTTTTTAATTCCCAGATTTAAAAATAAAAAAATTACAAATACCCTTAGTTAAGAACTGCATCTAACTTTACAAAACAAAATATTAGAAATGGTTGCAATATGATCTGAAATAAAGAAAAGCTCAGGATATCATCCTGGTTAGAAAAAACTTTCCTCTCAGAAACAGAGAGGAAATATGGAAAGCCCTTATTTTAACTCACACCAAATGGAAATACAAGATAAAATACTTGGTTTTAAGTTTGTTTGTTTAATTTGGTTCCAGAAGTTTTTTTAATAGCTAAATTTGAAAGCAAGAAATTTTTAAAAAATGGCAGTAGAAACAAAGAAGAAAAATAGCCATAAACATGAATGGCAAATAAGGCAAATGGCACATGGGCACCATAAAGGAATGTATCTAAGAAATAGGACAAGAACTGAAATTGAATAATGTGTGACTCTGGAACAAATTTCTCAACATAAATCCAGGAATGTTCTATAAAATGAGGAACTAAAAAATTCCTTCTATTATCCCAAGTGTATGAGAAATAAGCATTGGCCATAGATAGGTAAAGATAATCACCTGTGAAACTTTGAACTTCATGCCTGTAAATATTGGAATTAGAAATTTGGACTAAAACAAGTTAAATTGTTTATGAAAATTGGACTAAAACAAGTTAAACCCATAAATCAAATGCAAAGCTGCCACATAAAGGACCACAATAACTCAGAATACATGTAATTCATGTGGAAAAACAACTCATTCTGATAAGATCACTGTCCAACATTACAAAACATGAAAGGAAAACAAAGGTTATGAGAGTGTTCAAGTAAAAACAATAGAATTATGATGATATAACTTAAGAAATTAAAGTAGTTTGAGAGTAAAATATGTCAAAAAGTTTAAATAGATGAAGTAAGCAATATAAGCAATAAAGAAAACAGAAGTTTTTGAAACACATCTACCTCTTCAAAATATACAAAACTTATAGAAATAAAGACATCAATAAAAAAAACTACAGACCACTATCCCTCATGAACCTAGATGCAAAAATTTTCAAGAACATATTAGCAAACCAAATCCAACAGCACATCAAAAAGACAATTCACTATGATCAAGCGAGTTTCACCCCAGAGATGCAAGGATGGTTCAACATATACAAATTAACAAATATCATTCACCACATAAACAGAATTAAAAATAAAAACTATAAGATCATCTCAGTAGATACAGAAAAAGCATGTGACAAAATCCAGCACCCTTTTATGATAAAACCCTCAAAACATTAGTCATGGCAGAAACATACCACAGAATAATAAAAGCCATATATGACAGACTCATGGCAAACATCATAGTGAATTGGGAAAAGTTGAAAACATTTTCCTTAAAGCAAGAGCAAGAAAAGGATGTCCACTGTCACCACTTCTATTCAACATAATACTGGACATCCTAGCAAGAACAATCAAGTAAGAGAAGGAAATAAAGGGCACTAAAATCAGAAGAGAGGAGGTCACATATCCCTGGATACGATCTTATATCCAGAAAATCCTTATGATTCCTCCAAAAAGGCTCCTCTAATTGTTAAATTCAGTAAAGTCTCAGGTTAAAAAATTAATGCACACAATCAGTAGCACTTCTACACACTAATAACAGTAAAGCTGAGACTCAAATCAAGGACTCAATACCATTTATGATAGTTGCAAAGAAAATAAAATACCTAGGGATATGCTTAACCAAGGAGGTGAAAGACCTCTACAAGGAGAGCTGTAAATCACTGAGGAAGGAAATCATAGAGGATGTAAACAAATGGAAAAAACATATCATGTTCATGGATTAGCAGAATCAACATTGTTAAAATGTCTATATTACACAAAGTGATTTACAGGTTCAATGCAATCCCCAACTAAAATACCAATGTCATTTTCTGCAGATCTAGACAAAATAATTCTATGCTTCATATAGAACCAGAAAAGAGCCAAATAGCCAAAACAACCTTAAGCAGAAGAAATAATTGGGAGCCATCACTTTACCAGACTTCACGCTATACTACAAGGCTATAGCAACCAAAACAGAATGGTTTTAACACCAAAATAGAGACATAGATCTGTGAAGCAGAACAGAGAACCCAAATATAAAACTATCCTCATATTACCTCATTTGATCTTTGACAAAGCAGAAAACCATATACACTGGGGGAAAGAATTCATATTCAATAAATAGTGCTGTGAAAATTGTATAGCCACATGTAGAAGATTGAAACAGGATCTTTAGCTCTTACCATTCACAAAAATTAATTCTTGATGTATAATAGATTTAAACCTAATAAATGAAACTATAATGATTCTAGAAGAATATGTTAGAAAAAGTCTTCTAGGATATCAGCCTAGGCAAAGAATTTATGATGAAGATACTAATGATAATCACACTAAAAGCAAAAATTAATTAATGGGGCTTGATTAAATCAGAAAGCTTCTGCACAGCCAAGGAAATGATCAATAGGGGGAATAGACAACCTACAGAATAGAAGAAAATCTTTGCATGCTATACATCTGATAAAGGGTTAATAACCAGAATCTACAAAAAAATTCAAGCAAATCAGCAAGAAAAAAATATCAAACAACCCCATTAAAAAGTGAACAAAAGACATAAACAGATGCTTTTCAAAAGAAGATAGACTAATGACTATATGAAAAAAGGTTCAGTGCCTCTAATTATCAGGGAAATGCAAATCAAAACCACAATGATATATCACCTAACTCCTGTGAGAATGGCTTTTATCAAAAAGTTCCAAAACAACGGATGCTGACATGGATGCAGAGAGAAAGGAGCACTTATACACTCTTGATGGGACTGCAAACTAGTACAACCTCTATGGAAAATAGTATGAAGATTCCGCAAAGAACTAAAAGTAGACCTACCATTTGATCCAGCAATCCCACTACTGGGTATTTACCCAAAGGAAAAAAAAGCCCTTTTATCAAAAAACACACACACACACACAAAAAAAAAATCACTTGCACTTGACCATTTACTGCAGCACAATTCAAAATAGCAAAAATGCGGAATCAACCCAAGTGTCCATCAATTCATGAATAGATTAATAAAATGTGGTATATGTATATCAGAGAGTACTACTCAGTTATTAAAAAAAAAGAAGTAATGCCTTTTGTAACAACGTAGATGGAACTGTCAACCATTCTCTAAGTGAAACATCACAAGAATGGAAAAACAAATACCACATGGACTCCCTATTAAATTAGAACTAATCGATCAGCACTTATGTGCACATATAGAAATAAAACTCAGTGGTAAACAAGCAGGTGGGAGAGGGGAGGATAGGATGGATGAAATCATACCTAACCGGTGCAATGTACACTATCTGGGTAATGGGCACACTTTAGACTTTGACTTAAACTATACAACAACAATTCATATAACCAAAACATGTGTACCCATATAATATTCTGAAATAAAAATAAATAAATAAATAAAGTGCTCAATATCCTTTTATTCTCTGTAGAGGGGGAAATATCAATTAAAATTTTACATTGAAAGTCAAGAATGCATATAGTAATCACTTAAAAATGCTAAAAGAGTGGAAATAATATAAGAGTAGCTAATAGAGAGGGAAATTGAATAATTAAAATTATTAATCAATTAATCCAAAAAAGGACATGAAAGAAACATAAAACAGCTGGGACAAACACAAAGAATTGAAAAAGACATAACTTAAAACTAAATATATCAGCAATAACACTTAACATAAGTAGATTATATGATCCAATTAATTAAAATTGTCATATTGAATAAACACACGCACACACAAGCAACTAAATGCTGCATACAAAGAAACAGCTAATACATAAAGATATGAAATGCTGAAAGGAAGATGATGAGAAAAAGTGTCAGGCAAATGTTAAAGGAAATCTAATGCAGCTTTACTGATTTCATAGAAAGAAGGCAGAAAACATTGCTAGTTATAAAGAGTTATACTTTATAATCATAAAATGATTCAATTCACCAAGATAAAAATCTTTCATTTGGAAATTTTACCTTGTACATTTCTTATTTTTCTTTCCTGTCTTCAACATCTTCTAGCCCTAACCTCTCACATATATAAACCTACTTCGTGGTAAGAAAGTATAATTAGCTTTAGATGTCACCTGCCATTTTTTAATAGCTCAGAATAAGGTGTATCAACTATATAAACGCAACTTTCTGAGTTCAGGTATGAAGCTTGGGCCATTTATCTCCATTCCTGGCATTCTCCTTTTGTTTAGAAAAACCAGGCCTAAAACTTTTGGTGACCCTGTTCATGGTATTATGATTCTCTGAATTCTTGGCCTAAAATATGACAAATTATACATCAGAAACTCAAAGAAGTTGTACAGCTGTTTCTCTTTGCTATTCCACACCATCCACAGTTCATCAGCCTAATGGGGAGATGTTCCTTTCTTTAAATTGTTTTCCAGCTGTGACAAAAAGATAATCCTATGTGAACAACAAACTATAAAGAATGATAGAATTAATTGTAAAGTTGAAAAATAAACATACAGAACAAAGTGATTTTGATAAATATTATACATTAATATTATCCATGGAAATATTATGCATTTAAGCTATGTAAAATATGAAAAATAATTTTACACATCTAAGCCAAGATTTCTGTCATAAATTGATAAAGGAAGTGATTCTGGGAAGAGTGAATTGGTGTGCATATTCCCAATTCCTCCCCAGTTGAATTAGCTACTGCTTCACAAGTTCCCTCCAGACCAAATATTATTTTGGAGAATGTGTCATACCACATTAAGCCTTACTGAACTATGTTGTGAAACTCTTTCCAGTTCAATAGTTAAGGGTCAGTGAATGTCTTGGCAAGAATGGATGAGAGTGAGGGAAAGGTCACATTATATTCAGTGAATATTTTTCAATCAGTCCTCTGAGGAACAAAACCAAACCAAACAAATGGTCCCTTTTTTTTTTTTTTATAAATATCCCACTCACAAAATATAATAAGGTTTCTCTGTTCCTTTTGATTATTAATGATCTCCCTTTCTTCATAAGGGTACCTTCTACTCACTATGTGGTGAGAGACAAAAGCTGGCAGGGAGAGAAGAGAGGAGGAGAGAAAACCTTCCAAGGAATGATAACATGCACATCTAAAGATGCTTAATGAAGAAGAACAGCTATTGAAAGGAGCATTGTAGCAGTCTAAATTACTAGCTATACTGGGAGTGAAGCCTTCTATGGCTTCTTTTGTTTTATGGGACATTTCTTCCAGAATAACATCATCTCTACCCATGGATTTACCTTGTCTCTGCATGTTGATTGTTTTCCCAAACTCCAAACTTCAATCTCCACAATTTTAAAAATCTTCTCTTCAGATATGTCTTCAAAACTCCAGAACTCAATTTTATAACCCAGGCATCTAATAGGCAATATTGATTCCTTTAGTCTCTTTCATCATAAAAAGAGGATCAGTCAAATAGAAAATGATGTTAGTTTGTTTTGTGAAGCCTGATAGAGATGTAGTACTCAGTCTACATGTAATATATCCTATTGGGGAAATAATTTGTTAGCAAATGTGCAGTTCCTTAAGGAAAACATCTGAAATAATATTGCTTTACATTGGAACATTACACTGCTGATTTTCTTTAGGAGCTGATTTTCTATAAATCTAGTCAAAACAAAGTTAGGATGGTATTACTCACAGCTTAAAACATTAGATGTCCTCATGTAAAACAGATGGAAATGAATGGGTGTCAGGTCAGAAGGAGGATAAATATTAGCAAATTAAAAAGCAGAAACTGTTGTATTGTTTTTCTTGTTTGTAATAAGCAAAATATTTCATCAACTTTTGTAATTTGATTTTGATAAGTACTGTCTGAAAAATACTGGCTTCTAAAGTATCACACTGATTTTTTTTTTCTACAGTCATAAATTTGTCAATCAAGCACTAAATCTTTTCAGTGATGAGAGGATTAAGAAGCCTAGAAGTCATAATAAATGAGAAGTTTTTAGTGAATTTCACTTCAATTATTCTTCATTATGAAAATAGCTTCTGAAATATTTTTTAGCTTCTGGGTTTCCTCAGTCTTGTCAGACGAAAAGGTTAAATGGAATCAGATTCTGCTTACAGGGAATATATCAGCGTCCTGGAAAAAATTCATACTGTTATGAATAGGATAAAGAAGTTGAACAGAATAAAATGTGAAAATAACTATGTTTGACTAATGAATTAATTGACCAAGGTAGCTATTGGTGTCTCAACTTAATAAAATGTTGAGATTTTTGGGGAAGTCTGGCATTTAGTCTCATTTTTTTCTCACTGAGTGATTTCATACATTCCAATGATTGAAACTGTGAAGTACATATGTTAATGACTATCCAAATCCCTAATCCAATTACTCCATAGTGTTCAGTATTTATGAATCACAATATCTTTTTTTAATGTCTCCCAGTCACTCTAACCTCAATAGATTTCATGTTGAACTCATAATTCTTTCTCTTTTGAAATCTTTTTATTCTCCCATATTCAGCAATTGCCTGTTTATATGTATCTTCTACTAAATTATAAACTCATTGAGGGAAAAATCTTTGTGCCCTTATTTGTTTTATCTTTGTGTGTATCCATTACTAGAACATTGAGAAAATAAATGACATTCTAAATGATAGTCAAGAACCAATTTAATTCTATAACCTCAAATTCATCATAGCAATAATTTAGCATATTTCTTCTGATGCATCCATTTATTTGAAGTTTTGTTGTTTGCTTGTTTTCTTAATCATTGTTTTACTAAGCCCAGGTTAGGATACGTTAAAGTGAGGTAAACACTGACAGTGGTTTTATGCATATCGCTGTTAAAGTAGACTAATTTTGACAGCATCTTTGTCAAACTGGAAGAGATCTGTAGCCTGGAAATCTAAAATTAAAGACATAACTGGCAGGTAGGGATCAAGACAATGAAAGGATTGGGACTCCTCTGGAGCAAGTAGCCTTAAGAGTAAGAACAATAGCCAAATTCAAATGTTACAAGATATAAATTCAGCATTTAAGAACTAATTGGTATGTAAGCAAGGGTGAATCTCCTATAGAGAAGTATTTTATCTATGAGATGAGGCCTTCTGTGGCATCAGAGAACTATAAGTACTATATCTTCTGAGTGAAGAAAACATCTGTTTATATTTTAACTATCACTAGTTTTATCAAGAGAAATTCTTTAATAGCTTCTTCCTACTAAGACATGTTGTGCTTTATATAAAATATACTTTCATCATTATGTCCCATGATTGAGGGCAGTTGACATACAATACATAAACATCTATCATAGGAAGTATATACCACTTAAAAAGTATAATTTTTGCCAGAGGAGTTGACCACTGAAAACTTTTAAATACAACCTTTTTTGAGATATGATCCAATAACATCATATTTGCAAGTATAAAAAACTTTTTCCCCTGGGAAAAATAGCATTTTGTAAATTACTATAAATGGGAGAAATATTAATTATAATAAAATAAAATCTTACTATTCAATGTTTTTTAATATTTTTAATATTTATTTATCAACTACAGCTGTTATCCTTTTCTAACATGCTACATTTTCATGACTGATGTAAGGACCTTTCATGAAAGTGAAACTTTGCAAAGGATATACAGCCAATTCCCCATTTTCTATGTACAAATATTCCCCAATTCCCCAAGGATTTGAAATATATCATATATTTAATGTTTTCCTTTCCTAGACTTATATTTAATTATAGGTTCAATCATCTTTTAAAATGTTCTTGATTTTGTTCAGGGTATATGTTGGAGTAAATAGATACTTGTTCACATATTTTTAAAAACCAATGTACTTCATGTACTAGTACTTTTATCACACACAAATAATTGCAGCTAATAAAATAAGGTGATGGAGGCAGGGAAACAATCTAACATTAACATTTTTCTAAAAGCGTACAAAAAGTCCTGGGAAGCATTCCATACATTTGCCCCAGGAAAAGATATTATAATTTGAAATGTTATCTCATAACTCTAACTTTAATATTGCATGGGCTATACATTTTTATTTTTTAAGTGTAGAAATAAAATTAAAAGGTGTTTTTTTCTTTTAAAGAACATATAATTGAAAATGCATTTTAGCAGAACAGCAACTTAATTTATAGGCACTCTGAAAGGGGACCACTGGGATTTTAAAAACAACATGCTAAATACCTACTAACCCAAACTAGAACTACACTTATGGGTGAATGTCTTTAACTCTCTCAAGAAATAGATATCATATTTAATATGCTGTGCATCTTCAATGGAAAAAGCTTAGTTTGAGAATTAGTAAAACAATTTTTATGAGGTATTTAGTCTTCACATATCCATTTGGAAAATAGTAACAAAAATCTGACCAAAATTTTCCTTTACAAAGTGAATAATATTTTAAAAATTAATTGTTCTTCTATAATTTTTTCTTTTTAAAAACCACTATATACTAAGACTATACTTTCAGGGATCATTTCTATAGTCCGTTACTAGAGAAGTTTCTCTGAACGTGTAGAGTACCGGAAACCACGAGGAGGAGGCGCAGTGTTCTCTCCTGAGCGTGAAGCCGGCTCTTGGTGTTGCTTCGCTGCAACTGCCACTTGCCATTGATGATCGTTCTTCTCTCCCTTTATGGGGGAGTGAGAGGGAGAGGACGCAGTCTGAGTGGTTTTTTTCATAAAAAAAAAAAAAACCACTATATACTTCGTAAAATTACATAAAAATAAATGAACTATTATTTTTTAACAAAACCTATATAACAATATAATAAATATGAATTATAAAAATTAATTTCTACATGACTAGAAACTTGCTGTTTCATTGAAACCTTGTTGTTTCAATATTATAAAATTAATTTATAAAGTCTTGAGGAAACAAAAAGTCCAAGAAAAAGAATTCCCTATCAACTTGCCCTGAGCTTTCCCAGGTACCATGTAATATCAATTTTATAAGGGCTCCAAATTTATAAGGGCTAAGGAGAAAAGAAGTACATTTAAAGATAACACATAGCAGAACCAAAATTAGGATCATAATAATGTGTGTGACTAATAGTATCCAACTAATAATAACTGATTCAGCTCCAAAATGAACTTCCCAATAGACTATTGTTATTGAAAATCTCTCCAGTAGTATTTTATTTTAGGGGGATAAAGACTGGGTCAAATGCCTTAAGAAGTACTACATTAAATGATTAAAGATGTAATATTCACTTAGAATGAGAGGGAGTCTTGGATTCTCATAAGAAGAAAAGAGAGGAATTGGATCCTGGTACAAGGTTTCTGTCCTATGCCAGAGATCAGTTGGTTCCCCTGCCCAAAGAGGGATCCTCTAGAAGGGTAGTTAGGGAGTCATGTAAATGAACATATAATTACAGGGGTGAACTTTAGAAGACAAGGATCACTGCAGCAGTTGATAAAATCAGGCATTTGTAGGCTGGTAAATGTAATTGTTATAGGCAACATGACCTCAGTCACCAGTCTGGGTTACAAGTTAAGGCTTAAGTAGTGGGATAGAGTTTTAGGGTTGACTGGTAAGATCAAGACTAGGAAATAGAGCTTCCCAGCTCCTAAATTTGAACTTCTGCTCTAAAGCCGAGAAAATAGAGTATCTAGTAAATTAAAGAGTTTAGCTTAAAGTAGAAGTTGAATTTTATGACTTACACTAACATGGGTGTCAGGCGTAGTATAAGAGAGTCATATAATTTGCGATAACATAGATGTTTGTGCCTCAGTTCTAATGAGTCACATGAAAGCTTATCTGCTACAAGTAAAGTACCAGATCCCATGTGTTGCTGTGTATTATTTCTAAGCCAACAGATATAAATATACCAGCTGCTAGTGTTTCATAGCAAGTTAAATAATCTCTCTAAGCCTTAACATCTCCCTTTGTAAATATAAAATAGTAAAATCTATCTTTCAAGTTTCAGTGAGGACTATTCAATGGCACTCAACAAATGTTAGCTCTAAATTGGCCAGGCATAGGCAATAGAAAACAATTCCTGACTTAAAGGAGGACTGTCTGGGGGCCGGAGCTTGATTAAGCTGCAGCTGATTGATATGGGGTATATCAATGGATCTATCTAGTTGGAAGAAGCTGAGGAATGCAATAGCAAGAAACCTCAGAGCAGGCTGATAATTATTCGTTGCTAGTTCCTTACTATGAAGCAATGTATTACTTCCTCTTCAACTGAGAGATAAGATCTGATGGTGTAGTGCATAGAGTGTGGTATTGGAGAACTTGAAATACATGAACCCAGAGAATAGCAGAGGCTCGAATCAAGAAAGGTTGAAATTGCTGAAAAGTGGGGTTTGAAGATAAAGTATGGAATGTGACTAGGTCACATACCAAAAAGATATAGAAAGATAGTCTAAATTTCTACTTACAATCATGGAGTTCTCTGGAAGGGAGACATTATCTGACAGAAAGCTAAAAAAAAGTCAATTCCATTAATACTCAACAAAGTTTATCAAACATATACCATAGGCAAACCATGGTGTAAGTGTATGGAGAGTATATAAAGGACCCATTTTACCTTAGCCAAAATTGTCAAGGGCTAAAAGAGAAATTTCTCTTCTGTAACTACCAGACTGGGAAATGAAACTGGGTAAATGTTAAAGTACTTTGCCACACTAGGTCATATGAGACATATGAACCAAGCTGCTAGGGTCCCATAAAATGCATTGGCTGAGAACAAGGAGAATAAAATGAAATGTTTTGGAAAAGAAATGGTAATAATAGGATGTATGAGAAAAGAAACTATGTATGGAAGAGAGGAGAGAGCCTAAAGAAGACAAAGTGTAATGGAGGATTAAAAATTTAAATAAATATATATGTATATTGCTTGAATGTATAAAAGTTAATTAAAATTATATAAAAATTTATATTATAAATGTGTGCAGTTATATTACTCCCTCTAGGATAAGTAAATTTATTTTTTAAAGGAGCATTAGGGAGCTATGGTTAATTCTTTGCATAAATCCCATATTCATATAATCCAAAAGAATTAAAATCTGGCCTGTCTTTTGATTATGTACAAATATTTTAATTAATGAACAAAGTTGTTATAAAAACAGGGAAATATTTATATCATATATTATATCATATATCATGAAGTCTTTCTTAGGCCATTCTCTTAATTCAAAGGGTAAAAATCAGAAATCCATGTTTTCTCAGCCAATGTGTTTGACACCCACAAACTTTACTATCCTGTAAAACTAACATTTTACAAGATTCATCCTTTTCTTAGATGCATTACACATTATCTCTGTCCTTCTTTCTCCTAATAAATGGTTTTAGGTCACAATCAGGCATCAAATTAATTAAAAGGTGAGTTAACATCCCAACAACACAATTTTATAACTTTTCCAGTGACTGCTTGGACGTGCTGAGAGTCCTAAAAGGTTACTTTTCCTCCTACATACTTTAAAGTGTCTTGTGTGTGTTATCACAACACTATCAGTATCATGAATTCAAGATTTGTTTGCTTTAGTGAAGTACATACTTTGTAATGCTCTGAAGTATCTTAGAAATATTATTGAAGATTTTAGTTCCTTCAGACTTTCAGAATGACATGTACCTTGGCTGAACTTTGAAATAAATTCTACATTTATCACTCTTTTACTACATCCTTTTATTTTTGTTGGTTTCTCTTACAAGTATGATTTCACTTTGATCTTTCCATACTTTGTATCCCCATTGAAATTTATAGAGTTTGAGACTTGATTTCTTTTTTCCTATAAAATACCCTTGACAACTTAGTGCCACAGTATTTCTCTTCCACATGAACAAAAGGTAACTCATTCCAGGTATCTGGTCCTGATTTGTTTGTTCTAAATTTAAAAACAAATCAAAATTTTAAAAGTTTCTTTAAAACTTTCTAAGTGAAGCCATTTACCAAGAATATAAGTAAAACTACAATTTAAATGTTCATTAATGTATCCTAGAAGTTCTGGACTTTCAACACCAAGAGATTTAGTAATGAGTAATATTATTTTTTTCTTCACATTGAGGTACTTATTATAAAGTCAACAATTACTGTTTTCCTCTATTCCAACCCATTATCCTCAACAACCTCTATATACCCCAGCTCACTCTCCATACACAAGGATAATTTATAGTGAGAGGAAATGGATTATTTGACTTTCAGATTCCCTCCAACTGGTAATCTATTTCTAATCTCAGTGATGGCTTGCATGTACTAAGTTACCTCTTTCTTTTTGATTCCTTCCTTTCTTTCCCTCCTTTTCTCCCTCCATTGTTTCCTTCCTTCTTGCCTTCCTTCCCTCTCTCCCTTATTAAATGTTTATTTATCTTCTACTATGTTGTAGTCTCTAGGCTAAGTGCTGGTAATGTAGAAATGCAGCCCATGAAGCCCCACATCTGAAAAGTTCAGCAGGAATCACAGGCTATGGGGTAAGAGTTGGCAGAGGCTGATATGACAGCACATGGGAGGGGAATCTTTACCAGAACTGCTTGCAGCTTTGGCAGCTTTCTGGTAGAATCCATCAGCAGTCAATGGCAGTAATCTCATCAGTGCTCACGGTTACTAGTAGGCTTCTAGTGATCACTTTTTACAGCAGTAGTAGCTTAGAGCAATTACTCTGATGCTCACTGAAGGGTCTCCCAATGACTTGTAGTGACCTTCATCACTACACTGATCTAAAATAATCTTCTATAGGATAGCCTATGACAGTATTCCTGGTGACCTTTGTAGTGGAAAACATGATCTTAATCAGCTCCTTTAAGAAGAGTTACTTTGAGCACTTATTCAAAGCACAGGATAGCATTACAGAAGCACATCACTCTGAAACCAAACAGTCACATCTGAAGGATTTACCTAAAATACCCTTCATTAGGCCCTTGATCTAGGATGAATTTTCATAGTACAAAAGAATTTCTAATAATTGTGTTGCAGCACACAAAGTTTAAAAAATAAATCACATAGGGTGCTACTCATCTCTGTATTCTGGAAGGAATGCTGCTAAACCTTATATGCCCAACTGAGTATTTAAAAAGTTGAGCCCCAAAGAATTCAAGACCCTTTAGCAATTGCATGTGGTAGGCAGAGATTTGGATTGTGTGGGGAATTTGGAATTGTCTATGGAAGCAAATACTGACTAAACGTGTGTTACAATGCTACCTTTCAAATAAATACATAGCAAGAGTAATGCTTCTCAGAAAGTGCTAAGAGAAAAACTGAAGATGAGACAGAAAGGAATAAAGTGTCATGTAATATATTCAACAATAAAAATAATAGCAACCATTTAGTACCCACATCACTAAACTCTGTATATGGATTATCTTATTCAAATCTCAAAAAATCCTTATGAGTCTAAAAAATTCACTATGGCCATTTGGCAATGGAAAACCAACGCTTAGAATGGAATAATGGTAAGAATGATATGATATTTATAAATTTTTATGCAAATGTACTGGCAATGGGATTATGCCTGTTCAACTAGGCTATTAGACAAAAGTCTCAAATTTTTTCATGTGCCATTAGCTTCAAGAGTAGATAAAAAATATTTTCCATAACATCCTTTGATATTTCATTTTTACAAAATTATAGAATGTGGTCCACAAACTTTTACTGTTGTGTGGTAAAATAAACAAAGTGCGAGCAAGATATTAGAAATATGTATAGCAATGTGATGTCACTTCCAAATCTATCTAATTATTTATCATAATTAATTTTATCGCTTTTTTACAAAACTGTTCATAATGGTTTGCGAAGTTAAAACAACAACAAAGAATCTGCTCCACAGATAATTTGAGAGGTACAATCTTAATTGAGTTATGCATAAAAGCTAAACTTTAATTGAGAACCTCATAACTCAAGTGCTAACTTATATACACAGGACTCACATAAGTGAGATGTTTTCTTTGATATTTCAAGGGAAAATTAAAATATACCTTAAACATGTAAGCCATGTTATTTTTATTAGTTTCTACATATGCAGTATGAAGAAATTAGAAACTTTTTTTAGGTTTCTTCTCACTCTCTAGTGTAATGATTTTAGAATTCTATAGAATGTAAGATAGAAGAAAAGGTTCTTGAAATCTGGTTCATTGGAAAAGCTCACAGTAATTCCTGAGAGTTCTTAAAAACAATATATTTGCCACATTTATAATATTAACTTATTTCTTTTAGATATGGCATGGATTGTTTTTCACATAAAGCTTCTCTATGGTATTATGAGAATGAGAATGAATGTTATACTTATTATAATCACTATGGTATTTTGTTGATTTCAGGTGAAATTTAAGTTAGTAGCCTATATGTGATACAATTGTACATTCACAAACCAGGTTTAAAATTCCTGATCTTTCTCATAGTTCACACTCTTCTCCCTTTAAGCCTGAGGTTACCTAATACTCCATCCAATGTATGTTGTCTACCACAAAAATTTAGAGAATATAATGTGACCATGTTTCATTTATTCTTGGAATATAAATTGCTGGATGCCAGGTACAAGAATAATTAAAACAAATACTTTCCCAACTGATAGGGAGAGGTCCTGAAAAATTCAAAGTAGGAAAATTCACTCTTAAAGAGATTAAAAATACAGTTGCTAAATCCTGTACCGTTATAAACTTTATATATATGGGAGTATGATAAGTGACCAAAGCCATCACTATCTCCACTTAAAATGCTATATATTATTTAAGAAAAAACAAAAACATAGGATACAAAATTAATGACATTTTACTCATCTTAAGATACTGAATTCCAATTTATTTTCTTCCATTTTACCACACCTTACTTAACTTTCCAAAATTCCCTCTCCTGCAATTTTAATGACCTACATATAGTTTTAATTTTTTCACAGAAAACACACATTTTATTCTTTGGCTGATTGTCTACCAAGAAGTTCAATGCCTGATTTGTGATTCAAATGCATTAATTCTTGCTTTCCCACTTTGCCCTTCTACCAACTCCATCTACATGTTTCAGTTTTCCTCTCTCAAATGTCACAAAGTTGCAAATATAGACCAAGTTTACTTTTTGTTATCTTCCTTCAGTCTTTCAAAAACATTGTATAAACCTCTAGTTTTTCTATGCTGTCAAATTTTCAGATCCTATTGTTTTATATTTAATAATTTCCAATTTCTTCTTGTTTTGATCATCTCCATATATAGTGATTCACAATTTACACAATATGTAGATACAAAACCAGAACTCTTTCATTCATCAAATAGGCATAAAGAAGAAAACACTCTACTGAATGTTTGTGCCTTCCCCAAATTCGTATGTTGAAGCCTAACCCCAGTATGCTGATATCTGAATATGGAGTCTTTGGAGGTAATTAGGTCATCTTGACTGAGATTAGTGTCCTTATGGGAAGACACATGAGACAGCTTGCTCCTCAACTCTCCACTACCAACATGTGAGGGCATAAGAAGAAGACATCCATCTGCAAACCAGAAAAAGGGTCAAGTTTCCAATGTTTAGAACTGTGAGAAATACATGTTTGAAGTTCAAGCCACCTAAGTTACAGTATTCTGTTATAGCAGTCCAAACTAAGACACTTTCATGCATAATAATTCATATAAGAACCATATTTAAAGAGAGATTATCTAACCTTCTTTAGTAATAATAATATTTATAGAATAATAGATAAATTTTGATTGTATCTATTCTCTTGATAGGCTCCCAGATAAAATTTATTAATTGCAAATGTTATTAGAAGGCCAACTACAACATAGCACTACTTATTTCATATAACATAATAGACTGTGGAAAAAATTATCTATAGGGAGTTTTATTTCTATTTCACAGGGTCTTTTGGTGACCAAAATAATTGACAAATTCCAGTCTGATCATGAAAATTGGCTAGGATAGTCTAATATATTTATATATGCATAACCTGGCCTACATTGCTATCTATAAATACGTAGCTAAGTCCCCAAGCTAAATCTGTAGTAGTTGGCATGGAATTATTTTGGAATTTACATATGTATACTCCCACACTAAGAGCTACTGAGTGATTGAGAAGAGGCATTAATATATTGCCAGATAAAAATCTTATGTCTCATCATATTTTATTCCTTCATATATATATATATATATATGAATATATATACACACACACTTCAGAAAAGTTTTAAACTTCTATTTTAAAAAGACTGTCACATTACTATTATTTAATAATTGTTGAGAAATTTAATTATAGCCCAAGCATTTTATGATGGAAAGTATCTGGTATCAGTAAGTGTTTATGAAAACAAATGGAGTCATGTTGATAGAAAACATTTACTGATGCAGAAGGATCCAAAATTTTCAACTATGGAAGCATAATTAAATTAAGCATATTGAATAGTTTTATATACTAGACAGTAATTTCTAGCACTGGAACACATTAAGAGGAATAGCTAGCTCACTGTCCATTTTTTCAAAGGACATTAAAGTGACAGAAATCCTGAAACACAACTTGGCTCCTCCTTAGATTGTAATGAAACAGACCTACAAGCACTCAGATATTTATTTAAGAGTAATTGTATCCTTTGTTTCAAACTATAATTTTTGTCCCATCCTTGAGCAGACTGGATGGAAAGACCTTCTTTACAAACAAAAGAAGATAATTTTAAAATAAAAAATTTAATTTATGATTAATATTATTTTTATTTATTCCTTATACTAGCACAAATTTTTGACTAAGTGAATAATTGACTGATGATTTTTAGTCTTGGAAACAACAAGGATATACAGAGGTTAAACAAATAAAAGATGAAAATGAATACTTCAATGCAGTTAGAAAATTCTTTGGCCCAAGCATATATATTGGCCAGATGTTGACCAGCTTGATGGCCCCTCTATTATGTAAGATTGGTACAATTAACCACTCATTGACTTAACAATTGGATTGATATATCAGGGTGAGGATGGAGTTGGGTCTATGTCTCAAAGTTACTTATCTATTAACCATTGTGGTCATTTTTGCAATTGAAGGACAGTTACGGAATAAGAAAACATCATCTGGCATGCCTAGATTGGAATGTAGTGAGCTTTGGTTTATATTTTAAGCAACAAACCATTTGGTTAACATCATGCCCAGTATTTTTGTTCACTATTAAATTGGTTGCTTATATAAATATTCCTATTAATGCTTCAAAGTTTGTTGTTGGTGATGGTAATGGTGATAGCTTGCTTTTTCTATTATGGAGACAGTGTCTCAATCTGTTGTGCAGGCTAGAGTGCCATGGCATCAGCCTAGCTCACAGCAACCTCCAACTCCTGGGCTCAAGTGACCTTCCTACCTCAGCCTCAGGAGTAACAGGGACTACAAGCGCAAGCCATCATACCCGGATAAGTTTTCCTATTTTTAGTAGAGACGGTCTCACTCTCGTTCAGGCTGGTCTCAAACTCATGAGCTCAAGCGATCCTCCCACCTTGACCTCCCAGAGTGCTAGGATTACAAGCATGAGCCACCGTACCCAGCCATAGCTTGCTTTTTCTACCCAATATTACTGTCATGTGCTAAAATCCCTTAGTAGAAACAATTACAAGTTGAATAAATAGACTTTTAAGTTGCAAAACATTCCTCAGCTGAGGCTATTTAATACAGATTTAAGCAGGCTGGCTTTCTAACCTGTCTAAGGATAAATAATGTTTCAATGGGTATAAAACATGTGTTTTGGCGAAAAAGAAATATTTCAGCAATGAGGTTGGCAAGTTTGGGTCATGATGCCTAGTAGTCACAGTTTAAATTTGTTTAAGGTTTATTCAGTATGTCCAGTTGCTGTGCTTGATTTTGTGGAATTCTAGTTTGGGTTGCAAAGTGAATTATGTTTCCATTGCTAGTCACAGAAGACATGGGACAATGCACCTTATCATGGATGGAGTGAGACCTAAGGATGTCCCTTCTCCAGAGGTAAAATATGATCCTATCATAGGTAAAAATTCCGAAAATTGTGGATAAATGTAGGGAGAAGAAGCAAAAGAAACTTAGGGAAGCCCTCTGATCTTTCAAAGTAGAAAGAAGTCAAATTTAAATTTCTACAATGCTCTTTAATAACCCAATGCCTTTATTCTCAAATGCAGTGGTCAAAATGAGAAAAAAAAATGCAGAAAGAATCCAGCTGCGGTATTCATTTTTAGCCCAAAATAAATAATCATTGAGCAGAAGTTTCTTTTCCCCACAGTACTGGCTTTCAACATATATACACTTATAATGAAGAGCACGTGAGAGAAGCCTTGGTGTAGCCATAGAGCTCAAGCCAACACTTCTGTGGTTCTGGATTCTGATCCAGTGGCCACTGTTGACTGCTCACACAATCATATGTAAAAAAAAAAAAAAAAAGACTAAAAACCACTTCTTTACCTTATAGAATCTTGTTTTCATAAAAGCTGTGGCATCTCATAAGCAACAATTACTTAAAATATCTTATGGTTTTACATAGTTAACCTTACCCAAACCATGACAACCTTACCCCAGCCCTCAGCAATTGTTTACATTTAAGTCCAAGACATTTAACAGGGGGTGTAAAGTTTATGATAGCTTGGCTATTACTCTAGTCCTTCTGTAATAGCTGCGTCATTTCTCTAGTCAGAATTAAATAATTTAAGTGACATCAGATAACATCAAAGGCCTCAAAGACATTAGCCACCTCTCCTAAATATAATATATTACCAGGTTTATATTCCTTCATCTAGGTCCTTTTAATAAATATTTATCAGGAAGCTTTTATGTGCCAAGACTCAAGTTAGATGTTGGTGATAAAGTAGTGAAGAAATAGATCTTTTGACCTCAACGCCCATAATAGCTCATGCATGCGTACGTACGGGTATGTGGTGTGTGTGTATGTCTCACTTTGGACTGATAATAGTTAAATAATCATACAGACAATATATCATTACAAGCCATGGAAAGTGCTTTGAAGGAAAAGTAAAATGTACAATGAATGATTATAATATCTCATTTAAATCTGTGTACTTCCAAAGTTCTCGCAACCACATACTTTTGTATTAGGGTCATCTTGAATTGACTCAGTGCAATTTTAACTTAGGCAACTTTTGTCTCATTCACTTCTCTATTTTTTGTTAGGTAGTTTCTTGCATCTTTTGCTAATGTCCAATGTATATGTTACTCATAGTCTCTCATCCCCATGTGACATGGGGCCTGGATATGAGTTCACACCCTTGACTCCCTCAATTAATGGAGGCCCCTCTCCCTTTCCTGCTACTGGCATTGGTGATAGCAGTTTTAGTCATAGATGTGATGAATTTGCTAACTACTTGTTAGCAATGCCTTAGTTCTTTAAAAGTGGTGATAAAATTAACTTCAGGAAGCACAGAGGCTGGAGGGAAATATTTCTGGCAAAATGAGATCTTAATGTTCCTTTCAAAATAACAGGTCAGAGGAAGTTGGCAATTCTGGTCCCGATTTCAGCCAACCTTAAACTAATGAATTGCTCTTTTCTATGTAATCTTAGCATCATACCACTAAGAAACTCAATTTTCTTTGGTTTATTATCACTTTCATCAAGCATTTTTTTTTCCATTTAAACCAAAGAAGGCCCATTTCACAAGAACATTTATGTGTAGTTCTTTCCTCTTGAAGAAAATTATTTTTGCCTGTCTTCATTGTGATTTGCAACTTTAGCATTTAAAAGATGAGTGTTGGAAGTTGGATGACTCAAAGAACCTTTATCAATCACCTGGTTTTCCATTCTAATTTATATTCTAAACCATGATGCCTGTAATCCAGGCTTTCTTATCAGTGGATGTGACACCTTAGAAAGATATATTGTGCTGATTTTCTTTTTCTCATTTGAAACATGGGGATATTTCACCAATGATTTCCATAATTATAATCACTTTCAAATATAGTAGCCTATGTTCTATAACACATGAGAAAGACTTTTTACTCTGGGTTCCTATTACAAAGCTTAATGTATAAATTCCTATACACATAAATCTAAAATTGAATGTAGATTTTGTGATAATTATAACTAAGATTAGTACATATAGAAATTGTTTAGGGAATTGTTAGAGGCAAGGACCCTCAAAGACCCTCAACTCCCCTATGACTTGTCCTACGCACAAACTTCGCCCTGGAAAATTCCAGCTATAGCTCCGAGAAGAATGCAGTCCATGACGTGCTGACCACAGAATGCTCCAGGATGTGTTGACTGCAAATGTTCCGGTTGGAGATGAGTAATCAGTCAAAAACAAGATACTGATAAGACACTGATTAGGGCTAATCAACCCAGACCCAAGCCTCATCATCACTACTCTATTTTTTGTTTTGACTTCCTTGTTTTTGTATGCCTATAAAACCTACTAAAAATCTAAGTAAAGCAGACCTTGACAACCATTTGCTTGGTCTCGTTTCTTTCTCTCGCTCATCTCTTTCAGGCACGGTCCCCCTCGCCCCCGCGAGTAACAGAAGGTCCCTCGGGCCAGGACAAGTGGCGCCCAACGTGGGGCTCGAGGTACGGACCTTTGTCAGGTGACGCCACGGAGCGCTCTTCGGCCGAAGGAAACCCTACAGAGACCCTCGTTCTGCCGCTCACAGAGTCGACAGTCTGGTGAGTAAATTTTTACATTGTCACCCCATTGAGATGGGCCATTCATTGTCTAAGGAGGCCGTTTTTATTAAGGATCTGAAGGCCTCACTCAGAGAGAGAGGAATTAGAGTTAAGAAAAAGGACTTAGTAAAATTTTTTGTGTTCATTGATCGTGCTTGTCCTTGGTTTATTATTGGTGGACCTGAGATTCACTCACACAAATGGCAAAAAGTAGGTAGAGATTTAAACGATTTACTTCTAAGTCAGGGCCCAGATGCCGTCCCTGGATCTGTTTTTTCGTACTGGGAACTAATCAGAGATATTGTTGAAGGGGCAGATTCAGACCCCAATAAAAAGCAGCTGCTCTCAGTAGCAGAATTCTGCCTCCGACCCGTGTCGCGGTCCGCTTCAAAAACGTCTTTAGAAGCAGCCGAAGGGTCGGCCCCCCCCTGATAATCCTAAAAGATCAACATGCCCTTCCCCTTGCCCCTCAGTTTGTATTAATATGCCCTCTCCAGACCCATCGGTTGAGCTCCAGACATCTAAAGATGAGCCCTTGCTTAGTAGACCAGACACCAAGGCCCTCTACCCTCCTTTACCCGAGGTTACGGCTCCTCATGCATTTAATTACCCGGTATTCAAAAAACAATCCCCCCGAGAGTCCCTCGACCCCGCCGAAGAGGCTGCCCTCGGAGAGGAAGCGGTCCAATATTACGATCCCAAATGGCCGCCTCCTTACACGCCCCAGATTTACGCACCTTCGTTAATACCTCCCCTTACAATGCCCTTACTTTTGCGTAGCAAAGAAGACTTAAGTCGAAGGGTTACGCAATTAAAGGATGTTTTACAACTTCAAAAAGAGTTTGCCCAGCTTTCCAAAGACTTGTCCTCCCTCCAAGATACGCTTAAAGATTCGGTTTTCATTAGCCACCCACGTCATGAGACCGCCCAGTCTCACGTCACCTTACATAAGAAATCCTTAAAATCCTCCCATAAAGCCCTAGCATTCCCGGTAGTTACCAGGTCTAATAGGCGAGGAGACCTTGCCGCCCCTTCTTCGAGCCAGTCCCCGCCCCAAGATTCAGATAATGAGGATACGGAAGGGAGAGAAAAGGAAAGTGATAGTGATGACCCCCCAGAGGAGGCAGTCCCGGGGCCCACTGCAGAGCCTACTGAGTTCCGCAGACTAAAACTTAAGACTTTAAAAGAATTAAATTCTGCTGTTAGGACGTATGGGCCCAATGCACCCTTTACCTACTCCCTCCTAGAGGCGGCTACCTGCTCCCGGGAGAATGGACCAAGCTGGTTCAGGCAGTCCTTTCACGCAGACAGTTCCTCTCGTGGAAAGCCGATTTTCTCGACCGCTGTCAAACTACGGCTACTAATAATTTAAAAAACCCCAATTCTGCCTCTTGGACCCTTGAAAAACTTAGCGGACAAGGGAAGTTTGCCACTGAACAGCCTCAAAGGGGACTCCCGATTGGGCTTTTGTCTCAGACCGCCGCAGCCGCTTTTGGCGCCTGGCGAACACTTCCCTCTATGGGATCTGTTCTCACTCCCCTGACAAAAATTACCCAGGGAGCTCAGGAGGGCTTTAGTGAATTTGTGGGCAGGCTTTTAGAGTCTGCTGAACAAACCCTCGGGCACGAGAATGAGAATGATAGGCTTATTAAACAATTGGCCTATGAAAATGCTAACAGTGCTTGCAGGGCCATCCTCAGGGGCAAACTTAAAAATAAAGACCTTAATGACATGATTAGAATGTGTAATGATGCTGACCCCTTCGCCCATAAGGTGTCGCAGGCTGTGCAGCTTGCGGTCGGGGCTGCCATTCAAGGCACTGCGGCACAAAAAGGCTGTTTTAAGTGTGGTCAGCCAGGACACTTTGCGAAGCAATGCCCCTTAGCCACCTCCTCTGCTGCCCCTAACCTCAGTGGACCACCAGGCAGGCCAACTTGGCCCCCCTCCATCTGTCCTCACTGCAAGAGGGGATACTATTGGGCTAGTGAGTGCCGTTCTAAGACCGATGCCCTTGGAAATCCCTTGCCACCCCTTTCGGGAAACGGCCTGAGGGGCCAGCCCCGGGCCCCTTGCCCTATTCAATTTCAGTCAGCCTCGGGGAACAGCCGACAAGAGGATCCCCAGCCCCTAGACTCCTCCGAGCGACCACAGGGAGCGCAGGAGTGGACTTGTGTGCCTCCTCCGACACAATATTAAAACCCTGAAGATGGTGTTCAAATTTTGCCTACTGGCTCATTTGGACCCCCACCAGTTAACATGTTCTTTTTTATTCTGGGCCGAGCCTCCTCCACCCTTGCAGGGCTCATAGTCCACCCCTCCATAGTAGATAGCGACTTTACCAGGGAGATTAACATCTTAGCCAGTGCGCTCACCGGCCCTGTGTGTGTCTCTAAGGGACAGCACTTAGCTCAGGCGTTGCCCTTGCCCCTTAATACATCCTTCCCAGCCATCGCCCCTAACCGAGGTGCTTCCTGCCCTGGCTCTTCTGATCTTTATTGGGTCCAAGCTATCACCAAAAAACGACCCACCCTGCGGTTAAAGTTAGATGGTAAACTTTTTGAAGGCCTTCTTGATTCTGGCGCCGATTCCACAGTTATTGCCCAGGACGCCTGGCCTCAATCATGGCCACTGCAGCCTTCCCTTACGCACTTACAAGGTATAGGACAGTCTAATAATACTCTTCAGAGCTCAAAAATTTTAACATGGGAAGACCCTGAGGGAAACAAAGGCACCACCCAACCCTTTGTAGTCCCAAACCTGCCTGTTAACTTATGGGGGCGTGATATTCTTGCACAAATGAATGTCATTATGTGCAGCCCCAATGAAGTTGTAGCCAGCCAAATGCTTAAACAGGGATTCCTCCCAGGACAAGGTTTAGGCAAAGAGGGTCAGGGATTAAGAGCACCCTTAACCACCCTCCCTAAGTCAGACAGATCAGGACTAGGGTTCAAAGAACATTTTTTGTAAGGGCCATTGATCCCCCTGCACTTCAGGCAGATAAAATCACTTGGAAAAGTGACTCACCTGTCTGGATCGATCAGTGGACCCTCCCGTCTAACAAGCTAGCTGCAGCTACAGCGTTGGTGCAGGAACAATTAGCTGCCGGACACATAGAGCCCTCTACTTCACCATGGAACACCCCCATTTTTGTCATTCAAAAAAGGACTGGTTGGGCCGGGCGCGGTGGCTCACGCCTGTAATCCTAGCACTCTGGGAGGCCGAGGCGGGCGGATTGCTCAAGGTCAGGAGTTCAAAACCAGCCTGAGCGAGACCCCGTCTCTACCATAAAAATAGAAAGAAATTAATTGGCCAACTAATATATATAATATAAAAATCAGCCGGGCATGGTGGCTCGTGCCTGTAGTCCCAGCTACTCGGGAGGCTGAGGCAGGAGGATCGCTTGAGCCCAGGAGTTTGAGGTTGCTGTGAGCTAGGATGACGCCACAGCACTCACTCTAGCCTGGGCAAGAAAGCGAGACTCTGTCTCAAAAAAAAAACAAAAACAAAAAAGGACTGGCAAGTGGCGGCTACTACAAGACTTGCGGGCTGTTAATCAAACAATGGTTCCCATGGGGGCACTCCAGCCTGGTTTGCCTTCGCCCGTAGCTATCCCCAGAGGCTACTATAAGATAGTCATTGACCTGAAAGACTGCTTTTTCTCCATACCATTGCACCCAGATGACTGTAAGCGCTTCGCCTTCAGTCTTCCGGTAGTAAACTGTATAGGACCCTCCCCGCGTTTCCAGTGGCGAGTATTGCCTTAAGGCATGGCCAACAGCCCTACCCTTTGCCAAAAATATGTAGCTCAGACAATTGATTCTTTTAGAATTCAACATCCTCAACTATATATAATTCATTATATGGATGACATTCTTTTAGCCGGAGCGACGAGGCAACCTTACATCAAGTTACTATGCAGGTTGTCTCGGCCTTACAAGCTCGAGGCCTCCGCCTGTCCCCCGAAAAGATTCAGGTCTGTCCCCCTCACCTGTTCCTAGGTTTTGAATTATTCCCCAATAAGGTCCTCTCCCAAAAAGTACAGATCAGGAAAGACTCTCTTCAATGCCTTAACGATTTTCAGCGTCTTCTAGGAGACATTAATTGGCTTCGCCCATATTTAAAACTCACCACAGGACAGTTAAAACCCCTATTTGACATCCTGCAGGGAGATACTGACCCAACCTCTCCCCGCTCCCTAACTAAAGAAGGGCAGCAAGCACTCGATTTAGTCGAGCAGGCCATAAATGCCCAGGCCATTGGCTACTTCTCTGATTCCCCCTTATACTTCATTGTCCTCCCCACCCCCTTTTCGCCCACAGGACTCTTTTGGCAGGGCAAGCCTCTTTTTTGGGTTCACCTATCGGCTTCCTCCCCTAAAGTCCTTCCCACCTACCCTTACTTAGTAGCTAAAATTATTCGATTGGGGCGAGAAAACTCCCTTAAGCTCTTTGGAAAGGATCCAGATATCATAATACTCCCTTACAATGCTTCCCAAATTCAGTGGCTAATACAGACTGATGATGACTGGGCAGTTAACTGTACGTCTTTCCAGGGCAAACTAGATAATCATTACCCCCATGATAAACTAATTCAGTTCCTCTATCGGACACCTGTAATATTTCCCAAAAAAACAAGAGTCTCCCCCATTCCAGGAGCCGTCTTAGTCTTTACCGACGGATCCTTCTCAGGCACCGTGGTCTACAGCATTAATGGCCAGGTCCGCAGTTTTCCCACCAGATTCTCCTCTGCTCAACTGGTTGAATTAGCAGCCTTAATCGCAGTCTTCAAATACATAGATCAGTCACCATTTAACTTGTATACTGATAGTTCTTATGTTGCTCATGCTGTTGCCACTTTAGAAACTGTGCCTCATATTCGGCCCTCCAACAATACCACTCAAATGTTCCAGCAACTACAAGAACTCATTCACTCCCGTTCTGCGCCCTTTTTTATAGGCCATATTCGTGCCCACACTGGCCTTCCTGGGCCTCTAGTAGCTGGAAATAATCTTGTTGATCAGGCGACTCGCGTTGCAGGCGCTGTTCGCAATATCACTGTTGATCCTGTCTGCGCTGCACACCAGGCTCATGATTTACACCATCTCAACGCCCATACCCTCAGGCTTAAATTCTCCATTACTAAAGAACAGGCCAGAGAAATCGTCCGCCAATGCAGGGCTTGTTTTACCCTTCTCCCTGAGCCACACCTAGGAGTCAACCCTTGCGGCCTGATCCCTGGGGAGCTCTGGCAGATGGATGTCACTCATTACCCCCCTTTCGGAAAGCTTAAATATATACATGTCTCTATAGATACTTGCAGTTGATTTATCTTTGCTTCCCTACAAACAGGCGAGGCCACCCGCCACGTTATCAGCCATGTTATAGCCTGTCTCACCTCCCTCCCTCAGCCTAAAATTATTAAGACTGACAATGGCCCGGGGTATATCAGCTCCAATTTCAAAAGTTTTTGTGCTCAGTTAGGCATCAAGCATATTACAGGCATTCCATACAACCCTCAGGGCCAAGGTATTGTAGAGAGAGCTCATCAGACGTTAAAAAATATGCTCTCCAAACTACAATCGGGAGGAGGAATTTTGTACCCTTTAACAGGTAATTCCAAAACCCTGCTTAATCATGCCCTGTTCATTTTAAACTTTCTCACCTTTGACACTGCCGGTAAAACGGCCGCCGACCGCCTTTGGCACCCATCCACCACAGATACTTATGCACAGGCCTTATGGAAAGAGCCGCTTACAGGCAAGTGGCTGGGGCCTGACCCTGTCCTCATATGGGGAAAAGGACATGCCTGCATCTATGATACCCAGGCAGGAAATGCCAGATGGCTACCAGAGAGAGCGATTAAGTTATATAACCCACCCAGGGAATCCCCTGAGAAGAATTCTTAATTCTGTTCTCTTCCAGAACTACAATGACTCCCCGAAAAAAGGTGCTACCTCTCCTATGCCTGATTCTAGTAGTGACCAAGAGCACCATCGCAACTAACATCCATCAGATCTACAACTATACATGGCAGTCACAGGTAGACGCAGCCACACAAAAATCGGTCTCCGTGTTTTACCAACGGCTAGAACAAAGAGGCTCCAGAGAAGACCTCCATACAGAGTCTCCCCATTCAGCCACAGAGGGTTTAAATTTCTCAGACCTTGCCTCAGACATGGAACGCAGTTGGTTCCAAAGGCTGTGGAGATGCCCATGACGGGATTATCGCGATGCCGTGTACCAGGTGCACACCCCGCCAGCTGTGAGGTAACTCCATGACGGGAATATTGTAGGTCCATGCCCGGGGGCACACTTCATAATCAGAAGTGCCGGAGCTGGATGCCACCTACATAGCCTAAGACAGAGGCCTCACCTTCACATTAATTGCCAGATCTTATGTTTGGGGTGCTAGTCGCGGAAGCACATCGCGTAGCCTAAGACAGGCTCTCCACCAACTTATATAAACCTCCCTCATATTAATAAAGAGAGGGGGAGATGTTAGAGGCAAGGACCCTCAAAGACCCTCAACTCCCCTATGACTTGTCCTACGCACGAACTTCGCCCTGGAAAATTCCAGCTATAGCTCCGAGAAGAATGCAGTCCATGACATGCTGACCACAGAATGCTCCAGGATGTGTTGACTGCAAATGTTCCGGTTGGAGATGAGTAATCAGTCAAAAACAAGATACTGATAAGACACTGATTAGGGCTAATCAACCCAGACCCAAGCCTCATCATCACTACTCTATTTTTTGTTTTGACTTCCTTGTTTTTGTATGCCTATAAAACCTACTAAAAATCTAAGTAAAGCAGACCTTGACAACCATTTGCTTGGTCTCGTTTCTTTCTCTCGCTCATCTCTTTCAGGCACGGTCCCCCTCGCCCCTGCGAGTAACAGAAGGTCCCGCGGGCCGGGACAGGGAATCTGGAATATTTATAAGTTAAAAAAGGTTACTTTTGGCTTAGAAGGGAAAAAAATCTCTCCTTTATATATGTTTCTGATGTTGGATGGTCTCCCTTCAGCCAAGAGTTTCTTGAGATTAAAGCTTGAGAATATATGACTATAGAATTGTTTTTCTAACATCCATTATTTATTGTACAAGTAGACATCTGTATAATTATATAAATAAGACCATTATGTTTCCTTGTTTGGGGGTGAGGGAAGAATGGCAAGGTAGGGTGGTGAGAAAGGTTTCTAAGATTAAATGCCAAATAATATGTTAAAGCTAGAACCCAAAATCCAATTAATGTTCAAAGTAGAGTTAGTATATTTTATTTTTCAATCCACTTACATTCTCAAAGCCAAGGTATTTATTAAGGCATTCTGCCATAATTAGGGGATTTATATGAAAGAATTTAATAAGTCCAGTTTTTGGTTCTGAATGTAAACCTCTTTCCTATACTAATGGCTTTTAATAAAGCCTGAATGTCTTATATAAATGTAGTATCTTCTATATGGTAGTAAAATCAAAGGGAAGGCACAGATTAAAATTTTTGTTTTCTGATGTAGTTATAATTAGTGTCAGAAAATTGTAGTGTTCAAAAGTTATTCCTTTAAAAATTATAGTTTTGTTAAGAATAACAAGAAGCTTAGGGCTCTGGACAGTGTACAACTCTCAGGAAAGACAGGGCCCAATTTTGGTCAAAAGTAAGGAGAATGCAAGAACCATAGAAATGGAAACCTCATTATTTTGCCTAAAATGGATCTCTATTATGATCTAACAAATATTCATTGCTGATAATTGCTTAGGGAAGAAGAGTTCTTAAAATTTTTTCTGTTTGGTTTATATTTTCATTTTATAACTTATGCAACCAAAAATTTGGAAATATATTTAATAATAATTTTCTTAATTTTATATAATTAGGAATGTTTTTGAAAATATTTGAATTTCAAAGCCCAAGACTGAAAGTACTATTCAAGTCAAAAATAAAACAAAATTAATATCTACTTGTGCACTTAAGCACTTGGACTAGAAGACTAAATAACACTTTGTGGGTTGTCTTGAGAAGCTGATAGTTTTGAGAGTAGAACTGACACAGATATTCCAACAAGATATTTTGAGTCTTAAATTTGAGTATGATATATAGGAAAGATCCTTGCTTAGCCTTTCATAGCTATGTGATTTTATATAAATTCCTTAAATCTCAGTTTCTTTGTGCCTAAAATTGGGGTGGTAATAGTACTATCTACCTCATGGGTTTGTCATGAGGATGAAATTGGTTAAGAAAGTACTAAGATGGTGCGTGGTATAAAAAATTATTCAATAAATGTATCAACTGGTTCTTCTCAAATCACAGTTTCTATAAAACAGCATGGTGCCAGGCACTTAAAATGCATTCAATAAATATTAGTGAGTATTATTATTTATTGTGGAAACATAGAATTGGAACTCTGTGTTAAGATTGAAGTCAAGATCTCTTGCTTTAGTTAAATTTACCAGATAAATATTTAGTAAGCAATCATTTGGCCTGTGATGTAGCCATTATATTTTAATATGATTTCATTATGAAAATTGAGGCTCCTTTAGAAAGTCTTGGTTGGTTTATTGATCTGTCATGGTAAATAAGTACTGTCTATGGAATATAAATATGACCAAAAAGGAATGGAGCATTTGTGTGTGTGTTATTAAAATGATAGTTATTAAAAATGTAATTGTAGTTGTACAAATACTGGTTACAACACTCAAAACATCTCACTCACATTGAGAACTAAAACCAGTGAGCAAGAATAGATGGAAAATAGTGGATGCCTTTGCAGAGAGCTTTGCTATGAATCTCCCACTTACGGGAAGCTTCCCCATACTTCAAGCCTAATGAAAGGGGCTGATGTCAGAATCGCACCTGATTAATATAAAGAGCAAAGGATGGACTGGCTAGCTGCTGATGAATGAAGAAAGAAGTGACTGCTTCCTTGGGGTTGTCTTACATTCCCAGCCTTAGTTGAAAGGATTCCTGAAGCTTACCCATAGCCGAGATGTGAGTCAGGTGTTAAGAGAGAACCAGAGCAAGGCTGTCTTAGACTCTGCCTATTAAAAGCACCTAAAAGCACATCTTATATTTTCCTGGTTAGAGCTGGAACCCATACTACTAAGTGAAGTATCCCAAGAATGGAAAAACAAGCACCAGATATATTCTCCAGCAAACTGGTATTAACTGAGTAGCACCTAAGTGGACACATAGGTACTACAGTAATAGGGTATTGGGCAGGTGGGAGGAGGGAGGGGGGCGGGTATATACATACATAATGAGTGAGATGTGCACCATCTGGGGGATGGTCATGATGGAGACTCAGACTTTTGGGGGGAGGGGGGAAATGGGCATTTATTGAAACCTTAAAATCTGTACCCCCATAATATGCCAAAAGAAAAAAAGAAAAAAAAAAAAAGCACCTAAAAGAGTGAGCAGGACTCAGCAAAGGACACTGAAGATTACTAGGGATTTTGAAAGAAGTCAGCAACAAGTTAGAGGAGAGTGCATCACCTCCCTCAAGGTAACTACAGGTGAGAGTTACCTAGCTGTGGGGGGTGATAGATGGCCTGTCTCCAAAAAGCCCATGAAAATGCCCCCCCAGACAGTCAATGTTAAATTGTGTATGGCAATCCATGTCAGATGAGATCTTTCCTACACTGACTCTCTTCTCCCCCCAGGTTAAAATCCAGAGGAGAAGGGAAGCTGGGAAATAAGGTGACTGAGAAAGAAAAAGCAGATCTTGCTCCCTTCCCTGCAGCAGGTATCCTGACAGAAATGGGCTCTACCCAGAGGATGGGAAGTAATTGTCACTTAGAATAGTTGGACAGTTTGATATCATATGCAATTGGACATTCTAATTCTGAAATGAAACTGTATCCTGCAACTGAAATTGAATCAAAGACTTTTTATTACCTAATAATGATTAGAAAAATCATGGGTTTTTTTTAGTTTTGTTCCCTTTTTTCATTTAGGTGCAAGGGATAAAGTATCCCACTAAACAATGTTCAAACACTTTATAAGACAATAAATTGCTTTTTAATCACATACCAAAAATTATGCCTGTTCAGTTTATTATTTACATTAACTTCCAAGATGCATTGGAAAAAAATCATAGCTCTGTTTCTGTGAAATGCCTTCATAAGCCCTTCTTGTCTTTTGTTGAAACCAGAGAATCATCTTGTAAAGTAGGAAACATTTTTTAATTCTTTGCAAAAATGATTTCATTTTGTAAAAAGTAAGTTTTAACAGTTTTCTATAGTCAACTGCAATTGAGCAGATCTTGCTTTGTCCTCTCAGTCATTGGCTTTCTGGAAGCCAGTTCTTTTATGTTCACATACAAATGGCATTATTTACACACACACACACATGCACACACACATACACACACACACACACACACATGCACACACACACACACACACACACACACACAAGACATTATTTCCTAAGAGGAAGATTTCTAATACCTTCCCTAAGCTAGTATTCAAGTATCGACCTGGAAGCAGAATGTGTACCCAGACCCCAGAATATAGTAGAACACAAGAAACACATCTCATCTCATTCCTGCCCTCCTAGAACTTAGAATCTCAGTAGGAGGAAAGAAAAATTATACATTCATTAATAAACAAATTAATGTCAGATAAGGATAAATGCAATGATCAAAATAAATCCTAACTGATGTGATTAGAGACCGTGCTGGGTAAAAGAATGAACAAATTAGAGACATAAAAAAACCTTCGAGCAGAAAAACCAGGATTGCAATCTGGGTTTGTTATGAGGGAGGGACAATAGGGTTCAAGGAGATGTTCAGTAAAAGAAGCAACAAACAGGCCAAGGTAGCACACCTCATGAAGTACGCAGAACATTCAAGGGCTCAGATAGCAGATGAGATAAAATGCAGGAAGAACAAAAGAAAGGTAGAAAACTAAAACTCTGAAAGGAAGCAGGAAAACCAAAGCACATGTCTAGTAATAATAGTAATTGTGGGGTATTACATTACATGCAGAGAGAGTCAAAAGGCCTCTTCTCAGTTCTGACAATGCAGACACAAATAGAAATTGCAGCCAGGGTAAACAGGGTGTCAGGGAGCACAAATTGGAATGAAACAATGACTGGCATAAACCTAGCCCCTTAGACTTTCAATGTACTTTTTAATAAGGGAGATCTCTTACTTAAAATACAATTCACAGTTATATATTTGTATGTTTTACCATTAGTAAAACTAGATTGGGAAATTTAATTGTTGATTAAAAGTAAGTATAGTTTTAGGCATGCTAATCTCAGAAAAATCTTGTTTTGTTTAAAGCCTAAATTTAAGATCCCTGGACTTCATATTATCTCTAATCAAAATGTTTGAATTTAAGTGTCATCTAAAGCCCATATGGAAAGCACATTTATCCCAATGTGAGACGGATACCACTGTTTTGGCGTCCCTGCATTTGTACATGTGGAATAGAAAAAGGGGATACTATATAGCTGTGTTAACAGTCAGCCGCATACCCTCCCATCCTAGTAAGGCTGACATAATAAACTGGAGGCTTAGCAAAAAGTAAGATGCATGTAGAGACAAAAAACATGGGTTAAACTTGATAGTTTATTCCCCATGAATTGGTAAGTATGATCATCTGTAAACCTCAAGTCTGTCTTCATTTGTTGAGAGGGATAATAAAATTCAACTTAGGCTGTATTTTATCAGAATCTGAACTAGAGACAAGCATTAGGATGAAAGCTTATTTCAGACGTGATCCCAGGAAGCACTGGTCAGGAATGCGGAGGTGAGAAAGGAAAAGAATGAGCCAACAAAAGCTGTATTATGGAACAGATGACTGCAGTGAGCAACTTGGGAACTCCACGGAAACCACGTGGAACACGTGCAGAGTTGCTCTTTTGAGGGATAAGTGAGCTGGGGTAATCACCCACTAATTCCTGTCAGTCATTGCTTGAGAGCTATGTCCAGGCTGTTACTTGTCTACCACTTCCATCCTGCCCTGGGTACCCCTTAGGGGGTTCTGGTGGCCAAAGAAAACCCAAAGGCAAAGAGGTACAGATGCTTACAGTAGAAACTTTCAAGAATTGTGACTTCTAAGGAAATGGATGGGATACCAACAGTGTCTGCCACACTTACTTATAAAGATTGAATAAACTACTCTGCATCACAATATTATTATGCAAACTATGAACTTATATATAAATTGACATCAACTTGATGATAAACTGAAATAAATTACATTTAGTGAAAATGTAGCTTGGATTCCAGCAGTTTTAATTATGATAGAAAGAAATATACATTTAGAATTAGGAGACCTAGTATTTTTAAGTTCTGGCATTTATTTGGGCACACCAGTTTTCTAAGTGTAAATAACTTTATCTGTACAATGAGGTAATATTCACTCTCTTACAGTGAATATGAGCATATTAAATGAAGAAGGATATTTCTACCATACTATTTAACACACAGTAGCTTTTTAATAAATGTTCATTCTCTTCCCCCTGCTTCCTTTCTTATGTAAAGATTATTCTTATCTGTAGCTGCTTAAAATTTTCCATTTATTATTCCAACTTACTAAAAACAAGTTGACTAATTCATCAAACTGGGTTGTATCTTGAAGCCACTGAAAATACAACATATTCTTTTATCATTATATTAATAAACACATACTGTAAGACAATCACTGTCATAGGCACTGTGTTTAAAATAGATAACCAAAGAGACCAAAAACCCTATGCTCAAAATACTGTGAAAAAAATGAAAGATAAAAGATTGTGTGCACAGATATATTCTCCAGCAAACTGGTATTAACTGAGTAGCACCTAAGTGGACACATAGGTACTACAGTAATAGGGTATTGTGCAGGTGAGAGGGGGGAGGGGGGTGGGTATATACATACATAATGAGTGAGATGTGCACCATCTGGGGGATGGTCATGATGGAGACTCAGACTTTTGGGGGGAGGGGGGAAATGGGCATTTATTGAAACCTTAAAATCTGTACCCCCGTAATATGCCGAAATTAAAAAAAAAAAGATTGTGTGCAAAGGCAATTTCTCGATACATAACTTTCTACACTTGATTTTAGCAAAAAAGCTAAGAAGCAATGGATGATATATAACTTTCTACTTAGTGATTATTATTATTTGAAATCACTATTATTTGAATATCATTTGGATATCATTAATATGTACTTCAAAACTACTGTGGTGGTTGTCCATTATCCTGGTCTATTATGTTTCAATATTACAGAACATATCTTTGATTAAAGAAAACAAGAAATTAAAATGAAAAGATAAGTAACACAAAGTCAATTTAGATTAATTCAGAGAAAATTATCCCATTTGTAATGGGTCATACCCAATACTACTATATGATTGAGGTTCTGGGCAGTTGTGTATCATGGTTTTTATTAGTAAAAATTAAAAATTATAAGGCTATGAATAAATAGATCCTTGAGGTCCTTCCCAAATCCAACATTCTATGAAGTATGACTTCTAATTGAAACAGTACACTCAAGAATAATACAAATGTGAATGTAAACAATTAATTTTCCTTGAATATCTTTAAACATAAAATAATTCATTACACTAAACAAAACGCCGCCTGGATCAGGCTGGTTCAAGTTGTTACTTTAGGATGGCTGCCTGGTCAGCAGGAAGCAATTTGGTCCTTTCTGTAACACCACCAATGCCAACACCCCATAGCTAGTGTGTTGAAAGATAAATATTCTTAATGGAGAAAAAGTTACTATACTTGGAAAATAATCCTTTCCTAAGTAGCATATTTCATTAAAAAGTAATTATAAGCCACTTGGGGGACTGATTCTACTATATATAAATGTTGTAATGAACACCAACTCCTAAAACTCTTGGAGAAGAGAACTGTGTGCACCCTCAGTGGGGCATGGCACAGGCTGATATCTGAGTGCTGAGCTGGGAACTGACCCATCTCAAGGGTTACTCAAATGTTTGGAATAAAATTGTAATGGTTTTGCTTATTTTATTTTTGAATAGTGCCTTAGTAAATTGGGCCTTTATTTCAACAAAGGAAACACTATACAAATGAATTAAGGAAATGACTCCCTTCAAGTTCCCTCAGTGATTTTTTTTTAAATCAATGCTTCATTAAGTTCAGTTCATGTGGCAACTGTTTAAGTTTTACCTAATTAATTCTCTCATTTACCTTAGCCTACATAACTCTACAACATTTGGATTTTTAATAAAAATAAATGTGTGTATCACTCAAAGTATGATTTATTTAATACTACTATTTAAGGACAGCAATATATTTTTAAAAATTTAAGAGTTTGTCACTTATATATTTCAAAATCTACTATCTCTTTTCCCTGAAGAGGAAAAAATATATATTTCCAGTGTCAAGCACACACTTTTAAAAATCCCTTGCTGGATCTCAAAGGAATATTAAGGTATATTAACTTAAGTGTCAAAAAGAAGGTAATGATGGGTAGTGGATTAAGCAAACACTACTTTAGTGTCAATAATAACCCCCCCACACACACACACACATAAAGAAACTATATATTTCAAAGAATACTTTGAAGGTTGGTGGTAACTTGTTAAAAATTAAGTTTCAGATTTAATAAGCTCCATCATTTTCAACTCTTTTTTTTTTTTTTTTTTGGTAAGAAAATCAAGGGAATAAGCTTTTCCTTCTTGGCAACTTTCTCAGAAACTCAAATTTGAACCGCATTTTCAAAGAACCCACATTTAATTCAGGATAAATATGACACCTAATTTAAAGGCATTCAATTGGCTTCATGTCAGGTTACATGCTGACTTTAGAGCTGTTTATTGAAGTTTAAAGCTTGAAATGGATTTGCTCCATCAAATTGATACTCTAAATAGTAACTACTTAACATGATGTTCTTTTAACTATGCTAGTAGTTTCTTTTGGAAAACAGATTTATGCAAACTTTGGACAGTTTGCACCTGTCCATAATCTTTCTCTGAATTTTTAAACCTGTTTGGAAGAAGGAATAGAGTTAGGGAGAATTGCACCTTGCTTCTTCCAAATATTGTTTACTATTTCAGTTGTATGTTTTCTGCTGTTTCCCAGAACAATATTCCAATATTCCTCCCAATAGTTAAGCAAGAAATAGTACTTATCTATTTCTAGTACTATTATCAATAATAGTACTTATCAATAATGAAAGTACTTATCAATAATGAAAGACAAGATGCAGAAGAAAGAGATGGTAGAATCTCTGAAAGCTTAATTAGGCAAAGGCCAACACACTTGTGAAGTCCTCATTTATTCTCTCATTCAACAAAATTTGCCGACCTCCAAGTGCTAAAAATTATGCTGAATGGCAGGCCAGTAAGAAAGGTGAATAAGACAGGATTCTCCCCTCCTAGGAACTTTTATTAATACTAGAGTAGAGGAAATGGAAAATGAGCCCTTAATATCCTGACTACTTTTATGAAATATAAGCAAGAGGTTGACAATACAGCAAATAGAATTACAACTGCTAAACTCACCAAACAAATGAAACATAGCTATAATTTTCAAAAAATTTAACAACCTCCACAGCATGCCACAAAAGAATTGCAATCTACATGGTCCATATCATTAGAACACAGTTATGAAGATTGCTTGCTGTGCCAGGCCTTTTTCCTCTAGTTGCAGGGTGGTGAGGTGGTCCAGATTATTATGTAAGCTTTACTTTTATTCCAAGGACATATATTAGACTGACCACATCTATCGTTTTGGATTAGAACTTCTATATCTTTTGAGATATGACCAATGAAGGAAAAAGAAAAAGTATATTTAAACCAATAAGTACTATTACTAAATAATAAAAATTATTCATTGCTATTTATTTCTTATTCAGTAAAATAGGAATGATTAGCAATTACTATATTTTCATACCATATATCACGATTTCACTAATTCATTTATTCATCAAAACTTTCATTTTGGTTCAATCCACATTTACTGAGAGTCAACTATATTCCGGACAACATGTTATATTAATATCTGTTGACTTCCCCTCAATCAAACTCCCATTATTAAACTTTTTTATAATTCAAAATTCGAGTTTGGTGGTCTACAAGATGGCATATTCTTTAAGTTCTAGAAATAGGTGTTTTTTGTTTATAAATCCAGCAACTGAACTAATGACTTGAATATTATTATTTGGATTATATTGATTGAAATATTCAATTACTAAAAATTGAAGTTTCAACATTTGTTACTGGTTTATTCTTTTTTACGCAAAATGAAATGAATTCAAAGTTATCTCAATGATAAAGTCATCTCATTTGAATTCAGATAAGCTCTTTTGAGTGTGATGTAGCAGATTGGGGTAACGGAAACACTGCAATTCACAATGGAAGCGGAAACTATATAGATGAATGTGAGTTCCAGAAGAAATTACTCTTCCAATAAGCCAGATTATGAGAAGAAGAGGTAAGAATGGACTACAGCCTGGAATTCTGAGAGCTGGTAAGACTGGGAAAGAAGGAACAGAGAAGGGTGGAAGTTAGTGCACCACATTAGGTGCTATGTTGACCCTTAGCCATAATAAGGTACCTGAAATCTCTGTCTCTCATTCTCTCTCTCTCTCTCTCTCTCTCTCTCTCTCTCTCTCTCTGTGTGTGTGTGTGTGTGTGTGTGTGTGTGTGTGTGTGTGTCTCATGACTTGGTGACTAACTTTTTGGGGGGGAGAGGGACTTTTAAAAGTATGTTCAGGTTTTGTGCTGTAAGTCCTCTTTACACATTATCTTATTTTATCCACTTAACGATCATGCAAAGTTGGTAGTACAATTAAGACTCCCCTCTCTCTAACCACCACGCACATAACATATACATTTTACAAAGAGGAACTTGAAGTTTATAGACGATAGATAATCAACCCCATGTCCAAAATTTCACTTCACAAGTAACTGAAATGGAAAAATGCTTCATATTGTTTTATAGCTAGGATAAAAGGATGTGGGCAAGAGCAAAATTATTTTCACTACAATAAAGGGACAGAGTTAATATGTATTCTGGGGAATCTTTTGAAATTTATGCAATTTTTCATTCCATTCATTGGTCCAACAACATGGATAAATTAAGTAAATAATGAGTATATACAAAGTGTTAGAGATAGGATAAACTATAAGAAATATGGTTAATAACTGAGTTGGGATATGGGGTTTTGGTCAATTTAAAAAAAAAAAAACTCTAAGTAGTTTCTTTTTCAAATACCGAAAAATGGAGGAATAGTTCTTTTTTATTTTAGCATTTTCCATACAATTGACAGAAAATAAGTTCTTAAAAACGTATATGACTTAAAATTAATGTTTAATTTTCAGAAGACAGGGAAGTACATGAATACTCCGGGATGGTAGGTGGTTTTACGTTCTCCATTGGTCCCGAGTAGGCCCCATGAAATTAGAGTAAACTTGACCTTGGATTAACTGTTTCATAAAGACGACAATAAATGTTTTAATGCCATTTGATCCAACACTTGCTGTTCAGTAAATTGGCTTTACTTATATTATATTTCACAAGAAAGTCTTAGGAGAAAAATTTTATGGTGGAGAAGCAATTAAGCCAGTTTCTATTTAGCTTTTTATAGTTTTCTAAAGAATAAATATTTTTGTTGCCAAATAAAAAGCAAATGTAGTCAATAGTAAAAGATGTATTAGTATCAGTTTTATAGACAGAAATAAAACCTTAGCCTTGCCAAAAATTTTAACATTTAAAAATGTTGGTTTTAGTGCTAAACTGAAATCAAATGGAACACGTATCATGTAAAAGGGTTTCCGATGTTGGCAATTTTTAAATCTTAGATACCTCTTGTTAATAGGTGTGATTCTTTGACATAATAGTTTCTGCCCTTCCTTTCAATGGTTTCAATTTTACTTATACAATAGAGTAATAAACCTAGTAAAATATGTCGGATAAATAAAATGTTTCCATAGCACATTTCCATAACACATTTCCATAGCACATTTGAAAAACACAAACCTAAGTCTGATTCAAGCTTAATGTCAATATGTAAAAGCTTTTTAACAGAACCTCCCCATTCACCAGGGACATTCTTATCAAAAATATATGAGTCCAAAGCCAATCCAATTAGTTGATGGAGACAGAATAAAAATAGTGTAGGAAAACATTCCTTTACGATCACAAATAGCTCCTCAGAGAGATGACACAGAAAGCACACTTTTGTCAAATTCTGTTTACCGACTCTCATATGCAGAAAAGAGAGACGTAATACAAAAATGAATCAAAACAGAAAGTGGCTATATGGAGTCCAGGAGTCCTAAATGAGTAGAATGTGTAAAGAAAAATTAATTGTAAAGGCAGTCATTTATAATAATATGAACTAAATAAGAAACCAATGTTGACTTTTTCCAAATACATACAGATGTGCACAGGAACCCTAAACAGAAAGAGGCATATAAACCATACATATGCTTCAATTCCCAGGGACATCGGCAGTCTGACATGCTGTTATTTAGAAATAAAGATTGCCCATGGCTGCTACTCTGTGCTTCTACTTTAGGTTTTGATTAAAGTGACATGAATTTCTTTCATCCTGTCAGTGTTTCCACAGTTCTTTACATTCAACTTGCTTTGCATCTGGCTTGGAGAACTGAAAAATAATTATTAATTGTATTGTGTCTATAGCAAAAACTAACATAGTCTTTCCTCATTCTGGATTTAGAACAGAAAACAAAATGAAACTAACCTTTGGGGGATGAATGGGGTATTTAGTATACAACCCAAAAAAAGTTGATAGAAGAGATGTTCCTTGTTCACAAAATTTATAGTCTCTTCACATCTGTTGTGGATTTCATCAGCAATTTCTGTTTAGAAATTCCTAATTTTCTGAAGCCAAGAGAGTGAAAGGAAAAATGCCATGAGACTAAGTGAAAATATTCCTTTACTTTTGAAAAATGATATATTGGGAACACTTAAAGAAGATGTGAAAGTGAGAAGTCTTGAATTGAGATGGCATCTGATAAATTAGGACTTTCCTGCAAAGAGTAGGACATCTTAAGGGAGATTTTCCACCTCAGTGCAAGCAATGCTTATAAGCCTGTTGTTCCCAGTACCTTCCTGTTTTCTCCAATAGGCCATTGTTATTTGTTGCACACATTTTTCTTTCTGGCTTCCATAATTCTTTTATCTCACCAATATTTATCTTCTGCTTAGCTGAATACAGATCAGAACATTGTTTCCCAATTTTTTACTTAAGCTGCCATCTCTATGAAAAGTATGTAAACACATTGTTTTACTTTGTATTGTTACCCTGCCCCCTGCCTAGTAACTACAGAGTAACAGACTAGAATTCAACATTAAAAAGAGTGAAAATGTGTGTGTTACTGAGGGAGAGAGAGAGAGTGTGTGTGTGTGTATAAAGAGTCACAAATGAACTTCTGTTGAATTTTAATAAATATTTGGTTTAATCTAACTGCATTTCTAGATGCAGCTAGATATTCCCTTGATTCTGGTCTTAGCATGCATGATCTCTCATGAGTCAAATGTTAGACCATAATAATAGGACAGCAATTTAAGAAACATTGTTCATGTTGCTTAGCCAGCCACATCTCTCGATACCTTCTTGAACTTTCTAATGTTCTTCTCAGGTATGAGACCCTTAAAGTGATTCTAAAGGCTTTTTTACCTAAGAATACATGGATCTTTTACACTTTAACTACCCTAATGCTCTAGTATCTCATAACTTAACTTATAATTCTAAACTTGACCTTTCTCTTGTTTTTCATGTTAATGTAATGCCATTATTTTCCAAAGCATGTTTCATAGAGAATTAATGCTATCTGAGATCTCAATAGGTTATTTGTGTGGGAAGGGAGAGTAGAAAGAAATTGATGATAATATTAACTTTTAAAATAATTTAAATAAGTATAATTAAACACCAGATTAATGTGTTATAATACTCTCCACTTAGAAATGGTATGCCATATCTGAAAAGGACCAGAAGCCGTATGAATTACAACAGTGAAATGTATAAACTATTGACTTTCGATGTGTGCATTGATCTGAAGGCAGTATTTTTTAACTAAATTTACACTGATGTGTGTCATCTGTTAGATGATTGCTGTTCTGTTTTATGAGCTATTTGGATTACTCTTCAATGTTTATTGAAGTGTAGCAAAGTTTATGTATTAAACAAACTCATGTCCTTTGGATCTAATGAAAGAAAGACTTACAAACAGGTCTTCTGTCAAATTTTGAGTGCAGCCACTTCTTAGTATTGTGTTCTTTACCAAGTCTTAGACAGCTTAGACCTGTGATCCTAAGCAACTTACTGCCACAGTATCTCCCCTGTAACGTGAAGATAAAAATAGTAACATGTATAGGGTTGTTGAGGCCTAATGCAAGTAAAACATTCTGCATTGTGCTTGATAAATAGTAAGCTTTTGATAAACAATAGCAATTATTTTTAATGTAGTGTAGAATAGAATTGGATGAATCAAGAAAATAGAGTAGTTCAAAGTGATATATTTATTTTCTAAAAAGGAGAATAATTAAGAATCTATCTGAAATTTGGAGCATTGCTAGAATTCAACCTTGTATTCTGATTTCCTTATTATGAGCACAGTTCCAGGCACATAGTAATTATTTTAAAAATATTTGTTAATATTATTGAATGAAACCCTTAACTCTCTAATAGGGAGCAATGGTGAAAAGCAGAGAACATACGAGTCCCTTTTGCATCTATTCCCCTCAACACTAATACACTAGCTGGCACTATAGAATAGAAAATTTAAAAATAAAAATATTGCTAAGTAATCGAATGAGTGAATTAATTGAAATAGTTGTATTTGAAAATATAGATGACATGTAATTTTGTTTGTTTGACTCAGATAAACACATTATTTTAAATAAAAAGAGGTTTCTATTTGTTGAGGATGTGCTAACATAAAATGAGTTGAAATCTATGAAATGTACAGCCTTTAAAAAGTAAATCACAACCTAAACAGGAAAATCAGCCCCATTATATTGCATTCATAACTCTGTATAACATTATTTTACAGGGATTAAAAAATACTCTCTATGTATGTGTAATTTATCCAAAATTAATATTGTTCATTTAATAATAAAGTATCTGAGTGTTATAAGAATTATTATTTGAGCTGGATTTATAATTTCAAAAGAGTTAATATTTTACTTAATATCACATAATATGTATAATTAATTTAACTTACAATTTCATAATTTTCTGGCAATAGTGCTTTAAATTACAAACAGAAGTTACTATTCTCTGTTTTTTCCACTTGGACCTTTAACTCATTACATAGTTTTCTGTTTTGTGTGCAAATATTAAAATACGTCCATCTGGCCCATGTTAACAAGATGGAGGTTTGGGGAAGCTGAGAGGATATCAAAGGTGAATTAACCAGGTTGATGCCAGCAGATGATCATAACAGGGATGTTGTTACTCTGTCAGATAATGAGATAATGCTGCTAATAAATATGACAAGAGTCTTGAGCAAGTTATTAGAAGAATCATATATAAACAATAATCCTGATAGAAATAACACTGAAATAATACCTAGGACATTAATGTAGACTCTCTACTTGGACTGACTGTAGAGAAAATAAAATATCAGTGGTTTTAAACATGAATTAACAAATAGAGTAATGTATGAAATGTCATAGCCAAGTGAGGAGATTGGCAAATTTCCTCTCCCCAAATCAATTGTTAAACTAGACATGAGAAACGAAAACAAGTTTCCATGCTCTGGAAAAAAATCAAAGGCATGCAACTATCAGAGAAGTATATATGCTTGAAAAACTGCTAAAATTGAGGTAACAACAGTGGGAGTCCATGGCTTTCTTCCCTCGGGCTCTTCTATCCCCATTCCCCACTCAATGGCCATAGAGGTTCTGATATAATGAGGCCATGAGAACTGATTGCTTTGATTGTGTGGTCAAAGGAGAGTCACTCAAATTTGAATGGTGAGTAATGACCACATTTAATGATATTATCAGTAGAAGTGACCGTATTTTGGTTATAATTGAAGCAAGCATATTCTTACCTAAGTCTCTATACATGCAAAAGCAGAGAACTGAGAGCTCTCAAACCAGCCCCACACACACTCTTGGCCAACCTGGGGCCTACACACATGTGGAAATGAGATATGAAAGATTATAGTGGAGTAGAAGCCCAGGCAAACAAACATAGTCTGAACTTGAATAAACTCTCCTGCCCACATATAGGCCGTTGAACAGAATAAAGAAGTCTTACTGGCTCCAGATGTTTGTGCATAACCTTTTTGTAATTATTGGCTGACAATTAAGCTATGTAGACACAGGGACAGATTCTGGAGAGCTAGATTTGAAAACAAAAACATAAATAAACAAAAACATCAGTGGCCACACACCAAGGGAAACACAGATTTAGCTAAAATAAGTTTCTGAACAAAAAAGCCAACCAACTAACAAACAAAACAGTGACAACCTTGAGGGGAGACAGATATGGATTTACAGTAGCTACAATATATTATTTAAAATGCTCAATTGCTACTAAAAATTATGAGACATGCAAAAAAATGGGAATGTGTCACACATATTCTGGGTGAAAAAAAACAAAAATGAATTTGCCTGAGTGTCCTCAGATGTTTGCATTATCAGAAAAATATCAAAATAGCTTTTATAAATATGTTCATTGAAGGAAAGGCAACCATGTTTAAAGAATTAAAGGAAAGCATAATAACAATCAACCAACAAATAAAATTTCCCAATAATCAGATGAAAATTATTTTTAAAATAAAAATTCTAGAGTTTAAATGTCTTGTAACTTACATGAAAAAAATTACTATTGGTATTCAATAGCTGATTCAAGGTAGCAGAAGAAATAATCAGAGAAATTGATCAATTGCAGTGATCTCATCAGAAGACCAGAGAGAAAAGATAAAGTATGAAAAATAAAAACAGACTCCAGAGACCTGTTAGAAATGCAAAGATTCTAAAATAGTCAAGAAAATTTTGACCAAGAAGATGGACTTACACTACCTAATTTCAAAATTTCCTATGTAGCCTCAGTAACCAAGACAGTGTACTACTGGTGGAAGAATAGGAATATTGATTAATGGAACAGAATTGAAAGTCCAGAATTAAATTCCCATATTTATGGTCAATTGATTTTGACAGTTTTCAATACAATTCAATGAGGAAATGATAATCTTTCAACAAATGGTTGAATTGAATATTGACATTTTTAAAAACTTAGATACATAAAAAATTAAAATGGTAATAGAATTGAATGCAAGAGCTAAAATTATACAACTTCTAAAAGGAAGAACCAGAAAATGTCTTCGTGGCTTTGAGGTAAGCAAAGAGTTCTTAGATGACACCCAAGACATAATTCATACAAGAAATTATTGATAAATTGGATTTTATTAAAGCTAAAAGCTTTGCTTCAGTAGATACTATTAAGAAAATGTAAAGATAAGCCACAGACTAAAAGAATATAACTGAACTAAAAAATAAAATGAAATAAAACTTTTATACTGAATATAAAAAGAACACTTTATACTCAATAAGGCCACTTTAAACTCAATAAGGCAAAAAAGAAAAAAAAAAACTACATTAAAAACACATGAAATATTTAAGTAGACATTTTACCAAAGTAGATATACAAATGGCTATTAAGCAAATGAATGATGTTCAACACCATTAAGCATCATGGAAATGCAAATTAAAACTGCAATGAGACACCACTGCACACACATTAGTATAATTATAATAGCAGGTGTGGTGAGGATGTGAAGATACCCTCATTCATTGATAGTGGGAATATGAAATTTTACAGCCAATTTTGAAAACAGTTTAGTAGTGTCTTAAAAATTTAAACAAAAACTGACTATGTGACCCAGTCATTTCACTTGTAGGACTTCACCAAAGTAAATCAGAATATGTCCACCAGACACGTACATAAATCTTCATAGCAGCTTTTTTATAATAGGTAAGACAGGAAAGCAATCCAAATTTATATCAGCAGGTGAATGGATAAGCAAAATGTGGTAGGTATATCCATACAATGAAATACTATTTGGTAATAAAAGAATGAACTACTGATACATGCCACAACATGGGTGAATCTCAAAAACATGTCAATTGAAAGAAGCCAAATGTAAAAGACTATACATTGCATTATTCCATTTATACAAATGTCCAGCATAGGCAAATACATAGAGGCAACAAGCAGATTAGTAGTTGCATAGACTTGGGTGTAGAAGCAGGAATTAGCTCCATGGAGGTGGCAGCAAAGCATGTAAGAATTTTAGTGGGGTGATGGAATTAAAACTGGATTGTGGTTATGTTTGCATGACTCTATAAATTTACAAAAAGTCATTGAATTGCACATTAATAATGGGTGAATCTTATCATATGTAAATTACACTTCAGTAACACTGTTAAAAATATATTTGTTCGCTTCGATCTTATTTGTTGCCATGATGTTTTTTCTCTATGCCTTTTTAAACTTTATTTTCAGGAAACCTATATTCTAATCATTAAAATCTACTATAAATACTGAATCCAGATTAATATCATTAAAATCTTCAAAAATTATATATTAACTGGTATTTTCCCATAAATCCTTTATCATTTTTCCTGTATCCTAATTTCTTAAATGGCATCCCAAAAAACTAAGAACCTATCTAAAATGTTTATCTCAAGATAACAAAATAGCCAGAGGGCTTTTGCTTTAGCTCAGCCCCTTGGATTTCTCATCTGGACATTTAGGAATTAGTCTCCTATTCTGCTGTCCCCAGATTCATCCTTTTCAGTTCCATTCATAGGGCAGTGTGGTGTCTATAATTCCAGTTACATTACAAACTTCTTCATAGTTTGTTGATAACTCCCTATTGCTTACAGCAGGTATTTTCTTTTTTCCTTTTTCATTCTCTCTTTTTTACTTTTCACTCTGAGTCCACAGACTACAGATAGCTTTATAGATTTTAATTAGCATTTTCATAGGCCTTGAAATTATGTGTGAAAGGTTTATTTATGCATATATGTGCATATTTGAGGGTAGATTCTAGAGTTTCATCAGATTCTCCAAGGGGCTAGTTCCCTGAAAAAACTAAGACACAATTGTCCTCTGTCTGAAGTCTCGGTTCCCTTGAACAAGCCCTCCTACAACCTGAGCCCAAACTCCTTTCCAACTTACCTCCTCCCTTTTTTTGTATCATTTTCTATAAAAGATAGACACCACTTTTAATGCCTAGAAAATATTCCTCTATTATTTTTCTCTCTGTATTTATACAGGCTCTTCTCATTACCTATATTTATTCCTTCTACCTATAAATATTTTTTGAGTTTCTGTTCTGAAAAATCCCCACTGGTTTTTAAAGAAACTTAGCCTTCCTGGCTTCCTGGATCTTACTCTCTCTAACTGGTTTATTCATACTTGAAACCATTTTCAATTGCGTTTTTCTCTAAGAAATTTGCATGATCCCATTTAAATAAGTCCTTTGTGTTCCTCGAATGTGCTGTTACTGAAATACGAATGAACCTGAGTTATATCGATTCACATTGCACTGCAAGTATTGTTTATGTATAGTCTCCTAATCTAGACAGGGAGGTCATAGAGGGGACATAAATCAGTCTTGCTTAGTTTCTAGCCACATAGCAGACATTCAGTAGCATTTTTAAATGAATTCTTGCACAAATAAATACACAGGTAAACTCAGAGGTACTCTGGGTAAAAAGCATTTTTTCTATGATCAATTTATGGAGGAACATGTTTTTTTTCAAAAGCAAAAGATTCTTTTAGATGGACTGCAATATTCAAAATAATGGCACCTCAAAGATGTCCATGGCCTAATCCCTGGAACCTGTGAATATGTTCTGTTAAATAGCAAAGGGTGTTAAATTGTAGATGAAATGCATGTTGTTAATCAACGGACCTTATAATAGGGAGATTAGCCTGGTTTATCCAGGTGGCCCAAACGTAATCTGCGGAAGGCTCAACTGGCCATTGCTGGCCTTGAAGATGGAGGAAGGTGTGAGGAGCCAAGAAATTCAGGCAGCCCCTAAAAGCTGGAACAGGCAAGAAAACATATTTTCTCCTAGAGTTCCAGATAAGAAAACAACTCTCCTGACACCTTGATTTTAGGCCAGTGGAACTTATTTCAGACCTCTAACTGTAAAATAATAGATTCATGCTGTTTTAAGCCACTCAATTTGTGGTAATTTGTTACAACAGCAATAGAAACCCAATATATGGGTTTTCTATGTCTTATGATTAATACAGTCCTGTTATGGGTTGAATTGTGCCCTCCCCCAAAATATGTTGAAATCCCACATTCCAATACCTCAGAATGAGACCTTGTTTGGAAATACTGTTGTTGCACATATAATTAGTTATGATGAGGTATACTGGATGAGGATGGTGTCCTTATAAGAAGATGAAAGAGATACAAAGAGAGAAAGCAGTGACATGACACTAAGGGCAGGTTGAAATGATGCATCTACAAATTGGGGAACTCCAAGGATTGCTGGCAAACACCAAAAGCTGGAAGAGGCAAAGAAGGAGTCTTTTCCACAGGTTCCAGATGGAGTATGGCCCAGAACACATCTTGATTTCAGACTTCTAGCCCCAGAATTGTGAGATAATACATTTCTGTTCTTAAATCACCCAGTTTGTGATTTGTTACAGCACCACCAAGGAAACTAATACAAGTCCCCTGTGCCTGAATTCTAATTTCAGAGGGTTATTGAGTCTTCATCAAACTTATCTTTACAACCTTTCATGAAACCTCTCATGAACCTTTCACTTCTGAAAACTTGATTTAATATGTTCTTCAGGCTGCAGTAGCAATTGCTACATTTAGCACAGAATAGATTCAAATATTCAAAATTTTGAGTTTGCAGCAAGCCAAAGAATGAACATACAAACATCTGAGTGAACTCCTGTCAGTGAACTCCCTACTATAAGCCCCATAATACAGTCCAAGAGAGAACCCAGTTGAAAAGAGACAGGTCAAACACTTGGTCTTAACACAGATGAGTTCTGCTCTAGTGAAAAAACAGTAAGTTATGTTTTGATGAAAAAGTAGAGGCAATGAGGCAGTTCATCAAATTTGGAACTAACAATGTTTGAGAGTTTAAACTCAAAATAAACTGTCTTTCCTAATTCCGAATTCAAAGTTCATTAAATAACACTATCAGTAATGCAATAAGGTAGCTTTCCTAAACCATTATACCCAGTGTTCACTCCTTCTAAATATAAGTAGAATCTATTTTATACAATTTGCTTAGTAATTAATCATGAGCTGCTTTATTAAGAGCCTACCTTGAATTTTGTTCCTTATATTATGAAAAGGCATATGTCCCTAATCAAACTTAGAGATATCTTGAAGACAGTGAGTGATTACTGCAATCTTTGATACCACCTTAGCTACCCAAATGCTCCATGCAGTTACTCCCATGCCAATGATTATAATTCTTATAAAATCATTCACTTTTCACAGTGACATTGAATTGCTTTAAAAAGCATATCTAAGGCAAAACTACTTATTTATAAAATGAGAGGAATAAATCCAATTCTGTTCTATGTCAGTAAAATTAGAATTACATAAGTGATTTTTGCAGCACTTAATTTTATAGGTAGGCTAAAATCTTTTATTGGAAATATTCCTTTTAAAAAACTTCTAGCCAAATACTTTTTAAAAATTAAATCTTTCAAGAAATTCTAATGGATTATATCAGATGAAAGTCCTCATTTATATAATGAAATGTTACTAACTATATGGTAAACCAGGTTTAACCCTTTGCACTCGGATGTGGAGTGTGGATAATGTCAAGTGGATAATGAGAAAAAAGCAAGCGAGTGCAAAGGGTTAAAAATATCGATTGGTCAAGCTCTGTTAGTGAATACTTATTTTACTGTTCCACCACATTTGTTTGAGTATTATAATGTGTATTTAATGTATATTTGCCAAGATTAAAATCACATTACCACATTAATGGATGCTAAGATTAATGGAGTTAACATTAATTGGATGACATAGCAATTAAAATAGACATATGAATGTGATCAAGACATCTTTCAAATGCACCCTAACATATGATATTTTTACACTATTCTTGAAAACCAGTTATTTTCAATGTTCTTTTTCCTGACAGATTCTTAAAACCAGATTCTTCTGGAAACTGTGCAAATAAATTCACCCCAAAACTTCACAATAAATTTTGAACTAATGTTTATTACTAATTTAAATTTAATATTTTAAATTATGTGTTTTATTTTCCTAATAAGAAATTGATAATTTTCATACTGTACTAGTTTGCTAGGGCTGCCATAAACAAAATATGATGGATTAGATAGCTTAAACAACAGGAATTTTTTTCTCACAGTTCTGAAGACTAAAAGTCTGAGATCAAGGTCTAAGTAGGTTTGGCTCCTTCTAAGGGCTGTGAGGAAAATTCTGCTCCAGGCCTCTACTTTTCTTGTAGATGGTCATCTTCTGCCTATGTTTTCACGTCTTCCCTCTATACATAACTGCATTCAAATTTCCTCTTTTTATGAGAAAACCGGTAAAATTGGATTGGTCCACCCCAATTGCCTCGTTTTAACTTAATCACTCCTGTAAAGACACTATCTCTAAATATGGTCACATATGAAGTGCTGGGAGTTAGAATTTCAACATAGAGTTTTTTTTGAGGGGGCACACAATTTAGCACATAATACATACACAAGTCACAATACGATATTTACAAGATTTCCAATAACCAAGAGTACTTTGAACTTCAAAAGAGCAATAAATAATCTCTTCATGCTTAGTATATAATGACAAGTTTACTAATTCTGAACAACTAGTTGATTTCATTTCTTTCTTCTGAACTAATTTGGTTGTTACAGAGGAGTGATAGCTAAGAGTATTACATTTGTTAGATCCTAAAGTAATATCACTTAAGATAATAGATATGTGAATGAAGTATACAATAAGAAAGGTCTATATTATTTTATAATTTTCATACTAATTACATCTGGATTTTTGAGACTTTGAGATGAGCAGATCAAATCGAAAAGAACACCAAAGTCTGATATTAAAAGCAAAAATGAACTGTTTCTTACTATGATGAAATAGCCAACATTAGCCAAGGCAACTATAGATCCAGAGCTGTAACTGTCAGTTCAGAGTTGATTTTGGAATATGACCAATCTCCAACTTCATTCCTTCGCACTAACATATCAGTCACACCCAAGTGGAAGGCACAGGGCCTTATGCCTATCTAGAAGTGTACTACCTCCTCTGAACTCTGAATGCCAGGCACAGGGAGTTCCCTGATCTTCCAGACATAACTTTTAGCCTTAGCTTTTCAATGCCTTCGAATTCTATTAGTAGATATGTCTAATAACAAAATATATATTCCTGGAAAATATAAAATAACACAATTTTTAAGTCCTACATGAGATAAGTGATTTTGGTCACAGGATAATTTTGTCTGACAGAAAATTTGATTTCTGTAAAACTGAGGGAACAAGTTAATTTTGAGTGTCTGTAAAAGAAGAGAAGCCAGACTATTGGCACACAGTGGTAGTTCTGGCTACTCCAGAGGCTGAGGCAGGAGGATCCCTGGAGCCTAGGAGTTTGAGGCTGCAGTGAGCTATGATCAGCCACTGCACTCTAGCCTGGGCAACAGAGTGAGATCCTGCCTTTTAAAAATAATAAATAAATAAAATATAAATAAATAATTAAACACATTGATTCCAGAAAATTTGTGATTAGGAGGTTAGGGAAGGGAAGGAAAAAGGTTAGTTTCTTGGCTGAGTGTGGTGGCTCACGCCTATGATCTTAGCAGTCTAGGAGGCCGAGGTGGGAGGATCTCTTGAGGCCAGGAGTTTGAGGTCAACCTGGGCAATAGCAAGACCTCAGCACTACAAAAAATAAAAAATTAGCTGGGAGGCTGAGGCAAAGGATCACATGAGCCCAGGAATTCGAGGTTGCAGTAGGTTATGATGATACCACTGTACTCTAAGCCAGACAAGAGAGTAAGACCTTGTCTCCAAAAAAAAAAAAAAAAGAAAGAAAAGAAAGAAAGAAAATGGTTAGTTTTTTATGAATCCATGTTCAAAATTATAAGCCATGTTGCCTCGTTGAACAATAGTTTGCATTTTAATCCCTGCTCTGCTCCTCATTCTTTGACTTTCTTAAAATTGTTTTTAAACAAAATATTCTGAGCAGTTAACTCAATGCTTATTTTTAAGTTGTAAATAATTTTATGAGTGACAATGTCCAGCAGAGGATATCTATTTCAATATTACTTAGTATCCACACACTAAAGAAATTCCGGTCATTTCATTACCATCTACATTTTTTGAGAGTTAAATGTGAAAGTGAGATGGGAAGACAGACAGCTGAGGAAGAGTAACCATGAAAGAAGAGGCAAGCTAAAAGCAATAAACCTAATCTTGCACACAAATGCACACAGCTGTGCAGTTTCCAGGCACCGGAGAACCTATCTCTGTGTAATGCAATATAAAGGAAAAACATCTTTGTTCTCAGAAGAAACATCTCCATTTCTTGTGCTTTCTTATTTAAAAACATCTTAGATCATAAGACATAGGATGCATTTAGAGGTACTTCCTCTCTTTGAATATCTCTCAGCCCTGAAAGGCCAGGTGAAAGATGAAAAAATCAGGATTTCTACTTCTAATCCCAACTGTTACCTTATGCTGGGAATGCCATCTTCTCTCAGAGCCTATAAAAATGGAAAAAAATTATGCTCCAAAAGTGTATATTATGTCAATATACATTATTGTTATATTAAAACATTTGGAGTTTCATGGAAGAATCCTTTATCTATTTAAATAAACTTAAAAGCCCTTAATTTAGAAGGTACTTGATGTTATGAAATAAATAAATGAGTGAATTAATTAAAATGTATTTTTCTGCCACATTCAATATTTTATCTAAGGTAACTATTAAAGTTACCTTAGGTAACTATTAAAGTTGCATGTAAAACTATAAGTATTTTCTAATCAATAAAGCATGAATGAGTAAAACATTTAGTTTCTAAAAGTTTTTGCATCAGGGATTTCAAACTCTCATAGAACAAACTTAAAGCTGGTGATTGTTCTGTAAGTTCAGCCTTCAATAAGCTATTGAACTTAGTGTATATCTTTAATGTTGTTCTAAGTAAATTCTATTCATTGAACTCATTAATTACTACTTTTCCTATGAGAAACTTAATGACCACTTGAAAAATCAGAACGCATGAACTGCTGACTATGGTTGAATTTCAAGCTCATTCTTACCATTTCCATTTCTGAGCAATGGGAAATAGAAGAGTCCTACTAAAAATCACTGATCAAGGTCCCCAAATCCTTTGCATCAGAGCTCCAGATGGGCAAGTCTAGGAGATGTGTTGGGGTGATGCTAGCCAATCCTTAGAAAAAAGAATGAGCTTCCGGTATTTGAAGAATACAGAGCTGCAGTAGTCACATAAGAAGTTAATGTGTGATATATAGATGGAGAAGGAAGAGCAGTAGCTGATTCTTGCTAGTGCTTTAATGTCTATCTTCCCTTCTCTCATGTACCAAGGAGACATCACAGTGCTACCAGAATGCTAATGACTCTTTCATTCTCTTTTATGAACCACAGGGGTTCCCTACCTCTGCAGTTCAACTTCCATATACAAAAGAATCCTTTACTCCCCTGCCCCACTGGAGAATCCAAACACACTTTTGTTTATACTCCACACGCTTCGATATTTGAAGCAAACAAAAATGACTTAATTTGTCCTCTCAGGACAAATAACAACAACAGTGAAGAAATAGGAGCAAAAACTCTGTTTGCCCTCTTGTCTTTCCAATCCTCTACTTCACTCTTTTTCCTGTAAGTTCTGTAGGGGAAAAAAAGGGGGAAAGTCACATATTAGTGCTGCTTGTCTTTGTACACAAGATACTAAAGGACTTTCATCTGCATTTACATGAAACCAACTGCACTCAACATGGGCATTTCCGCAAAGAAGCAGCAGTCAATGATCTGGATGTGAAAAGCTGGGAAAGGCTGGAAGATGGACAGTGAGGAGAGGAGAGGCTGGGGCTGTGGATACACTAATAGGAGGAAGGTGCTGTGCACTTGAGGATGTGACTTCCCTATTTCCCCCCTAACTTTCCTCCCTAACTACAGAATTCTTCCATCATGCTTAGAGCTAAGTAAGAAATAGGAAAATAGATCAGATGACACTGATGAGATAAGAGGGGTGATAGGGAAGCGTAACTGCCTGGAAGAAAAGAGAAATAAATTTAAAAAAACTGTCAGTCAATCTGGAAGTAGAGTTTCAGTCTGTACTTAGCCATTTTAAGTGCTAATGTGTCTGCATATATTTAGGTCAAGGACTCTCAAGATTGTTATTGCATTTATGTAGCATGATGGTTCAGATAGAAATTGCTCTTGGTTGATCTCACTGTTTTTATTTTGCATTGGTTAAGTATAGTAAGTAGGTTATTAAAGAAATCCAATATTTAAAATATTTATATAAAACATGTAAGTGAATACTGTAAAAATATTGAGTTAAATTATTAATCCTTTTTACATAGCACATCCAATGTAGAAACCAAGGTAAAGAAAAACAAAGGACTTTTTAAAGAAAGGATGAGATTAGGAATCTTCATCCCTGTGTTTTCAAAATATGAATATTATACAGTCACCTTCATATCTAAGTTTAAAATAGAGTCTAAAATCTCTAAAAGGCATGTTCAAATATAACAATAATTATAGAATAATATAATTATGTTTTTTTAATATAGAAAACTATTCACAAACTCTTATAAACTATGTTGTTTTGTTTGAGTTCCACTAGTATCAAATAAATATAAAAGCAATTTACAAAGTCATAAGCACTTCCCTGGAAAATAAGGTAACTTGTTTTCATTATGAATTATTTTACCAAGAAAAGCTGATTTTTCATGGTAACTGGTTAAACATAAATTTTAAATTTAAAAAATAAACTGAGACAATCATAGAAATCATCCAGAATCAAACCACAATTGCCTAAACTCCTTAGCAAATTAATTATCCTAATGATAGATTTAAATGTTCACTTTAACTTCCTAGTGAGGGCTAGGCTCTCAATTTTGTTTAAAAAAAAAAGGTACATGAATGAACATATCACACAATGGCATTTGCAAATAGGCATTAAAATATAGTTTATAAACCACATATCCCTCATTTATTTTACAAAAGACTGAATTTTAATGTTTTACTGTCACATTTACTTGCAATTTCCTGCTAATCTTGGAAGATCCTCTTTAAAAGAGTACAAGATCATGAGACTAAGGATGCCTCCTCGGTTGTATTTAAAGGGAAATTAATTCTCTGGAATCTGCATTTGTCTTTATAAATGACAACAGACTTGCCTCAAGTGTGAAATCATAAATTTAAAAGTTAAAAGGCCTCTGGGGTGAAGGGCCAGCAGTTGTCTCTGGATGAGGAGACTACTGACAATGGCAGCAGATGACACCCTTCAGTACAAACATTGTCATGTGTGCCCACGGTGAAATTTATGGATAGACATTTTAATTCTCCTCTTCTATGGTTGGTGTGGTTTGCCTTCTAGAAAAGAAGCAATTGTTATCAGTATGTAACTCAAGTCTCTAGGATGTGATTACATACTTAAGGCATGAAGAATTAGCAATGCTTTCAACAGTCCCTAGGGACTTAGGCCTTGTGACTGATCAACAGGAGTAACTGTGCTAGTTATAATCTTCACATTACATTCCAGAGGAAAGTCATCACTGCACAGTTAGTTTTGTATTTATGACAACAGTGAAGACTTACACTAATATTAACTAGACAACTGTATACAGATGTGTCATCTAAAATGGTTAGCCCAAGGGGGTAAAAATGTGTCTCAGACTCACCATTCATCTGGCAACAGCTGACAATTTGGCAGCAATCTGTGTTATGTTAAGATTTCCTTATATCCCTCTTTGTATTGCTTTATAGGAGGCTGCTTGAGGAATCATATGAGAGTAAAAAGCATGCTTTGCAGAATAAGTTATTAAAACAATCACAGGATACATATATCATTAAAAAGAATCTTGATGATGTTATGCATGTATAGATGAGGAATGAAAGGAAAAGAATCAAAGCCTGGGTGAAAAGTTTCATACATGGCTGAAAATTTCTGTCCATAAGTTTGAAATACATGATTTTTCTTGCAGTAGGAGGGGTATCATACCTTTGCTTTGCCTTTGTACATTTTTAAACAATTGACATGTATTTCAGAGATATATTGTTTTTCCTAATGAGAAAAGAAAAATCTGGTAAAACAGTCTAACAAGCATAGATAATGAAATAACTGGATGTCACACGCAGCAATTTATAGCTTGTCTTTGGATAGTTTCAGTCTTCTCTATTTATTGGGTCTGTCTATGGAAAAGTCTACTAATCTGCTGGTCAACATGATATGTTTGTTCCAAGTCACTGATTAAGGAACACTGATGAGAGCAGTTTGTTGCTGTGTTTTTCTGGTAATCACGTCAGTGTTTCAGTGTTTCCAACTGTGCTTTCTTCATTCTTAGCATATATAATCTGACTCATGTTTATATAATTGTCCTCTTTCAAAACACCAATTCAAAATTTATTATAATATTTTAAGGATCAATATACCATCATATATGCATATTAATTAGTCTGAAAAAAGGATATGGCAATGGTAATTGTGAATAAATTTCATCTCAAATCTGATATCACAATCTTGGTCTATTTAGTTATTTTGACCACCAGTATCATTAGTTTACTCTTCTATCCAGGTCATGAGGTTCCTCACTATTATAGCTGAGTTCTAATCAGCTAGTAAGCAAAGTTATCATTGAGTTGTTAATATTGGAATCAGAGTATTCAATATGGAAAGGAACTCTTCAAATATTAAAGGAACACAACAATATGTAGGTAATATCCTCCAAATCACCATATTTGTCTTGTTGTACTCATTCAGATCACCTCGTTGGTTCACCAACATTGTATCATATGTACACTAGAAAAAAATAATAATTCCCAAAAGCAAAGCTAAGAAAATGGATAACATTTATTTAGTGCTTAATATATGTCAGAAATGGCTCTAAGTGCTTTGTATAAATTGACTTATTAGTTCTCACAACAACCCAAGAAATACTTTATAATTATTTTCCTTATTTTACTGTTGATGAAATTGAGGCCTAAAGAGTTTAATTAATTTATTCAAGATGACAAAACTAATAGATAAAAGAGATGGATTTTGAACACAGGCAGTCTGACTCCAAAGCCTCCAATCTTGACCACTAAGCTATGTTGTCTCTTCAATAGTATTTAAAAATATGGTATTAATAGCGGATGCACCCACATAGCTGTTGGTTAATGTGTTTTGTTGTTTTTTTTTCCTTTTTTGGAGACAGAGTTGTGCTCTGTCACCCTGGCTACAGTGTAGTGGAATCATCATAGCTCACTGCAACCTCAAACTCCTAAGCTCAAGCTATTCTCCTGCCTCAGCCTCTGGAGTAGCTGGGACTAGGACTATAGGTGCACTCCACCATGCCTAATTTTTCTTTTTCTGTTTTTTGTAGAGACAGACTCTCCCTCTTGCTCAGGCTGGTCTTGAACTCCTGAGCTTGAGAGATCCTCCTGCCTCAGCCTCCAAGACTGCTAGGATTGCAGCCACCATGCTTGGCCTTATATGCTTTTAAATAAGGATTATGGAAAAGTTGTTAATTGGGAAAGGGTCTCCTTTTGCATCATGAGAAGATTTTATACTACCATTTCACATTTATCAGGTATTTGGCCTTGTAATATTTCCTTGTCTTTCATAGTATTCTGCTTCTTTGATCATGTTTTCTCTATACTTTTACTTTTTCAGTTTAATCATATGTATTCTATAAATTAGAAAGCATATCCAAAGTTTTGCAGAATTGGCAGCATAGAGTCCTGGTTAAGAGATTGAATACTGAATTCCAAAACACCGGCTTCCAATCTCCAGTCCTTTCAGTGATGGTGTAACCTTGAGCAAAGTTGTTGCTATTGCTTAATTTCTAAGTATTTTTTTCACCTGTGAAATTGGGAGTAAGGGTAACATATTATTAATATAAATATTTGCATAATTATCTCTTGATGTTCTGAGATTTAAATGTATAATGTACATAAAACTGTTAACACAATACCTGGCACAGAGAAAGTAAATTTTAACTGTTATTTCCAATTTTGAAGTAGTGTGTTGGCTATAAAGTTTGATGCTCAATACAGCATTTGTTTGCCGTTGTTTTCAGTTTGTGAAAGTATATTCCATCAAGTAGATAACATTGAATATAAAATCCTTTCATTTTTCCAGCCCCTCTTAAAAAAAACATTAATAACAAAGAATATGTTTATAATAAAAATGATGAGGATCCAATTGATTAAAAATATCATGGAAATTAAAGTTAGGAGTAGAGCTGGAAAAAAATCCAAGATCCTCATTTTAACTAAATTTTTATTTAGAAAGGATATTCATGTCAGATTTGATATAAAGTCTTTTTAGGAAACACAAGTTAGGGAGCTTGTGTGCTTGGAAACTTTAGACACACGGGCTATAGAAAACTATGAGAATAAGTAAAGAAGAGCCTGCTCAATGAAGCATGTAATGAGAAAAAGAAGATTTTGCTTTGTTATAACTTTTACATGACTCTTCTTTCACTTTCTTGTAGATAATACATCAACATCCCAGCACTTGCCTTCCTCTAAAATAGCCAAAGAAAGCAATGAATCCCACAGCAAACACTGGAGATAAAGTTAGTAAAAGCTGGTTAATTGAACTACTTAAAAAAAAAAAATTGTTCTCTCCCTGATGTCTTAATGTTCCCGGTGATTTACGTCCCAAGATGTCCACTTCATATTGTTTTTGTTGGATGATTGGAATAGAGGACCCTTTCACCGTTGTTTGCTTCACTTGAGTTGAGATGGAATGGTTCCAGTTGTGTAAACAGCTCTTGGTGTTCTTCCAGGCTTCTTTCCAGTGCCCCATGGAGAGGCAGTTGATTAAGCGGGGCATGGCATGGGCAGGTGCTGCATACAATTCCTGCACAGTCCCACCATCCCCCTGTGGGCCTCAAGTGTGATTTGAGTCTTAGTTTTTTCATGAATTGGGACAACTAATCATAATTTACTTTGAGGTGATTTGGGTCATGTACACAAATTGCAGATAGAATTAAGTTAATAGAGTTCTTTTATTGTGTGCTTGGCCAAAGCCAGATCTCTTGAGAGGAAAGACTAATTGACTAGTCATCTCATGCATTTTTATGCCCCATAGAGGGACTTGAGGTTAAGAGCAGTAAAGCAACTAAGAGTATCCAATACTCTATGTTAAGAGTATTGGATTAGTCTCTCCTGACTGGAATTTATGGACTATAGCAGTTCCTATAGCTTATGGAACTTGTTCATTTGTTTGTTTGTTTGTTTTTGATGGAAGGACTGTGGAGATTGGGAGGGAAAAGATTGCTATGACAAAAGAAGTACTTCTCAAATTGTTTATACATTAAGATTTTCATCCATGAAGAACTGCTTTTATAAATGTTAAAAAGATAGAGCTACAGTGTCTTCTAAAGATATTTCCCCATATAGTCTTAAGAGAGGATATTTTAGGAGAAAGAATTCTTACTTTTTAATCTATATTTAATGGAATATTTTGAAGGAACTAATTACTTATCTCTTTTAAATGTTCACATATTCAAGAAAAGATGTTAATATGTATGAGAGAAATGATTTTATAAACATGTTTGGGACAACAAAAAGAGCAATCAAAATTATTTGGGGAATTTATTTATGTTTATTAAACAGTTTAACCTTCATTCAACATTGTAGGATGCAGGGCTAACCAAAAGCCAAATATATCAACTTTCTTTCAGTCACTGTTTTATGAATTTCATCCCATCTTTTTCTTTTGCTAGAACGGTGGAATTTTCTGAGTTTCTTTCATTTACTTATATGCCATACTATATTTTTTAAGAAACATGAAATCATAAGATGGGGAAAAATATTATGCAATTTACTGCTTAATGTACAATAGATGGTCTGGAAGATATTTAATATTCTTATATTAAAAGTAGATTTCAAACACTCACTAGGACACTAGTTCTTAATTTTCTGGTTACACAAATAGAAATATTTGGAGAGAGGACTAAACTCCCACTTCAAATGAAGTAGTCAATTTCTGAGGATGAATCCCAAGTATATTTTTTGGAAGTTCCGCAAATCATTCTAATGGGAAGCCAAATTTGAGATGCATTTTTCTATAGAAATTAATATTTATTAAATGTTAACTATGTGCCACATATGGTATTAGACATACTACAAGTTTTGCTTCATCTACTTTTATACCTGTCACTAAAAATAGTGGAATTATTGAATTAATCAACCTTAAGAACCCACAATTTAACTCTTCTGATTGCTTTGTAAAATCAGCTTATAACAAGATACTTTTGTTATACTTTTAAATATCTTGTTATAAGTATTTTTTGTTATAAGTATTCTGTTGTGTTTATTTCAGTAATAAATTATTTTTTAAAAAATTATGTTTGTTATACATCAAAACTAAATAAAGAAAACACACACACACAAATATATATATATGACTTTTTGTTTTTGTGTGCATGACCAGAATTATTATAAGGTAAATCCCTTATATATACCACTCAGGTTAAGAAATAGAAATGTATCACCCATATTCTAAGTTTTATTTTAGTATACAAAAAAATTTTTTTTAAATGGGATTTATGTGTCAAAGAAGTTTATGTTAAATTTTCTTATTTTTAAAAGTTGTGCTTCAGAAGATTTATCTTAATTTTTTTTAGATGAGTAGTATAATTTTCTTGATGATTTTACATGATAGAATCTTCCAGGGAAGATAGAATTATGGACTAAGATAAGATTTAAATGCCACAAATAAGCCTTTGACTTTCTCTTTTAAACAATCTTCAAATGAAGTCTTCTGTCATAATTCATTGGGAAATTGTCTGCAATTATACAAAAGCTAATGCTGTGTTTGGCAATGCATTGTTAATACTGTAAATGTTGAGTAAGAAGTTTAAACAATATTAGGCTTCTCTCTGCAATATTATACTAGTATAGAAATTTAAAGATAGTACTTTTTCCTTTCCTAAAGGAATATGGTCATCTTTTCTGCAAAAGGTGATCATAAAATCATGTAATAATTTTCCCTATGACCATAAAATAAAGAACTGTTTGAATATCTTTTCCTAGTTTGTGTTTTAGACATCATGTTATTAATAGCATAGAGAAACCAAAATTTAAATTTTAACTAATATTATTTACACATATATGTAACACTATTATATATTTTTGTTAAATATATATATTTAACAAAAATATATAATACATATTATATATTATTCAAAATACATATTGCATATTATAAATATAATAGACACATCCTAATAACACTACTGCATATATATTAAAATTTTCAGTCATAATTGGGTTTATGGATCAATTAGTACATTTTAACTTTATAAATAAGTTTTAGACACCAGTGTGTTTATAAGTGAATTCAGTCACATCAGTCACAAGCTAGGCTTTCAGTATCACAGCTTGTTCAAGGTGTTTAGCCTTGCAATATGCCAGACTTAGCTTTTATTCTTTTTTTCCCACTCTTCAATGATCAAATTTTTGTGTTTGGGGTGAATCACAATCTTTGGACACAGTAACAAATTGTACATTCACACTGTAATACAGGTTACATATTGTCCCTTCATTTCTACTGCTAGAATATGGAGCAAGGAACAAGAGAGAATGTCAGATCTTCCATTCTATGACACCCTGGACCAAACAGAATATTGTTGAAGAATTTTAAAAGGGTGCTGGTGGGCAGGAGGATGTTTCAACTTGTCTAGGGTGTTTTGTTAGAAATTTCAGACTTAAAATTTCAGTCCTATATAAATGTCCCGTAAAGATCCTAAACTACTACTATAGCCTTTCCCCTGGACATATAGGATTTTCCACATGAAATATATGGTAAGTGTTTTTTGTTTTTTAATGAAAGTCTTTTTTTATGAACTTTTTGAATCTATAAGTCCTATATAAGACTTTATGATGGTGATTAGGAGAGTTGGGGGAGGAGTAGATTTTGCTACTAATCAGTTACTATTACTTGTATTAGATAATGCATGCTTGAAAAATCAAATTATTGTCTAATTCTAAATAAACCAGCATAGCGTAACTGACTAATAGATATAATGCACTGTCATTTAGAAATCTGGCTGTATAATCAGTTCCTCTGCATTCCAGTACCTATCATTTAATGCTATAAAAGTGCTATATCATTATTTACTTCATTTCCCATATGTAGAAATAGTGATAAGAGCTAATATTGCATGAACAAAACATGAAATTTCTGATAGGCTGTAATTTCTTTTCATTATTTATGTTTGATCTCAGTAATAGCAATAAGCTTTTTTTTTTTTTTTTTTTTTTTTTGAGACAGAGTCTCACTTTGTTGCCCAGGCTAGAGTGAGTGCCGTGGCGTCAGCCTGGCTCACAGCAACCTCAATCTCCGGGGCTCAGCGATCCTACTGCCTCAGCCTCCCGAGTAGCTGGGACTACAAGCATGCGCCACCATGCCCGGCTAATTTTTTTTTTGTATATATATTTTTAGTTGGTCAATTAATTTCTTTCTATTTTTGGTAGAGACGGGGTCTCGCTCAGGCTGGTTTCGAACTCCTGACCTTGAGCAATCCGCCCGCCTCAGCCTCCCAAAGTGCTAGGATTACAGGCGTGAGCCACCGCGCCCGGCCAGCAATAAGCTTTTAAATAAGAATCTTGACTTCAGTGGATTTGGCTACCAAAATAAAGTAAATATCAACAATGTCCTTCTGGCCATCAAATAAAATTCTCCTTCAGTAAAATAATCATTTTTTCATTCCTCCAATATGAAAATATTTGACTTTGAGTGAATAGTTTTTCCACCTATCAAAGACAAAATGTCTATTTTAAAAAAAAGCTTCCAGTGCTTTTTAAACTATTTCCATTCAGTTCTTTAGAGTATTGGGGTGACAGGAGATGGGGTGTAGAATTGACCTGTGAAAGGGATCAGTTTCCTTTATAACAACACAGAAATCTTCAACAGAAAAAAAAAAACCATGTTATTCAGTATTTTCCATGGCCCAGCACGTGCTTGCATGACCCTTGACCATAACAAAGCATTAGAACAGACACAGCAAGAAAAAAAATATTTTTCAAAAGAGATTGTTATCAATAGGAAAATAATTTTAATTTTAAAATATATACTCTGAGTAATAAGAGTTTCAGTGAAACAAACCATACTTGTGTCTTCCTATAGGAAAGCCTTCCAACTTACTGTTTAGTTTGGTTCAGGATCTTTTTATTATGTCTTGTGTATACATAGAAATCTAGAAAGAAAAGGTGATAGATCCTAAATCTGATAGGATCAGGTCAATAAACCATCAGTTTGTAGTCTTTATATGGAAAAGAAATAGTAATACAATTTTTTTCAGTGTTTTGAAAATAGAATTGATATGAATTTCAGGAATTGAAATAATATCTCTCCCTTGGGAAGTTTTTATTATATAAATGCATATAGTCATACACATAGATGTGTGTGCTTATGTACACACACCATGATGTACATATATTTATAATTAATTTAAAGCAAAGTATTTCACTTTTTGTTGTAGATCTAAACTACCTTATGTTTTATTGTTTTCTTCTACTGTCTACGCTCTCTCCTTCTCCTTTTCTCATTCATTCAGAAAAAGAAAAGTAAATTTATATTGACAATAGTTGTGCATCACTAGGATCAACAATACTAAAATTCTAGCAAATGTAGAATTTTAATATGGTAAATCTCGCTGAGTGATACAGTGACTATCATAGCAAATCAGACAATCAGATCAGCAGTATTTATTCACCCAAAGCCATTTTTACACTACTTTTCAAGTTTCTTTAGAACTGGAACTTAAAGATTATGCAATATCAGTGTAGGTATGAGGGGACCATCTAGTCCTGTTGCTATTTTTGGAACATGATTTGGCACTTTACATGAGACACTATTGCCTTATTAGTAACTGTGATTCATCTTATGATTAGTGTCTTTATGTAAGACTACTACTTCTACACAAATAGAAAGTTTAATATTTGTTTTACAAATGTTAGTGTTTTTCTGAAAGAATCATTTATTGAAACAAATTGTATATTCCTATACAAATATGGGCCATAAGCAAATACAGGGAAAATATAGGCCATATTTAGGGAAAATATAGGCCATTTTCTTTTATTCACTATCATATCCCCAGAGTCTGGTACAACATCTTGACATATACAAGTTAGGCAATGAATATTTGTTAAATAAATATAAATGCATGAAGATAAAAATTCATTGGAAAATCATGCTTTATTTTATTTCATCTGCTTTTGTCAATATATACCTTAATTGATAAAATAATAGGCATTTAATATTTGAAGTTATTATACCATGAAAAGTCAGATATTCTCCTAGAAAACAGTGGTATATATCTATTCATTGTTCAGTAAAGTTAATGAAATCTGACTGGAATAGAAAATTCAGATGTCAGTGCCATTGGAAGTCATGGTAAAATTATCTTAGTGGTTATACTGTAACTTTTGAATTCCTACTCTATAATTTCAGCAACCATTTTCCTGTACAATTTCACTATAGCTATGTGGATACTATTCCAGCATTAATTTAGTTTTTAAACTAACCTATAACCCAGCTGTAACTGCCTTATAACCAAACTCAATCTTACTAATAAGTTTACTACAGTGTTAAAAAGTCTACAGTGTTAGTAAATACATGTCATTTTTATTAGGGTGACCCATGGGGAAAACTTCCTCCTTCCTCTAGTAAGCCTTTAGTACTATATATATATATACACACACACACATACACATATATATATCTTTTCCTAGGTATCTTATTTTACAATGTTTAAATTATAATGCATCTACTAAAATTGAATATTTTCTTATAGTTTGATTGACCTCTGTGTTCGGATACACTGGTTTTGTATACACTGGTGAGTATCTTTTTTATAAGTCTTTGTAACTAGGGAAAAAAGACCTAGCTATATAATCAGTCCTATTTAGACCCTAATTTCCAAATTAGCCTTCTGGAACTCTAACTTCTGCTTAGAGATTTTAAGATTTTATTTTGATAATTTTGGCTGACATCCTATATGCGTTCCACAAAACAAACGCAAGGCTCCAAAACCCTTTTTTGGAGACCACCAAGCTAGAGCTTACTGACAACTTAGTTCCACTAGAAGTAAATAACTCTGTCTCAAGATTTGCAGTTTCTTTTGGAGCTAACAGTTTTCATATGTTTCTGGTTTATGTAACCACCCATATCATTAGAAATATTGAAATACAAGGTTAAAATACCCAAAAGTGATGAGAATGGTAGTCATAATAGAATCATATTTTTAGGCACTTGTCAAAATTCAAGTGGCAAATGCAGGATTTTAATATGGTAAACCTCACTGAGTGGTACTATGACTATCATAGCAAATCAGACTCCTTTGAACATGTTTACATTAACTTTTCATTGCTATCAAATTTTGTATTGCTATCTAAAATTCTGCATTAAACTTGGAAATATATTCTGGTCCAGATTTCACAGATTTATCTACATAAATGGAAACACTAGGTGGATAGAATGAGTAGTGAATTTATTTCTTTGATACTTTCTTTTTTCCCCCTGTGGTTTAGCTTAGTAAGAAACCCATCAAATAATTATACATAAAGTTAGGTGATTCAAACATCTCTCCTGTTTCCCTACAGGAAAACTATTTGTGTTCTTACTAATGTGTCACTTTAATAATCATTAGGGCAAGAGAACTTCAGATATTTTCCCTGATTTTTTTTGTTGTTGCAGGTAACCTGCAACTGAGAAACATAAATGTTACCTTATTTATGAAATATTTACTAATAGCTACTGGAATAATCTTTTTCTTTTACGTATTAATAGATATTTAAGAAAAGATTCCCATTTCATACTCTAAAAATTACTAGTTTGTTTTTCTATTTTCTTTTCTTTATTTAAGAATTTGCAACTTGATCAGAGACCCAAAATTATCTCATGAGAAAAGAAAAGAACTTTTATCTTAGGGATGCAAGAACCTTTAATCATCAGGCCCAGAGAAACATTAAAACGAGATAGCAATCATATCCAACTCCCTCCTTTAAGCCCTGTATTCATCTCTTGAAATTGCTTTCTATTGCCACAAGTAGCTTTAAATTAACCTAATAATGCTACAGCACACACTATAACCTATATCCTAAACCTTAACAATGTATAGCCAATCACCAATCAATGTTATTTCAGTAAACCAATGGAAATTCCTGACAAACAACTTTGTATCAGCCCACTCTCTGTACTCCTTTTTTGCCTTTAAAAATCCACTCATAACTGCTGCTAATCAGAGTGTATATTCAGGGCAACTTGAATCTATGTTCCTGGTTGGCAATCCTCAAGCTTGGCCCAAATAAACTCTCTACTTATGTCTACATATATTAATTTTGCATCAGTTTCTTCCTTTTTGGTTGATTGACACCCAAATATGACACATTGACAAAAATTAATAATCTAACATAATATTGGCTTTTGAATAGGAAAGGATATTTAGAATCACTTAATATAAACCTTTGAATTTTCCAATGAAGAAATTTACTTCCAGAGAGGTAAGATGATTTTAAATGGCTTGTCTAAGGGTGACAGACATAGTGAGATATGACAGAGGGAAACCAAGGTTAAAAAAAAAAAAAAAAAAAAAAAAAAACCAAAGTTTAAACAAATTAAATTTAACAGAGTTTAATAGAGTAAAGAATGATTTTCAAACACATACCCCTCTCCCCACCCCCTAAACCAGAATAAGTTCACAGCAACTCTGGTGCTGCTGCATGGTTGGAGAGGATTTATGGACAGAAAAAGGAAAGTGAAATACAGCAAAGAGAAGTGAGATACAGAAACAGCTGAATTGGTTATAGCTCGACATTTGCCTTATTTGAACACGGTTTGAACAGTTGGCTGCCTGTGTGTGGTTGAAGTACGGCTTCTGTGATTGGCTGAGACCCGGCTACTTCCATGTGTACTGTCTGTGTACACATCAGTTAGGTTACAATTCAGTAGGTATGGAAAAAACTTTAGGCCAAACTTAAAATATGTAAGAAGACAAGTTTAGGCTAAACTTAATTTAACACCTAAAATCCAGGTCTCAAGCCTCTACTCCAGTATATCTTCCACTTCAAAATTTTAGGGGAATTAAATTTTTTTTCTGAAGTTTCAGTAACTTGGGTCTGTAAAACAAATTGATAATAAACAGATTAACAAGGAAAAAGAGGCATATAAATTTTATTACCTGCAAACATGTGCACAGGAGTCATAAAAAAATATAAAAACTCAATGAAAGGCAAGATAGTTGACACTTTTATACTATCTTGGGGTTACAGAAAGAGTAGGGGCTTTGAGTGTGGCAGAACAGGTTATGGCAGCCAGACAGGTTATGGGAGAGAGGGAAAGAAAGCCAGGCTAGCAAAGATGGTCTTACTGCCTAGATGAAATCTTACAGGTAGCAGACCTCAGAAAAAATAGATAGTAACCTGTGGTTAAAGTTTCTGTCAGATTTTTAAAGGTGTCAGCCTCCCACTTAATCTTTCCTAGGTAAACAGGGGAGACCCCGGAGAACATCTCTTTGTATCTATTTCTTATTTCACTTCTACACATGCAAATCTCCTCCACAAAAGACAGTTTTGCAGGCTAGTCTTGTCTGTAAGCTCTCTGAATAGCCATCTCAAAATATGCCAAAAAGGTGTATCTTGCAGTTAAATATTTTGGTTTACTTCATCATGTTACTTTGGCATACTTGTATTAAATATGAATTATAGGTACTAGTTGATAGATTAATAGATGTAAAAGAATATTCAGTGAATTCTTTCTTCTTTCAACTCTATTGTGAAATTGAAGATGAAACATGTTGGAACGGTGTCATAAACTCCTCTTATCCCTGACCTTACATTTTAAAGAATCTTAAAGTTGGAGAGAATCATTTTCTCTCATCTCAGTATTATCAGCACCTTGTACAATTATCCCACTTCTTGTTTCAATAGTAGAAATTGTTGACCAAATTTCTCTATGATTTGGGATATGAGAGATCAAAGATAGAATTCAATGCCTTGCCATTTAGATACAACTGGATGATTTTACAGAAGCAAAATTGCCCAATTTTTTTAAGAATACAACTTCACTTAATTTCCACTGAGCCTTACCTTTTTAAAATGACTACTCAAGAGAATACCTGATTACAGTGAGAAAGATTCAGAAGATAATGATTTTTTTTTACCAAGGATTCCTGAAATATTTTTAAAGCTGTTTAAGTTCTCAGCATTCATCTGATTGCAAATTGCTGTTTTCCAATAAAGGTTAACTTGTTCGAACAGGAGCAAAGCATAATTATTATCCCCCCCCACCCCCCCACCCCCGGGACAAATGTGAAAGGAGCCTGGAGAGATCTATGGAGGCTGTGTCCTGACACGTGCAACACGTGGACTAATGGGAGGTGAAGTTGTTGGCCCTTTGTGGGACAATGGGGAAACAAAGAGTGCATGTTGAGCTTCAGCTGAGGGTTGCAGTTGCCCATGTGGGACCTTATTGTTTTAATCCCAGCACCCCTTCCTCCATTCCACTGGTACAGACATTCTCTGCTACCCTTTAAAAAAAAAGACGACTATAATTTTCAACCCTTTAAGGCTGACTTACTAAAGAAATCCTTCAGTATAAACAGAATTTTTCCTCGCACAAAATTTAAAGAGGAAAATTGTGTTTAAAGATAAAATAAGCAGAAAGTAACTATAACATTAATATAATTAAGGACATTTTTAATATAAAAAATTCTTAAATTTTTGAATGGTATTACAGTTGCCATACTACTAGAAAAAATAGAGTTACTTTTTGTTTTTCCATTTGTCAATTATTTAGATCCTATAATATATGTTAATCTGAAATTAGGAATTAGAGACAAACATGAGCAAGTCGTGTATATCTTAACCATTTCTATTTAACTATTGAACATCATATTTCATGTCTTTAGAGTTTATGGGAAAAATTTTTCTCCCCTTAAAGAAGTTACCTACTTACTCTTGTTTATTCTCGCCCCATTCATTCTATAACATTTAATTCACAAAAGCCAGGCATTTTGTCAGACATTGTATGAAAAATAACAATTCCATATTTCTAGGCTTGGCTTTTGCCTGAGCTCCGATTGAAAATTTTTGAGATATTTTGTTCTTAGTACTCTACTATTCTCTTTCTACATTCCTGATGTTTGTAATGATACTGCCCTTAACATCTAATCACTTTGCCTTAACTCTGAGTCATCTATAATTTCTGGCTTCCTTACTTCTCCCATAGTCATGCAGCAGAAAAATACCATCATTTCCCTTCTAAATAGTTTTTTCCCCATTGCTAGGACCACATTTAGACTTCATTCCTAGATTTCCTCATTGGCCTCCTTTTGTCTGCTCTCACTTTCTTTGGTCCATCTTATACACTGGAGCCAAATGAGTCTTCTCAGGGATCCTTGAATCACATCTCACACAGACTTAATAATTTCATAATATCTAAAATTTTTCTTGCATAAAAAACTTTAATAGGTTCACATAAACTCCAAAATTTAAAAAAAAAAATCTTTAGACTGACATCCAATGTCCTCCGTATTTTGGCTTCAATCCTATCTCATCAGGTGTAACTTAATTACTCCCCTAGACAAACCTTTGGCTCCACCTACATAATCAACTCTAATCTTGTCAGCAACATTCTTGATTCTGGGCTGGTGCTGTACTATATTCCTTCTTTTTTTGGAAAGTTTTCGGCCCTCTTTTTCAACTACTTAAATTTGATTTACATTGTAGGGTCTATTTCAAGGCCTATGAGAATTACATAGTTATTAAAAGGGTAATTTCTGGATTCAGATTGAGTTCAAATTCAAACCCCAGTTAGGAGAATCTAAATTAAAGTGAATTGACGAACAACTCACAAATCTCGGTGACTTTAAATAAATAAAGCTTTAAATAAATAAAGCTTTGTTCTCTCTCATGCTATATGTCCATAGCAGATTGCCTAGAGAGTCTGATCTGTTTCTTTTATTCTCAATGACACTTATACTAATGGAGTTTCCACACTTTGGAATGTGGCAGAGGAAAGGGAACACAGAGAATCAGAAACTTGCTTCTAAAGTGTTTCATTCTGGCCCGGCGCGGTGGCTCACGCCTGTAATCCTAGCACTTTGGGAGGCCGAGGCGGGCGGATCGCTCAAGGTCAGGAGTTCGAAACCAGCCTGAGCGAGACCCCGTCTCTACCAAAAATAGAAAGAAATTAATTGACCAACTAAAAATATATATACAAAAAATTAGCCGGGCATGGTGGCGTATGCCTGTAGTCCCAGCTACTCGGGAGGCTGGCCTGTAGTCCCAGCTACTCGGGAGGCTGAGGCAGGAGGATCGCTGAGCCCAGGAGATTGAGGTTGCTGTGAGCTAGGCTGACGCCACGGCACTCACTCTAGCCTGGGCAACAAAGCGAGACTCTGTCTCAAAAAAAAAATAAATAAATAAAGTGTTTCATTCTTACTATGATCATGCCTAACTTCAGAAAGCACAGGGATGTAAACCCTACCATTGGTGTGGACCAAAGAAAACAGAAAATTTTGAATACAATACTGTGAATATAATACTCCCTAAACAGTTGTACCTCCTCTTTACCATGGGTATAATGATAACTGTTTTGAAGGGTTGTTTTGAAGTTTAAATGTAATGATATATCATGCAAATTACTTTGTAAAAGTCTGGCACCATGCATGTGCTAAATAAATGTTGGCTTATATTTAGCTCCAGTGACTTCTTCTTATAGAATTTAACACAGTTAACACTATGGCTGTTTTGGTCTGGGTTTCCCCTGGAGAACACAAATTGTAATAAGGGCTTTTTGAAGGTAGTTTATTTTGGGAAGTGAACCCAGGGAATAGAAGTGAGGAAGTGGGAAAAGTGAAACTGTAGTGGAGGGAAAGTTGATTCAAACAAGGCTTTGCTAAAAAGCTTGTCACAATGTGGGCAACTGGGGCTGAGGCTGGCAAGAATCCTAAGAATTGTCCCCTTGAGGGGCCCAAACAGGGGAATATTTATCCATAGGCTTCCCTGCTCCATCATTGCTCAAAGACCCACCCATTTAACATTGAGTCCTTTACACCTGGAGGTTCATGAATGCAAAGTGATCAGTGGGGTTTCACAACTTGACATCAAAGCAGCCCCAGAATAGAAAGCAAATGATACAGAGTGCAGCTGAAGAACCAGTGATTTGAGTAAGAGGAGGGCTGAGAAAATAAAAGATGGTGCATAAGAGGTGTTCAATACAATACCCAAATTGATATGGGTGGTACACTAAAGGTACTTTCATTTTTCAGATACATAATCATGCTAATCAAGCTCATGTTAATACTGATGATTACAATGCAGACTAGTGCTTTATTAATTATAATGAAAAATAAAACTGCCATGCTGTAAGGGGCATTGGTTGCCTTTGTCTACACTCTATTTCTTTCATTTTGGTTTTGGTAAAGACACTTTAATTCTCCTTTAGAAAACTAAACTTACCTAATACCTAAGCCCCCAGGCACAATCCTGCAAAATGCTGGCAGGTAGGAAGCTCCCAAATTGTGGTGGCCACATTCTCTGTAGTGAGTTCAGCCACCATAGAGAAGTAGCCTTTTGTGAGCTTTTCAATTCAGAGTAGTCTCACAGTTGTAATGGGTGGATGAGCATCCGAGGCTACCAGTCTGCCCAAGGTGAAATTACTTTCTCTTATGCTGTGAGTAGAGAGGCGGTGGATGAGGAAGTGTCTCTGTGTAAGAAAGCCAGCACTCTGGTCCCTCATGGCACTCTTCCATGGGGTGTCCCTTATGGGCACCCAAACACCTGGGTTCACTCCACTATTCCTAATTAGCTGCCGTGCCTGAGCTTGAGGAAGGTGGAAACACCTTCAATATACTTTGTGTACTGCCATTCACTGAAGGCACCCAGGTGAGGGAGGAGAAAATTCTCTTACCCTTTCACTGGTCTTCGAGAGCCTCTCTGGGTTTGTTCCATGCTGCTATCTTCTCCTATCTTCTTCTTTCTCAGCTTTGCAGTTTTTCTCTGTGGAGCCCCCAGACAACTCTGTTGTCTCTCTCTGTGATCCACACCTGAGCTGTGATTCTTCTCCACTCTCCTCAGTACAATATTATACCTTCTATCCAGGACAGTCTGACAAGCAATGTCTCTAGTTAGTCAGCTCGCCCCGCTCCCCTGTATTTTTTTATTAAATTTAATTCTGCTGTGATCTTTATTATTTCTTTCTTTTTGCTAATTTACGGTTTGGATTGTTCTTGCTTTTTAGTTCCTTGAGGCACTGTTCGATTGTGTATTTGAAATCTTTCTGCTATTTTGGGTAGATACTTATTGCCATAAAATTCCCTGTTATTTCTCCTTTTATTGTATCACACAGGTATTGGTAGATAGAGTTTCAGTTTTCACTGGTTTCAAGATTTTTTTTTTATTTCTTCCTTAATATTTTCCTTCACTCACTGGTCATTCAGAAGCATTTTGTTTAATTTCCATGTATCTGCAAAGTTTTTAGAGTTCATCTTGTTATTGATTTCTAGTTTTATTCCATTGGTCTATACTGGAGAATGCTCCGTGTGCCAATAAGAATAAACATATATGCTGTAGTTTGGGGGTAGAATGTTTTGTAAACATATGTTAGGTTCATTTGTCGTAGAGTTCTAAGTCCAGTCTTCTGTTGATCTTCTGCCTCAATGATCTGTCCAGCTTTCTCAGTGAAGTGTTGAAATCCCTGGCTATTGCAATTTTGCTGTTTATTACTTTGCTTATAGAAGAATTTGTTTTATGAATATGGAAGCTCCTGTGTTAGGTGTATACATATTTAATATTACTATGTCATCTTGTTGAATTGTTCCCTTTATCATTATGCAATAATTATTTTTGTCTTTTTTTTTAATACCATTATCAATTTAAAATATATTTTATCTGACTGAGAATAGCAACTCCTGCTCGTTTGGGGGCTTACATTTGCATGGGATATTTTTTCCATCCTTTTATCTAGAGCCTATGAGAATCATTGTGAGTTAATGGGTTTCTTGGAGATAACATGTATTTGGTTAGGTTTTTTTATTTTTATTTTTATTTTTTTTGTCCATTCAGCCAACATATCTTTTAAGTGGAGCATTAAGACCATTTACTTTCAATGTTATTATTGATGCGTGAGATACTGTTCTGTTTGTTCATGTTCATTGTTATCTAGTTGTTTTCTTTTACCTTTGTGTTACTGATTTATAAGAACTGTGAGTTTTATCTTTTGAGTGTTTTTGCACTGGTAGGTATAAATTGTTCTGTTTCATATATACAACACTTTTGAGCATTTCCTGTAGGGCAGATATAGGGGAGACAAATGCTCTTAGTGTTTGCTTGTCAGGAAAAGACTTTACTTCTCCTTCATTTATAAAACTTAATTTTGCAGGTTACAAAATTTTGGGGTGGCAGTTATTCTGTTTCAGAAGACTAAAAGTGGGACCTCAGTCTCTTCTGGCTTATAAGACTTTTGCTGAGAAGTTTGCTGTTAGTCTGGTGGGTTTTCCCTTATAAGTCTCTTTTCACTTTCATCTCACAGCTTATAGAATTTTCTCCTTCACTTTCACTTTGGCCTGACTTATGACTTTGTGCCTTGATGATGTCCTATTTGCTATGAATCTTCCAGGTGTTCACTGACCTTGTATTTGGATGCCTAAATCTCTAGTGAAACCAGGGAAGTTTGACTTAATTATTCTCTCAAATAGGTTTTCTATGCTTTTTGCTTTTTCTTCTTCTCCCTCTTGGATACTTATGATTCTTACGTTAGCTTGCTTTGCATAATCTCATATTTCTAAGAGATTATTTATTCTTCTTCCTGATTCTTTCTTTCTACATTTTTGACTGACTGGGTTAATTTGAAAGCCTTGTCTTCAAGCTCTGAGATTCTTTCTACTGCTTGGTTTAGTCCATTGTTAATACTTTCTAGTATGTTTTTTTTTTTTTTTTTTTTTGAGACAGAGTCTAACTTTGTTGCCCAGGCTAGAGTGAGTGCCGTGGCTTCAGCCTGGCTCACAGCAACCTCAATCTCCTGGGCTCAGCGATCCTACTGCCTCAGCCTCCCGAGTAGCTGGGACTACAGGCATGCGCCACCATGCCCGGCTAATTTTTTTTTTTTTTTGTATATATATTTTTAGTTGGTCAATTAATTTCTTTCTATTTTTGGTAGAGACGGGGTCTCGCTCAGGCTGGTTTCGAACTCCTGACCTTGAGCGATCCGCCCGCCTCGGCCTCCCAAAGTGCTAGGATTACAGGCGTGAGCCACCGCGCCCGGCCTCTAGTATGTTTTAAAATTAGCTAAATGACTATTTCATTTAATAAGTTCTATTATATCTTTTCTTATGTTATCTATGTCTTTAGTGAATTTTTCATTGATGTCCTAAAATATTTTTTTTAGTTTCTTTGTGTTGGTTTTCAACTTTCTCACCAATCTCATTGATCTTACTTGCCATACACATTGTGATTCCATATCTGACATTTCAACAATTTCCTTTTGGTTGGAGTCCATTTGGGGGAACTATTGTGATATTTTGAGGGTGTCAAAACAGCCTGTTTATTTTTTCATTCTGCTAGAGTTCTTATGCTGGCTCCTTCTCATCTGAAACATTCTTCTCTCAGCTCAAGACAGATAACATTACAGTGTCCCTATTCTTCTCTGCTAGGAGCTCTCTTGCTCAAAGAAGAGAGGGAGAAGTCCCTAAAAACACTTGAGTCGTACTCTGAAAGATTCATCAGATAGGAGAGGGTGGGTCCATTGGGAACCTTCAACAGTGCTGCTCTCCTGCATTTCCTCATTCACCTGTGGTTGTCATGGATGGTTGACATACTGCAGCTTGAGCAATCACCCTGTCCAGGTTTGTTGGTGCATGGTGGCCTGAGTGTTTGCCCAGCCCAAGTCCCCTGCAGGTGGTGGGGGCATGAAGCATCCACCTATAGGACATGCAAGAGAGCCAAGCATCCCTGTTCCATCCCTAGTTTGGCTGAGATTATGGGGATTCAGCAGCAATGGATTTGACCCCAAGGTAGATGCAGCATTCTGAGACTGTGACCTCAAAATGGCTCCAACCACAGCAACCAGGGTTCATAAGCCAGTGGTACCTTGCTGTGCCTTCTCTCCTAAGAAATGCCACTGCCAACCTTCAATCAGCCGCTGTGTCAGTCCAACAGCCTTCTGTGGGGGAGGGGCCCTCCTGCTGCTCAGATTGCAATGTCCATGGAGGAAGTGTGGACTCCTAGGATTCTCTCCTCTTTTCCTTCCCCATGTGTGGACACCTTCCCCATGAACCTCTGATCCTGCCAAGAAGTTTGCCCTGATTCCCTTTCCTTCACTTTGGAGCCTACTGTTGCCTCTCTGTTGATTCTCAATGCTCTCTCTTAGACCACTGATGTAGAGGTGAATAACTATTCGCCACTTTTGATCTCCTAGTTGAGAGTGGCTTGTGCAGGCTGCTTCTAGTCTGAGATCTTGATCCCCTCGTCTTTTAGGTTCTTTTATATTATCTCTATCTCTTTGGTAAATTTCTCACTCATATCTGGAATTGTTTTTCCTTATTTATTTATATTGTTTTTCAGAACTGTCTTGTATCTCACTGAGCTTCTTTAAGTATCAACATGTTGAATTCTATTTCTAGAATTTCATAAATTTATTTTTATTGTGATCTGTTACAGGATAATTATTGTATTCTTTTGGAAGTATCATATTTCCTTCCTTTTTCATGTTTCCTATGTCCTTACATGGATACATCTGGTGTAACAGTCTCTTATTCTAATCTTTTGAATTTGCTTTGTTAGTGGAGGACTTTTTCCTGAAGATGTATCTGTGATGTTGGTTGGGCAGGGCACTTTGGTTTTAATTCTGGGTGTGTATAATAGCGTAGTCTCTGTATGATTTCTTTGGTTGTAAACAGCACCAGTGGTATCTATGTTTTCCTTGGTGGCTTAGGGTGTGGTTGTTAGTGGAGGCTGTAGTTTTGCTAGTGACTATGATGCCAGGTGAGTCAGTGTTCAGACCCACTGGTGGCAGCAGTGGGCTGAAAGTCTTTGGGCCCCATGGCAATGTATGCTGGTATGTGTTAGCAGGTCCAGGCAGCACAATTCTTAGGCATCCAGGAGGCTTGCTTGGGTGCCAGGAATGACAGTAGTAGGTGAGCAGGTTCTCAGGCTGTTGGGCAATGGGTGTGGCATGGACAATGCCAGTAGCAGTGGTGGGAAAACATTCTGGGACCCAAGCAGTCTTCACCATTCTTGGTGGTAGCTGAGGTCAGTTGGGTGTTTGGTCCCCAGACTTTCAGGTGGCATATGTAGATGAATGCCAGATGTGGTGTAGTGGCAAGTTGAGTGGCCCTAACCTTAGAACTCAGGGGAAGTGCTCGGATGCTACCAGTGAGAGGCTGGGTTGGGCAATCCCAAGGCCTCTTGATGGTGTGCTTGGGTAATGGGGGATAATGGAGCCAGGCTGGACAGAGCTGTGCTTTGGCCCCCCTGGTGGTACATGTAGGTGATGATTATAGTAGTCAGGAGTGGGAGTGATCACCAACCTGCCAGCAGAATGCTCAGGTAGGGGCAGCAGAAGTTGTGCTATGTCCCTGCTACTGGGAGGGCAGAATTGCCTTCCCTGGGAGCAGCCACAGGCAGACAGCTGAGGGGCATGAGCTTTGCTCATGCTTTAGCCCTCTAGTAGCCCACAATATCAGCAGTTGCAGATGATGGAATGTATCCTCAGCATGTGTGAAAATGCATGGCTGCCCATCAGTTGGGGAGAATAAAATCACAGCCTGTGGCTTAGCCTTGGCCCTGGCAGCAGGGCAGGACACAGCCTAGTGGTGTGAGGGTTGTGCTCTGAAAATGGCATCATGGTGTAGCTGCTCAGGATTTAAGGGTTTGTGTGACCCAGAGCTATCTCTCTGGAGCAATACCTTCATGCAGTCTCTAGGCAGCTTTCTCTGTTAGTCTCTGAGCATATGAGGGTCAAGGGGCCCTTCTCTGGCTTGGATTATAGTAGTACACTTAGAAAATGTGGACCACTGGGGGTATCTCACTTATGCTTTTGCTGCATTAGGGAGGTGCTCCACACTCCCCAGCCAATCCCAGCTGAAAAGGCTTCTTTGTTTCCCTCTCCTTCCTTGCTTTTGATGCTTCCATCACTTTTCTATTGAATTCCATTGTTCTGTCTTAGATGGTCTATTATAAGCGTGATTATCTACTCACTATTTTGGCTCCTCTCTGTGGAAGAGGTGAATACCAAATAGACATAATCACCCATCTTGAGGCTCCTTCAAGTTTTTATTTTTGAGAGGGTGAAGACTCAGATACTTAATAAAGATTATTTGAATCTATACCTTATAATTATCTTAATTATGCTATTTTTTAAATCATTAATATTTTATGAATAACTAAAAGTAAATAGCATAAGTAGATGCTAATAATTTCACATCTGAAGTGAATATTTACATCTCACATTGAAGAAAACACTTTTGAAAATTTAAATCTATACATTAGAATGTATTAGCTTAAACTTACTGTTATTCAATGAAAATTTACATTGACCCAAGTAGAAATATGAAGAAACATGAGGGTTGCAATGATTACAGATTAGCTGTTATCATCAATAGCTGGGGATAGAGCAATGCTAGGGAATTGAGAAGTGAAACTCTATAGGAAGTAAGCCATGTCCTGTTACTCAATATAAAGTTTGGGAGGTATAAAGAAATCAGAACCTGAGGAGAAAAAAAAATGGCATTTAACCAAGATAATAACACACAAATTGAATTCCAGGGAAAGTTAAATTGGCTTGGCTTTAGACACATGACAAACCCTTGGCCAAAACTAAATATAACTAGGATAAATAAGTTTGGATAGTGGATGGATGATAGATAATGGAGAGGTAAAGAAATAAAAAGATGCAGACTATAATTCTAAACACAATAATACATTAAACCATTAACTTTGAAAACTCAGAAAATAGATGATTAACCTGGTGCCATATTTTTATTTTTTTTGGAAAAAACACTTAAAGATCAATACTGATGCACTTGCTTATAAAATAAAAATATTGCCCATTTTCAAATAAAAATGTATAGCTTTTAATTTAAAAACCAGCAAGTTTCATCTCTTCTGAGTTTTAATATTTTTGTCCATGAAATAGGAAATTGGTCTAGATAACCTCCAACTCATAATTCTGTAGGTCTGCAAAGATAATGACTCACCACAACATAATTTTCAGATATGCTTAGAAACTAAAGCTCACCCTTTGATAGTTGGCTTGTGATCCAGAGCGCCTGGGCTTAGGTAAATAGGCCATGGTATGAAATGTCCTCTCTGAAATTAGGAGTAAATCCCTGAATTCTACCCTGGGTCCTTATCAACCGAATAGCCTGCCACAGTTCATAAAAGCAAAAATGTGGACTTTCTGGAGGAAATACTGTTGGCTATCTTGAGATTAGTGAATATAAATACAACTATCGATATTATCTGATTATTGTTGCTGTTTTCTTTCTCTTGCTAGAGATCCCTGTTTCTTACTTTGGAGTGGAAATTAAAACATAAACCTGATGGATGTATACAAAATTAAAATATAGATATTAACAACAGAGATAGTTTCTTACTATATTTTTCAACAGATATTTAATAATTAAGCATTTTTTAGTTTGAATATTCCTCATGTACATTGCGTGATGGCCAGTCCTATAGGTGAAAATACAATAGACAATATAATTTATAATAATTATGGATTAGAATATATGTGTTAGCAGAGGATGTTGTGTTTCATTTATTCATTCTTATAAGGAAGTTAACATTCCAGCTAAACTATTTTACAAGGGAAAGAAACTGTGATTAAATAAAGTAGTAGTAGAAATACACTTTTTAATAAACTTTTAAGTAATATTTTATTGGCAATATTTGGTAGCATTTTTAACAGAAGAAGTATAATATCAATTACTTTCATCCATATAGTATGAAGTTTTATAGTTTTTCAAAAGTATAGTATGGAAGGCAGGGAAGAAAGGAGTGAAGGCAGAGGAAGAAGAAAAGTGAGAGGTTGAGTAGAAAGAGTTAAAAAACGAAAGAAGAACATACAATTTCAAAGTTGATGATGAAATTACTTAAGTCTATTCTTTCCACTCAATTCAAAGCAAAAGGAAAACATTTTTAAATAAACAATTTACACGATGTGAGAAAATAGACGTAGAATGTAGACGTAGATGTAGAATGTGTTAAACCCAATAACTGATGGTTAAATGCTATCACATCAACATAGAGATATTTTACTCAATTAGCCATTAGCATTTATTATTGGGTGTGTGTTCGATGCTGTGTTAGTTAATTTGTCCTAAATATGCATTATACTAACTATAGTTCTATTTTCTTTTATTTGTTTAATATTTTTATTATTATACAAGTACCATAACCACCTATCATAACTGAAAAAATGAAAATAAACTGTAATAAATTACTGTATTACCCTTTAATACTACATTAGTATTTCCTTCTGACTTGTCTTCAGCACGTATACATAATACATAATTTAGCATGTGAATTTTTTGAATGCTATCTTCTTACTTAACACTATAAAAAAGCATTTTGATGTCGTAAGAATAGAAAGGATACCCATAATATTTAGTGGCAGTATAATATTTTGTCATATATTAGATCTGTTAAAATTTATTTAGGCATCTTTAATCTTAAACTTTAAAGCTAATTTCCTTTTTTGTCATATGAGAATTAATATTGTAACAAATATTACATCATTATAGCTTTTTCCCAATATCTCTTTAAGATAGGGCTATTACTTTGGGATCACTTGGTGAAGATTATAAATATTTTTGCATTTCTTCTTTGACATTAGCCAATAGCTTTCTATAAGAGCTAATTACATTCTCACTAATAATATAGAATTTTGTTTTCTTTGACAATTTAATTAATGAAAAATTGATACCTTATAGTTATTTAATTAACATTGTTTTAATTAGCATATTTCTTAGGAACAATTTGCTCCCTATATTTTTTACTATTTGTTACTAATTGTTTTCTCTGTTTTGTGAATCTTTACTTTATGACATTTCTTCATTCATCTAAGGTGTCCTTTTGCTGATTTGGGGACACTTAAAGATCCATTTCGAAAAATACTTGTCTCAGCTTATTATTTGACTATCTTAATGATATTATTTGTCTCTATAAAAATTCACGTAGCTATACCCTGATGTAAATATACATTGTGAAAGATAATAATTCCATTTCAATTTTAATCATTGAGAATTAATAAGTAAATGCAAAACTATGAACCCTCTACGTGAGCATAGTTGTTTATGTTTTGGTTTATATTTTAATTTGTTTCAAATAAAGAAAGCTACATACAACAGGAACATGACATAGGCAGGAGAGTATGCCTATGTTATCATATTTAACTTCAAAGGAGATAGATTTATACAAGGAAGCATGAGTATGCCAGTGATAAATGTTAGGATCATCAATAGGGAAGAGGAATGCTATTGATCTGAGAATGAGGACAAGGGGTTGCGCTCCCTCTTTAAGAGACATATAAGAGTGCTGCTGTAGCTGTGGAGAGCCGGTTGTGTTGTGGCATAGTTTAGAAAAGGGTGTGTTAGTGGCAGGATATTTGAAAGAAAAATGAAACTAGTCATCACTCACTCTAAGTTGTTATTTTATCAGCATAACAAGCAACAACTTGTTTTATTAATGTGTTTTTAATAGTGCCATAGGGCTTGGTTGGCATGTCATTCTGCAAGCAAAAGGTGCAGAAGGATTTATATTGTTAAGGGTGAAACATGAATAAAGGTTTAATTGTAAAATAATGTCGGGTATGCAAGATATGGCCCTGAACTGATCCCATCCCTTAAAGTTTTAGCTTACCCCTCCTATCCCATTATGCATATAGAGGAAAATCTATGTATGCATCATTTATATGGAATATCTTGGTTCATTTAGTATAATGACATTATTTAACTTTTCCTCTGCTCAGTATTGCACTGACTACTTTATCTATTCAGGATTCCTAGTCAAAATATTTTCAATAAAATTTTTCATCCTTGTGTTATGAAAACTGATGATAAAACTTTCCAGAATAGAAAATCTTTGGGGAAGATTTTCACGCTAGAAATCATAGTTTAATATTCTTTTCCTCTATCATTTTAGAAATACAGGATTTAAACAAATTCTGACTTAATGTTAAACATAATGAAAAAAAACATGTCTAGAAACATTCCTAACCAGATTTTCTAAAGTCTTATTACAAAATGGCTTATAAAAAAGTTTTCATTGAGATTTAATTGGCCTGCATAAATTCTCACCTAATGTTGCAGTTTGTAATTGCTAGATGAAGAATTTTAAATATTTTCATTTAATTCTTAGAAAATATAAATCATTTTTAAATCATAAGAATTATATCTTTGTCTATTTACCTCTTGATACTTTTTCCCCTTATTTTATTTTGTGGTTGAATATTTTGATCCTATTTTACTTTTTTGCTTTTTAAAAATGAAGTAGGCCAGTCACAGTGGCTCATGCTTGTAATCCTAGCATTTTGGGACACCAAGGGAAAGGATTGCTTAAGGTCAAGAGTTCGAGACCAGCCTGGTCAATGGCAAGACTGTATCTGTACAAAATATTAAAAAAATTAGCTGAGCATTGTGGCATGTGCCTATAGTCCTTCCCACTCAGGAGGCTAAGGCAGGAGGATCACTTGAATAAAGGAATTCAAGGTTGCAGTGAGCTATAATGATACCACTACACTCAAGCCTGGGCACAAGAACTATGTTTTTTCTTTATTTTTTTTTCTAGAAAAGGCAAATAATTGGCCTAATTATCGATTATGAACTATAAGCCTCTTTTAAGTTTTAAAAATATAGGAAAGTAAATCATCTGTGTGATTTAATTTGAGGAATCTTACAAATTTTCCTATGTCTAGCATCACTCCCTGAAAGTAAGACTTCTACTATTTATTGAAATAGTTTCACAAGTAGAAGCCTACTTTTCAAATGCATATGCTTTTAAACTGGATAAGTTACTAAGGCATTAAGATAATACTGTATTCAAGACTAACTCTGTTACTCACTTCACAAAACCCTGAGGGATTGGGAAAAATACTTTTAATTGCAAAGACACAAAGAAAAACTCATGGCACCCCATATCATGCCAAGAGACTTAGGATACTTAGAGATCTAGAAGCACTGGATCATGGTAACAATGGTGAGGAGGAGAAAGGTGATGCAAAGATAAAATGGGAACAAGAAAAAGTCCACTTATTTCATATTTTTCCTAGGTTCTCAATGTATATTTATCTCACTCGTCTTTTCAATTCTACTATAATACTGTAGATAGTATGAAGAGGTATCTTCATACAGCAATGGTAAAATGCCATTCTTCATGAATAAAGAGGACACCTGTAAATCCACAGAAAATAGCATTTGAATTTATAGGCAGAATAGCATTGTTCTTGTACCTGATGGCATGGATTATATTCCGGTGAACTGTATTTAAAAGTTAAAGTTGCAGCTGAAGAGTATTTTTTATTATAAATTTATTGAATAGTTTATATAGCAATTAAACATCTCGCTGTTATTCAGTATACAGTTTCACTGAGTATATTTCTAGGAGAAAATTTTGATTACCAGATCTTTTCTCTTCCTAATCACTCATGACTATATTATTTTGTTACGATTTGGCAAGTTGTTACATTTGTTTGGCATATTCAAAAAATGAATAGGATTGGTACATGCTTTGAAGAGCTTATCGAATAGAGAAGTAGATATTCAAATAGTTTTAGGTACGTTTTAATGTGTGCTGAGATGCACAGGGTACTGGAAGCACATAGAAGTATTTCAGGAAGATGAGCAACTTTTTTTTTTTTTTTTTTTTTTATTTTGGCATACTATGGGGGTACAGATGTCAAGGTTTCAATAAATGCCCATTTCCCCCCCTCCCCCCAAAAGTCTGAGTCTCCATCATGACCATCCCCCAGATGGTGCACATCTCACTCATTATGCATGTATATACCCGCCCCCCTCCCCCCTCCCACCTCCCCAATACCCTATTACTGTAGCACCTGTGTGTCTACTTAGGTGCTACTCAGTTAATACCAGTTTGCTGGAGAATATGTCTGTATCCCAAGAATGAAAAAAAAAAAAGATGAGCAACTTTAAGTAGGAGTAAGGTGGGCCAAGAACGCGAGTAGTGGGGAAACCAGCTGGGAGCTATAAGAAGTTTCAGGTAGGGGTAGACAATTGTACAAACATAATGATGGGTAATTAGGAGTAGTTCAGTAATGTTTAAATGTGGAGATTGGACAGGGATACTGGTAGTAGGTGAAGCTGAATTCAAGGGCTAAATTACAGAAGGTCTGAAATGTCATATGTCACATGACAAGAGCTTATTATAGTTAAGACAAAGGAACAACATGGTCATATTTACATTTTACATATGATACTCTAGAATAGAATGAGAAATTAATTTGTGAGGCATTTGGAGAAGAAAGAACAGATATAGGGAAACTAGAAACATGAAATGATCTATGGGAGGAAAATTAGGAGCCTGAACTAAACAAGTATTGGGGATACAGAGCAAAGGACAGACTTATAACACATGTGTAAGGTATGAGCCTCAGAACTCAGTTACCAATCGAGGGATACAGATGAGAGAGCTAGAAGAATCCAGGGTGATTTCCAAGTTCTTCTTTTTGCAGACAAATGAGTGGTGGAACCCCCATCCAGAATAGGGGATACTAGACTAGAAGTGACATGCTACATGTGGGATGTCATGGGAAGTCCAAGTACAGATAACTAACATTAGGCAATGAGTTTGTTGAGTCTGGATCTCAGGGTTGTTCAGTATTAATACCTGCTTCTTTCTTCCCTCACACATAATTATAAGCCTATTCCTGAGCTGGTCCTCTACAACATTTTCCTGGTTGCCCTTACTCCCATGGTTTTGTGGTTACACTGTAAAGTCTGTGAGGTTAGAAACAGTGTCTCATTCATGTTTCTTCCAACAATTAACACAATTTTATGTTATTTCTGGCACTCAAAAATATATTGAATCACCCTTTTCATTTGCTCGACATTGAGGTTACAAAGATGAAAACAGGCACAGTTTCTGCCCTCAAATGGCACACAACATCACTGTCCAAACAGGCAAACACATAATTACAACGCTTGACACCTATAATATTAGAAGTACCACAGGAACAAGAAATAAGGCATCATTGAATTCATCATACAGAAGGTAGGACTGGGTAGGTATTCTTGAGCTGATTCTACCATGCAAGACCCTATAGGGCTACTGCCTCAAGTTGCCACTTTCATTGCAAAATGTAAAGCCCAAGAGTGTAAGCTGCCTCTTTCCTACGTACCATACAGCAATTCAGAGAAGACAGAAACTTTTCCCTCTTGTAAATGTTGCAGCCAACACTGTGGCTCAGTTCCACAACATCATTTAGGGACCCACACTTCTTTAAATTTTGTTCTTCCATGCCCCAGGCTTTGCCCTACTTGTCATGGGTGAAGCTCACTCACTAGCACCTTGTTCCTATCCTGGCTCACAGAGGGGGAGGGGAGGGCGTAGAAAGCAGAGGGCAATTTTCTCTTTGCAAGACATTACCTTGAAATTTTCCACATAAATTCTATTCATAGTGCCTTGCACAAATTTATTCTCAAAACCAAAGTATGATAAAAAGGGAGGCTGAGAACTATAGATTTCTAGCTCAGCTGCCAGACGTCTGAAAAACATAGGGTTAATTATCAAAAAAGAAAAATAGGTAATGGTGGGTTAAATTAGTTTGTTTGCCATAACTACTTAATCCCATTATCATCAGACTCAACAAAACCATTATTATCAGAAATCATATCACATCTATGATCTCAAATTGTTCATCTTATTTTGTGACCCAGTGATTTCGTTTTTGCAGTAAACTTGCTCCCACACTCTCCAGTACCACGGTTGTTCAAATATCCACAACCTTGAGTTCACCATATTTTTCACTATCCTCCTTTTTCCTTGTACATCTCAAAATGTCATTATGTATTAATAAAATAACAACATTGGAAATAATCTTAATATCCTCTCCTTTTTTCCTAAGAAAAAGTTATCTTTTCCTAAAAAAATGTTATCTTGGTTGTGCCTGAACCAAATCATTTATCTCCTTTGGGCCTACATCTTAGACTTTAAATGATTCTTGAGAAAAATTAAGAAACTGAGATGATTGACTTCACTTTAACTTCATTATCATGAATTCTGTTAAGGCAAACAATGCAGCCAAAGGTCCTACTATGGCTTCAATGTAAATAGATTATACTTCCTCTTCCCACCTCAAACCTTATATACCCTCAAGGCCATCACCTTGAACAATTTTTAGGGCTCCATTCATAATAAAAATAATGTCTTACAACCTCAAGCACTACTTTTCCTCACTTAATCATGTGGCTGATGGTTTCATACTTTAAACATGAATTCCTTCATCTTTTCTAAACCAAATCTATAAGCCAACCTCTACAGGTTGACTACCTAGGTTTTCCAAGAAAAAAATGTCCCTCCATCTATCAAAGGAATGAATGTCCAGGCCGTGCCTTTTACTCTAGAATCTCCCTCCTGCAAACTTCTCCAGAGATATATTCATTCAATCATTTATCAGAATTTTCATATTCATCCTTTCTAATGAGTTATTACCATTGGCACTTACTATAAACTCTATGTATCAGTATATAATTTCTAGCATGAAAGTATATATCTTCTATAATTATTTCTATCTGTATCATCCTCCAGTTAGTACTGTCTTTTTGTTCACTTTTTCAAGAAAAAATTATCTTAAAAGTGGCTCATATATCTTGACTATATTTAACAACTTTTCATTTATTCTTCAACACAATCCAATCTACTTTCAGTCTCCATAACTTCAAAGGGGTCACAGCTTCTAGTGACCTCCTGATTGCCAAATTCAACTGACATTATTTGTTCCTCATTTTACTTGACTTTTGGGAACATACAACACAATTTGACTTTTGGTTCCTTTTTGAAATTCTCTTCTCTCTCATAGTATGCTCTCTTGATTTGGCTCCAACTTCCTAGGATGTTCATTTACTGGCTTAATCTGCTTTTTAAAAATCATACATATTGGAGTTTCTGAAAGCACAGTCTTGACCTCCAATCATGTCTATTTACATTCTCTACCTGGGAAATGATTCTATTTCCATAACTTTAAATAATAGCTAAATTCCAGCATCTTAAAATTTTGCTTCCCTGACTAAAATCTCACTTGAGAGGTATAAATTTATATAACAGTCCCTTTGATATTTTTAGTGGGATACCTTAGGGAAGCTCAAAGTTAAATCACCCAATACAAAACTCTCAATCCAATTTTTCCTTATTCTTTTTCATTTTAGTAAATGATGTTATAATCTACCTACTTATCATATCCAGAAAACTGAGTGTTATTTTTCATGTAATTCTTCTTTTACCACCACATAGCTTCTGTTTTATTTTTCACATTTATGGCACTATAGGGATTTTTAATATCTACCTTTGTAATATGGTTTTATCTATGAATTTCTATTAATATCTTGGCTGTCACTAGCTTAGCTCCAGGCATTTCTGTCTCTTGCTTAGACTACTTTTAATCACTTACAAACTGATTTCCTCATTTCTAGTTTTTCTTGCTTTTCATTCATTTCTCATACACCAATTAGAATATCCACTAATATATAAATCATACTCTATTGCCCCTATAAACCTCCAATGGCTTTCCTCTGTACTTGGAGCAAAATATAAATTCCTTATTATATCCCACAGAATTTTGCATACTCTGTCTTTTGGTTTCCTTTACACCATCCCATGCTACTCCTTCCCAGTCAGTATACCCAATAGTATTAGCTTGCCTTCAATTCCTAGCACCAGTTAGATGCCTCATGCATCAGGGCCTGTGTGTCGCAGTTCTCCCTATATTTCTGTCTGCTTAGATGGCTTGTCCCTCAATTCTGCATGGCTACCTTTATCTTATCATTTAGTTGTAAGCTTAATTAACAGTAAGCTTTTCCACAACCATTCTATCAAATATAGTCTCCCAGATGTCCACAGATGTTCTTTATCACAGGACTCAGTGATTTTCCTTTCTAACATTATATGAAATTATATAATTATATGATTCTTTTTATTCTGTTATTTATTCTGTATAACCCAAACTAGAATGTAAGCACCCTGATTTTAATACTTTTCCTATCTTATTCTGTTTTGTTGTCTTGATAGCCCCAGAATGAGAGCAGTGGATGGCACAGAGCAAGTTTTCAGTAAGTATTTGTTGACTAATTGAACAATGTATATCTGGTGAATAAGAGTTCACTAAGTAGATAAAGAAAATGAAATTTGCATGTAAAACTAACCATGAAGTGCAAAGTCATGAACATGGAAGGGCCATTGGATATCTCAAGATCCAGGTAATTTAGTATGTCTGTAGGTGGAGGTTAGACATAAAACAAGGCAATTTAGTATGTCTGTAGGTGAAGGTTAGATATAAAATAATGATGGGCAAGAGGCAAGAAAAGAAAAAAAAAGCACCAAATAGTTAAGAACATGCTAAATATTTGATGATTTTTTTAAGTTAATGGCAATATTGGCTTTGAGTTTTAGCTAGCTAATGTTAGCAGCAAGGTCAAAGATGAAAGGGGGAAATGTACTGCAGAGAAGAATAGTTAGGGTATCGAAACTATCATTCCAATAAGAAAAAAAATGAGAAATTGAATGAGGGAAGAAGCAGTTGGTTTACAGAGAATGTGACCTGTTATATAATAGATAATTAATAGAAGAGGCAGGATTTGGTGAACATTTGATATGGGAAGGGAGAGAGCAGAAGAGACAAAGCTGTTTCCCAGTTGTCTGATATGGGTGACTAGTGATGTCACTACCAGAAAGAGGGAATACAATGGAAGTAGATTTTTGTGCCAAAGATTGATTTATGTACAAGCTGCTACTTCCAAAAGTAACTCCATCTGATTCATTTGGATATAGGCCGAGTAAACAAAAATGAAATGTGAACTGATCCTCCTTCAGGCTTCATATTACTATGTTCTGACTTTTCCTTTGTGAGCTGTGTTTAAAGAAGCAAGAAGAGTGGGAGTGTTCTTAGGTAAGAGTTTAAATTGAATTCCTTTACCTTGCCTCTCCCATACTACATTTTTTTCTCAAAATCTTTAAAAAAAAATTGTTTCTATCAAGTCATGCAATGATTTGGAGGAAGCATGAATGCATTTTACAAAGTGACATGACCCAATCTGAAAAGTCTACATACTGTATCATTCCAACTATATGACATTCTTAAAAAGGCAAAATTATGGAGACAGTAAAAAGATCAGTTCCCATGACTTAGCAGAAAGATAGAGATGAATAGGTGAAGCACAGAAGATTTTTAGGCACTGAAATTATTCTGTATGATGCTGCAATGGTGAATGATTTTATTATATAGTTGATCAAACTCACAGAATGTACAGCACCAAAAGTGAAGCAGGATGTAAACTATGGATTTTGGTTGTTAATAATGCATTAATGTAGGTTAATTGATCGTAATAAATATATTGCCCCGTGGTGCAGAATGTTGATTGTGGGAGAGTTGGGGCATGTGTGGGAATAGCAGGTATATGTGAACTCTGTACTTCCTGCTCAATTTTGCTGTGAACCTAGAACTGCTCTAAAAAGTAAAGTTTATTAATCAAAAGTGATGCTTTGGCCTATTCTAGCTTCAATTGGGTTATATATTTCTTAAAGCCACTGACATTATATTATTAATAAAAAGGGTAGCCAGGATATTCAGCATTGTATACCTGAAACCTGCTGTTCCTAAATACCCCTTAGTATCTTATATCTTAGGTAAAGATGAAAACACAAAGCAGGAGGGAAAACATGACATAATTAATTTTGCCTGCAAATGCCAACTTAAAATTTCAGTAATAGCTAAGGCAAATAGTACATAAACCTAAAAAGTTTCAGATAAAAACAAGTTCCTTTCCTTCTCTATTCTTAAACTCAAACTTGGGAGCTTGCCAGTTTTCTGAGGTCAGAGTTCACATGGGCATCTGGGTCACATATCAAAAAGTAGGTACACATGACAGCACTAAGTCATTACATCACAAATTAATTTAATCCTCACCAATTACTTTTGCCTCTGGCTGTAAACTCAATAATAATAGTTATGTAAAAAATTAGCATAACTCTTAACAGACAGTTAACCAAGTTCACTAAGACTTCATTGTAGTTAATCTATTCTTTATTTGTATAATCTCTTGGAGAATTCAATTTTTGTTTAGTTTACTAAAGCCATGTTTTCTTCCAGGTGTTATTTTGGAGAAATTTCTCTCTAGGGGAGAAAAAAGAGTCTTGACTCTTAAGAATGCAACAGGAAAAATTATATTTTTGACTTCCAGTTCTTTCAGTCTTCCAAAGTAGCTGTACAGTTTTTTATTTCCACCAACAATAAATGAGAGTTCTTGTTGCTCTACATCCTCATCAGCATTTGGTATTGTCAGAGTTTTAAATTTTGGCCATTTTAGTAGATGTGTATCAGTATCTCATTGTTGATTTAATGTGCATTCCCCTGATGATATATGATTTGGAGCATCTTTTCATAAGCTTATTTGCCATATGTATGTCTTCTCTGGTGAGATATTTGTTCGGGTCTTGATCCTTTTCTTGTTATCAGGTTGTTTTCTTTCTGTTGAGTTTTAAGAGATTTTTATATATTTTGGATAACAGTCCTGTATTAGATATATCTTTTGCAAATAGTTTCTCCCAGTCTGTATCAGGTCTTTTCATTCACTTGACATTGTATTTCACAGAGCAGAAGTTTTTAATTTCAATGAGGTCCAACTGATCAATTTTTTCTTTCATGAATTGTGTCTTTTGTGTGGTATCTACAAAGTTTTCAACATATCCAGTGTTACCTAGCTTTTCCTCTTCTGTTATCTTCTAAAAGTTTTATAGTTTGCATGTTATATTTAGGCCTGTGACCCATTTTGAGTTAATTTCTATGGTAAGTTCTGTAACTAGATTTTTAAATTTTTTTTTTTTTTGGTTTGTGGATATCCATTTCCACTTGTTCTAGCATCATTTGTTGAAAAGATTATCTTTTCTCCATTGTGTTGCTTTTGTTTCTTTGTCAATACACACACACATACACTCAAGTGATCTTTGACAAAGATCACATACACACACACACACACACACACACACATATATATATATATATATATATATGTCTATTTCTGGGCTTTCAATTCTGTTCTATTAACCTCTCTGTAAATTCTTTAGCCAGTACCACACACCATCTTGATTCCTGTAGCTTTATAGTAAGTCTGGAAGTCAGGAAGTATCAATCCTACTTTGTTCTTCTTATATAGTGCTTATTTGTCTAGTCTTGGTCTTTTTGTCTTTCCATGTAAACTTTAGAGTCAGTTTGTTTACCTATACAAAAATAATTTGTTTTTTTATTTCATGATTTTTGAGATCCATATATATTTTATTATTAATGTACTCAAGGATTTAGATTTTGTGCCCATTGTGTGTGTCTCAGTTAAAAAATCTCCCCTGCTCTAAGAGTGTAAAATAGCCTCTTATTTTTTCTCTATAGCACTTAAAATTTTTCTTTTCACATTTAAGTTTGAATTACACTGAAATTTATTTTTATATGTGATGAGACAACATTCTAATGTTTTATACTTTTCTCAATTTTCAAATGTCTATGTGTGTGGATTTATTTCTGGGAGAAAGCTTACGTGAATGTGAGGCTTACTTTGTGTGTATCTCTTCTGTCAATGATTATACTCTGTGCTATGGGCTGACAAATGCTGAAAACACTTATCTCATGGTAACCAGCTACACCTTTGTCACCATGGTGGGAAATGAACTCAAGGTATCTTACAGAGGTTACCCTTATATATTTTTTATCTTCGCACTTGTCTAAATTACAAAGACTTACATAAATCAGTATCTGACCTCCTTCCAAACAATTCATGACTGTAGAAAGCCTTAACGCCAATTACCTTTTCCATCTTATGTTATTTGGTGCCTAGTATTTTAGCTCATTGTACTATTTCATTAGTATTATTATTATTATTCATTTGATCTAGTCCATTGTTATTTAGATATGCCTACATTTTTGTGAGTTTCTTAGTTCACTAAGAAACTAGCTCACCAGCAAATCTACTAGTTTATCCTATATGCTTCCAATCTCACCTAGTTACTTTAGACTATGACATAGTCAGATGTAATATAACAAGTCTGCACAGTATGTACATGTTTTATTACTCTGTGAGAAATACTTTAATCATAACTTTAATCGAGAAATCTTTCTAAGGAAAGACACAATAAAAAATAAGCTATAGTGTTTAAACTAGCATTTTTGTTTTACTCATTTATCTCTTGTAAAAGAAAAAAACATGTTATGTAAAAGAACAATTCTCACATATTTAATCAGCTCATCTTTTTAAAGTCCAGTTTATTTAAAGCTTAGCTGTGTCTTAAGTAAGATACATTTTGAAGTTTCATATGTGTACTGAGGATGGAGAACCAAAAGTTATAAAAATTTCAATTTAAATATAAAGATAAATATAGGTTAAATATAAAGGGATAAAAGAAAGATATACCATGATAGTAATAATCAAAAGAAAGCAGGAATAGCTTTCTTTTAATTTCAGATAGAGCATACTTCAGAGAAAGGAAAGTTATCAGGGATAAAGGAGGGGGCACTACATAATGATAATGGGTCAATAATCCTAAAAGACATAACAATACTGAAAGTCTGTGTACCTAACAGCAGCACAACATCATAATATGTGAGGCAACAGCTGGTAGAACTGTAAGGAGAAATAGGTGAATCTATCATTATTATTGGAGACCTTAACATCCCTCTATCTAAAATAGGCAGATCCAGCAAGCAGCAAATCAGTAGGAACACAGACGAACTCAACAGCACCACCGATCAACTGGATATAATCGACATCTAGAGATTACTTCATCTAACAGCAGCAAAGTACATAGTCTTCTCAAGCTCACATAAAATATTCTCCAAGATAGAACAAATTCTTGGCCATTAAATATATCTTAAGTTTAAAAGACTAAAAATCATATACTGTCTGTTCTCAGACCACAATGGAATTAAAGAAGAAAGATAGCCAGAGAATTCCAAAATACTTGGATATTAAACCACATAACTTCTATATAACACATGAGTCAATAAAAAAAGTCAGGAATTTTTTTAAATGTTTAGAACTAAATGAAAATGAAAATAAAATTGATCAAAAATTTTGGAATGCAGCAAAACAGTGCTTAGAGGAAATTTAGAGCATTGAATGCATATATCAGAAAAAAGAAAAATCTAAAATTAGTTATCCAAGTGTCCACCTAGGAAACTAGAGCAAATTAACTCCAAACTCAACAGACGAAAAGAAAGAATAAAAATTAGGAATTCATGAAATTGAAAACAGGAATTAATATAAAAAATCAACAAAATCAAAGTCTGGTTCTTTGAGGAGATTGATACAATTATCTACTAGCCAGATAAACTATGAACAAAAGAGGGAAGACACAAATTTCTAATAAAAGAAATGGCAGAAAGGACAGCACTATAGATCCCATTGACATTAAAGAATAATAAAAGATTATCATGAGCTATTCTACACCCACAAATTTGATAGATTAGATGGAATGGATAAATTTCTTGAAAGGTACAATCTAACAAAATTTACACAAGAAGAAATAGGTAATATGAATAGGCCTATATCTTTTAAAGACATTGAACTAGTTATTAATAACTTTTAAAGAAAGAAAGAAAACACTAGGCCCAGATATGTTCACCAGTGAATTCTACCAACTATTTAAAGAAGAAATTATACCAATTCTCTGTAATTTTATCCAGAAATTTATAAGCAAGGAATACTTCCAAACTCATTCCATGAGATGAGCATCATCCTAATATTAAAACCAGAAAAAGACATTGTAAGAAAAGAAAACTATAGACCAATATCTATCAGGAACATAGATGCATGGATTATTTGATATTAGCAAATCATATACAACAATGTATACAAAGAATTATACACTACAGTAAAATGAGATTGATCCTAGCCATGCAAAGCTGGTTGAACATTGGGAAATCAATTAATGTAATCCATCACATCAATAATCTAAATAGAAAAAAATTATATGATCATATCAATAAATGTATAAAATACATTTGACAAAATTCCACACCCATTTATGATAAAAATTCTCAGCAAATTAGGAGTGGGACTTCTTCAACTTCCTAATGATTATCTGAAAAATTCCTGCAGCTAACATCATGCTTAAAGTGAGAAACGTGAAGCTTTCCTGATAAGATCAAGAACAAGACAAGGGGCCTGGAGCAGTGGCTCATTCCTATCATCCTAGCACTCTAAGAAGCTGAGGCGGGTGGATTGCTCAAGGTAAGGAGTTCGAAACCAGCCTGAGCAAGAGTGAGACCCTGTCTCTACTAAAAATAGAAATAAATCAATTGGCCAACAAAAATATATAGAAAAAATTAGCTGGGCATGGTGGCACATGCCTGTAGTCCTATCTACTCCGGAGGCTGAGGCAGAAGGAATGCTTGAGCCCAGGAGTTTGAGGTTGCTGTGAGCTAGGCTGATACCACAGCACTCCAGCCTGGGCAACAGAGTGAGACTTTGTCTCAAAATAAATAAATACATACATACATACATACATACATAAATAAATAAAGACAAGGATGTCCCTTTTCACCACAGCTTTCCAATATTGTATTGGAAGTCTTAGCTAATGAAATAAGGCAAGAAAAGGACATAAAAGTTATACCTATTGGGAAAGAAGAAATAAAACTGTCTTTGTTCACAGATGACATGATTGTCTATACAGAAAATCCAAAAGAATTCAGAACAACAACAACAACAAAAACCTTCTGGAATTAATAGGCAATTATAGCAAGGTTATAGATTACACAGTTAACATACGAAAGGCAATCACTTCCTTTTATAACAGTAATGTAAAAGTGGAATTTGAAATTAAAAACACATGGCAACACCAAAATATACAGTGTAAGGTAAAAGCAGCAAGAAGTAAAACAGGAAGTAGTCATTAATCATGGCTAATTTCTCTACCTATATTTAGAAACCATGAACTCTATCTCTTCTAAAAACTTTTTTATCAATATCAATATCCATCACCATATTATGCATCTTACTCTTTCAATTGGCTCCTCATCTTCAGCTGATCTCAGCTCAAATCTCTTCCATCTAGAGAACAAAGAAATCTTCCCTTGAACATACATACGCCATCTTTTAAACATTACCTTTCTTTTCCCTCTGTGAAATAGCTATAGCACAATTGAGGTGCCTTAGTTACATGGTGAAATTAGCAGACTAATTATCTTTTTCATAATGTTCATTAATCAGTGTTTTAGATTTGTTTTCTGAAAAATTGGATTTCTTAGTGATGAATAAGATTAGCAGCACCCAATCTTTGCTTTATAAATCCCTCATCTAACACACTAGTAAGACACTCAAATTATATTAGACAAGAATATTTTTCATGCATCCAGAAGAATGTACAACAATAAGTAAATTTGGAAGAGAAATAATGTGTGTGTTTGTGTGTCTCTGTATACACACACACACACACACACACACACACATATGTATTTCCAATAGTAGCAGAATTGTTATAATCTCAGAGAGGGAATTTTACTATAAAGGGAAAATAATACTGCACACCAACACTATTATTTTCCTTTCCTTAATATGCCCAAAGGTGCTTGGGAGCAGCACTGGGGCAGTTGTGGCCTGTCTAAAGATCTTGCTGGGGTTAATGACATACACACCTGTGCCAGCTCCTGTGCAAACTCAGCTCATTCCCTAAGCAGCTGAGAAATTCCTTAGGAATCAGTGTTTATCTGAAACCCTCAGGGCTTCTAGCCAGCACTGAGTGAGGGAGTCTCCCCTCAAACATATCTGATAGAAACCTGGGCAGTGGTGCAAAGGGACTTTCCCTCCCATTCCTGTTTTTCAGTTTGTTTTGCCAAGCCATAAATCTTACAAGGAATAACTTAAATGAATGATATTATTTACATCATTATTTCTTAGAACTGTCAAAAATCATTTTAGTTTTTATTTTTTTAACACATCTGTTATTTTCTTTTAACATGATTTCTCTGAAAATTAATTTTATACCAGATATCTTTTTCTATATACAAGATTGGGAGTAAAAAGTTTTGGCTTCATAATTCTTCCATGAGTTTTTCTTAAGTTTTCTGAGCTTGATCTGCATAGGTTAGGCCCTCAAGCAACTGTAGTTGGAGATGGCTCAGATGTTTGCCAGTGAGCAATTCCAACACAGTAGTCATTTGCAAAAGGACCACTATCTCTCAGCAGAGGTCTCACTTATCTCCCAATGGCTTCTGTTTCACAGCTGCCTTCAACCGAGCCCCAGCAGCCCTAAAGGGAAATATTCTGGTGCACAGCATGATAGGAGCCCACTCTGGTTCATCTCAGGGAAGGTATGGGTCTCATATCTCTTTGTCCAACACTTTACTGAAGCAGATTTCAGCTCTGACTTCTTTATCACAATCTTCAAGGCATGCCCAGAGCCACTACAAAGATAACAGATAAGAATTAGGTACTTGGCCCCTCATCTTGGCAGGTAACCCTTCGGGGGGTCTCTCAGTGAGCATACCCACTCTGCTTCCAGAAGCCTGAAAAAGCTTCAGTTGAAATTTTTATTTTTTTAGAAAACTTTAAGAGAAACATTGCAGACTACATTCCTCTTTACCCCTAAAAGGTGTGTAATTTTTAAGATCAATACCATTCTCTTACATAATATTAAATTAGGGAAATTGAACATTGATGGCATTCTATTTAATATGATTTCTTCCATCAGTTTGTTGATAACCATCCCAATAACATCATTGATGGCATTTTCGCCTTATCTGGATTTAATTCAGTCCCTTGTATTGCCTTTAGTTGCCAAGTCATTTTAGTTTCCTTTAATATAAAAGAGCTCTATAACGTTTATCTTAACAACTATGATTATTTCTTTACTTTCCCTCTTCCCAGAGATAAGGTCTAACTATGTTGCCCAGGCTCAAGCAATCCTCCTGCCTCAGCCTCCCGAAGTGCTAGTGTGAGCCACTGCACCCAGCCACAATTATTATATTTTTGAAGTACAGGCTTGTTGTTACATAGGAGTAGAATCTTTTATTATCACTTTGATTGTTGTTTTTGTTGTTATTATTCACATCTCTTCCTCTACATCAGCCATCAGCTAGTAAAACTAGTGAAACCAGGCTGCCTTCCACACCCAAGATGATACAAATATCATCTTTTCCCCTTTCCACATCAATATTAATAACTGAACAACAGGAGGGTGAGGGTTCTCAGGGAGAGTCTGTCAAGGTAAACATAATGTGAAGGCCAGAGGTAACCTAGTTCCAGGCTATTTATCTACTCATCTTCTACCCTGTGCTTTCTCATGCTATTATCCAGCCTAATCACTTGCATTCTTTCACTGCCTTCTGCTAGATTTAAAGGTAAGGCAATATTACTTTCTGATTCTATAAACATTAACTTATTCAAGGCTACTTAACAATACTTAACACGTTCTAGCTTGATCACTGGATACCATTTTCATTTGAGGGTGCTGACAATCTCAAAGGCTCAGCCTTTGCAGCATTCCATCAAAGAACTCTCTTTCTTGAATTTGATTCCTTGTCATTCAAGTAACATTTTTCTCTTTAGCATAAGCCGTTGTTCGAAAGGCATTGGGGAGTTATTTCTGAAAATAATCTCAACACATTTTCCTCAGTACTAGGAAGAATGATCCACTCAAGATAATTCCCTCATGATGAAATCATATCTACACCTTGGTCAGAAAATATTTTTATTACTGACTAGGGATTTACCAGTACGTTTAATAGGTTAAATATGGATTTTTGCCTCCTCTCCAGGAATGCAGAGGTTTAAAGAGGATTGTGCAATGTTGGTGGAGAGGGGGCAAATTTAGGAATCAATTTCTATGTCCATTCCTTTGCATCCAGATCTAGGGGCTCATAAACAGTTAATGGCCAGGTATATAAACACATGAAGCTGCATAACAGCCACAATTTAGCTGGTACAACATAGCACTGCACATGATTCCGAAAGATCTAATTTGTTTGCTTGTTTATCTGTTTGTTCAATAGGCTTTATTTTTAGAGCAGTTTCACACATATCTAGGTTGGTTTTAAGAAAAACCTCTAACCTTCACCCTATACAATCTTAGTAAGTATACCACCATCGGTAATTCTGTATAAGCCTAACTCTTTCTCATGACAATCCAGGACCCTTCTGAAAAATAATAACATAATAAAAGAGGAAAAGGGATGATTGCTTCAGGTGTAGGGGTGCTATTATGCCTGCAATGAAACTTATGTTGTACAAGACTCACAAGTCAACAGTTTCATATCATAGTCTCTACATAGAAAGATACTGTCCCACCTTGCACAAGCATAGATGTCAAGCTTTTTCTACCCACACTCCCAACACCCCTCTTGATTAAAGTCTATTGACCTTTTATTAGAGGTTCTTACAGATGTCCTGATTTATTAGAAAAACAGCACAATTCAGATGACGGTTAGTCACATACTCCAGAATATTCTGCCAGATGATGTAATGGTTTTTTGCAGACAACTTTCAGTCTTGAGCTCAGCCTCCATGACAATTAGTCTTGCAAAGCTTATAAACAATAAGCAATAACATAATGGATAATGACATAATCAGAAGCAGGTATTGGCCTAGCCACTATGTGATTCCCCAGGACTGATAGTCTGAGGGTCAGTCAATTTCTGATGCTCACTTATGCCTCCTCCCAATGTCCACTGCACTCCTTTTTTGTACTCAGCACTACTCCCTTCAGATCACTTTCCCATATCTCTATTCTTTTCTGTCCCAGCCCTGGTAATCTTCTACTTATTTCCCAGTCCATCAGGTGCAGTGGACAAATCTTATTCATTTTCATTCTAATTTGATCTTTTCATAAAATTTATGCTTTTTTTCTAGCCTTCCGTTTGATAGAGACCTTATTTTTTTTTTTTTTACAAAAAAGGAATTTTATTTTTCTTCTTTTCACTCTGCCTATAACAGTGCCACTTTTGCCTCAGCCAATGTGAATGCCTCTGGCTTGAAGAAAGTGTATGTAAAATAAAATATAGAAGGAGAATACAAAGCATAAAATTTCTTACTATATAAGAAACAGTGTCTGAGGGCACTTTATAGCTGGTTTTAAAGTGAAAGTTGTAAGACTTCAACGATGATTTGGAGACTGCAACACTTAGATGCTTAGAAAGCATATAGTATTTTTTTAATGGAGTACTCACCTCAGAAAAATTAAGGATTAATTTAGAATTGGAGAGGTTGATTGATTTGTCAATACTTACAACACACCAAGATAGATATAGACAATAAAATAAATGTCATAACATAGTAAAGGGTTTGGAAAGAAAAGAAGAGAAAGCTAAGGAGAGAATCCTGAAACTGTCTATGTTTAATACAGAAAAAGGGGGAAAAAAACCCAAAACTATGAAGACATAAATAAAAAAAAAAAGACACAGTGAGAGAACTGGAAAAGATTTTAAAAAGAGCAACATTTACCTCTTTAAAAAGAGCAACATTACCTCTTACCAAGGAAAGAGCACTCCTCAGAGAGGAGAAAGTGTAAAATATCACAGAAACTTAACACAACATGCTCAAGAACTGAGACCAAAGCCCACTATTAGAAGAAAGCTGGTGATCTTGTTGAGTTTATGGGGTTGGCAACTGAGAATGAAAGGAAAGGCAAGTGGGTATAAGAAAATGCAAGAAGCAAGTATTAATAGAAATATGTCCATTGTGCTCTTTTACATGGAAGGGAAGGAGAATGGTTTAGTAACTGCATGAGAAGTTAGAAGGTTTGAGAAAGTAGAAGGCATTTTAATGAAGGCATGAACTACACACATGTTAAAGTAGTGAACAAATTTCGAAGGAAGAGAGGAAAAATAAATTACAAAATTAAAAATGGAAGAGAGAAGATCTAAAGACCATGAAGAAGTGTGAACATGAATAAATTAAAATTCAATGTAAATAAGCAAGGGGGTCTCAGCACATTAATAGGGGATTTAATCTTAATTTTAAAAAAGCTAGAAGGATCTTGAGGAAAAAAGAGATACAAAAACACCTCACATTGGATTACCTCATTCTCTACAACATAGGAAATGAGATATGTTGACTGCTTTAGCAAGGGTGGGGAATATAAAATAGATATATAAAAATGATGTGAAATCCTTGGGAATTCAATAGATTGTCAACATTAAGGACTCTTGGAGGACTGATTCCACTTATATGCCTTGAACCCAAAGAGCAGCCCCAAATTAACAACACAGAAAATATACTGTAGCGATACTCAAAGTTTGGATTTTTGTCATTAGTTAAGGAAATAAGAAATTTTAAGGGTTCAAGCAATGCTATCTTTGAAATGGCTGCATAAGTAGAGGCCTGTGATTCCAGAAAGGTTCTGAAAAGCTGAGCAAAGAGGAGATGAATAAGATACAGAGGAGCCTCATGTTGGCAAAAGTTTGGTTCAAGAGAATGTAAGAAGTGAGCAATGTGAAAAGAAGGGTGTTGAGGAAGATTCAGAAGTACAGAGATAGTCAAAGCTATTTTGCTGTGCAATTATCTGGAAGTAGTGAGCAGGTGGGGAGGAGCAAACTATTCATTCTAATTGGATGTCAATAAATGAACCACACAGAAGCAGATGTCTGAGTTTTGCCATTCAAGAAAATTGAGTTTTCTTTAAACCAGGTAGGAAAAGATTTTTTTTTGAAAAGCAGAGCTACTCTGGAGCTTGCTTATATTTAAAACAGGTTTAAAAGGATGGGATAGAAAGTAAGTAGAAGATTGGCAAAGTGAACAGATGAGATAGCGTGAACAACAGGAATAAGGGAAGCAAGAGATTAGAAATAGGCTGGATCAGACATGTTAGTAAAGATAAGGAAAAATGCTAAATATGCAAAGTTCTATTACTGGAAGGGTTTTTATATTTAATCATTGTCAGTGTTTCCTTTGGAATGTTACTAGGGTAAAATAAGACTATAAAATTTTATTCACTTTATTTTGATTTTTCATCAAAGACACTTAAAGATTGATTCATATTACAGTTATACACTTGTTACCAAACAGTACATGCAATTTCTGGAGTTTAGCAGTAATGTTGTTATTGAAAATAGTTATTAGGGCAATAACCATATTTGTGGATAAATCCAGTGATGTAGAAATCTCACTGTCATTGAATGTTCTTCTTGAATATGGAAAGTATTTTTATATAATTTTATTGAACCATATATTCAGTTATTGGAGGGCATTTTAAAAATCAGCAATGGATCTAGGCAATTTATTTAATAATACAGTATTTCAAGTATATTTTGAAAAGTATTTCAAGTATTATGAGAGTGAAATGATAGCTGAAAAAATCTTTCTAAGATAAGAGGATTGTTTTGTAAACTAATGTGTTTTTTTAAAGTTGTTTATTTTCTGAAAGCTTAAGATTATATGTGGTTTCAAGATTTCTAAAATTTGGTAACATATTTAATTTTTATTAAACATAGAAAGGCTCTATTTTTATAACTGAACATCTCTTTCTTATGGTAAATAACTCTTGGATAAAAAAATGAATACACTGAATATAAAAAATTCAGTTTTCAAATAAAAGTTGATAAATTAGAGTTTTATTTTACTTAGGAAGTAAACTGAATGAAAAAAAAAACATTGAAAGAATGTTCAGGGGTTCCTCTTTCACTTTATGGAAATCTTATAGAATATATCATGGCCAATATGCTGTCCTAGACACCTAGTCATCCTCTGGGATTACTAATGTTGTAAACAAGTAGGTCACAAGACCAAGACAATGAGCAGGTTTAATTTGTTGTTTTCCTCTTACACTTCATCCTTCTCATGATTCTTCTATCAGTTTCATGAACAGTGGTATCACAAGAAAGGAAGTTTTTAAGATGGCAGAAAAATCTAGCAGCTAAGATGAAGGATGAGAAGAATGAAAGATCACTGAGCCCTTGTGAAAAAAAAAAAAAACATTTCCAAAACACATGAAGGATCAAAGAAAGAAGAGAATCAAGAGATTACACAAAGAAAAAACAAAATTTCAATTCTGCAGCCTGGAAGGCATCATCAGCACAGGTTATCTGATGAGATATTACAATTAAAATGTATATTAGACCATTGTATACCAGTAGTCTTTTGTGAAGTCTTACATACCTCTCTATTTCTTCCTGATCTGCTCCATTTTTGAATAAATATACTGCTTAGTGGATGATAAACTCCTGATCAAAAAATAAAATAAAGTCATCTTTCAGAAAATTGATAGATAGTATAGAAAAATATCTGCATGATTGTATTTCTTCTCCTATTTTTATCTGAATATTTTGAAATTATTTAATCACAACATTTTAGTGTACAAAATGCATAATGGCTTTTCATTGGTAAATGTTTGGCAAGAAAAACAAGAATAGAAAACCCTCAAATATTTATCAGTATGACAAGCACATGAAAAGCTCAAATATCATACACTGTAATAACAAGTGTTAGAAACTAAGTTTTTCTTATGTTTCTACACAAAGTTGATCAATATGAAAACTGATGGAGAAAGAAAGAACAATTTCTTATTTTATAAATTATTTGATTTGCATAATTAACAATTGCCGATGTTAATGTTTATTTTTAATATGATTTGCTTTGGAAAAGCATAATGACCACCAGTGACCAAAGACTTCTGTAGTATTGTACAAAGAATCTGAGAAAAATTTCATTTATGATTAATGAGGTCTAACTTAGAAAATTTCTTCAAAATGAAATAGTAAACAGAAATCTAATTTATGAAATTCATATATATTTGTTTTCTACAAAAAAATGCAGATTTTTATCTGTAGACCTAACATGAAATATAATTATACATATATTTCACAAATTTATGTGTTATTTGTCATATATGTTTTTAAATTAAATGTCATGTGTCTCAATCTATTTGTGCTACTATAAAACTATCAACTAAGTAGCTTATAAAGAACAGAAACTTATTTCTTAATAGTTCTGGAGGCTGAGAAACCCAAGATCAAGGCGCTGGCATATTCAGTGTCTGGTAAGGGCCTGTTTACTCAATCATAGATGGTGCCTTCTTTTTGTGTCCTCACATGATGGGACAAGCAAGGCAGCTCACTAGGGTCTCTTTTATAAGGGCACTAGTCCAATTCATGAGAGCTCCACCCTCATGACCTAATCACCTCCCAATGTGGCTAGGTGACTAGATCACACTGGCGATTAGATTTCGACATATGAATTTTGGGAGACACAAATATTGAGACCATAGCATCATATAAATGTATGTTTCAAAGAATAGTGATGTAGATATTTTTATTATGTTCAAACATTTTTAGTCCTAATCCTTATACCTCATAGACAGTACATTTATAATTTTTAGAGAAATACTTTCCAGCAGGACAAATACTTTCCAGCAAAAAATATAAATACAAAGAATAAAAAGAGCCAATTAACTCAATATCATTTTTCAAAAAAATAAACTGTAGAAAAGGATCTCAATTTTTGCTTTTACAATTCTATTTTATTTTTATTTGAAAGCACATAAAAGTCACTGTGCTTAATGCACATGCCTTAAAAGGAACCACAGGCTTTTTCATTTGCCATCAGTTATTCACTGATGTATAGATAAATCTTTACAATACCATAAATTTCCACAATATAAACTCAATAAAGTACTACATGGCATGCACTTTGAAAACATCTGCCTTGTAGTCTATCATGTTTCTATACCAAAAAAGCAGACTGTGTTTAACCTTCACTTGAAACAATACTAATTAATTGATTTTGATGCAAACCTTTGGCTTATGAAACAAAGACATGTTTGGATATGAACAGACAAAAAAAAAAAAAAAAGAAATCAATATCTTAGGTTTTCAGTGTTGAGACTGGAAAACTGCCTTTCCCTTGAGTGTAACCATTCACCAATGCAAACTATGTGTTTAAAATCCTTTATGTTACCACAAGTACCACAAAACCTGCAAATATGTTATCTGGTGTCCTTCCACAACCACAAAAATCAAAGGAAAATTTGCTATCTCTTATAGTTTAATTCTGTATTTTAGTAAAGAAAGAGAGGTTATCAAGTATAAAATGTGTGTCATTTAATAAGAATGTATATAAACTAGTCTTATAAAAATATGGGTACTGCATAGTCTCTGGATTGAAATTGAAGAAAAAAGTTGTTACAATTTTCACCTACAACATGAAGTTACCATTTTCTTTTGCTAAACCTCAAAAAACAAAGATGAAAGGAGTTTGTCTCAAGTTCAAAACTCAGACTCAGGTTTGAAACTAAACTCAAGTACACAAACAAAAATAAATGAAGCTTTTTCTTAAATAGACCATCATATACATTCAAGATGTTAAAGAATAATTACAGTGGAGAGAGTGAATAAAACATATGAAAGCCCTGGAATTTTAAATAGACTTAATACTGTAAGAAAATGTATTAATAATACAGTTATAGAAAAGTTTGGGAATTTGATGTGGAGGGGATAAACAAGGATTTTGATAGTTTAATGATGAGTCAGTGAAAGAGAAGCCATAAATGTAATTTAAGGAAAATTGCTCCTGCTTTCAACTCAAAATAAGTACAATGTGGAAGCTTTATAATCCTATCCACTATATTTGTATAGTATTGTATTGTGTGTATAGTATTTGTATTTGTGTGTGTTTTTTTTTTTACTTTGAAATAGTTTTATTGGCTCATAAGACCTTTGCATATAAAAAACTACCCAAAACACTATGCAGTATTAGATCACAATTACACTTTTTTACCAATTAAAACTACCCAGAATATACATTTTTTAAAGAAAAAAACAATCCTACAGAACTGAATTCTGAAATGACATTATGACTTAAATACTAGACAAAATAGATAATTCCTTACAACATTAAGTCATTGCACAAAGCTGCCAGATATTTTCATAAGCATAACCATTGCACAAAGTGCAAATGAACACAATTTCAATGTTACACATTTAGTTAAAGTAACTGCACCTCCGCCATGGAACTCTGAGATTTCTGGCACAAAAAATGTTGGTCTGTTTTAACTTCTACCAGGCAACCAACTTCACAATCCAGTTACTCTTTTTTTCTGGCCCTCCCTAAAAATGAAACATCCTTCTGGTGTCATAGCCTAAAGGAGTCAGCACCACCTTTGCTTGAAGAAATCGACTCCTCTCAACTCTTCAGGCAGGTATTCCTGGTCCACAGGCTCGCTGTACATGGGGTTGTACTTGTAGCCTTTGGTGTTAGCCCAAATCCTCAGCAGCCTGGTTGGCGCATTCCTCAGGTGCAGGGGCACTGGGGGCAGAGTGCCCTGGTGGTTCCTCAGGCAGTCTTTGACGTTGTTGTAGGCGCTGAACTCAATGGACTTTGGGGCTCTGGCAAATTTTTTAAAGTATAGTATGTAAAACTTGTAAGGTAATAGCATTATCTTTCTTAAGAAATGATGTTTTTACAGATACCTCACTGGTCTTAAAAAAAAAAAAAAAAAAAAGAAATGATGTTTGCAACATTAAATCAAAAAATATATTTTTACTGGTTTAAAAATTCATGCTAACATCAAAGGCTTAAAAAATTCTGATGCAGTATGCTCTAGTATAATTCAAGACACAACCTATACTAAGAAATAAAGTTCAGTGTAGCATAAGTGTACCGATGACTGGTGTATTTTTGTGTTTTTAATAGCACTCTTGTTTTTATAAATTTTAATTTTACAGTGCTTCTGATAACTTCATAATTATGTCTTTCAAACATAGTAAAGGTAAAATTTTTACAATGTAGCCATTAAATATGTATTTAAAAATAGATCTGTGTGCTAGTTCTACATAAGCCACTGAATAGAATGGGATTTGTGGTACTCATGGCTTTCACCCCCTTCTACTTACTAATCCCAAACAATCATGGAGACACTTGAAAAATCATTCAAAAGATAATAGATACCTCATAGTCAACATAAAGAAAAATTAAAGAAAAATATAGGTTAAAAAGCAAATTCTCCCAGTTAAATCACCCCTTATTCCAGAGTCTCCTTCTAAGATCTGTATTTACACACATTTACTTGTGTATCTTTGATATTGTCAGTGTATATACATCAATCCTTTGCTTTATACAAATAACCTTCTTGGTATATGTTATTCACAATAAAAAATATATTAATAGATTAGCCGTATTTCCATATCAATGTATATAGATTCCTCATATTCTCTTGAGCAGCTACATATTATTTCACTATATTAATATATTAAAATTTACATAATCATTCAATAGAAATGTACCTTTAATGTGCTTTCAGTTTTATCTCATTATTTTAATGCTGAAATAAAAATCCTTGAACATATATATACATATGATTATAACTTACTAGAGTATGTTATTAGGATAAATTTTTCAAATAATATTATTGGCAAATATAGACTGTTAAAAATAATATGATTAATGATATATGCAAATCAGATTTATCCAATTCAACATCTATATATTCATGCAGTTGATATATTTATTTTATAAACACAACTAAAGAAGAAATTAGCTTCCTATTAATATTGATGTCAGGAACTGAATGTTTGTGTCCCCCTAAAATTTATATGTTGAAGCCTTAATCCCCAGTGTAACTGTATTTGGAGGTGGGACCTCTGAGGAACTAACTGAGGTTAAATGAGGTTATAAGGGAGGGGTCCTGATACAATAAAATTCATTTCCTTTTAAGAAGAGACACCAGAGAAAGCACGCTTCTCCTCACCACACACACATACACTCACGTACCAGGTAAGGCCATGTGAGGACATATTGAGAAGGCAACAGTTTAACAGTCTATAAGTCAGAAAGAAAGCCCTCATCAGAAATCAACCATGCTCTTGTCAAAATTTTCTGTTAATTAAATATGATAAGAATCTAGATCAAAATTGATGATAGTTATCCAGAAAATTTTTAAAATTTTCAATCTGGTTAGGTATGACTTCTTAGCCAATCCAATGAACTTTATACTGTACAAACACACACACACACACACACACACACACACACACACAAATGGAGACATAAAAGTGACATAAAGGGTGGGAAGCAGATTCATGTTTTGAAAATTAAATCCACATCATATGATTCATTTCTGTCTTAAAAAACATTTTTCGTTTTAGAAAAATCTTCATATTCAAAGTATTTATAAAAGATAAGAAATGAGTGAAAATTTCAAAATATGAAAAAAATAAATGAAAAAATGACATAGTAGAAAGGAAGAATTGTTGCACATACATGTGTCTATAGTCAATCAATCACCAATCACATTTATAGAATGTTTATTTGTAAGCAAGTTATTATTCTAGTTTCTGTTAGAGATAGGAATCATTGCTCACTTATCTAATACTTAAGCTTCACAAATAAATTTCATGTAAATATTCATTATGTGCTTACTCCTCCATCCCACTGAATTTATAAATTACATATTGTGAATAAGATAGGGAAAGTATTATTACTGCAACTTTGCAGATGAGGAAACTCAGGCTCAAGGAAATTAGAAAAGGCATGCAAGGTCTCACTACCAGTAAGTTATGGCATAAGGACATAAAGCAAGATTTCATGAGCATCAAAGCTGTGTCCTTTCATCTTCAGTATACTTTATTCCTTCTTTCACACACATTCAAATATGTGTTGAACAAATCTCAATAAATGTCCATTTTATTTTAGCACTGTGTGAGGAAATATAGTAAGTGAAACAGACACAGTCCTTGCCACTGAGGGAGAAAGAGCAGTGTGATTCAGGACAGAAGGATGTCTAGAAAGCATGAACAAATGACTCATTCTGGAGAATATCAGAGAAGGCTCCCAGAAGGAGCGACGCTTGGACTGGTATTAAAGGATCTACAAGAATTACCCAGATCAACAAGGGAATGAGACGTCTAAAACAGTTCCTGTCAGAAGTCAATTTCCAGTAACATGGAAGATGGAGACTAACTTACTACTTCAAGATTCTCTCTATGGGAATATAATATACAGATAAAAATATGCACATGTATTAATAAAATTTATATTTATATGTTTACATTTATATTCATTTCTGTATCTGTAATTACATTTATATTTACACATACTACATATTTACATTTAAATTCACTTCTACATTGTAGTTACTGATATCTATGATTTCACATCACAATTCCAATCACACCACAAGGTTTGTTCTTGTTTTCTCGCTTTTTATATTTGCAACTTCCTTCTCTGACAATGAGAAAGCTTTATCCCACTTTTCTTAATTTATTAACTTACTTGATTTACCTCCTACATATAACCAATCTCTCACTACCACTGCCCCTGTGTGGACACCTTGCATATCCTGCTCTTGCACTAGGAAAAACACTCTCCTTACTCATGAGGTTTGATGTTCCAAACTCAATTACCCCCATATATAGATATCCTCTCACCCTTCTTGTGCACTGAAACCCTGTGGCAAACCACCCTGCCACAGAAATGCTTTCCACCTCCTCCGGCTCTGATGGCCTACACCAGGCCACCCCTCCCACTCCACCAGGGAGACTTACTCATTAAGCTTGGCCTCCTAACATCCTTCACCAGGCTGCATCTCCAGGTCAACACACACCTTGCTTACTGGGTTCTGTACCACCTAAAGACTGGAGGGCTACATTGTTCAGGAAGAGAGAGATAAAGCAGACAGGTAAAAGGGAAAAGAGAAGAGGAAGAAAGAACAAATCATAAGAATATAGCTTGCCCTGTTTTCCACTGGAAAACCAAGAGTGGTGATTCTCAAAAAGGAAACTCCACACATTATGTGGTTTGAAAAGCATAGCCAATATATAATTTTGCATTTGGAAAAGGAAACAAATATATTGTTTTCATGATACCAACTACTCAAAATGAAGCCGGAAAAAATCTTCTTGGATAAGGATATGGATCTTGTGGTGAGGAGGAAAGGAAATTATATTTTTATCAAAATGAAGCAGGGGTTTAAAAATATTGTCATAGAGGATAAGCATCTTTGTTTTAGAAGCTACCTGTTTTGATGACTTTATTTGACTCAATATTTATTGGCATTATAGGGTGAAAGATAATTAAATACCCTTTTCTAGTGAAAGATGGAAAGATGACACCTAAATAATTCAAAACTAGGAAACCAACTCCCTTAAATTCTAACTCATATACATATATACAGATAGTTTAATCTCATAAAACCCCTTTACAATGAATGTATTAGGGCACTTGCATGAAAATCTATGATTGGGTAATTAGCAAATCATTTTCTTGTTATTGTTTTCTTATTTTTTAATGCATTTAAAATACTCAAGTCAGAAATTAATACAGTAGAAAGCTATAATTTCTCCATTAGTTAAGCAGGTACTATTAATAAAGTAACATGGGGAGTACTCTGCATATTATATCCTTGCTTCTGCTTTTGGGCCACTTAGACCTGGCTATTTCCATATATTAGAGAATATACTAAGATGGCCCACTCACAATGATCTGCTTGAGCTAAGAAATAATTGTCAAAAGACTTTAAGAGCTATTATATATTCACTGAAGCATCAATTTCAAGAATTTGTCATAAGGAAATCTCCTAATCTAATCAAAACAAACTTTTATCTATAGTAACAAAAAGAGTATGTGATATATAATTTAAAAATTGGAAACTAACAATGTAGGATTAAATGAATAATTATTTATAGCCATAAAATGGGATAACATATAATTTTAAAAATAATTTAAAATAGACATTATAAAGTAATATTTTATATTTATTTGAGTGAAAACCTGGTTTATGCTAGTATATATAAACATAATTTTAAATTTAAAATCAAATTAATATATTTATTTGTGCATATGTATATAGCCACAACACCCAGCTGCCTGTATATAGAAAATGGTACTCTGTGGTATAGATTAAAATACCATAATATTGGAAGGATTATGATTAATTTTACTTTATTTCTTACTTTATTTGTACTTTATTATTTACATTACTTTATTTTTATTGTTTTCTCCAAAATTATTCTTTTATTTCTTTATTTCCATTCCTTCAAAAATATTAATTAATTCTATTTTTTTCCAGGCTCAAATAATGAAATTTATTTATTTCCTTTAAGGAAATAAAAGTATATCAGCACCTTAATAGTCTTCTAGCTGAGTACATGTCTTATCTCCTTATTTAACATTGTCCAATAAAGCACCTGAAAAACATCCTGGAACACCCCAAGTTATACCCTGAGGTATTTAATCCTTGGAAAACATTAACATTAAACTAGGCACAAAGCAAATCTTTTGAATTTGACCCTTAAAAATAAGAACATTTAGGGGAAATAACAAAAGGAAAAACTTTATCTCCAAGCATGTTAAAATTCTGTGTCCAAGAAATTGTGGAATGTGTTAGCTTGAGTTGTAGGTACACAGTGAATGATTTAGAAAATCTCTTAACCTTTGTATTCAACCAAATAAATAAAAATGCTATCCTGAATACTACCATGAAAATTTCAATTTCCAGAAAAGTATTATTCTACTTAGCTAATTCAATTGAAACAAAAAGGATTAGATTGACTACTACATCTATTTCCAAATTTACTTTGTGTGATCAAGACTAATTTTTTTATTTTTTTATTTTTTTTATTTTTTTATTTTTTGAGACAGAGTCTCGCTTTGTTGTCCAGGCTAGAGTGAGTGCCGTGGCGTCAGCCTAGCTCACAGCAACCTCAAACTCCTGGGCTCAAGCGATCCTCCTGCCTCAGCCTCCCGAGTAGCTGGGACTACAGGCATGTGCCACCATGCCCGGCTAATTTTTTATATATATATCAGTTGGCCAATTAATTTCTTTCTATTTTTATAGTAGAGACGGGGTCTCGCTCTTGCTCAGGCTGGTTTTGAACTCCTGACCTTGAGCAATCCGCCCGCCTCGGCCTCCCAAGAGCTAGGATTACAGGCGTGAGCCACAGCGCCCGGCCAAGACTAATTTTAAATATGTAATTACTACTGAATAGAAGGGTGATTACAAATTACAGATGAATAATCTCTTATTTTCATTTTCTTATAACTACAGAGTTCAATACCAGTAGTTACCTTCTATACCATTTAATTGCTAGAAATTGGTTTAGGTATCTGTTTATTTGTTTTAAGACAGGGTCTTGGTCTGTCTGGTGGGCTAGAATACAGTGGCATCATCAAAGCTCACTGAAACCTGAACTTCTGGGCTCAAGCAATCCTCCTGCCTTAGCTTCCCAAGTAGCTGGGACTACAGGTGCATGTCACAATGCCTGTCTAATTTTTCTATTTTTGTACAGACAGGTCTCACTCTTCCTTAGGCCTGTCTCAAACTTCTGGCCTCAAGTGATCCTCCTACCTCAGCCTCCCAAAGTGCCAGGATTATAGGCACAAGCCACAACACCTAGCTGCCTGGCCAGTGTTTGTGTTATAAACCACTACACATTATCAAGAGGAGATTCTACAGTAACTTACAAACCAATGCATATGACTTCATGAAAAGTATTTCCTCCTTATGTTAGATCTAGCGTACAAAGCTGCCTAAACAAATCAGGATAATATTTGTATTGTTTACATTCTTGTTTTACTCTAAATTTGGAAAACAGTCAATCAACATTACCTAATATTTAAAGAATGATTTTTTTTCTAGTGTAAACATTATATTTCTTTGAACTTTTTATAAAATAAACATTCTCTCTGAGGTACTGCTTTTGGATTATGATAAAATAAATTTTTCAAACAATTATCTATTTCATAAACTATCATCATGAAATTTTCTGGCAGGATGTTGTGCATGTCTCTAACATAAAACCACAAGGTTTCTTTGTAAGGTATTATCCTTACCCCAACACTAATGTTAGAATTTGATTCTATTTTGCTACTGTGATACTACAATGCAAGCCCACCAAGCTTTTACAACTCACCCTGTCATCTACAGAGATTACAAGAGTCTTTTTCAACTTCCCTTCTCTGTTGCCTGCAGTAGGTTGATTTATACAAGTTCAGATACAGATGCAGGTGTTGTTGCTGCTGCTACTGGTGATGACTAGCCTCGTCCTGGTGCAATATAGCACATACAAAGTAAAGATAAGCAAAATCAGTCCAGTTCCATAATTTCTATGATGCTAATAAAGAGTAAGATACCTTGCATGAAGGTAATTTGCCCTTCAGGTTGGGGAAACAGAAAATCATGTTCTACATTGATTAGTTGGAGGGGTCTGTTTTATTAATGCTGTAGATGAGAATGTGAATTTGTGTATTTAGTACATGTGATTGAGTCTGTAGGAGAAGCAGTCAATTATAACAGTGGTCTGTGGTATACTGCCACATGTTGTTATACCAAGAAAGGGTCTAGTTGGAGACAGAAATTGAGTATTTTTAATGTAAAATAATGAATTTTATTTCACTCATATTCCTGATATGCTGAAAGGAAATACAAAGCAAGAAGAACTATTTTAGAAAAGTTTATGTTTTAAAGTCCAAAGCCTGAATATGAACCCAAAGCCTGCTATGCATCCAGTAGGAGCCAATTTTGGGGATGACTCATTAGTACGAAAAGTCAAAGCTCAAACATATTGAAGCACTTTACTCACACAAGTCTTGCAGTAGAGATTGCTAGCTGTCTACCAAAATCTGTGCTTTTCCATCTGCCATGCAGAGTTAGCACCAGAAATTGCCATCCAGCCTTACTGCAGCTGGAAGAGGCCATATGACTAGCTTGTCCTAAGGCAACACACGCAGAATCAATGTGTACTATGTATGGGCCAAAATATTTAAGAAAAATGTGCCAGCTCCAAATTCCATTAGATGAACTCCATAATTACTTTCAGCCATAATATTACCATGCCATATTTCCATTAATACATGAAGTGATGTACTCTAAGTGACAGAGTGAACTAGCACTTATCCGAGGACAACTGTGCTATTGATCAAAGAAGCACTGGGAGTTGCCCACCAGGATTCCAGCGGTTGCCCTACCTCTAGATGGTTGCAGGTGTGAAGAAAAGTTATTTAGAATTTCTGGACTTCAGTTGCCTCACCTATAAAATAAAAACAAAGGTAAAATAATCTCTATGTTTCCTTTAAGCTATACTATTTAGAAATTCTATAAACAGACCAGTTTGTGTGTCTGTGTTTTATAGAAATGGAAAGCATTACAACTGGTGTACTTCTCCCTAGGTAAAGAACATTGCTTTCTTTATAAAGTGTTATCCAGAAGTTAAGCATAAAAAAAAAAGGTTGATCCATAAATAATTTTTAAGAGACCATGACATTTTCACCAGTCCTTTCCTCACTTATCATTGTAGTATAAGGAAATGCCCTCTAAATGGTGCAGCAGAGACAGCACAAGTGCTAATTTATAGTGAGCTCCTAGCCTCTAGCCCAGGGTCACATTCTTTGTTGATGATGAACTCCCAGTGCAGCGTAGTATCTCTCCTGGAGACTGAAGTGCAAGGCAATGCCTTACTTTCTGTGAAGCAAACAGTGAGGGTTGCTTATGTCATGACTAACCAAGGATGGGGAGATGAAAATTTTCTTGTTAAGTTTTAAGAACTCAATTAATTCTTTCCATGCTTTTATAATAGTACACAAACTCCAAACACAGAAACATATATCACCTGGATCCATCTTTTAAAAAAATCATAGTCAGTGGGAAATAAAAAAAACAGGAAAAGACAGACTTTAAAAATGTGTCATTTAAATGAAAGTCTGTCATTTAAATGACAGACCTTTAAAACATACAGGAAATGACTTTTGTAGTCTTTTTTTGTCCATTGCCATCACATTGGAATGGTTAGATTTGTACATTTCATCAGACACTCACTTTAGGTAATATTTTTGCCTTAAAGTAATTTGAAATTTAAATGCAAAATTCCGATTTTATCTTTAGCTACTTAGAAAATAGCTTTATTTAAATAAAATATCAAATCACTGTCAAAAGCATAAACATACAGAAAATATTTAGCTTCTCAGGGGGTGAAAGTGGTAGCAAAATAAGTTTCTAAGAGATAAAGACTTTCAGATGTTTTGCTAGTTTTAAGGGTGTGTATTCTAGAAGTGAAAATATGTGTTAGGATAATAGGACTAGTAATGTACACATCCTGAGAACAGACAGCTAAATTTAATTGGGGATTTCTAACCCTCACTTCAATCTTTAGCAGTTCTATTATCTGCAATGACAATAAATGTGTCCCTGTGTGCCTTGCCTTCAGAAAAGACTAGTTTGATAGCTATTAACCTATCTGTGAGGAATTTGAGTGGCATAAAATAATCTAGATTGAAATTCTATAATTATAGACTATTGTTTGTATCAAAGGAGAATTTGACATTTAAGTTAATGCTATTATTTCTTCACATTTTTGTGCTATTCATAGCATTGATTACTAAGTTTATTTTAATATGGGTTTTTCCTCCTTTCTCCTAAAGATACCCATAACATTACTTGACATTTTGAATGAGACATCTTATTTGCTTGTGTCTGTCTGTACATTTCATGTGAGTGACCATAATATAAGCTATTAAATACTTACCTATCTGTTTTACATTTACTTATATTTTGAGAGTACTAAAAATAATAAACACTATTACTGGTGACCACCAAATGAGAACATCTTGACTACAATCTCTGATAGTATGATCTAGTGTTCAAGAATACAGGGTTAGATACCAGAAAACACTATATGTATATTCTAATCCTGGTCAATATGTGAGCTCTCATATATGATCAATCCTACAAGGCTTGGTTTTCTCAGCTGTAAAATAAGGGTATATTAGAGTCTTAACCTTTAAAAAAGACATAGTTTCTACTTCAAATAATAGTGTTATCTGAGTTTATATTTCCCTTTCTTTTGCATTTTTGCTCTGCATTTTAATCATACTCTTTATTGAGTTGTGTTTTACTTATATTTTCCTCTCTCCCTAACATGGGAATCCACTGTGCAAATCAAAATTGTCTAGTTGAACAATAGATAGTTTATACAGGGACTCATCATGCCTTCCTTGATGGTTCAATGGGATGCATGCTAGTTTTGTGTGTGTCTATGCTGGGGTCATGACATTGGAGCACATGTCTGCTTAGAAAGATCTGAGGCAAAGGCCCTTTGGACTTGCCCATCACTTTTATAACTGACCCCAACCCTTATAAAAAAGAAAAAAAAGAAAAAGTTCAGTTTGGTGCTCTGACTTCTTTACTGCTCTGACCCACTTTTCTGTTGAATTCTTTGTGCTGCATTTTGTGCAACATGATTCTCTGTAGTTGGGTCTGGGCGCCTCTGACCTGAACCAACTGATTGTACCATGGGTTTAAGTGATCACTCTGGTTGGATCAAAGAAGCAAAGAGAGCTCCTTTCATACTCTGTCAACACCATCTCAATAGTTTTCTTTCAGACAGCCCTGTTTCTTTATCAGACGTGAGTGAAACACTAATTCTAAATTTGTAGGGGTTTTTTTGTTGTTGTTTATACAGTTCATATATATTTTTTATCTTGTTAAAACCTGTGTTATTATTCTTCTAATTTTACACACAAGAAAAATTAAACCCAGAGAAGTTTAATTAGTCACCTAAAGTTACACAAAATGTAAGTGCAAAACTGAGCTTATAATCTCAAGGGTTTTTTGGTGTGTGTGTGGGCATATTTATATATTTTATAAAATTTTCTATTTTTAATTGTTACGCTACACAATAGTTGTATATCTTTATGGGTACATGTGATGTTTTTATACATGCATACAATATGCATTAATCAAATCAGGGTAATTGGGGCATCCATCACCTCAGGCATTTAACATTTCTTTGTGTTAGGAACATTACAATTCTATTCTTTTACTTATTTTAAAGTATACCCTAACTTATTGTTGATTATAGTAACTTTGTTGTGCTATCAAATATTATTCATTCTATCTAACTATATTTTTGAAGTTCTTAGCCATCTCCACTTTATGCCCCTCCCTCCACTACCCATCCTCGCCTCTGGTAACTATCATTCTACTTTCTGTCTCCTTGAGACCAATTATTTTTAATATGTAGCTCACATATATGAGTGAGAACATGCATAAGCTTGAGATTTTGAATTAGAAACCACTGTTTGTTCTTCCAATAATTATATGACTGACTTCTAGCCATTGATAAATTATGAATCAAAATTAAAGAAGACAAAGTGTCAATAAACATTTTTTGTTTCTCTTTGGGGAAAGAAGTGTGGCCAGAAATAGCATATTGATAAATCGAACATAAACTTGAGAATAGCAATTTGTCTAGAGAGAGGGAGAAAAAAAGGACCCTGAAATTCTGCCACCCATATGTATTTTTAATTGAAATGTTTCTAGGCTGACTTGTTGACATAGCCCAAGAAACCAAAATGTCACTAAAAGAATGAATTGTTTAGGTACATAGCCACAACACATGGTACCCAGATCTAACTCAGAACATCTAGGATAAGATACCAGTAGTTTTAGAATATAATATCTGAAGAAATAAGGTAAAATAAAGTAAAATTATTAAAGTACTGATTTTTTTATTATTAAAGTTAGAAACAAATATGGAGGGTCCTAACTGATAATTTGCTAATGACATATTAGATGACATATTTAAACCTTGTTGATTTAAAATTTCCTATCAACAAAATTGGAATAATATTGGTGAAAAATATCCTATGAGCCAATTGTGGCAGACTTTAAATAAGTTCTTTATTTCCTTGCGAATACTCTATAATCCAAAGCACTTTACAATAATTTTTACTGACTTCTTTCTCAAATATTATTTGAGATCGTTAAATCATATTACTAGGTGTAACATAACATATTTTGCATGTATAATTATAAATTATGCAAATCTTCCACCAGCATTACTATCCAATAATAAGCATAGATTTTGAAACACTTCTACAAAATCTACAAATCTAGAATAGCTCTCTTGTGAGTATGTGAAGGTATATAGGTGCATGTGTTAAATAATAAAGTAGTTAACATTTATATAAAATGCTTAGTGTCAGACAACATACTAAGACCATTACATAGATTATTTAATGATCCCAGCAACTCGACAGAGACTTTTGGAGCATGAAGCTTATATAATTTGAAGGTGGGGGATCTTTTTAAAAAACTAATTAGGGCCAGATGTGGTGGCTCACACCTGTAATCCCAGCATATTGGGAGGCCAAAGCAAGAGGATTGCTTAAACCCTGGAGTTCAAGACCAGCCTGGGCAACATGGCAAGACCTCATCTCAACAAAAAATTAGCTGGGTGTGGTGACATGCACCTGTGGCCCTAGCTCCTGGGGAAGCTGAAGTGGGAGGATCCCTTGAGCCCAGGAGTTCGAGGCTGCAGTGAGCTATGATCACCTCACTGCACTTCATCCTGGGCAACAGAGTAAGACTCTGTCTCAAAAAAGCAAACCAAGCAATATAGCCAAATATAAACCTCCAGCTATTGTCCCTCCATACAAATACCAAATTAAACAACTATCCAAGCAAGCAAGCACCTTCAAAAGGACCAAAAATCTGGTGAGTGATCATACTACCTGGTTTTAACATCACATCAAGGAAAGAAGCACTGAAGAGGGCAGAAAAGATAACCTTGTGTCATCTGTGCCATGCCCCCTGACCCTGGTAATGCATCATAAGCACTCACTCAGTGGAAAGAGAATCTGTGTTCCCCAGGGGTAGTGAGAGTGAAGTAATTATATAGGACTTTTCATTGAAACTCAGGAATGCCCTGGCACAGGGGAACACAGCACAGGGCAAAATTCTGCTGGTGCCCACAGAGAGAGCATCTAGACCCGCCCAGCCAGAGGGAAATCCTCCACCCTGAAATCTAAGTTCCAGCTAGCCCCACCACCAACTGACGGGTCCTAGTCTAAATTCATAGAGCAGTCAGGCCACAAAGGCTGCAGTCCTTGGGCAACTCCTGCAGGGGAATGGCCCAGAGCCATAGACTTGAGGTGCACATGACCCAGTGAAACACCAGCAGCAGTGGCCAAGCCTGTGTCACACATCCTTCAGCTCCAGTCAGTGCAGCACAGGAAGAGTCTGAAAAATAATCAAGAAAAAAATCCCATTTGCAATACTTACAAATAAATACCTAAGAACAAACTTAACTAAAAAAATGAAAGATCTCTATAAAGAAAACTATAAAATACGATGAAAAAACTGAAGAGGACACAAAAAAATGAAATAGTATGCCATGATCATGGATTCGAAGAATCAATATTGTTAAAATGTTCCTACTACCAAAAGCAATCTACAAATTTAATATAGTACCTATCAAAACACCAATGACATTCTTCATAGAAATGAGAAAAATAATTCTAAAATTTATATGGAACCACAAAAGACACAGCATAGCCAAAATCATTCTAAGCAAAAAGAACAAAACTGGAGGAATCACATAACCTGACTTCAAGGTATACTACAGAGTTGTAGCAACCAAAACAGCATGGTACAGGCATAAAAACAGACACATAGACCAATGGAACAGAACAGAGAACCCAGAAATTAATCCATATATCTATAGTAAACTTATTTTCAACAAAGTTGCAGAGAACATACAGTGGAGAAAGGGCAGTCTTTTCAATAAATGGTGCTGGAAAAACTAGATATCCATATGCAGAAAAACAAAACTATACCTTTATCTCTCTCTCTCCATATACAAAAATCAAATCAAAATGGATTAAAAACTTAAATCTGAAACCTGAAACTACTAAAAGAAAACCTTGGGGAAATGCTTTAGGACATTGGTGTAAGCAAAGACTTCTTGAGTAATACCCACAAGGCACAGGCAGCCAAAAAAAAATTGGACAAACAGGATCACATCAAACTAAAAAGCTTCTGCACAGCAAAGGAAATAGTATACAAGTGAAGAAACACTCCATAAAATGGGAGAAAATATTGGCAAACAACCCATCCAACAAGGGATTAATATCTACAGTATAAAAAGAGCTCCAACAAGAAAAAATGAAATAACCTAATTATTAATAAAAACTGGAAACATATCTGAATAGACATTTTTCAGAATAAGGCATACAAGTGGCGAACAGGTATATGAAAAATTGCTTGGCATCATTAGTCATCAGAGTAATGCAAATCAAAACTACAATGAGCCATCTTCTCAACCCAGTTAAAATGGCTTTTATCAAAAAGGCAAGCAGGCCGGGCGCTGTGGCTCACGCCTGTAATCCTAGCTCTTGGGAGGCCGAGGTGGGCGGATTGCTCAAGGTCAGGAGTTCAAAACCAGCCTGAGCAAGAGCGAGACCCCGTCTCTACTATAAATAGAAAGAAATCAATTGGCCAACTGATATATATATATATATATATATAAAATTAGCCGGGCATGGTGGCGGATGCCTGTAGTCCCAGCTACTTGGGAGGCTGAGGCAGAAGGATCACTCGAGCCCAGGAGTTTGAGGTTGCTGTGAGCTAGGCTGACGCCACGGCACTCACTCTAGCCTGGACAACAAAGCGAGACTCTGTCTCAAAAAAAAAAAAAAAAAAAAAAGGCAAGCAATAACAGATGCTGGCAAAGATGTGGAGAAAGTGGAACTCTCATACACTCTTGGTGGGAATGTAAATTAGTGCAACCACTATGAAAAGCAATATCGAGGTTCCTCAGAAAACTAAAAGTAGAAGTACCCTATGACCAAGCAATCCCACTGCTAGGTACATATCTAATGGATGTGAATTCAGTATATTCAAAATATATCTTGACTCCTATGTTTGTTGCAGCACTATTCACAATAGCTAAGATGTGTAATCAACCTAAATGTCTCATCAACAGATGGATGAATAAAGAAATTGTAGTACATATACACAATGGAATATTACATAGCCACAAAAAAAGAATGAAATCCTGCTATTTGCAATAACATGACTGGCACTGGAAAACATTATGTGAGGTGAAATAAGCCAAGTACAGAAAGACAAATCACGCATGTTCTCATTTCTATGTGGGAGCTAACTATTACAAACAATTGACCTCATGGATATAAAGAGTAGAGTGACAGTAACGAGAGGCTGGATGGGTAGTGGGTAGGCGAGGAAAAAATGAGGGTGATTAGCTGGAATGAACAATATTTGATAGCATAGCAAAGTGACTATAATCAACAATAAGTTAGGATATACTTTAAAATAAGTAAAAGAGTGGAATTGGAATGTTCCTAGCACAAGGAAATGTTAAATGTGAGAGGTGATGGATACCCCAATTACTCTGATTTGATTAATTCATATCATATGCATATATCAAAACATCATATGTACCCTATAAAGATACACAACTTTTATGTAGCCATAATAATTACAAATTTGAAAAAGAAAAAAAAGGACAGAAAAAATAAATGCTTTACAGTCTTATTTAATTTTCACAAAAAACCTTTTAAAGTAAGTATGTTTCCCAATTTTACAATTGTTTTCTCACTTGTTGAAGATACAGAGAGCAATGCTAATTAAGATTTGATTCCAGACCTCTCTGAGTTCAAAGGTCATATTCTCAATAGCTGTACAACTCCGCTTCTTCTAATAAAATAAATGGGCTGGGAAATAAAACTTACAATCCATGTAAAATAAAAAAGCTAAAGTAAACTAATTAAATATTATGAACATCAAAGTATGTTCAAAAATAAATATGTGTTTAGAATAAGAAAATATTTTAAGTCGGGCGTGGTGGCTCACACCTGTAATCCTAGCACTCTGGGAAGCCGAGGCAGAAGGATTGCTCGAGGTCAGGAGTTCGAAACCAGCCTGAGCAAGAGCGAGACCCCGTCTCTACTATAAATAGAAAGAAATTAATTGGTCAACTAGTATATATAGAAAAAATGACCCGGGCATGGTGGCGCATGCCTGTAGTCCCAGCTACTTGGGAGGCTGAAGCAGAAGGATTGCTTGAACCCAGGAATTTGAGGTTGCTGTAAACTAGGCTAACGCCACATCACTCACTCTAGCCTGGGCAACAAAGCAAGACTCTGTCTCAGAAAGAAAGAAAGAAAGAAAGAAAGAAAGAAAGAAAGAAAGAAAGAAAGAAAGAAAGGAAGGAAGGAAGGAAGGAAGGAAGGAAGGAAGGAAGGAAGGAAGGAAGGAAGGAAGGAAGGAAGGAAGGAAGGAAGGAAGGAAGGAAGGAAGGAAGGAAGGAAAAAAAATTTCAATAAATTACAAGTGTAGAACATAAAAAATATCATAATCATTATAAAATCCAGAAAAAATATATTTTATACACACTATTCTAACCATTTTTTTCACATTTTTGTCTGTCTCCCTGAGTTGTCATTATTAGTACTGATAATAGAAAAGCAATGGTGGGTAAAACTACCAATGCCTTAGAACAAATGAAGGCAGTAATATCAGACTCTACTAACAGTTATGGTGTTTTTTACCATCTTGCACTTTAAAAAATAAAAGTCAGTTTAGTTTCAAAATGTCATTGGTGAGCACTAAAATATATTAACTTTATTAAATTTTGACTCTTGAATGCATACATACCTTTTCAATGTTACATGTAATAAAATGTGAAGTATGTACAAAGAAATTCTGCTGCACAACAAAGTACAATGGTTTTCTCAAGGAAAAACTATCCTTTGACTTATATTTTGAACTGATCGTTTTGTTAAAAAAAACATTTTTTCTTGGAAGAACAACTGACAAACTATTCTTATTCAAGTTGGATATTTGGGTTATTTTTCTGCTGCTTTTAAATTTATTTTTTTTACTTTAAAAATTTGTTATTTTAAATTTCATTGCCTTGATTTTGTTGTTCTTGTTGTTACCTTTCTTTTTTATTTCAGAAAATGATGGGAGTACAAATGTTTAGGTTACAAATACTGCCTTTGCGCCACCCAAGTCAGAGCTACAAGCGTGGCCATGCCCCAAACTGTGTGGACTGTGCCCATTAGGTGTGAATATACCCATCTCACCTCCCCCCAACCCCGCCTGACACCCAGTGAATGTTACTTCCATATGTGCACATAGGTGTTGACCAATTAGTACCAATTTGATGCTGTGTACATGTGGTGCTTGTTTTTCCATTCTTGTGATAGCTCACTTAGTAGAATGGGCTCCAGCCCCATCCAGGATAATATAAGAGGTGCTAGATCACCATTTTTTGTGGCTGAGTAGTACTCCGTGGCATATATATATATATATATATATATATATATATATATATCACTTTTTATTAATCCATTCATGTATTTATAGGCACTTGGGTTGTTTCCATATCTTTGCGATTGTGAATTGTGCTGCTATAAACATTCGAGTACAGATGTCTTTTTTATAAGATGTCTTTTTTTCCTTTGGGTAGATGCCCAGTAATGAGATTGCTGGATCAAATGCTAGTTCTATTTTTAGCTCTTTGAGGTATCTCCATATTACTTTCCATAGACGTTGTACTAGTTTGCAGTCCCATCAGCAGTGTATGAGTGTTCCTATTTCTCCGCATCCACATAAACATTTCTAGTTTTGGTATTTTTTTTATAAAAGCCATTATCACTGGAGTTAAGTGATATCTCTTTGTGGTTTTGATTTGTATTTCTCTGAGGATTAGAGATGTTGACCATTTTTTCATGTCTGTTGGCCATTCTTCTTTTGAAAAGTTTCTGTTCATATCTTTTGCATAGTTGGATATTTGGCACTTTCTCAAAAATGAATAAAGTAAGCCTGTTACTTCAATAAAAAGAACATGTTACCAATGACAGAATTAGAGCTTTAAGGCAAAAATTAGAACTTTGGAAAAATTGTATCCACCCTATTAGCTTGACAGCTTCTCAATACTTAAAGACTTCTGTCATGAGATTCATGGCAATATTAATGAATGCATTTGTTTGCTATTGTACAATGAAATATGTTAACATTTGGAAGATCTACATAATTCAATAAACCAGCATTTTCCTGATGAAAGTGTTATGATATCATGCATTATTTTAAAAAATTCAAAGTTCAAAATAGACCAGCAGTTTCAAATTTCCCATTGCAATTAACTTTTATGGTATTATTATTTGTAAAGTTTGGGTACAGCCTCAAAGATGTTTATCTAAAATTAACTGAAAAGGTTATTAAAGAAATTTTCAAAAATGTAAAATATTTCTACTCTTCTCACTAAATTTCTCACTTATTTTGGAAAATATATTTTGTATAAAAAGTGTCATTTATATTAACATGTAATGGGTTTACTATTGCTGTTTTCAAATAGATTGATATTTGTATCAATGTATACAAAAAGATGTATATTTTAATTTCTATTATGGCAGATAAAACTCACAGGGAAAAAAACCTGTTAGAATCTTCAGTAATTTTTGTGAGTATAAGTCCATCTTGAGACTAAAAGTTTGAGAACCATTACTGTAAAGAAGAAGGTGAGAAAGAAAAATAGCTGCAGTTCTTCTCTTGCTCGGATCCCAGCTTCTTGTTTTGGGGAGGCATAGGACAGTACAGTTAAGTACAAATGACTTGGGATCATACTCAATAAATGAGCTCTGATTCCAAGCTGCTCCAGATTACTAGCTTTGTGATATTAGGAGATAATTTCTTGATGCTTCTAGGTCTCACTTTCCTTATTTCCAATATGAAAACAATATTAACACCTATTTCATAGGGTCTCTTTTAGAGGTGAATAATATGAAACTGATCAAGCTTACGCTTCAGGCCCTGTGATTTGCACAGGTAGCGTCTAAGGCCCTACTTAATGACTGTAGGACAAATGAGAGTAGTTACTGTTCACAGTTCAAGAAATGTCCTAAAACCTTAAAGCTTTTATATGAAAAAAGGTTGGTAGAATTTCTTAAAATTTGACAATAATCCTAAATTTTGTACGACCTTAGCTATAGCATATATCTAAAAGGATCTTACTTAATTATCAATGATAAAATGTAAATATTAAATAACCTTGATAGAAAAACATAACAGTTTTTTTCCTACTCTTTCTGGAGATAAAATATTACAAGGTTATTGTCATGGAAGGGTCCAAAAAATAGATTTTCATAGTTTGAACAGTTCTTAGAATGCTTGCTATTGGGTTGAAATTAACTATTGAAATCATCATCATAAAAGATAGAAATTAAATTAAAAGAATTTAATAGATGGGCACTCATCATATTCTTTCCAGCTAAGATTAAATAACATCTTTCTCTTTATCTATAATTTGTTTCTTTTCTACCCAACAAATAATACAAATGATGTCACCCTAGGTACAATTAGTAATGCAGTACAAACATTTTATTATAATGAGTATACAACTAAAACATATTTTCTAATGTATGACCAATGTCAAAGTGTGGAAAAAGTCCTTGGGGTTATTGATCCACAGAACTGAATTAGTGATTTTACTCTAAAGAGCGGATCATATTTGATAAAGAAAGTGTCAACTAACCAAACAGTATGTATATTCTATTACTCTTCCCATTGGATGTTGGACAAAATGAAATGGTACCTACCCAAACCAAAATATCAGGTTATATATCCATGTGGATTGTGTTTATTTGAATCAATATACAGGATTATGGACGTTTTTGAATTTATATTACCATAGCCACAGATGGTAGCCACACTGAATGTATGACATTTTTACACAGAAGCACATGTTTTCAATGATGCTAAACTTAATAATTTATGTATTTTTTATATAGCCCATGAGACTGAAAGGCAGCCAAAGAGAGCCACATCCAGAAATGCTGCTGATGTAAACTAAATTAAGTTTAACATAATGTCATACAAACAAAATGAAAATTAAAAATAAAACACATGCATCAAATGAAGTTTTAGTACCAGTCAAATACCATGGGTCATAAAGGTGAAAAACATCATGTGTTCACATTAAGTGATTAAAGAGAGGGCAGCTTCTGTTTAATACCCCAGGATACTGTCCCTTCTTGTCCTCTTAATCACACAGCACTGATGAGAATCCCTTTTATCCATTTGAGAAGAAATACAGACTGTGGCAGATGTGGGATAACTATCAACACATGAATAATTATAAAATAATTCCCTAGTGATAAGAATTTAAAAGGTGATTATTTAAAAGACAAGTGATCCATAATAACAATGATAGCAAAACCTTTCCCTATAAGAAAGTAGCGTTTCTTCTTGCAATTGATATTTAGCTCTCTTGATAACTTACATAAATGAAGTGAAGAATATCATTTTGGATTTTAAAAGAGTATACTTTTAAATAAACTTTAACTGTTAAAGCTTAGTACCTTTTGGCTGTTTTCAGTAATTGTAGAAGTTATTCCAAAATCTAGTAAAGCCTTTTGATATGGTACTATTGCAAATAGAGACAATTTTTAATTCTGTGTGTGTTTATAAATTCAGCACACTATATTAGTTTACTACTAACTGACAAAATGTGAGAAAAATGATGCCCATAACTGGTATGTCCAAAATATGACAATTGTGATTTTTGAAAATCAGTGCTATGTATTGCTTAACACCAGGAAAACTAATTTTATAATAATACTAGTAGTATAATCCACAAATACATCTTAATTTTTTATAAACTAATAATTTATAATTTCTAGAATAAATCTGCAAGCATAGGAAACTGTTCTTTTAATATTTGATGAAATAAGTTTTCTTATGGGCAATATTTTAGCTAAGTTCATTATTTTATCTAATGAATGCACTGTACAAAACTTTAGTATATGAAGTTTCATTTAACAAATATTTTGCCTAAACTGTAATCACTTAGTATAAAATTGCTATAAATTGAGTGGAAATGAAAATGCCTATAAATAAATAGCAAATAGTGAATGCTTTGAAAATAGTAAAACAAATTTATAAATTAGGTTGTAAAAGAAAAACTCATTACCAGAGCTGAAATTTTATTATCAAAAAAAGTCATCTTTAGTAAATCATTAAACAAAGGTTACTTTATTTCAAGGGCATAAAATTTTGATGTTAAAAAGACTATTTTTCTCACATATCTAATTACACAAACACACATACGTGCGTGTATGCATACACATTCACAGACTTTTTAAAAACCAAAGACCATAACAAAGCTGAAAAATGGAAGAAACTACTCAGGTACCATATTTCTCATAAGAATTGATCAGCCTGAAGCCTGTTTCAAGAAAAATAGTAGTTTAACAGGTACATACTGCTGTTCAGAGGCCGGAGTTTTTTTAGTGACGGGGTTTAATACACTTTATCCCCAAATCTGGCACTTTGGCATTAGGGAAAGCAGCAGGAACAGGTAACAAAATCTAGGAAAGTCACTCTCTGAACTTCTCCTGCCCTTCTTCCCTGAAACAGGTCATAAGACACTCATTTGAGAGATATCCTCCCCCTTATCAGAAGGAAAGGAACATCATTATCTCAGAAGACAGATGGGCACAGAAGAATCTGAACAAATAGACCTTTCTAGTCCTACCCCCATCCCAGTTTTTACTTTAGGTCATACCCCATTTATCCAAGTATGATTCTCTATGACTATCTACCTCTTTATCAAATCTAAGCATAAAAATATAGCTTACCCTTGAACAATTCAGGGCTTAAGTGTACTATCTCCTGCATAGTCAAAAATCCACATATAACCTGCACCTTTTGACAACCCCAAAACGTAACTACTAATAGCCTACTGTTGACTGGAAGCTTTACTATATAAAGAGTCAATTAAAAGATATATATTTTTATATGTTACATGTATTATAGACTGTATTCTTACAATAAACTAAGCTAGAGAAAAGAAAATATTAAGATAGTCATAAGAGAAAGAAAATGTATTTACTATTTATTAAATGTAAGTGGATCATCATAAAATTCATCCTTATCTTCACACTGAGTAGGGTGAAGTAAGAGGAGAAGTAAGAGGAAGGGTTGGTCTTGCTGTGTCTGGGGTGGCAGAGGTAGAAGAAAGTTTGCATTTAATCTGTAGAGTTCAAACTCATGTTGTTCAAGGGTCAACTGTACCCAGGTTTTTCTATTTCTTTGGGCTTTTGTTTCCAAAGGCTCCTGTGTCATGTAAAATTTATATTAAAAAGATGTGAATGCCTTTCTCTTGTTAATCTGTCTTTTATTATAAGTGCCTCAGCCATGAACCTAGCAATTGATGAGGCAAAGAAAGCTTTTCTCCCCCACAGCAGCAAACATAAGTTTTGCTATGTTGAACTGCTTTTATGTTCATAAGCCAGATATCTATATGAAAGAAAATACTCAGGCTTTCTATCTTCACCTAAATGCGTGGGTTACACGAATCCTCTCTTTATAAAGATAGCAGCAAAGGTATAGAGAGTGAGAAAACTGGAAAATCAATATGGAAAATGTCCTCAGAGAGACTAGCAAGTAGTAGAGGAAAATTAGAGAATAGAAACAGAATTAACAAATGTTTAGAATTGGGTCCCATTTTACTTTATATTTATATTCATTTTTAGAACTCACTTACCTTATTGGATTAATTTTTCAGAAATTACTTAAGTTTGCTTTCTAACCAATTCATTCTCTTTGGTCAAATAGCACTGGCTTGCATCGTGTGAGACACTGAATTAGGCCTATAGAGAATCAGGAAACCTCCTGATTAATCTCTCATAGAGCCATGAACTTTGCTTCCTAAACACTTGTACAGTTCCAGTTTTACATTTATTAGAGAGTTAATTTGAAAATATCTGTCTTTCCAACTAAACCCTGAGTTGAAAGATTACTTTAATTTACCACTTTATCTCTAGCATCTACAACATAGTATGACTCATACTCAATGTATATTCTTGAATGAATAAATGAATAAAGGCAGAGGTGATTGTAACAAAATACTCTGCTGTAGTCCTATTGAAGTCCATAGTACGTAGTAAGTCTAATAGCCTGCATATCATATATTGACTTACATCTTATAGTATTTGCAGATCACATAAATTAGACAGTAATACTTAGGATAGACTAAGATAGCAACTTTGGATTTATTGCCTTCTGTTGCTCTAGAATAGATAAACCAGTTTCCATTTCTAAATGTGATATGTTCAATTAATTCTACTGAATGTTTTATAATACTTAATCTTATGTTTTTATATCTATTGTGTATATGCTAATTAATTCTTTTAAGTGTTCCTAATATAAAAGAAAATATAAACTATGATATAATTGTATTTATTTTACACCTATACTTTGCATCTATTACTCAGAATCCTTCATTATTGTTCATTTATTACTTTCTTATGCAAGTCTCCTAATGATCCTAAAATATTTGTGCACATAGGGATGATTTCCAATTAATTTTGCAATGTCAGATGATGATGATTTGAGAAACTCACTAAAAGCACAAATTAAATTAAAAAGGATAAAGTGTATCTTGTATAGTTATACTACTTTAAAAACAACCCTTTCACTTTAAAATTATTTGTGTTATGACTACATATTGATTAACCAATGTTTTGATAGGAGAAAGAAAGGCAAGAATAATCAATAGATTATCTTCTAAGTGTAGAGACTCATGTTTTGTGATCAAAGGAAGGTTTGTAATGATATTACTTAGTTAGTATCTGCTGTGAGATGCTGTGATATATAATATAATAAAATCTGCAGAAAATGGATGTTGTTCAGAATTGCCCATTAGTTAATGGTGTGACCTTAGTCAAACAATTCTGACCCTCAGTTTATTCATCAGTAAATGAGGAGTTTGAATCAATAAATTTTAAACTGAAAGTTCCAGTTTCCTATGGTGGTCCCAGGGGTTATCACTCTAGTACTGATGTTCTTGCAAATTTTTGAATGGTGAATTTGAATACATTGCAAATAATTTGCAAGGTTTAATAATAGCCCAGGCAAAGATTGACAACTGTATGGAAGAGTAGTCTTTTTGTTTTGTTTGAAAGAACACGTCTTTTAACTGACTTTGTGAGAATTAAATATGTAGATGCTGTATGTAAAATGTTTACAGCTTAAGAAATTAAAAAATAGTTAATTATTTATTGTTAAAAAAGTTTTAAAGCATTGCATTGAATAGCTTGAATTTTAGAGTTTATACTGGTTAATAGCTCTATACAAAATTGTGTTTGGGAAAAAAGAAATGAATTATTACCAAATGTCAAAGCAAAGGTGGGGACCAGGGGGATAGGAAAATGAGGTAATCAATAAAGAATAATAATTCTTTTTGCTCTTAAAAGCTTTTAGGTAATTGACTGGTGAGAAGCAGAGCATCTAATAAGTGATGATGCATTATAATGGTTCAGTCCTCTTTACTGCCCTGTTTCTTCCCTTCATCCCTTCAAAGGTCATTTTCCTGATTTACAAATTCCTAACTAGGATTTATACCCAGTGGACCAGATTATGTATAATTTGCACAATGCTTTAATACCATTGCACCCATTGTACTTGTGTAAGTATATATACACATATATATACACATCTATGTTATATATTTGTAAAATCTACACTTTAATATGCTCCAAAAAATAAATGGTAGTCTCACTACATATACCAGACTCAGTTTTGCCATAAATCATACCAGTATATATATATATATATTTTTCTTCCTTTTATTTCATCATATTATGGGGGAACAAATATTATTAGGGTTAAAAATATTGCCCCTGCCCTCCCCCTCCCCCCATGTGCCAGAGATTCAAGCGTGTCTAATCCCCAGGTGGTGCGCACCACACACGTTATGTAAGTACAGACCCTTCTCCTCCTCCCGCCTCCCGCCTGCCCACCACCCGATAAAACGTTTTTTTCTTTTTTGTTTGTTTGTTTGTTTGACATTTTGGTTACATTGTATATTTTTGCCTCTCCCTAAGAAGTATATATTTTGATTTCATTCTACCAAAGAAATGTTATGCTATATACTATGCTATATGTTATACAATGATTTCAATGAATATATTTTGTTGTTGCTACTTACAAAATTCAAAAGTTGGCCTTAGCAATGTTGTAGCTTTAATCTAGGGTTAAATAAAACTAATGGTGCATAAAGAGCCAATCATCCTTGGCTACACTTAACTATGATCTGCCTATGCCTTATACTTGTCTTTCCCCAGAGGTACTGAGCTCTCAAAGTCTGATGAAAAAGAGTTACCCTCTTTCAATCAACATATCTAAATTATTTGTAATGATGTGTGGATTTTCTTTGCTCTTTAAAGCTAAAAATAAATAAACATAAAATGTGTACGAGAAAAGGATATAGCTCATAACTGCCTTGGCTTACTCACTTTCTTCTCCACCTTTCCCTTCTTATGTTTCCCAGTGGCAGTGCAGGGTGAGATCTGACGGAGTAGGTGAGTGTAAGGAAGCTTATCATCTTCTCAGTTATCACTGCTGCTTCTGCAGGCTCAAATTCCCAATGTTTGGATTTTGCATGAAGGCTTTGCTGAATTCATATTTTGTACAAATGCCAGATGAGCAAGTAGCAAAATCAAAATTTAACCCAACCTGAGGCTAAATCCAAATCTCACTATCTTAGAATGAATTTCTGAAAAACAAGAAAAAAATGAAATGTTATTTAAAAATTATTTTGCCAAAAAATATGAATGTTAATTTTCTTAGGTTCAACATTATAGAGTACTAATTTCTTAGCACTGTCCATAGCTTCTCTGCCCCTGCAGTTACTCTATTGTAAATTGGCAAAATCATATGATGCTCAAATATCATACTTGCTATACCAATCTCAGGCATTTCAGAAATGTTCAAATTTTATTCATGATGCAATGATTAAATAAGGCAAGCAGTGTCTTAACTTGTCTTGACATTATTTATTTGTCAAATTAATTTTTAATTAAGCAATATTTTACAATTAAGGTAGTAAGTATAATTATGTAAATTAAATGTTAATTAAATGTTTATGTTTTGTAATTAATAGTTACTGAATTTTCTTTTGAAAATTAGTGCATGCAAGTATAAAAATTGAATCTGAGTTAATCAGGAATCATTTAGCATGTTTACATAAACAAATGAAATTGAAATTTTTTTTTTTTTTTTTTAACCTGGGTCCTCTAGGCTATGAAATTGAAATTTTAAAAGACGGATGCTCACTGTATTCTGAGGTCAGTGAAAGAAACAAGATATTTTCATTTAACTCTATCAATGGGCACTGTCGATTATAATGCTACAACTAATTTATTAAATGGTTTTTCCTCTTGTAGTAAATGACCAAGACAAAGGTCTATATCCACGTTAGCTCTAGAACTTGAAGACTGGTAAAAAATGAAATTTTATTGAAATAACTCACAAATTAGTTTTTTTCAATGATTAATGAGAAAACTTACTGAATTATCTTCACAGAGTTCACATGGTTGGCCTAACTTTTATTTTTTTCATATTTATTTGTACCTGCTGTTTTCAAGTCACATGGGGAAAAAAATCCTTAATCTTCAGATATACATATAAGGCAACAGAGCAATGTGATTGGCATGCACAATTTACAAAAAAAACCATTCTTGAATTTCCATCTGTATCTTAACTTTTATTACATACACATTTTGCTCAACATTTTTCCTAAAGCTGAATGATTAGCAGGGTCTTCACAGAAGGTATCATAAGAAATATTTGGACTTTGAAAGAATATCATTTTGTCTTTCTTTACAGCTGGTTTCAGCAAACTAATTCCTCTGCAATCAACCATTGGATGCTATTAAGTATTTATTATTTGAAAAGTACAGTATTTAGACATTTGTTGATTTTTATTTCAACGTATAAAAAATTCTATTCTACCTTGTTGGAACATCTTGTATAAACAGATGATGAGGCAGTTATAAAGCCTGTCTATCCCTGTTTCTGGAATTTGGCTGAAGGAGAAGATGAAAATACTTCATGTTTTTCTACTTATGACCAGTAATCTTGTCACATGTCACTTTAACCACTTTCTAAACATACAACTAAAAGAATGTGAATAAAAGGTTAAGATTTTGATTTTTAAATTAATCATAACCATTATTATGTTTGTTTATTGTCTATGACAAGTATATAACAATTACTAAATTTCCATGCCATAATATTTCTTTAAATTGATTCTATATTATTATTTTTGTGAGATCAAGAAATCTGTTGATAAGAAATTAAAGCAGAAGCAGACTCTATTGGATCTGATGACACTCTATTAATTACAGAATCATTGATCATGCCAAAATTCAGAAATAAAAATGGCATGGAGCCAGGCGCGGTGGCTCACGCCTGTAATCCTAGCACTCTGGGAGGCTGAGGCAGGCGGATTGCTCGAGGTCAGGAGTTCGAAACCAGCCTGAGCAAGAGCAAGACCCCGTCTCTACTATAAATAGAAAGAAATTAATTGGCCAACTAATGTATATATATATAAAATTAGCCAGGCATGGTGGTGCATGCCTGTAGTCCCAGCTACTTGGGAGGCTGAGGCAGCAGGATTGCTTGAGCCCAGGAGTTTGAGGTTGCTGTGAGCTAGGCTGACGCCACGGCACTCACTCTAGCCTGGGCAACAAGCGAGACTCTGTCTCAAAAAAAAAAAAATGGCATGGATATAGGTATTTGGCATACAGTATATTTGTGTCAAACAGAGTCTGAATCCAAACTTTAATGACCACACAATATAACCAATCTTTCCCTCCTTCACTCCAAGTCAGTGCCAAAATATGTCCATGTTCTGGTGAAGAAACCTTATCTAGGTAATCTTCTGGGCATCCTCTCCCAAACTGGGACAATTATTTTACGCAGTTGAGTATTTCACTTTCATCTTTAGACCCATAAGGCACCTTGTTAATACCTATCCATATGTAATGAGGGTAAAATTTTTTAAAGCTCTTTATGTGCTTCCCTTTTATCTTTCTAATGCCTTGACCTTCTCTTGGTCTGCCTACATTGTCTGTTTCCTGGATCCCAGGAATTTGTTTCAGAAATAATTTATAGGAAAAGAACACCATTCTGCATATTATGTTCAATAACAAAATTTTGAAGCAAGCGTACTTTTGTGATTTAGGACTTTCCTGAAGGAGAATTGTCTATTCTTCTCATCCTTTAACATATTCAGAGCCAAAGTTGGGTTGCTGGACTAAAGAGTTTTATATAAGGAAAGTTTACGTAGTTGGAAATAGAAATAAGAAGGAAAATATTGGTGATTTCCAGCCAACAGAGAATAAAAAAGAGAAGAGGGAAAGAAAGTAGAGGCATGAAGCAGTTAACTGTATCCCAATTTGAACTTGGTAAGGGGAAAGTTTACGAGATAAGTTAGTATGGAGAGAGGCTATGTCCCCAACCATGTACTAACTTGGTACATGGGCACACTCACATCAACTCATTGGTCTGTCTAAGGGAGGTTCTAAGATGCCATTTGCCACAAAACCTTTAGTTCTCATGGGACTCATCTAAAGAGACCTACTGAAGAGCCTTGGAGTGATTGCCAAGAAGGTCAAACTGTCACAGCAAGAAACTCTACATTGAGAGACACAGAGGAAACTGACTGAGCGGTGGCTATGTGGGCACAGCAGGCAGATTTCAGGGTGTTTTATAAAAGTAGTGAAAGCTGAGACAAGGCTGAGACAATCATGGAACACTAGTGGGCCTGATGAAATCAGGGCATCACACGTTGTTCCAATCATGGACTTTAGTGAAGAAGCCAACAGGGCAAGCAGCACCCACATGGGTAAGGGGTATTGTTCTGGAGGACAAAAGGATGCTGAAAACACTGCATTCTGAGACTTTGGTCCTTCCCTGTCCCCACGAGGCTACACAAGTACCAAGTCATGATTTTGGGGAAAAAAGCAAAAGAGGGACAAATTGTCCCAGAGTTTGATATTTTTTTTAATCGCAAAGAGACTGAACACTACTTAAAGGAATATTTTAAATTACTCATTCTACCTAAGTAAATCAAGGGAAGGGAGAAGAGAGAAAAGGGAGGTGAAAGATAAGGGGAAATAGGAAGTGATGGGGAAAAAAGAAAAATAAAAGGAAACTTTTAAAATTGACAAATAATAACTGTATATATTTATGGGATACAATTTGATGTTTTGATATATGGACATATTGTGGGATGATTACATCAAGGTAATTAACACATGTATCACCTCATCTATATATTTGTGGTGAGAACATTTAAAATCTACTTTTAAAATATTTTTTTTCAGAATATTACAGGATAGAAACATTTTGGTTATATATATTGCCTTTGCACCACTGGAGTCAGGCTTTTAAAAAAACAACTTTGAAATATACATTATTACTAACTATGATCATGATGCTGTTAACAGAGTTAAGAGACAACCCAAGGCTTGGGAGAAAATATTTGTAAACCACATATATGACAAGGTACTAATATCCAATATATAAAAGGAACTCATACAATTCAAAAGCAAGAAAACAAATAACCCAATTAAAAATGGGCAAAGGACCTGAACAGACATTTCTCAAAAGAAGACATATGAATGGATAATAAATATATGAAAAAATGTTCAAGATGTCTAATTATCAGTGAAATACAAATTAAAACTACATTGAGATAACACCTCATACATATTAGAACGGCTGTTATCACAAAGGAAATTTTTGGCTTCGGAAATTTTTGGCTTCTGATATTTTGGCTTCTGATATTATAATTTATTAGAATATTTAAAAATATCTACAAGTTTATTTCAAGGTCTAGAGAGTACTAAGAAAAACTGAAATAGTACGTTGGAGTTCTTATTTGATTTGGAAAAAATGAAACTAGGAGCAATAACAGAAGGAAAAAAGGATGCAAGAAGTCCAGTTTCTAAGGCTAGGGAAAGAAAATAATGATTGACACTGAGAAATCCTGGTTCCAATGATCTTTTTACTTCCAAAAGCCTCTATTCAGAACACTCGGCTTCCTTTTAGCCTCAACATTGTGCCAGAAGCCCCTTCTTGATGATAATAATAATGATCAACAATATGGAAAGAAGCAAGTTTCCATACCCATCACTGTAGGAACCCTTCTCTCACCATCCCACACTGCAAGAATTAAGTATGCCTTCTCCATAGAAACATTATTACATAGTAAGTTAAGGTTGTACTACACCACCTGGAGGACTAAATACCAGGTAAAAGTGTTTCCAAGAAAAATTATTTTCTAAGTCTAATTGAATTAATAAATGACATTGGAAGGCTATTTTTAAGTGGCCAAAAGTTTGTTTTTACCATATTAGTTCAATAGCTGCATTTTGAAAGGTCTATTCATTCAAGTCCTTTGGAGTAATGCTCAGTTGATTTCAAGTGCCTTTAGCAAGTTGGAAAAGTCACTGCTCTGTGATGACTAAAGCAGAAAAGGTCAATTAAGTAATCGTCTATTCTGGTCTAACAAAAGTCCCTCCACTGACTATGCCACGCTATGGATTGATTTTTAAGAGCTCAAAGTTTATATTACAAATTAGTTATATAAAAAGTATTTATTTTAAAACCTACTTTTTCCTGTGGATTACATGGGAATATAATTTTTAACTATTTTTTCTTTTACCTGAAAATTCCCCTCACCCTATAGATCATTGCTTGAACTCAGATTACCCTGGAATGTTATAATGATCTCTGAGAAGGACTTCTTGCTTCAATTTTCTACTTCTAACACATAGCATTGGCAGGCTAGGCTTCTTAAACTGAGGGACATTGATATCACTACCATGTTCAAAGTTTTTTTGTTTTGTTTCTCCTGCTCAATCTGTAAAGTACTAGCTTCTTCGCCAGATGTCCACAACTGCCATGATATCTTTTGCATGTATTATTTCAGTCTGGTTTCCTACCCTCCACTTTTGTAGACCTTCATTTTGGAAAAATGGAAAATTTTCATATTCCCCTTAACACACTGTTCACATTCTCACATCAGGACTTCACATGGTTTGCATGGTTTTTTGGGAAATAGCTTCACCCTGCAACCTCTTCTGCCCCACACATTCCAGGTGCTTATATTCTGTTCCTTTTGCAAGACCTTGCTCAAAAGCCATCTTAGCTATATTCTACCTACATATACTTAACTTCATACTCTCTTCTGCACAACCTGAGGTTATATTTTTTTTCTCTGAATTTCAATGAAACTTTATAGTTAGTCTTTTTAGAAATATCCCTTCTGTCTTCAAAACAAATGACAAAACTTCAATTCTAGTTAAATCTAACACTTCTTCTAATCAGTCCACGAACATATTACATATGTTATATGAGCATATATTTCCAAAATATGTTAGGATAAAAACATCCAACGATGCTGACTTGCTGACTGCCACACCCACACTCTTCTGGATTTCTCCTGCATATTTCTCCTTCTCCTCATTACATTCTCTCGGATCCTCACATAAGCTGCTAGCCTTAATCTAACATTGTGGAGAAAAGAAAAGCAATGCAAAGAGAACTTCCACAAGCTCATGCCAAATTATTTACCCATCAACCTGCTTCTGAGGCACATAATTCTTTCTTCCCTCATTTTACCACAGATGAACTGTCCTTGCTCTTATTATTACAAAAGGTAGCTTTTAAACTTTAGTACTAAAACTCATCCTCTCTTGCTTATGCAAGTATCCTCTCTTGCCTATAATCTAGAAATTTTCTCCCAATTCTTCAGAATCATATAGGATCAATTTTTCTACTATATAATTTCCATCAATTTAAAAGCATAGTACAATTGTTGTAATGTAACAAAAGCCTTCTGTATTTCCACAGAATAGTGACAGCCACCTACATCAGAATCTCTCCACACTGCCTCTAAAACCTCATATAGAACAAGAGGAAGCACACATAAAACAACCCTTAACTCATACCTAGAGCTTAACTAGAGGGCAGAAAATATCACAACTCTGGGGAAAATGGTGGATTATAGGTGACTTCCTGGATCTCTGCTCCCAGAGTAGGAAGTGAAAAATGCAGACAGCTACACACAAGTGGATTGCTCTCCCACAGGAACAGCATCGTGAATCTGCAGAGAAGCAGCATAGGACAAGCAGTGCTGGGGAAAAAAAAAAAAAAGGTGAATTGGAGAATTGACCGCAAAGTCTGGAGAGTGTGAGATATACAATAGGGAATAGAGCATGGGACAGCTGCGCCTGTCGGCCAGTGTGATCTGACCCATAGGAGGACGACTCTTCCTCCACCAATATCCACATCCACGCAGGCAGGGAAGCGCCTAAAGTCAGTGTGAAGTTGTAGCATGGGCTAACAGGTTGTGTGGAGAAGAGACAAAAGTGGGAATCATTTTGAAGTCTCCAGTGCTCTGTAGGTCCACACTGGGCAAGGAAGGGACTGGTCTGAGTGGACACTTCCTAGGTCTGCAGGAAGGAGCCTGGAGACAGGCATTTCGCCTCTGCAAATCCCCAGGACCAGAACGAGGGAGGTGAACACCAAAAGGGAGGCTCTGCCCTTGGAAACCACCGAAGATTCGGCTGGTGCATGGTGGGACAGAGAGTACAGATCCCCCCTACTGGACTGATGTGAGACATTACCTCAGAGAAGCAGTGGAGACAGCCAGTGAGTTCAGTGGATCACCCTGCCAAACCCAGCACCCATTGCTCCCTGAGCAGTAGCCTCCAGTGCTGGCTCTCTGTGGGTGGGCAGCTGCTATTTGGGGGTTCCATAACCTAAAAAACGCTGTGGAGTGTTGCTGATCTGGGTATCGCCCCTTCTCCAGCCCAGCAGCCCAGTAGGGCAAGCCCAGGCAACGGACACAGGTGGTGCCACTGCTCTTGCCCAGCAAAGCAGGCCTTACCCTTGGAGGAGGGGAGTAACGAGAGAAGCCGCTTTCTGAACATTCCTTCCCCAAACCAGCCACTTGCCTTTTTGTGCCTGCAAGTTAAATGCCACCCTTTAAGGAGTGGAGTAATGAAAGAAGCAGCTTTCTGGGCTAAGTTGCCCAGCAGCCTTGAGAGGTGCTTCTCCTCGAGCCAGTTGCTTGTACTTTCCACCAACTAGACAAACTCTGCTCTTGGAGGGGCAGAGTAATCAGAGAAGCCACTTTCTGGGTTGAGACACCATGGGCAGCACCCATCCCCAGCATGGTAGGGCATACTCTGCGCATGAAGGAAAGGAGAAAAGTCACTTCTCTGTGTGACTGGCATGAATCTGTGTGACCTTGGAAATAAGCAAAAGGGGACAAACTGTCGATTCAGTCCAACAGGTTGGTTTGATCATCTGGTAAGAACATAATGCTAGGGCTCAATCTTGGTGCCTAGGCCACTGCCAGCTTTCGGGCTTGTGGTCTGGGAAGAAAAATCTTGACCAGAGTCCTTAGAAATTGCACCAATTGACACCCCCCACCTGGAGCTGCCTCACAAATGAGGCAAAAGAGCCCTGAATTACATATTAGCAGCTCTCCCCAAGCAGCAGATCAAGCAACCACAGAAGTATACACTCTCAGGCTGTTGCTCTTCTCACTCCACCTAAAGTGGCAAAAGGGTTCAAGTAACCCTGGGAACTGACAAGACATTTCCCAAAGACTGGGGCACTTGTATGCCCCATTTGGGGGTTTGGAGCTCAATACAAAGGTATTGGAATACCTTGATAATCAACTCCTCCATGCAAACTTCAAGCAACAAAAGAGAGGACAACCCCATAGCCCAACATAGTGCCTTCCATCTCAAACTAGTGGAGGGCAGCAGAGTCACACACACAAGAGTGATTCACCACCTGGGAGACTAAACAAGGCATCCAAACTCACTAATCTCCTTTGGCAAGAGGTGAAGGGAACAGGTAAGAAACAACCCACAGGCTAAAACACCTCTAATGCAATAAAGGACCAGAGCACATCTCCCCAGCACTGTCAAGGAACTTCCCTTTGGGGACTTGCAGTTAAGGTCATAAACCAGCCTCAGTACCCCCAGTTCTTCACAAAGTAGCCTGATGAGAAAGAATCAGTGAAAGAACACAGGAAACATGAAAGATCATGGAAAAAATTCACCTCAAAAAGAAAATATTTGATCTCCATCAATAGATACCACTTATACAAAATGATTAAACTGACAGAGGAAAAATTCCAAATATGGATTCTAAGAAAACTCAATGGAATTGAAGATAATATAGAAACCCAACATAAAGAAGCCAGAAGAACAATACAGGAAATGAATGAAAATTTTTCTAAAGAAACTGAATACTATGGAAAACCTAAACAGAAATCTTGAAAATGAAGGAGGCATTCAAGGAACTACAAAATACAGTGGAAAGCATCAAGAACAGAATGGATAACTCAAAGGAAAAAAAAACTTGAAGATAATACTCTGTGCTAAACAAATCAGATGAAGAAACAGAACACAGAGACAAGAGACAAGATCAAAACATATAAGACATGTGGAATTATGTAAAGAAGTAATAACAGTCTCATTGACATCCAAGAGAGAGAAGAAGAAAATACACAAGGACTGGAAAACTTACTTCATGAAATACTGGAGGAAAATATGCCTGGCCTGGCCTGGCCAGAAATCTAGATATCCAGATACAAGAAGCACACATAACTCCTGGAACACTCAATGTGAAAAGGCAGTCACCACATGATGTAGTTATTAGGCTGACCAAAGTAAAATGAAAGAAGCAATGCTTTGAGCAGTGAGGTGAAAACAGCAGTTAACCTACAGGGAAAACCTATCAGACTAACTAATAGTTTTGAGAAGGCATAGCTTCTGGAGGAGAAGGAGGTATTCCTTCTGGAAGAGAAGGAGATTGGTGCTGGTAGAAAAGAATGAAACACATTGTGAGAAGTAAGCATCCTATGGAAACAAAACAGAATCACAATATCAGAGCACCTAGCAATCTTTCTCCTCTCCTGTAATGAAAAAAACAAACAAACAAAACTATGAACAAAACTTCCTTTTGCTATACCAAAAGAGGAGAGTATTCTAGAACTAAAAGCCTTGAGAATCCACACATCCAAACTCCTCCTATTCTTGCCTGTCTAGCAATTGCTGTTCCTTTCAAAAGGAACAGAAGTTAGGGGGAAAAAATCCATATACAATTCAATGAAAAGAAAGCAAAAATTATAATGAATATTTTCATCTGATGAAAATCAACTCCATTCAAAATAAACAATAAAAAAATTGAAGACCAAAACAAAAGAAAACCAGATAGCATAAAGAAAAAAATTAAAGAATTGTAACCTTATATATAAGCACCTAGAGCACAAAGTAATATGACTGAGTTTTGTCAAAGTTAATTAGTCATATTAAATGTAGTAAGCTTAACCATACTATTAAAAGATAAACATTTTCAAACTGGCTCACAAAGTAAAACTCAATTATATACTTAATGCATGAGACAAGCCTAAAATGATGTGCTTCTAAAAGGCTAAAAATAAAGAGATGGGAGAAGGTATATGAGAAGAAGTAAATAATCAGAAAGTATGGGTTACCATTCTGATAACAAACAAGGTAGAATAGGTCAAAAATCACTAAAAGGGACATTTGATAATGCTAAAGAACATAATAAATATTGAAGATATTATGAATACCTATACACCTACTAGCAGAACAACTAATTTTATAAAGTAGTAACTATAGGTGATGCAAACGAAACAGACAGGAAAACTCTATAAGTAGAAGACTTTAGCATACCACTCTCCATGCAGTAGAAATCAAGTAGACAAAAAAAAAAAAAAGTTAAAGAAGACTTAAGCAATATAATACAAAAATATATAGGAGACCAGAAAAAGTGCCTTAATCTCAAGTGTACAAGAAATAGTCACGAAAATTGAATATATACTTGGTTTCTCAAATCTCCCAAATTTCTATGAAGTAGAAATATTACCAACAACATTTTCTTAAAAGGATACAATATATTTAGAAAATCACACAATTTAAAACTAAACTATAGGCCGGGCGCTGTGGCTCACGCCTGTAATCCTAGCTCTTGGGAGGCCGAGGCGGGCGGATTGCTCAAGGTCAGGAGTTCAAAACCAGCCTGAGCAAGAGCGAGACCCCGTCTCTACTATAAATAGAAAGAAATTAATTGGCCAACTGATATATATATAAAAAATTAGCCGGGCATGGTGGCGCATGCCTGTAGTCCCAGCTACTCGGGAGGCTGAGGCAGGAGGATCGCTTGAGCCCAGGAGTTTGAGGTTGCTGTGAGCTAGGCTGACGCCACGGCACTCACTCTAGCCTGGACAACAAAGTGAGACTCTGTCTCAAAAAAAAAAAAAAAAAAAAAACTAAACTATAGCAATAAAAATAACAACAATGTCTCTCTCTCCTGGAATATTTTTTAAACCTCTTTATTAATATATAGGAGAAAAAGGAATTAGGAAAAAAAATTTCAGGGTTTCTGAAAAATATTGATAATTAAAACTACATATCAGACATTAATGCTATAATTAAAGCAATAATCAGAAAATATACAGCTTTATTTATTTATATTAGTAATAATCAGGGGAAATAATTGAGTTAAATTCCCAAAACAAAAGTTGAAGAACCAAAAGAAAACCCTAAAAAATGCAGCAAGAAAAAAATAATTAATGGACAAGCAAACAATTAATGAATTTTTTAAAAGAGAAAAACAGTTAAACCAATCAACAAATGAAAAAAACTATGTTTTAAGATATCAACATAATTACTAACTAATCAAATGAAACATAAAAGAAATAAAACATAAATATAATAATAAAGTACAAATAGCAATAATCACTAAAGCAAAATATAAAAAATTAAGTGACTCTTTGCCCAAGTCTAAGCAAATAAATTTGTAAACCTAATTGAAAGGGATAACATTTTAGGGGAAATGTACCTAAATTTATCCCAGTAGAGGTAAAAAGTTAAACTTTTATAGAAGAAATAAAATTATTAAAGATTTCCACTAAGCCTTCAAAAACAAGATATCATAACTGCAATTATATAGTAGTATTTCTGAATAATCATAAAGAAACCATAAAAAAATAGAAAAACATTAAAATAATTCAGAAATTTTGCACATTATAAAATGAGTATACAGAAATCTATAATCTTTACATATATAAAAATATTCAGTCAGAAGATATAATCAAAGAGAAACCTCATTTACAGTATCAGCAATAAAATTAAAATATTTTTATTTTTGAATATTATTATGAAATACACAAAACCTATTATGACAAAGATTTAAAACATTATTGAAAGACACAAAAGTAAACTTGAACAAACAGCTACATACAATAAGGACGATGTTCTTAGATATATAATGCTGAATAAAGAGGCACAGAAGATTATCTTTTTGATGAAGCTGATGCTATTTATGTAAAGCTAATAACAATACACCATGCAATGTATTGTTTAGCATCATGTACATGTATGGGGGAAAATAAGCACTAAATTTAGGATGCTATTTATTTTCCAGGAGGTAGACTGAGGGACGGAATCAATTAGGAACACAAAGATAACTTCGAAGATACTGGTAATGTTCTAATTCTTAAGTTGGGTGGTGTATTCTTGAGAATGAGTTCTATTTTATTTATGGCTGTGTATGTTATTTTCCCTTCTTCAAATGCTACCTTAGAGAAGTAATTTTTACAAAAGAAGGCATTTATTTTCTATTCAAGTTTGGGGCCAGAAAAAAAAAATTCCCTTACATAAGTAAACTATAATATATATCTAAGTCAATTTTCTATAATTGGTATTTATTTGATTTCTTGCTAAAAATATCTCATTGTTTTATATAATTTTATGATGTTTTAATAGCTAATATGGGCAGATATTCACTATGTATTGACATTGGTCAAGAAATCAATACTATCACACACCATTGATTTTTATTATTTTGGATGACATCATTTATTCTTAGCTTATAAATTATTAATTTAATTATGTATGTTAAATGGACACACTTTCCCCACAGTTCTTAGATATTCTGTTCTATTCCATTTTTCTCTTTGCTTTTCAGTTTGGGAAGTTTCTATCATCACAACCTAAGCTCAAGATTCTTTCTTCTACGCTTTCCATTCTACTAGTGAGCTTATCAAAGACATTCTTCATTTTTATTACGTGTTTTTCATCTCTAGCGTTTCATTTTTTATTATTTTTAGTATGTCTGTCTCTCTGATTACATGACTAATTTGTTCTAGAATGTTGTCCACTTTTTCCATTAAAACCCTTAGCATATTCATGACAGGTTTTTAAAATTCCTGGTCTGATAATTCCCAAATTCCTGCCATATCTGACTCTGGTTGTGGTGCTTGCTCTCTTTCTTCAAACTGTGCAGGTGTTTTTTGTTGTTGTTGTTTTTTTGTTTGTTTGTTTTTGCTTTTATTATGGCTTATAATTTCTTGCTGAAAGGTGGACATGATGTACTGTGTAAAAAGAACTGTGGTAATAAAATTTTAGCAATGTGGTGGTGAAGCGTGGGGGAAGAGGAAGTATTCTATAGTCCTACGGTTATGTCTCAGACTTTTATTAGGCCTGTGCCCCTAGACTGTGAACTTTACCAGTGCTTCTAAGCATTTTTCCTGCATTACCTGGGATAGGATGGCTAGAGGGGACTAGAGTTGGATATTTCCTACCCACCAAAGTGGAAGGCTAGAGCAGGATGGCTTTAAGTATTTCTTTTCCTCCATGTCACTTAGGCTCTAATAAAACCCCACTGGGTTAGATTCTGATAATTTAGTTTTTCCTGAGGGCACCCTTGTTTAAAAAAAACCTCTATAGTACACCCTGAAGTATTTCCAAATGGTTCCTTTTCTCTCCCTGTTTTGGAAGTCAGAGGGAATTTTTTTTCTCTGATATTCACTGTGAGTGAGTACCTGTTAGACCTCTAGGAGGTACAACTCACCTTTGACTTGATCTCCCTGAAGTTTTTAAACTCTCAGTCTTGTCCACACTGAGATTCCATTTAATTTGTCAATTTCTATGCATATTTTCCCACCTGAAAATTGGTCCCTGTGGAGTTGTCTGTTGTGAATTTTTTTCTCTAGTGAATTGTGATTCTGAATCCCTTGTCTATTCAATTTGGTGGGGAGTGGTTTGCCTGTCACCTTACTTTTCTGAGGCATCCAAAAAAAGTTTTTGATTTTTCATTTTGTTCAGCTTTTTACTTGTTAGACTGGAGTGGTAACCTCTAACCTCCTTACATGCTAGACCGGAAATCAGAAGTTAATGACCACATTTTTCTCTTTTAAAATTGTCTCTTCTTCTTAGAATTATAAATTTTAAATATTGTTATATTACATATATTTTTAACATATATGGGTTAGCACAGTCTTTTAACATAGACATTCTTTTGGCAAACTCAAGAATAAAATTTGGGAAGTAAAACTTTGTTTGATGTAAGGAAAGATAATTTTATTGAAGTGTCATATAAAAAGAGAATGCAATTTGTCAATATTATTCACTAAATTAAAATTTAATTTAAAAAAAACCTGAACTGTTTTATGAACATTCTTTACAAATAATAATTCTAATGAAAGTATATCTGTGCTTCATGGGTCAGATATTTACTGAACTAAATAAACTTAAAACAATAAAATTCCATGTTACTTTGTACCTTAGAAAAGAAATAGCTTCATACATTAAATTGGATACTTTGAGACATTGCATTTATTCTTTCTGATTAGTAAGATACAATTTTGTCTATTTCATAACTTGTTGTAACTACATAACTTTCTAATCTGTAAGGGTGCAGTACACTTAATGAACAAAGCAAATTCAGTCAAATGGTAAATGTGGGATTTTAAGTCATTGAACTTTAAGTTTCATTACATAATAATAATGTTAAAATAATGGTAATTATTATCTAGTTGAATTAAGAATTTAGCAATCTGGCCTGTTTTAAACCTTTGACATTTCCTTAGTTACTAGGTTATTTAAATCACAGTTTGTGTGGAAGTCATTTTCTTGATCAACAGATGCTATTTCCCATTAAACTCATCTCCACTTTGCTAATTTAGGAAAACATGGTGGCCATTTTTTGTGATATTGTGAATCAATTATATCTGAAAATTATGGATGAAACACACTTTTTACATCCTTATATCTGAGCAAACTAGGGGACATGGAAAGAAAAATATTTACAGAATTAAAATCACTGTTCTCTTAACTGTTTTATTATATACTTTACTTTTTTAATGGAAAAAATAAGCATATCTCACAGTCAGAGATATAGTAAAGGCACAAATACAGTAGAAAAGGAAATCATGAATTTTCTCCTATTTGTGGAAACTGGTGGTTTAAGTCTATCCAAAGCAAACCTCAATATTTAGGAAAGAAATTCTATCTAATGCATTTATTTGGAAGGCATTTTGATAATATCTGTACAAATCTGTGGGTTATTTTGGAAAACCTTCCCTCACTTTCAGGGATACTGATTTCATTGCGGCTAAGCAGCTGCTCATGACCTCTAACAAAGCAGAAGTCTTGGAATGCCTGCATGCTGTCTGTATGGACCTACTCTTGCCAGTTACTGCACAAAGAAATAGTTTAATTCCACTTGGAATATAGGTATGTTTGGGTTTCAGGAAATAATAGAGTACTGTTGATTAGTTGTGAACCAGAACAAATAAGCCACAAGAGGGCATATTTTTCTTCATTTCATCACCCTTATATAAATAAGGCTTGCCTCAATTGGGTGTCATAGGAATCCTCTTCCCACTTCCATTTTCCTGGAAGAATACACTACTATATCTAAAATATGCTCTACAAGTGAAGTGGTGGTGGTATGAAGGTATTAAAAAGAAAGTAAACTTAAAGTTGATTTTTTTTTCTTATGTGATACATAGAAAGTTGTTTATTTTTCCTTAAAATCTTTCCATGGGGATTATTTATTGACATAAGTACATTGTTACAAATCAAAAACAGAGTCATTTCACTGACTTTAAACTCTCCCATTCTGCAACAGCTATGCAGACTCCTATATCAGGCATGGAAAACCTTTCCGGCTTCTAGAGAATGTTCATAGTCAAGGAGGTTTTTCTTTTCTGAGGTCTCAGGATTTGGGCCAAAGAGGCTGGGCTGTGTTTTTATTTTTATTTTGAAGCACATTCCTGCTGAATTTAATTATTCACCACACCCCAACCCAGCTAAGTAAATATAACCTTAAGATTCTGGCTTGGAAAGGTTTTGAAAAATAGCTGATTTTTTTTTTTTTTTTCAAGAAATGGCTCTATAGCAAGGTGAAGTATTCTAGAGAGGGCAGTGAGGCAGAGGTCAGAAGAAGCTGAGTGATCATTATGTCTCTGTTGGCCCTCATTTCCTCACATATAATAAGAAGGCTAGAAGGTCTTAAGAACTCTCCTACTAACTGAATGTTTATTGTTATTTATGATGTTACAAGAGTTTAAATTTGAGGACATGAAGCAAAGTTCAGATAGTTTTACATTTCGATTAACTAACAATAAACTAACTTCTGTCTCTGCCTGATGATGAGAAATGGTGATATATTCACTTCTGAGAGTTCTATGTATGTGTAATTAATACTGAAATACAAGATAAAAGTCAAGCGTGTTCTTTTCCATCATTAAACATGTCAAATGATTTTATAATGTAAATATCTAATAATCCAGTGATGAGTGGATTGCAGCAATCAAATGAAGTAGATGGAAAAAATAATTGGAATTTATAAGGGGAAAATACCTAATAGAAGATTAGTAACTGAATGAGCTGCTTTCAACTCATGCCTTCACTTGTTCCAATTAAACATAAATTAACATATATTCTAGTTTTCTCATATGAAGATAACAACATTTCATATTTTTCAGTACTGTGTAGTACTGTGATATGTGAGAAAACATTTGTATAGTATTTGTTCTAAGACAGAAAAGTTTTATGTATGACAAATGTATGATGAGTTTTATAGAAATTAAGCACTAAATAGCTTGTTTTATAACATCATTTTCTTAGTTTGCTTCTGTGCATAAACTTTGCAGTTATTCTTCCAAATTGACCAAATATGCATTTGACTTGTGAATATAAGATTGTTCTGAGAGAACTGGGACTGCAGATTTTGTTGGTAAATAACTATAGTTTGGTATCTTCTGCTGAGAGCACAGCCAAATCCTCTGAGATCCTGCCAGATTTAAATTCTAGACCCAGTAATTATCTTTCTCCTGTATTCTGGGCAGAGGTAGCTATATGTGAAGTTAGAGAACCCTGCAATATACCTATTCTACCTTTACCCATCCCTGTCATCCTCTCCCATGGCTCCCTTCATAGATTGATGATTACTGAAATTATACAATTAGAATTTTATTCCTTACCTTCATTTGGCAATAAAATGGAATTCTTTGATAAATAATGTACTTCCCATTATCAAAAAATATCTACTACCATATAGTGAAAATGACTTATTCGGATTCTATTATGAGCTGGAAGAGAGATGGGTGAGGAGTAGGATGTCTCAGAAGAATAGCCTGGATTCTCCAGACACAGAGTTTACTTATTCAATAATTCTTCCAAGAACCTGGGAGTTATTACTTTTCATTCTCCTCTTTTTCTCTGACAGAAGCAGGCACACCGACAGCAATTAAGTAATTCTAGCTGATGATATACGCATCTCTTTCAGTGTCATTAAGGATCACTTGTTGAATCCTGAATAGTCATCCTTGGAGACAAGCTAAACTGTACATTACTCTTACATTTTAGCAAAACTTTATGTAAAATAGAATTTTTGTCCTCCTGGATTTTATTGTAAGGATTATAGGACACACTACTTAATTGCTTTTGATGAGAGTAGATCTCAAACTTGTAGAAAGGGTTGTTAAAGCCATGCTGGTGAGATCCTATACAGTAAATAAAAACTCAGTACTAAATTCAATGGCTGAATACCATCATCATATTTACTGTTTTTATTAACTCATTTAACACAAAAATAATTTTTAAACACCTACCACAATGAAGACATTCAAGGAAGTACTACAAAGCCTGGACACAGCTGAGGTCATTCATCACCACTCTGTGCTATGTCTATTTATTCTGTCTGCTTTGCCCTTGTAGTAATTAAAAAGAAGGAAAGCACAGAACCTGTGCTCCAGATTTTGTTTTATCATGGTATATTCAGGAGAGCCAAGTGAATTCAGTCTAAATTTGAAGTCAGGGTACCTCAAACTAATAAATTAGCTTAATACAAATTCATATGCATTGTATTAGAGGCTGGGAAAACAAAGATACAAAACCACCAATGTTTTTGTATGGGATGCAGACATACACAAAACTAATTATTATATAACATGAAAAGAGATTATAATAGCAGTGAAGTCAAAGTGCTCTAAGAAAACAAGAGGGAATGATTAATTCTGTAGGGACTTTATGGAAAGGATTGAAATGGTAGCAAAGGGGAAGTATCATTTGGTTTGAGTATATTAAGCTAAAATTTAACAGAAAGAATAAAATGAAAATCCAGAGTTAACCACAATTTTAGTTAAACACAATATTCTGGCCAAAATAACTGACAAAATTATCAGAAAATCAATAAATAGAGAATTTTTAAAAATCAAAAACTACTTACCATGAACCCACCATATTTAAATCCTAAGTTATGTTGTTGGAGACAAAAAAAAGTATTCTGTTCTCACAATGAGCATGCAATTTGGAAGGAGGGGCAATGACATAAACAAAAATAATACAAAAACATATAAAAATGGATGAAACACACTGGAAGTATGACTAATTACAAAATGAGTGGTGTATCATTTAATATAAAGCATTCAGGGAAAAAAAGTTGCTATAGGTTGACTATTAGTCAACTACTAGTCCATGGGGATTTAAATTTTCCTCTATCCAAAGAGAACAATTATGGGGTTGGTTGGCTGGTAGACAATCAAAACCAAGGTTATAAAGATAGGGCAGAATGAGACACAGGAAAAAACCTTGAGAGTTGGGAAACTTGAGTCTCTCCTTAGCTTAACTCTGCCATCAACTATGTATAACTTAAAATCACTCATTTAGCGTCTGTGGCCCTCAACTTTCTGCTGTAGATGGGAGGTTGAAGAATCCCTTCCAACCCTTCCAGTTTTCCATTATTATTGTGGTTGTTTGTACACCATTCCCAAACCAAGACACCCCTTGTCATTTGCTAAGGGATTTCTGGGACCTTACAGCCCTTAAATCATAGCTTTTCCATGGCTCTAGCCCAAGTCAGCTTTATATTTGGGACTAAGGCAAAGTTTGTGACTGCAAACCTAGAGTTCCATCACAAAACGATTTACCATGCAGCTATTAAGGCCTAACCTTCAGCACTCATCAGTTTCACAGGCCCTTTTCATGTACCTGAGGGTGGCCTCCCTAGCTCACATTGTCATGTTTTTGTACAATCAGTACAAGTAAGCTATTTCTGCATTTTTTTCTTAAAGAGGATCCTACCTTCAAATTTTGTAGGTTCCAGGTTCCACAAAACATAGATCTGCTCCTTGTCCCCATATACTTCTAAGTTTCTTCATGTGGGATCAAGGGGTGCAAAAATCTGCCAAAGAAACTTCCCAAGACAAAAATACATGATACATCCCAGTTGTCCTGATGGGAGGAAAAGGGAAAAAAAGCTTAGATTATGCCCTTTTTCTCTTTCTGCTTGGCCCTTCTCAGATGCCAGCTTATTGCAGAACTAATTCCTGTTCGTCTTCTCCGTACCTACTCCTTCAAGGGCATTAACTGTGTATTGAGGTTTTACATAGTAGAACACAGGTACTCCCTGGGGAGTTAGAATGTTTAGGATAATGTCTGTGGTCAGTCACGTCCCCTATTTCTTCCTCACGAGGTCCTTAAAAATCTCGGGGGGCGCATATAAAAGGGAATAAACAGGTCCCCCAAATCACCCAGGCAAGTGCTCAGGCATCTGATTGCTTTACAGATAGGGTGCTCTGTCTGGAAAAACATCCCTGGGCACGGCCAGAGCTACCTCTAAATCCACGCCGCCAGCAGCCTGCGCGCAGGCAGGATGAACTTCTGCACGCGGGGAGGACTGGAGTGCGCACAGAGAAGGGGGGCCAGGGGCTGGGGGAGGAGATCGGAAGGGGAGAGGTAATCCCCGGCGTTTTCAGCATCCCCTTTTTAGAAAGACCGAGTCTTTCCCAGGACAGCTGCTGCGGTCACACCACAAACTTAAAAGCCGCCCTCCTGCCTGGAGCGTGCCTTTCCGCGCCGCCCTCGCCTCCCCAAAGCCCCAGCTGGTGTCTCGCTCTCCGCCTGTGCCCGCGCGGCGCCGGGGGGAGGCAGCAGCGCCCCCTGCCTCCGGGCTTGGCCTCTGCGGCCGCAGCCTCCGAGCTCCGCCAGGGCCGCCGGCGGCTCCGCGGCTCAGCCAGGGCTGCGGCTCAGAGGAATTCGCGCGGGTGCCCCAGGTCGCCGAGTCGCTCGACCTCAGCCCGCAACCCGGTCCTCGCTCACTGAAAAGGTATCAGAAGAAGGGAGAGGGAGAGAAGAGTTCACATCAGGTAAGTCTGGTTTCGGGTCACCTGCTACTCCAGTGGGAGGGCGTGCTGGAGCCCGCGGTGGTCTGAGGGGATGACTGGACTGAGGGTGGCGGTGGGTCCGAAGTCAGGATGCGGAGATAAGGCTGGGAGATGAGGAGCAGCCGTGGGACGGAGGAGGCGCTCGGGAGCGGACGGGGAGTGGGCGCGCAGGGGAGCGGACCGGTTGCCCGGTCGCGGGGGAGCGACGGCCGGTGAGCGCGGCGCCCGAGACGGCGGGCAGCAGGGGCGCAGTTCCACCTCGCCTCAGCGCCGCCCGAGCCGACTCATCCCGAGCCCCCGCCTGCCAGCACTGCACAAAGTTTTCCTCCCGAGACGTGTCCGGGAACTTTGCTCTCTCCTGGGCTTCCCAGCTCTCTCCTCCCTAATCCTCCCGGGTCGAGGGAGCCGGGAGCGCTTTTCTGAACCTGCCCTGTGGCGTCCGCTCGCGGCAGGTTCATTTCGAGACGCGTCGGTGGGGACCGTCTGGGGAGGACTTTCCCTCAGGGCATCCGCGCCCTCGCTCCCTCCTCTTCCCGGTGGGCTGGGGTTAGGGAAGAGGAGAGCGTGGTGGTTGTTTTTGTTGTGGCGCTTTGGGAGAGGGATGGGCGACGCCTTTTTCCTTGCGAGGGAATCGCGACGCTCAGTCTGATGGAAGTGTGTATCCTTCCATCCAGAAGGGAAAGTCGGAGTCAGACGCCAGCATAAAGTTGGCTGGCTGTGAGGTGCGGTTAAGCCAACACGCTCTCTTGTTGGAGCGGGGAATCCCTTTGTAGTACGGGGCTTGGCTCGCTCTGAAAGGCCCTGATTTGACTCCTGCTGGGCATTTAACCTAGAGTTCGCCCCCGGGGTGTTTTCTGCCCGCTTCCTCCCGGGGCGCCCGGAGTTAACGCGTTAATGGGCTGCCCTGGCGGCGCAGTGCCGGTTTTCCACACTGTCTGCTTCTCCTTCCCACATGACTTCAGCCTCTTGGGCTTAGTCGCTTTGCTTGCGTCCCGGCGCAAAGAGGGGACTTGACAGGAGGAGGAGACGCCGCGCTCTCGCGGGGCGGTCTGGAACCCAGGGCCTTGGACGCGAGCCGCGCGCCCGGCAGCTGGCGGCGCTGTCCCGGATTCCGTGTGATAGGGACCGCACTTAAATAAAAATAAGCAAACTTTTCGCTATTTAGCCTAGAGTGAAGGCGTAATAAAAGGCAACTGTCTTCACGTGGACTTCTTTCTCCACATAGCACCCTCTTTCTCCACCAATTCCCCGTAGTTTAATGCTATGTGCACAAGCAAAAGAAGAGGAGGGAAGACCCAAAGTCTCAAGTTTAGCCAAAAAAGGGTTCTCCTGAGAGTGTGCTGCAGTGTGTGTGTGGAGGGGGGAGTGGGGTGGGTAGGATTCCCGAACAGGGAGGGGAAGGCCGAGGCAGAGGTAAAGGAGATGGTATGAGACCTCCCCTGGGTCTTGTGCTGCTGCTGTTGTGTAACCATGGCGACCAGGAGGGCAAGGGCGGTCAGAGTCTTCCCGGTTCTGCACGTGGAAAGAAAAATGTGAAGGGTGAAGAAGGGAGAGGGCCGCATGTCATCACTCCAGTGATGCCTTTGCGCCTTCTCTGCGGCCAGACAGCGAGGAGGATGAGCAGGAAGGATGAGGTTGGGAGGGATCAGCCCCAGCTGGCAGTTGCTTTAACCCACTCTAGTCTTTGAGTCGCCGCCGCTGACTCCAGCAGCTAAAGCTGGCCAGAGGAGTCATCGCTGACAGGCCACAAAGCGATGGCCCAGGTAAGGGACATGGAAAAAGACCTTGGCCCTGGGAAGGGACAGGCCAGGAAATACAGGAAGATGATGTGCGATGAGATAAGAATAGGGTCAGGAGGTAGCTGAGAAACAATAAAACGATACTGATCTAGACTGCCAACATTTCAAATGGAATTTACCCATTTATAAAAATGGAAAATTGGTGGAGAAGGGAAGGGATATTTATTAAACACCTATTGTGTCCCAGGTGCTTTGTACGTTGTCATAATTAATAGTCTTATACACAGTACTATACAAGTGTCATTGTTCTCTTAGTCTTTTTTTTTTTTTTAGATGAAAAAAGCAGACACACAGAGTTAGAAATGAGTATTCCCCCATTTTGGCTTTTATGTTCTTAACAAAGAATAATAATTCTTAAAAATCATATTGATAGGAAAAAGAGGTAGTTATCTTCATTTTAGAGTATGAGAATAATAACATGCAAAAGTGTCCAAATATAAGCTAGTAAGGGTCAGAGCTGTTTTACCTGGATGTCTCCTTTCAGGGGCTGCAGGCAAGTTGCCATAATGCTACTAAAAGAGAGCACCTTTCTAAGGTTGGTTCTGATGTGGTATCTTTATCTTTGACCTATATGTGGAAAACACCCAAGAATTTAAATGGGATCCATGGTTGAGGATGAATATGAACCACATCAGGTCTATAGGCCTAGAACCATATGTGTGTGATATTAATAATCTATAGTTATATAGGTCTTATTGTACCTTGTAGAAATTATTACTTTAACAATGTTTGTAAAGGAAAAAAAGAAAGAATATAAAGAAAAATAACTTATTAAACAACAGTCCCATGGCTGTGTTGACAAAATTTCCTGAGATAGATTTTTTCAGTCTCCTTATCCTCATGACTTGAATACCTAAAAACTAACTTTATATTTCAGCACCATTGGTTCACCTTTGTAAGAGTCTGTTGCCTGTTAGGAAAAGTAAAGATTTGACTCCAGTTACTTTCCTGCTCACTCTCTGAGAGCTCTGAAAGGGGAGGTTAAGGAAACATGTCTGGTAATGCAAAGTGCTATGGAATTATCAGAAAACTGTAATCAATATGAACAGAAACTAAGGGTAAAAAGGTAGAGAAGTAATTGCTGCAGCTTTTCTTTTGCCTTTCACCAGAATTGCCTTCGTAGGCAAGTTTTATCTAATGAATTTGCTTTATATTTTGCAGGGGAAACAATAAGCAAAGAAAACTGAATTTTAATATCTTATTTTCTGTATGAGGAGGGCTAGTGAGACAATGGGAATTATTTTAGGTGCCAGGAAAATTCAGGAATATAAACAACTATAAAGGCAAAGGAAGCACATCTACTATTTCTGACAGTTTGGCAGATTGGACCACAGGTTTGAACTAGAGTTCCCAAGCTGAATTACTTTCACATATTCTTTTCTTTTCCAAAAACTAAGAAAGATATTGCTTGGGGTTGGTATTAAATTAATGCAGGAAGTTTCATGGTGTCCTGTTCTTATTCTTCACACTGTTAGAAATGCTATTCTATTGCATGGGCATTTGCTAACAATCAAAAGGGTTATCACAAACCAAGAGGCGCTTCTGAACATATCTTCTGGAATTGGTAGGCATCTCTGTGGCCTGGTGTTTGTTTACTACTTGAATACAGTTACTGGACTAAGTCACTACCATTTTTATTGTGTATATATAATATCAACTTCACAATCTCCAGGGCAAAACATTCCAATTGGTGCTATTGTTATGTCTTCAGGTTCTTTGTTACCACTCATTACTTTGGAAAAACAAATATTGACTCTGAACTTTGCTGTTCTGTCTGGGAGATTTTAATACTTTGATGACATATATTCCTTGGAAAACATCCTTGTCAATTAATAAATAACTTGTTTAATAAAAACAAGAGTAACCATAGGCCTGCTTTGAAAAGTTATTATTCTCTCATAAACATCAGAAGCTAAACAGAGTCCCAAGTAAAGTAGTAAGTATTTCAACACTCAATAACATAATCCTTCAAAGGAAAAAGAAATATTAATGTTTGTGAAATAAGTAGTAGCAACAATAATAAGAATGATTTACCATGGGCACTACTGTTGATCACATTCCTTCCCACCTCAAAATATGGTTTAAAAAAATTTCCTTTCTCCAGGAAACCTTGGCAAAAATCCCTCATTATTTTTGTATATTTGTCATATCTCTCAAGCTAAGAGTCTAAGTTTTCAATCATTTGTTTCCTTCTTTACATTTTCTGTTCTTTTTATGATCCCTGTCTAGGTCATAAGAACCTCAAAGGCAGGAATTTGTCCTCTCTAACTTTTTATATCTTCAGATTAGTCCAATGGTGAGCATATTCTGATACTGTTAAAGTCTAATCAATTAAACAATTAAAAGAGATTTTTGAATCTTTTTATTGCCTATAACTATCAGATTAAGATCTTTGGGCTTATATTTTACTTTTTTTGAGATTTTTAGCAAAAGTTTTTTTTTTATATCTAGGTTTTACCCTTCCATAAAAAAAGGTGAGAGACTGAGGGTTTTATGATAATACGTAACATCATAAGTGTGTAATGACCATGTTTAGATAAGGTATATAAGAACACTTAGCCGGGCGTGGTGGCTCACGCCTGTAATCCTAGCACTCTGGGAGGCCGAGGTGGGCGGATTGCTCGAGGTCAGGAGTTCGAAACCAGCCTGAGCAAGAGCGAGACCCCATCTCTACTATAAATAGAAAGAAATTAATTGGCCAACTAATATATATATATATACCAAAAAAAAAAAAATTTAGCCGGGCATGGTGGCGCATGCCTGTGGTCCCAGCTACTTGGGAGGCTGAGGCAGCAGGATTGCTTGAGCCCAGGAGATTGAGGTTGCTGTGAGCTAGGCTGACGCCATGGCACTCACTCTAGCCAGGGCAACAAAGCAAGACTCTGTCTCCAAAAAAAAAAAAAAAAAAAAAAAAAAAAAAAAAAGAACACTTAGTTCCTCAAAAAGCTAAAAACAGAACTACCATATGATCCAGCAATCCTACTATTAGGTATGCAACCAAAGGAAAGGAAATCAGCATATTGAAGAGATATCAGCACTCCCATGTTTGTTGCAGCAGTATTTACAATAGCAAAGATTTGGAATCAGCCAAAGTGTCCATCAATGGATTAATGAATACAGATAATGTAGTAGACTTAGAAAATGGAATGTTATTCAGCCATAAAAAGAATAAAATCCTGTTATTTACGACAACATGGATACAACTGGAGAACATAATGTTCTCCATAATGTAACAGGCCTATGTGGCTAGTTTCCTTCTATCAGTAGAAAGAAACGTGTACTCCCAGCTTAGAAAGCAAGTTGCATCCTAGCAGGTTGACAAGACAAGTAGGAATTACCTGAAATGAATGGTTAATGTTCATGTCCTCCCACAAACAAAGCAAAGGGAGAGTAAAGAATTATTTAGTAGGGACTCCAGAGACTTCAGTGGCCATACAGGATTGAGTTCTCAGTTTTCTGGAGTAGGTGAGGAGGACAGAGTAGGCAGCCCCAGTATCAAGAAGGAAATTTACTGGCCTTTCTGCCACCAGGAGGGTTACCCTTGGCTCTGGTGATCGTTATCTGCTAGAGGACTGATGTGAGTGGGCTTCTTCATTGTTGTACCCTGATCCAGTCTGGGGACTGACACCCCTCCTGGGATAATCACATAGAACAGAGTACAGTCCAGTGATTTGTTTGGTGACAAGGGCGTTGGGTAGCCTGTCCTTGTTGGGGGAGTCTTTGACCCAGTGCCCTTCCCAACAGCAAGTGTGGCACTGAAGATCCCTTTCTTTGGTGGAGGCTTTGTCCATTGATCTGAATATAGGTGGCCAATACTGCCATTAACTGACCATGCGTAACCTCCTTCCTCAGCTCCTTTTCCCCAGCCTGAGACTTGAGCTTAGAAGTTCTGTTATAGAAAACAGAATTATCAGGAGTCACCATGTTGTCCATAGAGATGGTTTGGTCCTGGACAAACTTCTGTAGCCTTTTCCTAGTATCTGGTGTTTCTTGAGTCAAAAACTTACATTTTAATATTGCCTCTCCCTCATGAGAATTAAGATTGAGAGTGGTATCTCTCTGTTGCCCCCTGGAGCCAATCCAGGAAGGCTTGGGGTTTTCCTTGGGCCCCTGAGTTATGGCAGAGATCTTGGAATAGTTGGCCACCTTTTGCCTGGCATCCTTGAGGCCAGCTTGGATACATACTAGAAAGTGTTCTCTTTCCTACGTTTCTTCTGAAGAATTATTATTCCACCCTGTGTCAGTCACAGGCTTTGCTGTTTCACCCACTAGTTATCTAGGATTAGAAGGGTGTAATCCAGTGGCAAATTTTCATGCCTCTGTTAACATTCTGAATTTCTTAAAATTATTTAAAGTCTGACTTAGAATAATATGTATCTTTCCAAGTCAAGTCATAGGCTAGACACAAATGATGGAATGTCTCTACATACTTATCAGGGTGATCTGTGTCCACATGTCCTGTTTTATTTGTTTTAACTCTACTAAACTAAAGAGCTTATGGACCAGGGTTGGTCTGAACTTGCCTGCTGCTTCCACCAAGGATAGGAGCCCAGCCACCCTTCCACCTGGTGGAGGTAGAGACTGTAGGACCCTCCCCTTTGTAAGTCCCCCTTCAGGCCTCCCTGGGTATGGGGGCAGCTTAGAACAGGTGGGAACCTGAGGAGGATCTCTTAACACCATAGTCTTACTTGGCTCCGAATACCCTTTGCACCACCAAGGATATTCCCATAAATAAAAGAAAGCCTGTACATATGGTGTTTCAGCTAATTTTCCTTCCCTTTTGCAAAAGAGGTCCAATTGTAAGAGGGTGGTATGAATTAGATTCCCATGTGGCAGCAACTGTTCTCTGATGTCCAGTTTATACTGAGGCAAGGCGGTCGTGCAGAAGAAGATGAAATATTTATTTTTCAAAGTGTCTAGATCAAATTTGTCCCAGTTTGAGAGAATACACCCCAAAGGGGTGTTAGGAGGGATTTCTTTTTATCCCTGTACACCCATCTAGAAAGTAAGGAGGGAAATAAAAAGAGGGGGAAGGGAGAGACTTTGCCAGCTGGGGTTCCCAGGTAACACCATGGGCCATTCAGCTGAAGAACCAGTCTGGATGTCTCCTTTCCGATTCATAGGAAGAAGGGCTGTGCACCATCTCTCAAACCTAAAAGCCTCTCATTTAGTAAGTGCCAGGACAAGGATATCTATTGGTATAATGACCTCGTCATTTGTAAAAGTACCAGCACCAGTGATTGGGTGGCCAGCCATGATAAGGAAGGCACTTCCTGGGAGAGAGCAAAAGAAGCATCTTGAAGGTGAAGGAGAAAAGCCCAATAAAGCTAGGGATATACCCATTTAACTGTGCCCCATGTAGGAGAGACATGGTGGGGCTAGACACAGAAGTGATACCTCAAGGTAACCCAGATCTGTTCATGTACAGGCATGTCCATGGGCTGTATAAAACCTCAGATCCTAAAAGGACCCTATAATGTAGGCACTGACGGAGTCCTGCTTTCCTTATTACCAGGCATACAAGTTCACTCCAATCAAGTGAGCCAGGCACTAGATGGCTTAGTGCTGACAAAACCAGGAGAGGAAATATTATTTAGGCTTAATACAAAAAGGGGCCATAAGTACCCCATCAGATTGGAAAGAAAAGTACATTGTCAAAACAGATGCAAATCACGGAAGCACAAGAGTTACAGCTCAGAACCCTCTTTTTTAAAGTGAAACAAAATGAAAGACTTTCTCCCTTACTGAAAGGGACAAGTCTTCAAACTCCTTATCAAACATCTGGGTTTAGCTGAGAACTCAACCATGCAGTTTGAGAAATCCAAAAAATGGTGGAAAAGTGAAAGCAAGCACCAGCTCTCCTCCTCATGCGTTGGCTGTAAGGCAGGAAGATCTGAAGCAAGAGAGTTTTCATGGAAAAGGCAAACTAGCTTACCTACATAGAGTGATCGAGTCACGGCACCAAAATGTCCCGTTGGCAGTCTGTTCTCAGTTCTTGGTGTGCTTTTGGCTGAAGAATTAGGAGACACACCAATAGCAAGGCCAGCATGAAACGAAGTTTATTGAGGAACAGCAAGATAGGTTTATAGAGTAAGAGCAAGATACATTCACCACAGATGATGAATGGGTCATAATGAGAAGTCCTGCTTATGATCTGGGGTCCTGTTTTATATTGTCTGAATTGGGCACTTCTTGTGATTCAAATGTCACCATTGGACCACTTTGATGGACAGTCAGTGACATGATGATAATTAGCCTTAGGTGACTCTAGGTCATTTTCCAGACCCTGTTGTGCCTGAGCTGGCTGGGGAATTCCGTGTAGTCTTTTGCAGATTGGCAGGGTGTTCCTACTTTCCCCAGGTGTGGCAATTGCTTGGGGGAATGATCAAGGCAGGGCAGCACCAAGGCAGGGCAGCTGCCCTTGTCCTTCTTCCCTAGATGTGGCAATTGCTTGAGGCAACACCAAGGCAGGGTGTGTGCTTTTGTCCCTAGAAGAACCAGGGTTCCCTCACTGTCTACTTAACAATACCTAGCACCTAAATCTTGCTTTCTAATATTATTCTCCAGTAGAAGGAATCAGGCATTTTTGGGGAAATGGCTGATTCTAGGACGGGAGCAAGAAATTTTCAGGGTGAGCCTGAAGCATGTTGTAGTGCCAAAAAATAGAGAAGTGCTCACAATACACACACACACACACACACACACACACACACAATGTTAGAGGTGTGTCATCCGCAAACAGGAGCCAATTGCAAGAGCTCCAAGTAGCCAAAGCAGGAATAATTTGAGCAATAAATAGGTAAATAAAGTAGTATTGATTATCACACAATTATCAAATATACATGTGACTATGCTAGTATAAATAAATGATTTAATAATAAGTTGGAGAGAAGAGACAAATCTCCCTTGCAGAAGAATTTAAAATAACCAATTAGATATTCTGCCCTCAAGGAAGGGAAGCATAACTTTCTACCACTGAAGAGTGGGCTGAGCATGGTGACTTCCTTTCAAAGAGTACAGCATGTTAATGAGTGGGAAGGGGGAAGAGCACTTTACAGTTGATAAATCAGAGGAGCACCATCTCACCTGTCTCAGCCCGGTGATCAAGGTCAACATTGACAGGCATAAATCATGTCAATAATATGTTCCCTTGATATGATTGGCTGAAAATGGCAACTTACTTTTGTGATCTTTCTCCCCAAAATTCATAATTCCAATCTAACTATTGAAAAGAAAGACATTGGCAATTTACACTAGTGGAGCATCCTACAACATACTTGACTGGTAATCTTCACATCTGTCAAAGTCATCAAAAACAAGGAAAATCTAAAAAACTGTAGCAGCCAAGAGGAACCTAAAGAGATATGACAAGTAAACGTAATGTGGTATCCTGCATAAGATCCTGGAATAGAGAATCCTTAAATAAGAACTAAGGAAAGCTGAATAAACTATGCACTTTAGTTACTGACAATGTATCATTATCAGTTCATTAATTTAACAAATGTCCATACTAATGTCAACGTAAATAATAGGAGAAATTGGGTATGAGTTATAGTAAAACTCTTTGTACTATTTTCTCACTGTTTCTGTAAATATAAAACTGTTCTAAAAATAAAGTCTATTTTTGAAAATTATATTTAAAGCATATAGTGAGAAACTATTAATGTTGAACCATTCTTTGTTAAGTATGGTTAATGTCTTTCAATTGAATGCTTATTTTATTCCTCTAGTTCTAGGCACCACTTTTCTGTCATTTGTTTTTGTTAATAATAAACATAATAGATCCTATAATAATAAACAAATCCTGTGAATTAGCTATTCTCCTGCTTATTTTTCAAATAAAATGAAATATTTAAATTGCTAAAAATTTCCAGATCACCATTATTATAGTCTCTCATGCAAAGAAATCTATGTATTAGTAATGTACTATAAATCAGTCTTAAATATTTTTAAAAGGCAAGCTTTTTTCTTCTTCTGTCTTTGCTATTTTAATGATATTGATAAGATCCATTATCAGTGTCACATGTCTTCTGTTCTAGATAATGATTATGTTTCCAAAATTTTTGCCAAAATGACTGTAGGACTACCTATTCTTTTTTTCCCCCTCTTTGAATCTCAAAGACAATCTACTACATTAAGTACTTTAAAGATCATTCTCAAATATATGTATAATATTTATACCATGATGATTTTGAATATTAAATTATACCTTGGAGTCCTCTACCTCACCCCCAAAGTCCTAGAAGCTGAGACTTAGGTGTATTTCAGACACAGTAGAGGGGCAACAGATATGGTTGCCATCTTACTTTCCACCTATTATTAAATATATTTCACACATATATGTGTGTATCTATACACACCTATATAAGTATATGAATACTATGCACCATACAGTCATGGGTCCATTAACAATGGGGATACATTCTGAGGAATAGGTCATTAGATGATTCCATCATTGTGCAAATATCATAGAGTGTAATTACACAACCCTAGGTGGTATAGCCCACTACACACCTAGGCTACATGTTATAGCCTATTCCTCCTAGACGACGAACCTGTGCAACATGTCACTGTACAAAATACTGTAGGCAATTATAACACAATGGTAAACATTTATAGATCTAAACTTATTTAAACATAAAAAAGGTACAGTAAAAATATGGTATTATAATCTTTTGGGACTACCATCATATATTATGTATGTCATAATTACCAGAATGTCATGTGGGCATGACTGTACATATATATCTCTAAATGTCAATTCTCATTCTCTCTCTCTCTGTATATGTGTGTACACATACACATAGCATTTCACAAATTATTGCTTCTCTGCCCTGTGTTCTAAATTGCTACATTAAAAAAATGTGTTTTACTGTTTTTCAGGAAGCTTTTTACATCAGACCAAAAGTCTGACCATTTTCCCTTTTCTGTCTAAGCTTTTATGCATGCCAATGTCTTACTCTTGATTGGTACCTCATATTTACAATGGTCTAATGATGACTCTGTGCTTTACACTTAGCTATATCCTGCTGAATTTGTGTATTCTACTGGGGCACAACTGAAAGTTTAGGCATGCTTTTTCTTTTTCTTTTTTATTTTTTTTTTCTGTTTTTACTTTGTATGAGTCATAGTATAAAAAGCACATTTCAAGAACTTGTTTGGGAAAAGTCATGGAACCTGATCCCAGAATGTGTGACTAAAGGAACTCTTTTTTGGTAATATACCACTGAATTTCCTGAAACAATGGAAGTGTCTGAAAAAGACTCAAATCAATATGACTAATAGGTTCTAGGCTTTCATTGGAATCTTAGGTTTAGGGTCTTGATTCTGTTACACAAAATAAATGGAAAAATGTTTTAAAAGTGACCTTGTCTATGATAATTGAGCTCAACCATATAGAACAATGAAGCAATATAATAGTCTAAAACTTTTAAAATGCATACTTAGTTTCCATAATAGGGATATATGCTATTGATGTTTTTATTTAGACTAACATGTTGCCTATCTTTTTATTTTAATCTCCTATTAATATATTTTCAAGTAATGATGGCTTGTAAAAACTTAATCATAATGAGTGCTGTTTTTAAAAACTTCTTTGTAAATGAAAATAATCATTTCAAGTCATAATAATTTTGAGTTTGACTTTACATATCAGAGGACAAATTCTTTAAATATTAGTGCAATTGCATATTTATTAATTTTACACTTGACCTATTTTTCTCAATTCAAATTAACTCTTTTGGCCACACTATTGTCTGTCTTGTTGCTTCATATATTTATATATTTCCAAGTCATAATCTAATTAGAGTATTATATATTGCTTCCCAAGCAGAGTTGGTCAATGATAAAAGTAGGCAGACTATTCTGTCTGCAGAAGTATCAGCATGATGAAAGAGTGTAAGATGAGCTGTTTATAATTTTAACATGAGAAGTCAATACAAATTAAAAACTTGTATCAACTTTTGAAGTTAAGACTTTTATCACCTGTAATATAGCTGTTTGGAAGCATTTTTATTGGATATACAGATGAGCAAATAACATTTCACTTTCTTTGGCTTGATTCACATCTCGTAGGGCTGTGGGGATCGTTGTCTTAGACTTCACTATGATGAGGTTTGGCAGAAAGCATTCATTGTTCGGGTTTTAAAAAGGGCAAGTTTTTGGCAGGAATAACTTGCATAGAGAAGGAATGCTATGCTTACACATGTGTACTCAATAAACCTTCTGAGAACTTGGGCTAAGATATTACAGGATTCCTCACCCACCCCATACCCCCAGTGTCTGGATGCTGATTGTTTGGAAGCCTTCTTTTGTTGTGTCACTATCACATGAATCTTTTCATATTTCAGGAAATGGCACTTTGATTCATTTATCAAAAGTTAACAGGGTATGGTGAGCAGTCATTTTATATCCTGTGCACTTTCACTCAAGGGTTATTAAAAATAACAGTCGCATTAAGGTCTGCTTTCCCCCAGTCAGACAGCCATCATCTCCGCGAAGCCAACAATCATTCTTTTGTATATGTGTAACACTTTATTATGTCCAGTAATCAGAAATGAAGACTGCTTGAGTTTCCCTTTTTCCTTTGCTTACTATGTACAAGCAGTGCTGAAGTGTGTGTGCTTTAAGTAGGCAGTGTATAAGGATGAGCAAAAGCAAAATCTCTTATAAATTTCCCAATCAACAAACAGAACAAACCAGCATTGGCCACATGGGCCAGGCACATGGCCCAACAATTTTGCTGTGCTCCTTCCACTTGGAGCTCTCTCTGGCTGTGATGATTTCTCTTTTCACTTGAAGGAATTTTATGTCTTTTATTGCCCCCACCTCTTCCAGACCACAACTGGTACCAGGCCCCACCCTTACCATCCTCAAAGATACCCACTAAGCCTTACCCGGAAAGTGCTTTTCATTCAAAACCTACCCACTTGTTCATCAGATCCCTTCCAGTACTCTATAACTATTGTCCGCTCTTTTCTTCCAATACCAAAAGACTAAGTTTCTCAAGGTTCAAGACCACATGGTTGTTACTTCAGTATCTTTATACTCCATGTTCCCGTAGCACATCATCAAGTCTGCACATAAGTATACAGTTTCTAATACTTGAGTTGAAATTAATCTATTCAGAATCCAGTACCTGTTTGTTTTGTGACGACTTTGTATATGTAATTCATCACAGAGTTTATTGCATACGTATGTTCCTTCATCACAAAGCTTTTTTTACACATATTTCCCATATATTCATATTGTTCTTGAAGCCCTCCTATTTCTAATTCCCCTTTCATCTTTTCTTTAATTTAAGAAGTATTTAGTGAGTGACTGCCACATGCTGGGCGTTACAAGAGTCACTGATGAAAGACAGGTGAAAAAACTTGGTTGGTGCCCTGAAGTAGAAAATCATAAAAGCATTCATTATTATCATGGGTCAAATCAGATCTTCTTGTGATATACAATACAAATAGACAAAAGGTCTTATTCATAGTCTTGATCTTTTTTCTCTACAACCTATTTTCAATTATGTCATCTTCTTCCTTACCTTCTACTTTTATCTCTGTGGAGATTATGCCCAGAGTATTATCTCTCCTCTTTTGTATTTCTCTTCTGAGTCCCAGTTATTTCACCACACCACAAACCCTGCCTCATTACCTGAGATTAGTCCTGATTGCTCAATAGTTATAAAGGAGGTCACTCACTTTGGTAAATGAAGGTTTTAGAGCCTTTGACTAGTGTAACTTTGAACTGGGGCTTTTAAGCATGGGAGTGAGTATCGTGCAGTGGTTGAGATTATGGGTCATGAAAGAAGGCAGTCTGGGTTAGACTCTAGATCTGTCAGCTCTTAGCTGTGTGATTCAGACAAGTTACTCAACCTTCCTACATCTTAGTTTCTCATCTTTTAGTTGGAGTTCATGAAAGTACTAAGGTCATAAAATTACTGTGAGGACCAAATGCATTAATATAAGCAAACCAACTGCTACATGGCACATTAGAGTGGCTGCTTGTTACCTTTTCTTTGTTTTACACAGGCTGTGCATATTACACATAGACCAGATTCCCACTCCTTCTACATCTTGTTCTACTGCCTTCTTGTTCGTTATCTGCTGAGTACCATCCACTTCATTCAAAGAACAGTCCTTTGGTGGCCTACTTCAAGTATATACTTGAAAAAGATGATTTTAGGATTGATTATTTAATTATTGCCACCTTCTTCTTCTTCTTCTTTTTTTTTTTTTGCACAGAAGTGTGTTTAAAAGAGTAACATTAATCATTTGGGGGTATACTGCAATAGACCATGTTATAGTGATGCAAGCAAGGGAAAAGCCAGAGCAGAGAGAAACCTCCATACTAGTTGTCACAGAAGAAAAAGACAGTTATGGTAGCAAAAATAGCAAGTAATAAAGGGCTTAGGTACCCCTGTCTAAATTCCCAGCCTTGATTCCTAGAACCATACTCTTCTCCCTTAGCTATCGACTACTGGATTTGTAACATTGTGTATTCCTTGCTGCAGTTCTTCCTCCCCAAATAAGCAATGCAGGTGTGTTCTCCACCCTCTCCCCTTCTTACTCTCTCTCTTTATAACCCAATGCATAGGTATTTTTTAGCTTTCCAAGTTGGGCCTGCTCTCATTCCCATCCCATTACCCACAGTTTATTTCCACTGTGTGATCACCACCTTGGTCCTGTACCTCTTCTACCCAAGTATTGTTCTTGGGACCTTTGGTTAATGCTTTCACTATTCTGCTATTTCAGAGTATTCTATTTTAGTCTCCTTCATAAGCAAGTGAAGGGAAATAAAATGACCTAATTCACCATCTACTCACTCATGGATCTGGAAATTGGCCCAGAAACATTCTCCACAGTACAGTCTCATGCCCAGTGACTGGATCTTTTCTAGACCACACACCAGTGCTGAACTTGCCCTACTTGAGCTGTCTAGCTACTGAGAGAGGCCTGGATGCTCATTCTCTAAATTTTGAGTTTCAGAAGACCGTGCAGAAACCTGCAATGTGGCACTTATGGAATCAAGTTGCCTAACAGAAGCTAAGCCCTCAACTCTCCAGGAAAAAGTTTAGGAAGACCTCAGAGATATATAAGTAATTTCTGCATCTGTGGAGAATCTAATATGCAAAAATCATTTTTGTTCTATGCTACTTCATCTGCTTGAAAGTTTTCTGGAATACAACTTAATAGAAGCAGCGAGTATGTTAATCAATGATATTTTCCAGAAGTTGACCTTAAAGGTCACGTCAGCTTCTGAGCAAGTGGAAGTGAAACTGAATAATGTTGTGATTATTTTATGGGAAAATACTTTTTGAATGCTTTTTCTCAGTACTGTTTCAAATTAGTCTATCCCATAATTGTCAATTTTGCTTATGGGTGTTCATCAATATGTTTTATGTTAATAATAATTTGTAAAATCAGATCTCACAGTAAGTGAAATGTCTTAGAGATAAAGTATGTAAGAATTACTGAAAATATTTTCCAAATAATAATAATCATTTACTGATTTCTAAATATTCCACAGTGTTCATCTTAGGAATATTAAATATTTTCCTATGATTGCAAATAGATTGTTGTAAAATACTCCTTTTACTCTTTCATGTTCAGGTGAAAATGAGGCTTTTCTTCATATATATGTGTGTGTGTATATATATATATGTTCATATGTATTTGTATATATATACTATATATAAAATATATAAGAACACACAACAAATCAACAAAAGGAAATAATTTTAAAGACTAAAACTGAGTCCATTTAATTCAAGGTTCAGTTTTGTTTTATTTTGTATTATTTTTCTTCTCTTAAAAAATACATTCATTTTTATTCCTTGTGCATTAAGTATTTATAAATCTGCTGGCTGGTCTCTCTGTGAGATTTTTAATAAAAGAGATAAATTATGTTAATTTTCTAAATATTTTATGGGGGGGGATGTCTTTTTTCAAATGATTACTTTTAGGTATTATTCAGGGGACTTGCCAATCTTGTGGGTTTTCCAGAAAGTTCCAGGTCACTAAGAAAAGGTTGATCTGGATGAGAATAACAATTCTTGTTTCAGGTTGGCAGCCCAAGATTGGACACAAGTAGGGAAAGTGGAAAAATCCTAGGGCTATCATATGGGTTCTTTTTTGGGTCCCCCATAATTTTTGGGTTGTCCCTGACTGCTCCTTCTCTAGCTCCATCATGGTTGCTGTCTGCTCCTCCTACTAAATGCCTTTTGTTCATGGTGCTGCTCTTTTTCTCTGTACAGACTTTCCTCCCTGATCCCTTCACTTTCCTCATTTCAGTTATTATTTAAGTTGGAAATACACATAAATTGTTAACCCAGACCTCTCTCTTAGTCTTGATGCTTTTCCAGTTAGGCCCTAGCAGGTCTATGACAATTGTTCATCCACTTACCAAGCAGTTTAGGCTCTTATAATGGTCTCACCACGTGCTGCTTTCTATTGTTTGTACACACCTATTTACACTACATTTTGGAGGACAGAGGGTGCACTTTGGAGTCATAGCCACAATTATTCTATTTATTATTTGAGAAAATTGGGAAATTATTTAACTATCAGCCTCAGTGTACTTAAATGACAGGTTTGCATTCAACACTCATGTGAATTTTAAATGATAATATATAAATAATCTATCCTAGTGCCTGACATCATTGTTATTTAATAAATCAACAACAGTGTTTTGATTTCTTCTTATCACTATATCTATTATGCATGTTCTAATGGTTGCAGAGATTTGAAATTCCGGGTTATGGAATTTGGATTGTATTCCACAGGCAGTGAGGAGTCACTGACAGTTTTTGAACCATGAAGTAACTCAAGAATTAATGTCTGAGAAAGCAAATTTTCAAGGAGACCAATTTAGAGAACTCTTTTCAAAGATGTGAAAAGGGGTAGGCTAATGCAATGGTAATGAGAATAGAAAAGAAGCATACCAGAGAAATTATAAGAAATAGCTTATGACTAATGTATGAGGCTTTGACTGCCTGATATTTGTATGTTTCTTGATTTTGCCCCACTGTTTATTCAAAGAATTATTACTGTAATGGCAATTTTGCACTCAGCCTGACATAGAACTGTTTTATAAATATAGGTGTGTTAACCTTCAAACTTTCTTACTGGTATTATACTTTTAGAAATATTGTTTCCAAAATTCACAAGGGAACAAGTAGTCTCTTCCCACATACATATTATATATAAGGTCTGAGGTCAGATTTGATTCTAGCAGTACATAGAATACCTCATCATCTTTTTCCTGCTAAAGGAAGATGACTATTTCAGGTTACTGAAATAATCTTTAAATATAGAAAATGGAGAGTTCATGCAGACAACAACTTGCAGACATATATGACAGAACTAGAAACAGAAGACAATGACAATCTCACTAAATATTTAGTGTTTAAGATAAAATAGTGAATACTTATTTTGTTGTCATATATGTTTAACATTTAGGGCCCAGCATTGCTCATACTGTTCATCCTACATGGAATTACTTCCATTTCTCTCTCTTTTAAAAAATCTCTTAGTGTTCCATTTTATAAATCCAATTCAATTCTTCACCTTCTCCATCAGGATGCCAATCCAGAACACATATATACCGAACTTATTCTTCTTGTCACATTCGCAATCAAAGAGTCACACTTTAAAATAAATCATTTTAATTTTTAAACCATTTTATATGAAAACTTCATCTTATTAGAAAACTATCAGTTTTTTAGGGTAGACTTATGTCCATATTATGTATTCATTTTGTTTGGCACCTAACATACTAATCAGTTCTTGTTGATTTGTAATTGCAAATGAAAAAAAATTAAACTAAGTAGAATTTTGAGAGCTGAGACCAAGATCTTGCTCATATTTAGCTCATATGTAGCATTAGCAAAATATTATTTTGTTGAAATAAATAATGAAATAGACACTTTAATACTTCTTTTTCAATTTTAATTAGAGAGAATCAAGAAGACTTAGAATGATTATCTCTTTCTCAAAGATATCTAAAATAACCCTCTTAAATGGCAGTATTGAATTAATTTTTTTAAAAAAATGTGTTAAATATAAGGATGAACATTTTAGCCTCTGTACTAGCAAGCTATAAAGCTATGAAAATGTTCTAAGTACTCTATTTTGCCTTCTTACTATCAGCTCATTTTGGCTTTAGATTACTTTTATTCAAAAGATTGTCAATGGCAAAAATATATTGTGTTAAAGTAGCAGACAACCTATTAGTGTTCAGAAAACAGTATTTCTTGACTTCAATTTTACAGTCTAAATATATTGAATTAGTGCATATGCAATAAAGAACTTTGGAATTCCTCCAACAAGGCATATTTTGTTAAAACTTGTTTAACAGAATGAAGGACTTACAGTTTTTTGTTTGTTTTTTAATTCCTGCCTTGGAAATAATCTGAGTGTAAGCCTAATAAACTTCCAGTTTCAGAATATCTATTTGGAAATCTCTCTAATTAAGACAATAATAATAATAATACAATAATTTCAGTCTACTTTGTCTCATGACTCACCACATGTCATAATAAAAAAGCAACCTGAGAGACTGTCTAGTGTCAATTTTATAGAGAGGACTGAGGATAAGCAGATGTGAATTCCTTCTCTCCTCCCTCTTTACCATCTTCCATTCTTCCTTCTCCATTTAGTAACACTATGAAGTTGTCTATTTATCTGTTTATCCATTTATATATTCATATATACATATACACATATATGTGTATATGCCTATCATATAATGTGCCAATCTTATACATAATTATATACACTGTACATGACTATATACTATACATGATTACATATACTATATATTATGTATAGGATATAGTTTTATATATATATAATAAGTTTAACATGTTATATGATAGATATAAGGTAGTAATGTTTTGGAAAGTTATTAAGTAAAATTTTAAAAATTTGATTAGAATCAGAGTATTGGAGCAAAAGAAGGAAATGCTATTATCTGTGTAAAGTAGTTTTTACAATTATAGTAAAAAATATGAAAGCACACATTGATTCAAATTCTCTGCCCTAACTATAATACTTATCCCTTGAAATTGCCTCCATTATAATATGAAGTTTATTAGGTCAGGAACATGTCTGTCTTGATCACTATCTTATCACTACAGTGCTAATAAATACATAGTAGATCCTTAATAGGTGAGTGTTAAGTGAATGATTCTTGTGTAGAGTGAATGTTTGTGAAGTGTCTTTTGTGATGCTCTCATTGACTTAGGACATTCAGAGAGATTCTTCTAGACAGCTTTAAGTATGAACTCATTGATTTGCTTTATTTGTCTTGAGTACTCTTTGACTTACCTTGCTGTTATCTATTAATTTTACTGTAACTTCGTGAACCAGAAACATGAACCAGGGATGGGATTGTTTTAAGACAGCTTAAATTTATGCACTTATTTGTAAAAAGAGACTTTTGATAGTCACTGAGCTATTTTAAAAATAAAAAAGATCATACCTAAGCATTGATACAAATTTAAGTGATATTTTCTATTAATTATTGCTTGTATAACTTGCTGAGTAGCCTGTAGAAAGGATGCAGCAGCCAGGCGCAGTGACTCACGCCTGTAATCCTAGCACTCTGGTAGGCCAACGCGGGTGGATGGCTCAAGGTCAGGAGTTCGAAACCAGCCTGAGCAAGAGCAAGACCCCGTCTCTACTATAAATAGAAAGAAATTAATTGGCCAACTAATATATATAGAAAAAATTAGGTGGGCATGGTGGTGCATGCCTGTAGTCCCAGCTACTCGGGAGGCTGAGGCAGGAGGATTGCTTGAGCCCAGGAGTTTGAGGTTGCTGTGAGCTAGGCTGACGCCTTGGCACTCACTCTAGCCTAGGCATCAAAGCGAGACTCTGTCTCAAAAAAAAAAAAAAAAAATAAAAAATAAAAGATGGAGTTTCCACCCCCAAATATTAAGTAATGGGTAGACTATGTAGGCAGAAATAGTCCTTATGCCATAAAGTTGTGTTCTTTTTTAAAAAAAAATAAGAACTAGAACTTGATTAATCTACTTCTGCAATTATACTATGATAAGAAAAGTATAAAGTGCTGTCAAACCATTCAATAATAGTGCAGACTTAAGTCCAAAATTTATGTCCTCATTAAAAATATTCATGCTAACAGTATAGAATGCAACTGCTAGTGTTTTGTTTATAGCTCTTTGTGGGAGTACAGACTTATCTAAAATGTTGCCACTTTCATTTATCATCTGGGTGAGAACACAGAAAAAGATAACATTTTTACACAATATCGTGCTTTCTTGATGTGGTCACCTTTAATAATAGAAACCAAAAGAAACATTTCCCAATTTTTTCATCATAATTCTACCAGGAAGCAGATGTGCAGTTTTATTTTTCTTTTAATCACGTATTTATTTATTGCATTATATCTTTCAGTTGTGGATATTTTCCTGTAGAGGGAAATTCCATCCTTCCTGGAATAATAATTCCCCAAGTTTTAGATGTGCTTTTTAAAAAACTGATGAGCTGATGTGAAAACATACCATCCTCTCTTAAACACAATCTTTTGATTGCATTTATGTGCAGGTAGACCTTGAATGCTTATAATACTTTCTAAAGATATGAAATATGTCTGTGGTATTATAATAACTTATCCAAGAGACTTTTAGGGGAAAGAATCACAGTCTCACTAATATGCAAACAAATGAATCTTCAATAATAGTATCGGCTTCATAGAAAATTGTATCATTCAAAGGTGAAAATTTATAAAAACACATCCATCTATCCGTCTAGCTCTTGTTTTTCTTTTCCTCATAGGCTTTATGTCTCCATCAGAACATTTCAATCCTGACCATTCTCCATATTTCTAGCTACTCTTGGCCTCATTACTTTACATATCCATCTAAGACCTTCAGATCAGGTATTTCAAGCAAAAATTTTTATCCCATTGTAACATCTCATCTTTTGACTTAGTGATGTATAATCTTGTTTCTACTTTATAGTCTTCAGGTGGGGTTCCGTTTACCTGTGACTAATGAAATACCTGCTGGTTCACCAGCCACCCTTGCCAGTTGATATTGCTCTAAGGCCAATTCGTTTGTGTTGATTTCAGGACATTGTTTTAGGTAAATTTTGACAAATTTGGCAATTTACATTCACATTTACTGTCTATACATCATCACTTAGACAATGATTATATGCATGGTTCTGAATAGTTGCTTTAGCCATAATCCATTATCTCCTGTTGTACTCATGTTTTCTTATCTACTTTATATTCTTCCAACCCCTCAAACAGAAAATGTCCAAAATAAAATAGGGTTTTTTTTTCCTTTACTGATGTTCTTAACTTTTTAAAATATTTCTATCATCACTATACAACTAGTAATCTGAACTTTGCACATCAGTTGTCTCTAATGCAATATAAAGCAGATGTGGACCTAGTCAATCTGGGTTCCCTGGGTCAATCTGAGTCTGTCACAAACAAGCTTATAGCCTAGGAGAACTTGTTTTGTCATAGCTCAAACTCAAATTCCTGAGCTCAAGTGATCCTCCTGCCTCAGCCTCCTGGGGAGCTGAGACTACAGGTGTACACCACCACACCCAGCTAATTTTTTTATTTTTAGTAGAGACAGGTCTCACTCTTGCTCAGGCTGGTATGGAACTCCTGAGGTCAAGAGATCCTCCCACCTTGGCCTCCCAGAGTGTTTTATTTTTTTATGCCTTAGTTTCAATATCTGTAAAATGAAGTATTAATAATAAGAAAATTTGACGAATAGATGACTGTGAGGATTGAGTTAATATGTGTTCACAACTTAGAAAGTGTCTGGTCCTTAGTAATCCCTCATAAATGTTAGCTACTATTATTATTTCCTTTGCCCTTTATTTCCAGTTAGTTCAGCAAGTTTTCTTAAAATTTTCCTCCTTTCCATTATTACTGCCAACACCATGATTCAAACCTTCATGATCTTTTGCCTGAACTATTTTAATAGTCTTCTAACTCATATTCCTGTCCTTATTTTACCATAAGACCTAACCAAGTTAGGATATTATATTTTAGAACCCTTATTGTAGTTAGGAACATTTCATTTGGCAAGACTGAGGTCCTATAGATAAATATATAATTTAATCAAAACAAGCATACATTAGATATATGTATGTTTATAACATATGCATGTATGAATATGTATATGTGTGTACGTATATAGTACAATAGTAAATAAAAGTGAAAGCAATACCATTCCAAGCAAATTAGATCCTCATGGTTATTAAACCTGTACATGTCATTAACCGTCTTTTTGGCACCTTCCTCTGTTGATTAAAAAAAATGCTGAAGCACATTACTCCTCGGGTATATACATCTATAATTTTGTTAGGAATACCATATCTCCTTTTAAAGTATGTAAACCGATCTGCATTTTCCCTTGCTTCTTGATTTTGGTGTCTTCTCCAAATATTTCTGTAAGAGGTTGAAGTTTTGCAAATAGTTTGCAGTGTTTAAAATATATGATTTTTTTCCCTCTACCACATCGTTCTCCATAAGTGAGACTCCTCACACCACACACTTGCTCCTATTGTATATGGGAAGCATCAGGAATAGTTAATGTCCTTCTTTGTTTAAAGGGAATGACCTGAAATGGGTTCATAGAAATGTATTGAGGATGTTTAAAAAATTGGTACAAATGTGTGTTTAGGTATTGAAAAATCACAGGTGGTGAAACCATTGTGGGTAAGGCATGATTTTCTCCTGATAACGTGATCCTTAATAAAGTAACTGCCCTGTTTGAACACCCCCATTGTCATTCACTGCCTATCACAAGTGATAGCAGAATCCAGTGTAAGTATCTTACATTGTCATGATTGGGCTGTAATCTAACTTCAGCTTAGACCATGCTTATCATAGCTGCATGAAACTATTAGATCACCTCCTTTCTCATGCTCTCTTGTATGTATCTCTTGAAACATCACCTCCCCTCAAACTCTAGCTTAAATGACATCTCTACGATGAAACTTTCTTTGATTCTATTCCATTTCCCTCATATCTCAGTCAAGAAGTATTTTTTACTATTTAATTTATATTTTATATCCCTTGTACAGCACTTACATTCTGCCTAAATTATAGTATGTATATTTTATTTCTCTAAGTGCATTGTTATTTTATTGCGCAAAAGGCCATGTTTTGTTCACCAGCTACACCAGCTATATAATGGTGGTGAATCTTACGGATTCTAAGTTCTAAAGTCAATATTTAAAGTTAAAATTTCATACTGTTAAAATCATCCTGAAAAGATCCTGAAATAATACATAAGATGTATTATACAATATCCATGTGCCACATTTGGGGCTGATGTTCAGACTTTCAATAAAGTACAACACTGAAAATTTTCCTTCTGTATTGTGTCAAGTCACTTTCTTTACTTCAGCACCAGATGAAGTAATTGGCTTGTATTTAGATCCTGTGTTGTATGAAAAAATCCATGCATCTTTAAAAATGAAAATCAAATGCAGCTTAGGGAGATGTTCAGACTATGAGAACTAAGAATGACTAAGAAAATTTAATTTTCTTTTCCAAAATATTATTTTTTTAAAGATATATTGTCTAGAATTTCTCTCTATCTCCTTGGCTTTCAAGAAACTTGGTTGTACATGCTCATAAAAGTTTATTTTTTTAATTTTATTTATTTAATTTTATTATTATTATTATTTTGAGACAGAGTTCACTCTGTTACCCAGGCTAGAGTGCTATGGCATCAGCCTAGCTCACACCAATCTCAAACTCCTGGGCTCAAGCTATCCTACTGCCTCAGCCTCCCGAGTAGCTGGGACTACAGGCATGCGCCATCATGCTCGGCTAATTTTTTCTATATATTTTTAGTTGGCCAATTAATTTCCTTCTATTTTTAGTAGAGACGAGGTCTCACTCTTGCTCAGGCTGGTTTCACACTCCTGACCTCTAGCCATCCGCCTGCGTGGGCCTCACAGAGTGCTAGGGATTCATGAGCCTTTTCCCTCAATGGTCCCCTTGGCCTCCTTCAGCACTCCCCCTCCTCCACTGTCTGCTGCCCCTCTCTGGGGAGTTGGTGCTTTTGTTTTTTTTCTTTTTTTTTCCCCCAGGGGAAGGGAGGAGAGGAGGGAGGGGAATCAAAGACTCTGTCATAGAGAGGGAAGGAGGTGAGGTGAGATTTGAGACCAGGCAGAAGCAAGGGAGGCAGAAGCTATACCTTCATAACATGGGGTTGTTTGGGGTGAAGCCCTAAACATCATCCTACTTGAGAATCTGTCAGGGGGAAAAGTCAAGGGGAGCAAAAGAAGGAGCCAGGAGGGGCCAGAGGCAGAACAAGAAATGGAATCTTAGGGGGCCCGGGGAAATGCAGGGATCCAGGGACTAGAGGTGCTTCCCGAGGGTTGGGGGAATGCAGCCACAGTGTCTCCCCCTTCCCTCTTCCACCCCAGCTCCAGCCCTGGTCTTTCCTTTTCATCCCTTTTCCCCACGAGAGAGAAGCTCTGGCCCTGGCCATGTCATCGTGTTCCTGTGTCCCCTGCATGTTTCCCACCCTCCACTCCCTCCTTTTGCGCGGACCCCATTACAATAAATTTTAAATAAAACCTGAAAAAAAAAAAAAAGGCATGAGCCACTGCGCCCAGTCCCATGGTCATAAAAGTTTAGATAAATGAATATATATATAAATACATACATATATAGGTTTGGTTTAAAAGAAAAATCAACTAGTTTAAATACTGGTTTATGTCCAGGATGGTGGGTCATCATATAATATGACATAGTGGCTTAGTTCAAATTATTATTCAGGGATGACTTCCATATAGCAGCGTTATTAGAAGGGCAGACTTTTGCTCAAATAGACCTTCATTCAAATCCATGCTCTCTGCTACTTATTGTAAGACTTGAAACATTAGCTTAACTTCTCTAAGTATTAGGTTTACCACAAGCTAATTGAGATTAAAAAGAATACCTACCTAAAAGAGTCTGAAATGAGATGTGTAGGGTTTATTTCATAGTAAGCACTCAAAAACATTGGTTATTACTAATGTTATTACTGATTGTTTCATTTATAAAATAAATATTTATAACATGGTGAAAGTTTAAGCCTTCCTTATTAGAATGGGAGTCTGTGACTTCAGCTGAATTCAATTTATATTTGAAAAATTGGCAGAAATTACTTTTTTTGAAAAGGCATTCAGACATGAAATGTGCAGTTATTTATTTGAATCAGGATTGAAACATTTGGCAAGTTAAAGGCAATTCTGGGAATGAGAAGAAGAGGGGAGCCTCTTTGAATGATTGAGGCTGGATTTCTGAATTGGGTCTTTCAGAAATAAGGGGCTTCTTTGCCCATTTTCCATGAATTTACATTTTTCATAATAAATTGCTTTGATTCAGATAAATTTTAAGTAACATCTCTCATTTTATTCATTACTTTTAAAAAATACATCCTTAAATAATCTAATTTTTTCTCACTCTCCTTTTATCCTTCTGTTGGACACTTGGTTCTTTTTTCTTATCTTCCTATTATGCTTATTGTTGTTATAGCCTTTTTTCAGATTTCATTTCTTATCTTTAAAGAATTATAAATACTCTCATGACTTTGGAAATTTAGCCTATACAATATTTTACTGTTCATGTTTTGACAAGTTTTGTATTCTTTGCTTTACATGAATTTTCTTACTGAATTATCTTGTTTTATTGTGTGGTGGGTGATGTTATATTCTGCTTTTCAGAGGAGAGGAAACTGAGGTATAGAGAAATTAAGTGTGTTTCCCAAGTTTTCTCATACTCAGTTGTGAAGATAGACCGTGGACCTAGGCAGTTTGATTCTAGAGTTTAAGCTCTCAACTGCTCCACAAACATTAGCTCACTCTCTTGGAAAGGCACATTCAAAGGCAGCCTTCTCCCCCTTCCTTTCTATTTTCTCTATATGTTTTAGATTTCTGTATATTTCTTTTATAGTTTTACTTATTTTCATTTTATTTCCCCCTTATGTTTAAAATGTAAATTAGTATTTCAGAATACACTGCTTTTCCCTCTCCTATTCTTCGCCACACATACAATATCCTTGTCTCTCCTTGTCATTAGCTCACTTTTTTGGACGTCCTCAGGCTCTAAACCTTTGCCCTATGACATTCAGTCGCTGACTCAGTTCCTTTACTTGGGTCTTCCAAGGAGTCTGAATATTAAAGTGTTATTTTCCTTTCAGTCAGTTCCAAGATGATGTTTGCCTCTGCTAAGTGTATTTCCTCTCAGCTACTGGAACCTTCTGTTCTACAGATTGCTCCTTGGTGCATTTGGGAAGATGTTGCCAAGTTTCTTTTTGCACATGTGCTTGTTTTTCAGTTCCTGGAAACTTGACAGATATTCCACTCTTCTCTACATTCCTCCACAGGTTTCTCCCAGCCTCTTAGTACACCTCTGCAGTGTTGTTTTTCTTTCCATTTGCTGCTCCACTCCACTGCACCTTCAGAGGATCCTTTTGTTCTGAATGCTTACATCTACCTGAAACTTCCTCTATCATTTTCCATTATGGCAAGAGTTGTATAACATTTTAATCAATTATGATATGACATTCTCTGAAAACAGGTCATTTTGTGAAAACAAATGGCTACATTTTCTGGAAATTAAAGCAACTGAGTTTTGTTCTTACTATTTTTTTACCTGATTTTATCTGCTTCTTTCATTCTTCTTTTATACTAGTTGTGCTTTTATGACAATGAGTTTTTGTACAGTAATCACTGTATTGTTAACTCTAAGAGTTTATTGGTGCCATGATTTAGTGTATGAATCATGCAAGAAATATAGTGCAGTGAAACGACCACTGGATGGACAGACAAAAGATGCGGGTCTTTGCTCTTGTTGGTCCTTCTAGTCTACCTGATTTTGGCTTATCAGTAACTCCTCTGATTCTCAGCTTTGTTATTTGTAAAATGGAGGATGAATAATACCTGACTCCAAAGGTGAGATTCAAATAAGATAAAAAGCACACATATGTTTTACAAATCGGAAGCAGCTATAACACAGGTACAGATTATTATTATACTGACTCTCAAAGCACAGAGATGAAAGTTTGTCAAGCAAGTAAACATCTAAAATGAAAACAAATGGGAAGTCTGACTAGAGTAAGAATTTTATATATTCAAAGTTTTCTATTATATATCAGGTGTTTCTTAAAACAGTTAAATCTACACTTGAGTTTTAATAAAATAATATTTCTATTTAGAACTATGAATATTTGAGCTTATGAGACAGGTGGCTAATAAGTCTGTTTTGCTAACCCAAATACCATAATCCCAGGCTAATACCTGTGTGGGTAGTTCAGTTTCTTCCTATGATGAGATGAGTATTACAGAGTGATTCACAGAGAAAACACAGACTGGCCCATATGTACATGTGGTAGCATGTGTTGTTATGGATGAAGTCCCACCTAAGAATCCTTTGCTTCCTTCTGTGAAGAGCCACCTCACTCCCACAGGGATGATGTTTTCAATGTTTAATATCTACTCAGATGTCTAACTATATAAGTGATTCATTTACATTTAAGTATGTTTTCAATACTTCAAAACACCAATTTGCAAACCCACACAAAGAATCACTGGAAACCATGTTTAAAGGACCTATTATCCCATTTTATTTACTTTTCTTCTAGAAACTGCTGGATTAATTTACTATTTCAGACCATTAACTAATAAAGACCATTGTATGAACAAAATAGGGAGGATAAAGCTAAAATAATCAATGCTTTCAGAAATTAATTTTGAATTTTTGGTGTTCTCAATATTCTCTTATTGTTTTGTTGACTGCATTGTGTTCCAGAATTATGGTAACCATCTGTGTGGTCAAGGTGCTTGTATTTTATTCGTATTGTCAGACTAGTGTTGTCATTTCCCATGACAGCACATTCCTCCATATCATGTGAACAAATTTATCATTTGCATTTTTATACTTCCCTTCCTAATTTTAGAGTTGCTTTGTTTTCTGTTTTATTGCCATTATTCTCCATAAACCACTCCTCCTGGTGTTAGGTTAAATAACATTTTTTTTTTGGTCTGGAGTATTTATGTATTTTGTTTGTTTGTAGATAGATGCTTTGCCCATCAACTTGTTGCTCAGCCACGCTGTACTTGTTTAGTGCTTTAATATTTCATAATAAATCATCTTTCTCTGTGTCTTAATCATTCTGCCATTATGTCTCTGAACTCCTTCCAGCTTTTCTGTACCTTTTGGATAATGAGGTGCCGAGGTCTGAATGCCAGGTGCAGTCCCACCAGTCGTATGTAGGAGGGTCCTATTACTTCCAGTGCTGCTGTGAAGTCTTCTTGTTCCCTGAGGTACTCATTAGAGAGATGATGCCTGTCTCTACGTGCAGAATCAAGCATGGCTGCATCACACCCATTCTCCTGCAGCTGCCTTCTGGCTAATAATCTTTCTAGAGTGGAATTCTCCATGGCAGTTTCTCTCTTGCTCTCACTGTGACTCTGTCTCTTTTGTTATTTATTGTGTTGTTTTTTCAAATAATTTTACTCATTCTGCCTGACTCAGATCTAATCATCTGCTTATCACCCTCTTTTTCTTTTTACCTTGATCTGGCCCAGTATCTTCCCAGTCCTACAATTTCACGCTTGTGCTAATAGCAATCTCTGCTACTCTGATTGCATAGTCATTCATCTTTTAACCATAGCAACTTTTTTTACCCATCAGTAGTAAGAGATAAACTTATTTCCTTATATTTATATAATGCCTTACCTTTTTGTTTTTTAGAAAATCAGTAAATAGTTTGGCATTTTGTTGTTAGGCTTGAGAAGTCAATTTTATCAAAGTTGCTCAGGGATGTGAGCTATATATTATTTTTAATATTACTGTATACAGCTTAATAAAATAACAGTTCAGTGTTTTTATCCATAAATTCTATAGTTTGGGGAGAGAGGTGATAGGTATGATATTTCTGGAATAGTTACTGTGTAAATTATGGCTTGTGTTTCTTGAACACTAGTTGGTCATTCTTTCTTTTCTTCACTTCCTTCTGTCTTTCCTGCTTCCTTCCTCCAATCACACAATGTTGCTGAAACCCTACCATCTGTAGGACACTATGAGAGAAAGAATACAGCACCTGTATGCTATGCCCTGCTCTCAAAGTGATTAGCTCGGCAGCCACATCAAATCACTTATGCCACTTATATTCTCATCCATAACAGAGGCGGAAAATAACGGGCGCCCGGATGGGGCCACTTGCCGCCTCCCCGTAGTTCTGCATCTCCGTGGGCCAGCGCTGCGGCGTGGCCAGTTGGAGGGCACGCTGCTGGGGCAGGGCCCCGAGGCACAGAGAGGCGCCTGGGCCCATGAGCCGCCAGGACCCTGCGTGCTGGAATGCCCCCAGGCCCACATGCTGCTGCCTGTTTCCGGCTACGCTGTTTGCGTGATCCTGATTGGGTAATTTCTGAATCCCACTGTTTTAGATTGGATGTTAAAGCGTGTTGTTGATTGGATGTTAAAGCTTGTAGTTGATTGGATGCTTTTCGAGCCCTGCCAAGGGTATAAAAGCAGGAGCAGAAGGGGCAAGAAGGGAGAATATCGGAAGACACAAAGAGAGATGTAACACGAGATATGCTGACCCTGCTGCAGAAGAATAAAGGCTATTCTCCGACTCTTGGTGTGCTGCTCGGTCTCCCCAGTCAAAGGAATAAGAGCTATGACAAGAGCTGTAACGCTAGCTGTACACATTGCCGCAACATAACAAGAGTGGGATTTAATAATATGATGATGAAGGAGAATAAGACAGTATTTTATTAAATATTCACAAATTAGAGTACTAGTAAGAGTTAAAGCCAAAATAAAGTTTTGTATCAGATTGAGGAGAACTCTGAAAACTTGAAATGTTTGTCTCTCTGATGTGTGAGTCAACCCATATCTTCCCATGGTCTACCAAATTAATTTTATCAAAGTACTTTCAGAGTACAAATGTGGTTTGTATATGTCTGGAGGGTTAAAGGGAGGGAGGATGGAAAAGAAGATATGGAAACATTGTAATAAAATGAGAAAAGCCATAAATAAGCATTACTTAGAAGTAGCAAAGGGGACCTAAACAACAAATAGTAAGAAAAGATTATGAAGAAATGTGTCATTAAATTTGAAAACTTAGCCACAGGGGACAAATTCCTAGACAGGTCTAACTAATGAAAATTACTAAGAATATAAAACATAAGAATAATCTTGATACCTATTGAAAGAAACTGAATTAGTGGTAAAAATTTTTTCCCAAGTAGAAAATACTAGGTCCAGATGGATTTCACAAGCAAGTTCTTACAACACTTAAGAAACAAAGAATGAGGTACATGAATGAGGTCACAAAATAGATAAAGGTTAGGGTGTGGAGGAAAACTTGAGTCTGGCACATTTGGGAACCAACTTTAAAATCAGTGGCTGGTAAAAAGTGGTTAGATTGAGTCTTACCACCTGGAATGTTTTCATGATTAATCCAGTTTCCTGACCACCCATCTGTGACTTGTTGAAATGGAATATTTGGAGAGGACAGCCTGGAAATTGCAACTTTAACAGTCCCCTCAGTTGATTCCTATGATTATAACTCATTACAAATTTTTTAGCTGAAAGTGCAGTCACTGTCAAAGTAAGTGATTAAGGTCTAGGATAAGTAGGAAAAAAGGGATAGCTCAAGTGGGTTAAGGAACTGAAAAAGTAAGATCTCATAGAGAAAGGTCAACAGATGACATGAAGGTAAAGTGTGATGTGGTTAACAAAGCAGGTAGATACAGTAGACACAGTTGGTGGGAAGGAGTGAAAGAAGCTAAAGTAAGGAATTTATTATAGAGCTAGAAATTCTGAGCTTCTGATCTTAATGGAATAGGAAAAATTCTGAGTGGTGATACAAATCGGTATGCTTTGATTGATTAAAGTAAAAACTTGAGGACTGAATGTTGTTGGAGAGAGGAGCTACATCTCTGGCCAGCACAACCTTTGTCGGTTTATTTGTTCTGTTTGTTTTTCTCCAAGCAATGGTGCTGCATGTAAAATTGATGCATTTCATTTACTTATAAGTCTTGGAAAATAACAGTAAAAAGGAAATGGAAGATCATCTTGAGACATGATACAAAAGACTCAGGCATCAGAGTATTGGAGTACACACACTTTAGACAATAAGCATAGGGTGTGGGTAAGAGTCAAATTGTGGAGAAAAGGCACTTAAGATGTATAATGGGGACATGTTTAGGAATACCAAACTGTTAACTTATATAGGCATCTTTTCAGGAACTTAGCCTTACCTTGGGATGTGAATTAAAAATCTTTCTGTTAATATTTTGAAAATGACAAGAATCTTTCACACATGTTATTTTATTTAATGCTATGCTAGTATTTTAATGTCAGTATCAAAATTGTTACCTCATTACCTTGATATTGTTAACATTATTTATGGCTACATTTTTAGTATTGACTTTCTTTATCCATCTTAGCAAATAAAAATAAATTGTCATCTTTATAAAAAGAAGAAATAGAATAAAAACTCAGATCTATGTTTTAAGAAAATCTGACTAAGGAGATATGCTTGTGTGAGGGATAGTGGGACTTTCTATATTTCAAAGCGGCATTTATTCCTGAAGTATGCCAGCCTCTCTGCACAGTAACCTACTGTGTTTATCTTTATAAAGAGTAAAGGAAACCATTATGCAAACACGCTTCCATCTGGGAACTGTAGTGCCAAGTGTTAATGGCATCATTATTCCAAACAAAGTGTGTTTAGAACCATTACTTTTTGTGATATGTTTCTTGTGGGATTTTCATGAAGTGTCTGTAGTCTGTAAGATATTTACATGGCAAAGCTATTTTCTTCTTAGTATCAGTTATGCCAATGATTTTTTTTTTCCTTTGGTAAACAGGTTGGTCCTATGTATAAAGAAATGTCTATTTCTTAATCTTTGATAGCTGTCTTTTTATGTGTATCCTCTATATTGATTGCATTTGAGTGACTTATAGATGATGGCTTTGGGGAAAATATAAACAACACATAAAGTTATGATGTTTGCTCATAAATTAGTATGCAACCTTAAAATTTTTCAATATTGAATTACAATGTAATCAAGACCATAGGTCTTAAAGAGATACTTATTTTTCTCAAGAGCAATTTTTGGAACTTTATACTCTAGGAAATACAATTATTGCTTTAAGTTGGTAGAATCAAGGTCAAGCATTCTATGAAATACATAAAAAATTGGAGACTGCTTTATTATTTTAAGAATCTCTTAACTTATGGCATAATACAAGATGTTATATTAATATTAAAACCAGTTACATATATATTTTGTGTACATGTAACATTTCTAAGCTAATTTGTTTATATATATAAAAGAGATGATAAAACTGCCAATTTTTATAAGAAAAATCAAAATAATTGAATAAGTACAGATTAATTTGGACTTAAAAGCACATCAGCTAAAATAAAGGGAATTGTGTAAGTATAAGTTGTATTATTCATATTTTCAAGAACTTGACACTTAATTGATTAAGATGCCACATTTTAATGAGAAGTCAAGGGCTATTTACTTGTTGCTTTATGGTAAGTGCAAAGATCATTCTGGCAATATTAGATGTTTTAATAATTTGCATTCTGTTGAAGAGGTAATATTCATTAGAAATAAATATCTAAAATAAAATAAAACATTCATATCTGTAAATATGACATCCCCAAAAGATAAATACATTATAATTATTTTATACTTTTTCAAATAATAAATTTGTTCCACAGTCACTAAATGTATAAATCATTCACCATATGTCTTTAATTAGCATCATTGATTGGGGATGTTCACCAATTTGTCTTTAACTTAAGATTTGTGTTCTCTTGCATGTTACTCCCTTGTTGGAAATGCATTGTTTTAGTATGACAATGTGTTATTAGGGGTTTAATATGTACCCGTGGAAAAGAAAATAACTAATTAACCTATCAGGGAGATTAAAACTAAGACCAGAGCCTCATAAGCACTAACCTCTAAGGGACAAGGTGACTTAACTTCCAAGTGATTCAATGCACAGTAAGACATGTGTTTCATTAATTATTTCATCTCTTAACAATATACTTTTTAAATTACAAGAGAAAATAAAAGTATTTGTATTCTGCTCGAGTCTTTAGGGGTGAAGTATACTGATATCATCATCTTCGAAAACATTTTTTTAAGTCAGATAGTTTGGCAGGAATGTATAAATATGTGGTAAAGCAAATATAGAAAATTATTAATTATGAAATTATGAGTGTGAGTATATGGGTGCTTGCTGTACACTTCAACTTTTCAGTATGTGTGAAAAATTTTATAATAAAATTTTGGAAAAATATTCGCAACATAAGAAAGATGATTACATCATTTAAAGCAATCAATTTGAAAAACATAGGGATTCCAGTAATAACATGACACAATTTCTTATAAGTAGAAAGATAAACCTTGCTATATTTTAAAATAAGTACTTTTAAAAATAAGTATATCTGAGCTTTAGTTAAATTATTTTCATATTTGTGCATTTTTTGAAAAAAGTTTTTTCTCTAGATTATGTGTTCAAACCTAATTATCTTTTATGGCTGTCTATTATTTAGAGCCAACCTAAAGTTATCACCTTGTGTTATATTTCAGTCAATGAGTTTATTCAGTTTTATGGTTCTCTCTGGTACATTTACAAGTGCACTTTATACTATACTTCTACTTTGCCATAAACAAGGAAACAATCTGTACTACTGTATTTCAAATCATTGCCATCCCAACCATTACTTCATTTGCAATAAAAGTCACAAACTGTGTAAGTGCATTTCATACATGCTCATTTCCAAAATGTTAATAAGTAAATGTCTGGTCAGCCTAGGTGTAAAGAAAGTGGCAGACCCCCCACATGGTAGGATTTGTGTGAGGTTTGATAAGATACCAAGAGTGCACCTTCCTACCCATTCTCCTGAGGCTCCCTTCCATGGGAACTTCCATGTTTTGTTTTATACATTTTTTAAATTAAAATATTTAAGGATTCTGTTGAAAGGTAAATGTTATCCATCACTATAAGTTATTAATATCTGGGCTTTAATTAACATATATCCTAGCCAATCATAAGAAAACGGGTTTTGGATCATAAGATCTAAATTTCTAAGACCATGTTGGGATCTTAGAAATTCTCTGTTGTCTGTAACATCTGAACTTTCCTCAGTTCAGCAGGCTAAGGGGATATGGTAGCTTGGTGATTAGGCAGTCAGGGACAAGCAGTAAGGGATTGTATGCTGAAAAAGAAGCAGATAAGAGTTTTCTATGATGATTAATTTTATGCGTCAACTTGACAAGGCCACAGGGTGCACAGACATTTGGTCAAGCATTATTCTGGGTGTGGCTGTGAGGGCACTTCTGGATAAGATTAACATTTGAATTGGTAGGCTGAGTAAAGATTGCCATTCCCAAAATGAGTGAGTCTCATCTAGTCAGGAACTAAAACTTCTGCTCTGCCTGGTTCTGGAACCTGCAGGTGTTTGGACTAGAATTATACTATTGGTTCTCCTAGTTCTCAGGCCTTTGAACATAGATTGGAACACTATTGATTTTCTTCTTCTTTTTTTTTTTTTTTTTTGAGACAGAGTCTCATTTTGCTGCCCAGGCTAGAGTGAGTGCCATGGCGTCAGCCTAGCTCACAGCAACCTCAAATTCCTGGGCTCAACCGATCCTACTGCCTCAGCCTCCCAAGTAGCTGGGACTACAGGCATGTGCCACCATGCCCGGCTAATTTTGTCTATATATATTAGTTGGTCAATTAATTTCTTTCTATTTATAGTAGAGACAGGGTCTCGCTCTTGCTCAGGCTGGTTTTGAACTCTTGACCTTGAGCTATCCGCCTTCCTCAGCCACCCAGTGTTAGGATTACAGGCGTGAGCTACGGCAACCGGCCTAACACTATTGATTTTCTTGGGTCTTCAGCTTGCCAACTAACTGCACACCCTGGGACTCATCAGCCTTCATAATTAAGTAAGACAATTCTTCACAATAAATTCCCCACCCCTTTCTCTATTCTCCTATTAGTTCTGTTTCTCTGGAGAACTTAAGTCTTTTTGGGTTGATGTGATAAACTATATGTCTGTTTGTCAGGGCAAACTTTGGATAATCTATATCCATGTCACATGTAATGTTCTTTCTAGATATAATAACTCCAAGAAGATCTGAGAAATCAAGTAATGATTGGGTCTGTGTTATATAACCTTACTGATTCACTGGACCAAATACAGTGTAAAGACATTATATTGCCTTGAGTCCTCTTAGTTATATACAGTTGATCCTTGAACTACACAGGTTTGGACTACAAAGGTCCACTTATGTGCAGACTTTTACAACCAAACAGATAAAATATTCTGGTGATGCAAAACCTGCCTATATGGAGAGTTGACTTTTCACATAGGAGGTTTCCACAGAGAGGACTGTGGAACTAGAGCACTGTGTGGATTTTGGTATAGGGTTGGAACGAATCCCTGTATATCAAGGGACAGCTTTACATTATAATGTTGTAACTAGGTTAGAAATCACGTGCAAATAGTTACTTACCTCTCCTGGAATTAGCAGTCAGAGCGTTCCTGTGATTGCTTGATTTAAACAGTCAGTGAATCTGTTTCTGAGACTATTAGATTTGACTTTGACTTACATTGGTGTCTACTTTTCCTTTAGCTCCAGAGCTAAAGATTAACAACTATGCTAGGGCTTTATACTATTTTATTTTACTTTTTATAGAATAACAAAATTTATCATATGAACAATAAGTAATCCATCAGTACTAATCCTGATACATGTAGTCTTGAACTCCTGGCCTCAAGTGGTCCTCCCACCTTAGCCTCCCAAAGTGCTGGGAATACAGGCCTGAGCTACCATGACTGGCCCCTGATTCACATTTGTATTTTTTATCCAAAATATACTCTATTGATAGAGATTATTTTGGTGAGATTATGAATATATATTTGAACGCATATTGCTGGTACATAATCATAGCAATGCCTTTTTATCATTAAATTATTCATAGCTATACTAAAATTCAGTGCCACATGTTCCATTAATGTTGTATTGTTTCATCATTTGTCAGGCATAATTAATAGACTTCAATTGTAATTTACTATAAGATTGTGATTAACTGTGTATGCTCTTACCAGGCTTGAGATCATTTTCATCCCGGATAACTTGTCTGTGTCCAAAAACCAGGCATTGTTGTCCACAAATTATAAACTATTTTGGGGAGGTAAAAACAATGATATCTTATGAAGATCAAATAATTTAATTTGGTGACCTGAGATCAAATTTATTTATTTATTTATTTATTTTTATTTTAAAATATTACAAGGGTACAAATGTTTTGGTTACATGACTTGCTTTTATACAGTTTAAGTCAAAGTGAAGTGTGCCCATCACCCGGTGTACATTATATACCTGTTAGGTAGATTTTCATCCATCTCATCCTCCCTCCTTCCCACTAATTGATTTCCACTGAGTTTTACTTCCCTCTGTGCACATGTGCACTCATCAGTTAGTTTGAATTTAATAGCAAGTACATTAAGTGTCTGTTTTTCCATTCTTTAGACTCTTCACTTAAAATAATGGTTTCCAATTCCATCCAAATTGTTGCAAAAGGCATTAATTCATCTTTTTCATAGGTGATTAGTATTCTATGATATACATACACCACATTTTGTTAATCTACTCATGAATTGATGGGCACTTGAGTTGCTTCCACATCTTTGCAATTGTGAATTGTGCTGCAATAAACATCTGCGCGTAGGTGTCTTTTTGATAAAATGACTTCTTTTCTGTTGGGTAAATACCCAGTAGTGGGATTACTGGGTCAAATGGCAGGTCTACTTTTAGTTCTTTGAGGTATTTGCATACTACTTTCCATAGAGGTATAGTAATTTGCTATCCCACCAACAGTGTATAAGCATTACTTTCTATTTACATCTGTGCCAATATCTAGTGTTTTGGGACTTTTTAATAAAAGCCATTCTTACTGGGGTAAGGTGGTATCTCACTGTGATTTTAATTTGCATTTTCTTGATGATTAGTGATGTTGAACGTTTTTTCATATCTTTCTTGTCCATTTGTCTATCTTCTTTAGAAAAGCTTCTGTTTCACATCCTTTGCCCACTTTTTAATGAGGTGGTTTTATTTATTTTATTTTATTTTATTTTTTGCTGATTTGCTTGAGTTCTTTGTAGATTCTGGTTATTAATACATTATCAGATATGTAGCTTGTGAATATTTTCTCCCATTCTGTAGGTTGTCTTTTTGCTCTGTTGATTATTTCCTTAGATGTGCAGAAGCTTTTTAGTTTAATCAAGTCCCATTTATTAATTTTGTTGTTGCTGTGATTGCCACTGCCATTCTTCGTCATAAATTCCTTCCCTATGCCAATATCTGTTCATAGAAGAGTTTTCCAACATTTTCTTCTAGCATTCTTATGGTTTCAGGACTTACACTGAAGTATTTTATCTATCCTTAATTAATTGTTGTGAGTAGTGGGAGGTAGGGGCCCTATTTCATTCTTCTGCATGTGGCTATCCAATTTTTCCAGCACCATTTATTGAATAGGGCTTGAATTGGTCTATATATCTATATCTATATTGAATTGATCTATATTTCTATTTTTGTGCCAGTACCATGATATTTTGGTTACCATAGCCTTGTAGTATATTTTGAAGTCTGGTAATGTGATGCCTCTAGATTTGTTCCTTTTGCTTAAGATTGCTTTGGCTATTCAGGCTCTCTTCTGGTTCCAAATGAAGCATAGAATTATTTTTCTTAGATCTGTGAAATATGATACTGGTGTTTTGATGGGGATTGCATTAGTTCGTAAATCACTTTAGGTAGTATAGGCATTTTAACAATGTTGATTCTACCGATCTATGAGCATGATGTTTTTCCATTTGTTTGTGTCATCTGCGATTTCTTTTCTCAGTGTTTCATAGTTTTGTTTGTAGAGATCTTTCACTTCCTTGGTTAAGTTTATTCCTAGCCATTTTCTTTTCTTTTTAGCAATTGTGAATGGTATTGACTTGAGTCTTTGATTTGATTCAATACCACTTTAGTCTTTGACTTGACTCTCAACTTGTGTATAGGAATGCTACTGATTTGTGTATAGGTATATAGGAATGCTACTGATTTGTGTACATTGATTTTGTAACCTGAGACTTTGCTGACTTAATTTATCAATTCCTGGAGTCTATTGGCAGAATCTTTGGGATTTTCTAGATATAAGATCATAGTGTCAGCAAAAAGTGATAGTTTGACCTCCTCTTTCCTGATTTGGATACCCCTTATTTCTCTCTCTTACCCAATTGCTCCAGCTAGACTGGCTAGGACATCCTGCACTATGTTGAAGAGAAGTGGTGACAGTGGGCACCCTTGAATAAATGATTATTATGAAATAAAATAATTTCCTAAGTTTTATATATCCAGCCATAGAAACCATAAAATAATAAACTCTCTTTCTAGTTATAAAGGAAACACACATTCATACATGCACATGTCAATTAGGAAGCTCAATTTTAACAAATATAGAAATATATTATTGTCTTATCATTAGTTCTTTGGTTAATAACTGTATACTTTCTGGAACTGATTCTGAAAACAATCTATTACTGTTTGTTAAGAATATCTTATGTTTTTTGTTTGCTTGTTTGTTTGCTTTGCTTTAATTTGAGATTAGAAAGGATTGCCAGAAATTATTTGTTTATGTATAAACTTGGAGAAATTTACCTGGTTTATACTGAAGATTTCCAAAGTAAAGAATGAACAAAGGAAAGAAAACAGAGTATACAGGACCAATTTATGGAATGTGAAAATGAACAATCTTTTTGAATAACAACACTTTATTTTCTCTATTCAGTTTTAGAATATCTGCAGGAATTTCATTTTACACAGCTTTAGGTGACTTTCAGTCTCAGTAATATGAGCTAGCCTCTCTAATTATGTATATGGAGTGTGTGTGTGTGTATGTTTGTGTGTGTATGTGTAGATGTTTCTTTGTGGTAACTGCTATTTAAAGATTTATATTGCTTAGAATTTGAAGAAATGTTCAGGTGATACTAAGCTTTTAAATTGGTTAAAATGTTAACTGAGTTAGATAGTTTTAAAACTTTAGAAACATTGTTTTGAAGTATTATTTTTTGACCAACATTTACAATGAAAGGGATTTACAGGGAACACAAAATAATACCATTCACCACAGAGGGAAGTTGATGTAAAGAAAGTCATCTTTGGACTTGTTCCAGTAGGACTTATTCATGGTACCACAATAAGGACATTGTTATACCAGTCTTTACCTACCTAGTGAACTCATTCATAAACTCAGAGAACCACAACATAGAAAAGCTTTAGTGACTATAATCTTCTGGCTATAAATCCAGCAAAAGCTGGAAAATACAGAAGAGTAAAGGAGATATCAAAATGAACATAAAGATTAGGGTGATAGATTGATGAGTACATGGCATACACAGATTTTCCTTCAGGTCTGATTTGGTGATATTACAGGAATATTTTCTTTTATTTTCTAGAAAAGTTCTTTCCAAGATTTTTCTGTTGTTAGTATCTTAGCAGCTCAGTAAATTTTTAAATCACATCACTAGGCCAATGTGCAAATACCAAAAATTCTGATTAATAAATAGTTAAGACAAAACAACTTAATAAGTATTTATGTCCTGACAACCTAAATTGAAACAAAAATGAAATTAATATTTTATTTTATTTTATTCTTACGTTACTAATTACTTACTAATGGAATATGTGTGCATGCTGGGCCCTGTACAACTTCTCAAACTTTGTAATCGGAGTGAACACTGAGAGCTTCATTACCTGGTACACATCAACTTTCAGGAAGTACTTGCTTTTTATCACTTCACCAGCTGAGAATCCAACTTCACAGAACTATGACACCCTTGAAAGGAATGTAGTAGTCTCCAATGTTATAACTGTGAAATACCTTGACTACTAGTTCATGCAGTTTGTGACAGATGTTGAGTGTTACTGGGTTTACCTTGAGATTTTTAAAATATCCCACATCACCCCCAGTGAGTTCACCGTATTACTCCAGATGTCTTGGCACAGAGTTTTGGAATTATGAAGTTGAGAATGTAATCATAGCCCCTGAATCTTAAATTTGATAAGTCTGGAAGCCTCTGCCATAGTGAAAATGAATTGTAGCACCGTAAAGTAACTATAAAAGCTCAATGTCTTATTCTTTAATCTCAGTGTTTTCTGGATTTTCTCAGACCAGTAACTGCAACTATTTACCAGGATTCACAGTATCACGGAGTCTGTAACTGGAACTGTGATGTTAGCATTCACAGTGATGGTGCTTGGGACCATCACCAATGCTTGAGGCAAGTGTTGCTTGTGTATTTTTAAGAAAATATTGTTATCAGTATTTATTAGGACATTTTTAATTTTGACACAGCATTTTAAAATTTGGACTAAATTTTTTTCTAAATTTCTAACTATACTCAGAGGAACTGCTTGTTTTAATAAAGTCTATGTGAGATATATTGTACTGAGAGGAGGGTTGTATCTTCTTATATGTCCAACCTAACTGCAGATATACCCTGGGGTGCTCCAAGGAAGGGGATTTGAACAAATTTTTCCATTTTATCTCATTTTTGTGTTTCAATAACCCAGTTAACTATATAAACATTGTTTCCTTTTAAAAACAAGTATCTTATAGAAATGTATATTTACTCCCAGCTAAGGACCTTAGAGGAAATCTTATCTGGATTATTAGAAAGATTCAAATATGAGAGTCCTGAAACTAGATGATGTTAACCATTTCCTGTTCAAAAACCTGTAAGTACTGTCAGTGTCTCCCCTGAAAGCTCAGAACAGAAAACTAAAGCAAGTCATAGTAAGATGAATAGTCAAGTGTACAAATGATATTTTAAATGAAAAGAAAAATGAAAGAGAAAGCTCTTCTTACATATTTCAGGCAGGGTTAATTAATGCTGATCATTAATGATGATACTTAGTAGCTATTGTTGAGAATCATATGATTTTAAATTCAAATTTTGACTTAATTAAAATTTTCCCACCTTTTCTTTTTTAATATTAATTTCCTACAACTGATGTTGTTGATCAAGTTTCCATACCTTTAAATAGATTAAGCCATCATAATCTCTGGCTATAGTAACAAATTAGCTGGCTTCAGTAGCAGGGGTAATTTCTTTGATTTTTATTCATGAGTTGAAATAATTTATCACCTACTAGGTAGTAGGTGTTTGAGGGAAAGAAACCCAAAACTAGTAGTGGGTGGGCTGGTGTGCTAAGGACATGATGTACCCTCCCAGCTAAGAGACTCCAGAAAATTGAAATTTTCTGGAGAGATGAAACAGGCAGTCAGTCAAATAATTGAAGGCTGTTTGGAGGTATGGGAAGGGCATTTCACCTGTGTTTTACGTCCAGGGCTGACTCTGGTTATTTAATATATAACTACAAGGGTAGAAAACAATAAATTAGCAGATATCTAGGTAAGTAAAACAATATCTAGGAAATTTTAAGAGAAATAAATAATATGTAAATAATAGGTTATTAGAAGAGTAAAAATTTGACTTTTTTATTTTCATAAAATTCTATTACCTAAATGTCGGAAAAAAATACATATACACATACATGTTGTGTGTATGTGTGTTTCCAGATTTTGCTTATAAATTGATTGAGGCATTGAATTTTTCATTTTTGGTATTATATTAATTTCTAACTAGGTAGCTAGTAGCAGGTCTATGGATAGAGATATATTTACAGGTAGTTAGAAATACAGATGATTAAAAGATGGACAGAAAAATCGACTTCTGTGACTGGAACTGTGACCGTATAGTGTTAACATTGTAGTGTGCAACAAGATGAACCATTTTCTGGACTAATAAACTATGTTCTCCTGGTTCACTTACTTTATCCTAATTATCGTACCAACATTCTTTCTTTTAAACTTTCTAGTCCTGATGCTATTCCCTTGATTTGTCCATGTGAAATGTACTTACTCCTCTGAGTATCTGCACAGATTTGCAACATCCCTTTGTAGGCTGCTTCTATTTACTGGTGTCTGCTGTGTTGTCATCCAAAAGTATCTGAAGATTTTACTGTATATATATTTTTTATAAATATATATTTTTAAACATATAAGAAAACCGGTTCTTGTATCTTACTCTTCCATTTCTTTTATCTGTGATATCTGCTATTAGGCTAGTTTTTTATCTTTCAAAAATATGATTTATTTATTTTTATCAGTACAGTTACATGATATGTTAAATGCAAAATTAAGTAAAGCATTTTAAAATAGTGTAATATGTGAAATGTGGTGTATGTATGTGTACAAATACATATGCATATAAATACGTATATATCTTGTTAGCACAAATATAAGGTAGATTGAATAAAGTAGATTGAGTTATCCAATTATATCAATTGGCTTTTCTTTATATGTATAGCTGGCCCTCCGTATCCATGGGCATCATATCCGTGGATTCAATTAACCACAGATCAAAAATATTTAGAAAAAAATAATTCCATAAAGCTCCACAAAGCAGAATTAAATTTGCTGCCTGCTGAGTACCATGTTGAATCACAGGAATGAAATGTTGTGTAGACATTGTGTCAAGTTTATAAGTAATCTAGAGATGATTTAAAGTATATGAGAGAAAAAAGTACTGGGGAAGATGTGAGTAGGTTATATGCAAATGCTACACCAATTTATATAAGGGACTTGAGCATCAACAGATTTTGTATCCATGGGGAATCCTGGAGCCAATCCCCCATGGATACCAAGGGACAACTGTATATGTTTTGAATCTCTCAAAGTTTGGTATTTGAGTAATAAGAAATAACTTCTTTTTTGCAAATACCCTATAATTTTTCTCCACTATAGATCCTCCCCCCGACCAGATTTTTTTTTATTTTTTTATTATTAAACACACATTGTCATCTTGCTTAGTGAGAAGGCATGATTCCTAATAATTTCCTGTTCATTTTATGGGAGTTCTTCCTTATGAAGTCTATCTTTAGGATTCTAAGTTTTCATCAAGGTAGCTTTTAAAATAGCAAGTTTCTCAATTTATCATACAGTACTTAAATACCTTTAGAATTGAAAATAACCAACAGGAACAGGATAAAAATATGCCTTATTATCTTATTATTTGATTTAAGGAATGTATTTTTGTCTATAGCTTCCAAAAATAAGAAAGTATTAATGATAATTCTTTGATATGTTGTTCAGACCATTACATATCTGTTACTTTACAATTTATATTTGGCTCCATTCTTTCATTCATTTATTGTTGCTTTGATACTATTTAATAAATTGAACATGTTGTACATCCCAAATATTATGACAAACTGAGAATAAAATAAGGATAATAAAAAGGTTTCTGTCATCATAATTCCTATACTTGAATGAAATAATTCCAGGAAGAGTTTAAACATTTGGAAGATAAATTGTTGTGATGCTATCATTTATATTCAAGAATTCAGAGCTCTTGAAACATTCCTAGTGAGGTTTCAAGTATTATATTTTCCTTCGTTCTTTATAAACAAATAAAATTAAACCAAACTAACCACTTATAAAAGCCAAGCTAGAATTGTGTGTATTATCCAGCTGCTACAAGATTTCTCTCCAAAACTTATTTGTTCTCTTTAGTTAAATATAGTGGGTACCAAAGCCTGATTTGTAATGACAGTTTCTTTCATCTTTGAAATAGTAATCAATGGATTGGTATTAAAGTAAGAATCCAGAGTAAATCCTAATAAAATTCTATAAAATATTAACATCTGGTTTATACTAATCAGATGTCTCAAACTAGGGGTAAGAGGTTAATTGCTTATTCAGAACAGGTAAGAACACATGCAGCTTTAATTTTGGGCTCTAGGCTAAAAGTGCCGGTTATTGCAGGTTAAATTAAAAAAAAAAATCTGTGTCTAAATGCTTAGAAACTTTGCTAAAAATCATCACAAAAATTATGGTGGTTGTGTAATTTGTATTCGTTTTTCTATTACATGAAGTATAAGGCAAAATATATATATCTTTATGCTGGGAATCCCTTCCCTTGTATCTCACAGTAAAATATGTTTTCCACCTCTAGGGATAATGATAAAGAGTGTAAATAACTACATCTTTACTAAGTTTCAAAACTACATTTAAATTCACTTTTTATATTATTTAATTTTAATTAATTTAAATTTAATAAGTGATATTCAATTCAGTTGTTGGAAAACTTTTAAGTTTGCTTGAAGCAATTCTAGTAAATCCAATTGTAAATTTTATGAAATCAGAAAACAAACCAAGTATTGCTAATAAAAACTTAGCATTCATGTAGAGATTGTTAAAAGTGTAAAAAGACACACTTATACACCTGATTTTGAATATTTAGCATGAAATAGTAAATTATTTGGTTAGTAATTTTCTGTATTGACTACATGTAAAAATGATACATTGGATTAAATAAAATTTTTTTTATGTTACTCTTCACTTTTATGTGACTGCAAAAAATTTAAAATTAGATGTCTTGCCTTATATTTTTACTAAGAGCACTAGGATATGTTATACAACTGGATTATACAACATATGTATTATAGTCATGTGTATTATAGTCATAACTTTTCCATCAACAGATGTATATGATGATGTTCTCATAAGATTATAATACTATATGTTTGCTGAACCTTTTCTATGTTTAGATATACAAATACTTTCCATTGTATTACAATTGCTTACAGTATTCACTATAGTAACGTGCTATGCAGGTTTGTAGCCTAGGAACAATAGGCTATACCATATAGTCTAGATATATAGTAGGCTACACCCTGTAGGTTTATGTAAGCACACTCTATGATGTTTGTGCAATGATTAAATCATCTAGTAATGTAGTTCTCAGAATGTATCCTCATTGTTAACCAAGTGTGACTGTATATATTTATGTTATTCTCATTTCTAACCACCTTGAAATCACTGTAATAGTAATAAAATTAGTAAGATTTACTTTGGAGCGACTGTGACAGGCATTCTGCTAATCACTTTACTCATATGGTCTGATTTTATTTGAGTGCACTATGTCAATTCAATTTCATATTTAATTATGTGTAGAATTATGATAGATATTTAGTAGATATTAATTATCATTATTGCGAATGATTCATCTTTAAGATGATCTTATTGGAAATAATTTTTCATTATAGGTAAAGGTATGAAAGGCAAGTGTATTGAAAAGGGAAGAAAAAGTTTAGCAAGTAGTCTGAGGTAAACTTGATTTTGATGTTACTTTTTCTAATTAAGGTGGCATTGTCTTAGCATTTGGCATTCCCAGAGAAGGTCTTTTCAATTCATGGATATGGCTCAAGAGAGAAATATTCAAGAAAAGAATGTATAAGATGGGCTATATTTAATCTTGAGAAACCATCACAAGTCAATAAGAGAAAAGATTATTCCATATTGCTTGTCTGGGAATCTTTCTGGTATAAAAGCAAAAGGAGCCATAAAATTTGAGAAAACATTGATGGGGTTTTTCAGACACTAAAAATATGAAGAATCTTGTTCTGGGATTTCTGAAATAAAACAAATATGAAAAGCCTTTATTCTTCTTTCTAAAACTTGTCTACATTCTGCTCATGAGATCCATGTCCAATGCGAATTGGGGAGAATGTCGTATTACCATGGAGAATGATTAAATAAAAACAGGACTACCATGATCTAGATTCCTTATTTCCCTGATGTAATCTGTGTCTTTTATAAATAAATTATAACATCTTTAGAAAGTTTTTTATTATTGTGTTTTATTTAAGGTTGTAATTTCATGTCTAGAGAAATAAATTTTGACTTTTTAAACAATAAAATTCATGTGGAATTAACTTTGGCTGATACTGAAATTATAGATAAAACTAAGCACTTTCTCAGTGTTTTACTAGATAGTTTTGCTTCAAAATCTGTTATATTGGTGAAATTAACAATTTAAAAATTAGGCGAGGATGCCCAGCAAATTGTCCTTTATTGTGATGATGTTATATAATTGCATAGAAATTCTAATACAACTAAACCAAATAAAATGCATTGCTACCTTCCATATAGTTCACAGAAACACATTATTTTTCTTTTTCTTTTTTTTTTCTGGCTGTTAAATTTAAGTAGTACATTAATGTATTAAAGCTTTGTTTAAATGCATATTTTTTCCTATTCTCTTTCGTTGAGTGCAAAGTGCATTGTACACTTCATAAATTAATACTGAGAAATCTAAATTTACCCCAGTATGGTCTTTCAGTGACGGCTTTATAAACTGGGCCCTTGTTTATTCTGTGTGTGGCCACTTTGGTTATTAGTAGGGGTTACACTGACTGCCTTTTCCCAGATTTATGGGACTTGGCAAAAACCTTGAGAAAACAGAGCCTAGCTTTTCTCAATAGAAAACATTATTAGATACTAAATAAACATTAATTTGGGTAAACTGGTACTACTCAGCCCAAAAGGAACATGTTCTTATTTAGATTTGCTCTAATGGGTGAAAGAATACATGGGGGAATTGATTTATAGAGGCCACAAAGAAGGAAACTTAAGTAATTTAAATTTAAGTAATAATTAAGATTTTGTCCTTAGAACACCATCATGCCCATTGATGAAGGGCAGTGATCTTTTGCCAGGAAGGATATGCATCATGTCCTTTTCTGAGTGGAGAAAGATCAAGAGAACACTCAATCTTTTTTAAATTAACACAGAATCCCCAATAGTACAATGATTGATTTTCTCTGGATTCCATAAAAACTTTGAGAAATAGGGCATATTGTGCAGTTAGTTAACACATGGTTGTGAAATAAATTATTAACTCTTTGATCATATTGAAATTCCTAAAGAGGTTAAAGCATTTTAAAAAGGGCAATTTGAACTTATCTCTTGTCAACAAGTTAGTCATGAAAAAAAAAGGGTTGGGGATTAGTATGTGAACTAGATTAAAATTGACAGGACCGCAGCTAGGTACAGTGTGCCATATTGAATTAGATCCTGAGTTGGACAGGATATAACTATTCCAACTATAAAGAACAGTTTTGAGACATGCCTGAAAATTTTAATGTGGCCTGGATATAAAATAAAATGAAAATGTATTGATGGGTAAAATAGAGATAATTAACTCACAAATAGGTTACAAAATAGATTATTTGATATAATGTCATTGTCACAAAATATATATGCATAGAAAAATATAGAAGGACAAAGAAAGATTTTAATGGTGATAATCTTTACCTGGAGAGCAGATAGAAAGATGATGTTTTTATTTTCTTCTTTTAGCTTATTTTTTTTAATTATAAAATGGAAATATACTACTTTTGTAATAATCACAATATATTATTAATAAAATTACTAGCCAGTGGAAAAGTTGACCTTGATGTTTATAGTAAGGTATTGTGTATTTTGAGAGACTATAAAGAACCACAAATTTTAGTCAGTGTGGTGGACAATGTCTTTGATTTGTGGTATATAATTCCATAGATGGTTATAATGATATGCAGTGTGTTTTTCTTAATACCAAACTAGTCAATATTTTTTTAAAAAACACTCAAACTTTGATAAGACATATCGTCTCTTTCCTTATAATAGAAATCGAGGCGGGCGAGGTGGCTCGCGCCTATAATCCTAGCACTCTGGGAGGCTGACGGGGACGGATTGCTTGAGGTCAGGAGTTCAAAACCAGCCTGAGCAACAGTGAGACCCTGTCTCTACTATAAATAGAAAGAAATTAATTGGCCAACTAATATATACAGAAAAAATTAGCCGGGCATGGTGGCTCATGCCTGTAGTCCCAGCTACTCAGGAGGCTGAGGTAGCAGGATTGCTTGAGCCCAGGAGTTTAAGGTTGCTGTGAGCTAGGCTGATGCCACAGCACTCACTCTAGCCTGGGCAACAAAGCAAGACTCTGTATCAAAAAAAAAAAAAAGAAAAAGAAATCGATTAAAGTAAGTTTTCTCATTTTTAAGGCTCCTGAATGCATTTTGAATTGTGCCATTTGTAGGGTAAAAAAAAGCAAAACCATTGCTCTGAATAAAACAGGTTTTTAAGTTCCTTTTCTTCCCATCTCTAGTCATGTCATACATTAATTCATTCAGGTAGGCCATTCCCCAAGGAAAACCAGAAGAAATTTGGATTAAACAGATTTGGCTCTTAATAATGACTCCTTGACAGAAGAAGTTAATAAAGTATTGTGTCTTTCAAGTTGTAGGCTACAGATTATGGGAAATAAATAATATATGATAAGAGTCAGGAAATAAATAAGAACTATGCTGTAATATGTGGGACAGAATTTCATACTGATGTTTGAAGTGACTACGACGAACAATGTATTAACTGCTTTTTAAAATGCAAGTAGTGCTGTACACGTTAGACACCTTAAAAGTCACTTCACTAATCCCTTCATTTAAAAATAAGGGAACTGCAGTTCACAAAGGTAGAATAATTTGCCAACAGTGACACTGATATTTATTCACATCGCAAAGCTGATGTGATTTCTAATACTGTGCATTTTCACCCTGCCACACTAAAAATTTTACATATTTGAAGAAGAAGAAAAAATTCAGAAGTCTTGTTTAATAAATTAATGTGTATTTCAAAAAATCATACTACGGCTGCAAATGAAAGCTTGATATTGAGCTGATTTCTCCGGGATGACCGAATCTTTCCCTTGAAAAATTCAGGAAGAGTAATCTTAAACACATTTGGCCATTTCCATTGATGCTACAAGTTTACCTTAGTCCATTATATAATATGTAGTATTGTATAATATCATTAAATTTAATCAGTTATCATGTTGAGAGAACACTTATAAGAATTACAAGTCCAAGTATTCACATATTATTCACTTTAAGATTGATTGGCTATGAGTAGTCAATTTGGATTTCAAAAAGAAGAAACTCTTTGCTACATTACATAAAAACTTGCTTTATGTTGCTTTTTAAAATTTTCATGTCAACTCAGATGTTATAGTTTATAACTATTTTATGAAAATCCATTTGATCATCCTTAGGACCCCTCCTACTATATCTGAAGAAGAGCAATGCCAGGTAAAAAAGAGAAGTCAGTGGCCTTTCCTTTCACTTTAAAAAGAAAATCAATCTCCTAGTAAAGGTGAAAAAAACAAGACTTTTTTTCTCACACTATATGTACAGTAAACTCCAAATAGGAATTAAGTCATTGCTTGGAATGGCGTTACTTTCCTTAGAAGAGTAGAAACCTTTTTTTTCCATTTATTTATTTATCTATTTCAGAATATTAAGGGAGTCCAAAATTTTTTGTTACATGGATACACTGTATAATGCTTGAGACAGTCATTTGAGTGTGCCTGTCACCACAATAGTGTTCACTGTACCCAATAGGTAAGTTTTGTATCCCCCATCCAACCCTCCCCCTTTCTTGGTTTCCAAAGTCCTTTACACTTCTTTGTGCCCATGTATATCCATTGTTTAGCTTCCACTTATGAGTGAGAAAATATGTGTTTGGTTTTCCATTCTTGAGATACTTCACTTAGGATAGTGGTCTCCAGTTCCATCCAAGTTGCTGCAAAGACATTATTTCATTCCTTTTTATGGCTGAATAGTAGTACTCCATGGTGCATATACTGTGTTTTCTTTATATACTTGTGAATTGATGGGCACTTAGGTTAGTTCCACATCTTTGCAATTGTGAGTTGTGCTGTAACAAACAATAGAGTACAGGTGTTTTTTTGTTTGTTTGTTTTGATAAAATGACTTCTTTTCCTTTGGGCAGATACCGAGCAGTGAATGTGTTAAATGTTCACAATAGGCCTACCTAATTCAATTTAAATTGAAACGTCCCCATTCCACCTTTTTATCCTTTCCATTTTTCTCAATAGCATTTACAACATTCTTACACATTATATTTTTTACTTTTTATCTGCCTGCTTGTTTTCTGTTACTTTTTCTAAAGTACAAGCTGCTGAAACAGATTCTTTCTTCTGTGTTCCCTGTGCTATCTGCAGTGACTGGACAAGTAATGAATCCATAGAAAATGTGAATAGTCTCTTGAATGAATAAATCAAATAATTGTCATCCACAGAAGTGATTCAATTATTATTTTAAATTGGATAAAATAAAATATTTTCCTCCTTATATTAACAAGCATTAAAATGCTCTTATAAACTTAATTATATAAATATGTTAGTAAATATTTTCATATATATATTTTAAATTATAGGACACTTACTAATGGTAGCTTGTGTAGTATAGGAATTGTTGAATAATGACTTATATCATACTACAAATTTATCTCATTTTACTTGTTTTGATAATTCTTACTTTTTATGCTATTCCGATAGTTTAACTACAGTTTTGACCTCCACTCAGGGAGGAAAAAGGTATACATTAAGTGTGTTTGTTATTTTTTTGTGATAGTAATAATTGTTTATTCTATAAAATCATTATAAGTTACACTATTTTTCATTTATCTCCTTTTTGATAAAGATATAGTGTGCACATCTTAGCCTAGTCTCAAGAAATAGAGTACAATAGTATTTTATGAATTTTAGTATTTTTTTCTTATATTGATATTTCTGAAATCAGTAACATCTTACAATCAATGCCATGTCATAGTTTGACTGACAACTATTTTCTTAGACCTAGAATAATGTTTATATTAAAATAACATATTAGGCTAGATTAAATAAGGTATAATGAATAATATTTATTCACTTTCTTAGAAATGTTTTCATAATAAGTTCAAAGGTATCATTCTTAAAAAATATCATTCATCTATAGTCTATTTGTGATAAAGACAGAAAAATACTATCTTGTTACATTGATTTCAGGATTCTATGTGCCTTAACTTTAAAGCATTTGCTGACATAAAATGATATCTTCATTGTTAAAATCATTTAAATTAGATATCTATTTGAATAGCAGTTGATATTTTTTAAGTATTGCATAACTCTTTAGTACTGGTTATATCCAGTAGTCAATACTCAGATCTCATCTTACTGACATATTAGTAACAGTTCACACAATGGCTCTGTTGATCGCTTAATCTTCCTCTGAATATCTCACACAAATCCACAGCCCTATATACTCATGGTTCTCCTCCTCCTTCACTGGCAGCTTTTCTCAGTCTCAGTCACTGGTTCTGCCTCATCTCCCTGACATTTGAGTAATGGAATGTGCCAGGTATATCCTCGTATCTAACCTTTCCTCTACCTGAATTCCCTCCCTTGGCAATCTCACCTTTCATAAATGCCATGTATGTGATAATGATTATGAAAGTTGTATGTCTGACTGCTACCCTGACTGCTACCCCCACCTTCTGACTTTTACTCAGCTACTTTCTCAGTGTTGCCAGGTGGGTTTCCAGTAGACCGATAGGACATATCCAAAACTCAAACCCTGACCTTCCAGTGACCTTCTCTTGAGCACTGTCACTCATCCTCCATATTCAGTCTCTCAGTTAACGCAGTTAATGGTGTTAGCTTTATATTCGGGACACAAGCAGAATCTGACCATCACTTTTTTTGCCACCTCCACATCTAGAATTCTGGATGTTTCATCCACTGAATATTAACCTTCGCCAGTTCTTTGGTCCAACTTAACTTTTTATCAAAGCCTTCTCTAAGCAACCTCTTTAAATGGAAACCCAACCAGAAACATTCTTTATCCTCCTTTTATTCATAACTTTTTTCCACAGCACTTGTCACAGTCTCTCTGATATGTGTTTTGACTAATATGTGCTCCCTTGCCCCTGCACCCATATTTAATAGAAGACAAGCTTCATTAGAGGCAGAAACTATCTGTTTCCGTGTTTTATCCTCAACATGAATAAGAGTCTCTATCACATTGCAAATGCTCTGTAAATAATAGTTGAATGCATTTAGAACTAGCATAATTACCACCATAGAAAATATTTTTTGATTCCATCTCTCCCATTCTCTATCTATACCTTCTTTTCTTCCTTTCTTCCAGTAAGATGTATTACTTGGCTTATGTTTCATACCTGTGACTTATAAACTTCATACTGTAAGTTAGTTTTGCACCCAAAGCTTGTGACAACTCTTCATAAAAAACTACTCTGGAATTATCTTTGCTCATATTATAGTCTAACAGACTTTCCAAAGTATGAATTATAATATACTAAGTTTTCATATATTATGTTAAATATTTTATTGAAAAATTTAACATGTTGTTTATAAAAGTCAATTAAATAGCAGTGGCTGAAAAGTAGTTCCATGATATACTTCTCTTTTCATTGAGTAGTGTTAGGCTGTATTTATGAAGCTCACAAATAAAACATCTGTCATCTATGAAATTAAGTCCTGATTTGTATTTGCCCATTCTTAATTTTTTAAACTTCTTATGAGTTCCAATTTGGTTATCATTATCAGACTTATGATCCAATTTTTCATTCACTTATTAACTAGAACCTCAACACTACTATTATTTTTGAAGTTGCTGTTGGAGAAACCTATGTACAGTTTAAATACTATTAATAAAATGAATATCCATTATTTTCCTATTACTAGTAAACTTCAAAATACAGTGCTCAAACAAAACAGTATTAATAGTATGTTTCTCTATTGTGCAAAAGGACTGATACAGTTGAGGGACCAGCATGGGTAAAGTGGCTCTATTATGCCCCCAGATTCTATCTTGCTGCCCTGAGTTCCTCAGAGTATTGCCCACAGCTGCAGAGCAACTACAGCTGGCTCACAAGCACCTTGTCAACATTATTGCAGCCCATTTGAATAGGGAGCAAAAGGGAATGGAAGTAAGCAATTTATTTTAAAGAAGTCAAGTGCGTTAGACACGTCACTTTGAATTATTGAGAATTTATTGACCCTGTCTTACCAGCTGTGAGAGAGGATGGAACATGTAGCTTCTACCATGCGCCATGCTCAATTTTGGGACTTGTCTATTTCTATTCCTAACATGAAGTAGCAGTTTTGACCCTGGAGGACAGTTTGTAATCTCTACCATACTCATATCCCCATTCTCATTATCATGCAGAAACTTTTTAAAGCATATATTCTTTTCCAAGAAAATCACCATTTGTAATGTCAAAAACAAACATTTATCTTTCATTATAAATTTCCAATCAATCCACACCTTACTAAAAACCACAGTAGTTGTTTGGTAGATATACATGTTAATCATAACCATAACATCTTAAATGAAGCGTAATTTTTTAAGGCTAACTATAAACCCATTGGAAGATTTATGGAAAATCAATTCACTTGAGAGGTTTGTTTTTTTTTTTAACTTGTTACTGACTTGAGAGAGTTTGTTTTATTTTATTTAAAATAAAATATTCTATTCATGGTTAAACATTTTTAAAAAGTGGATACTATCATAACTGAAGTAAAGACTGGTTTGACTAAACACAGACATCTGAGAAACAGTTTCTTCATCTACATCTCAATATTTTCTATTATTTGTAAAACACAATCTATCTCTACACTTTCTTATAATAATTTTTTCTAGGTTCTCTGTAAGAAATTTATATGTACTTTCCAAGTTATTAAAGAATATCATTTATTTCTCATAGAAAATTTACAGAACCTATATTCCCCACTTTAATTTAGTGTTTAATGAGTGAGGAGAGCATATTTTGTATATATTTCCCTTTTATAATAGGTTGACTTTTTGTTTGTCTACTAAACATTTATTATGCTTTACTTTGAACCTATTCAGCTTCTATGAGCTGTTTGAAATAGGTTTAATAAAATATATGTTTTCTGTGTCTAAGCATTTTCCCCAAATTTTGGAGAGGTAAGATGTACATAAAATTCAGGCCATATACAAGGAAATTTGGCTGTAAGTTAATGTAGTTGAGAAAAATCTACTGTAGTTAGCCTGGTAGAGAGTGAATGAATGAGTGTGTTGACCTGGAACTTGTCCAGAAATGCTTTTTGGATAAGATTGGATCAGGGGGGCAGAACATCATGCACAGGAAGCAGGAAATGAATATAATTTGGATGGCACATGTTCATTGACCATTTTGACTAGAACAGGGAGTGCACATTGAGGGACAGAGAGAGAAAGTAATTGTGTAGTTAAAGAAGGAATTTGGATACCAAGCTAGGCAGTTTACATTTCAAATTAGATACGGCATTATGAAAGCAAACATTTTAAGAAAACCAATCTGGAAATGTTAGACACTCCCAGGATTGGAGTCTACAGGCAGAGTCCAGAATACCAATTGTGGTAACTGACATTCAGTCACAGAAACTTGGGCCTGCATTAGTGGCCATGAAAATGGAGTAGAAAAAAATTAATCTTAGAATAAAATAACATGTCCATTATTAAAGGCATCACTGACACTGATAACAACTTTGGTAGTTAAAGAACAGATATTTTCTTACCTTATCCCTGTGGAGTGCGTGTCTCTGTGTGTGTGTGTGTACACACAGACACACCTTACATATATAATTTACGTATATACCATATATATACACACACATCATATATATAACGTATGTGACTTCTCAATTTGATAAAGAGGAATTACAATAGATCTGAAAGCAGGGTTACTGCTATCTGACTCTGTGCTAGATAAGATCTACTAACATTGATCCCTGAGAAAGTAAAATTGAATTAAGTTGGAAAAGTTAATCTTTCAAAAGAAACAATAGGTCTATGTTGTTTGTTAATCATTTAAAAAATATTTATCTTCACTTTACTCTGCTAAAACTGTAAAATATTTCTGTTAAGTTGATGATATATCTACATACAAAATTTACATAAACAACCCTGACACTGAATGGCTAATTAAATTCCCAAAGACGTCCTCTGTGAGGCAAAGCCAGGACTTAGGTCTTTAGGCTCTTAACTCAGTGATTTTTCCACTACAGCATGATGTATCCCTGCTCATGTTCTCTTTGCATCCTTTATAAAAGAATAATTGGAGAATCTGATATATATTTAAAATGGCAGATTTTAATAGTTCAATTATGTGATAATAAAATCTTGAAAATGGTAAAAAAATTAAATTTATTTTCCTAGTTGATTCAAATTTCATTTTTAGTAGCAATGAAGTATAATTTTTCTTCTAATGGTAATAAGTTTGCCTTTTCTTTAGTATTGGAAGTAAAATCATATTGTAGACAATTGTATAATTTGATTTTTCTAAACTAAAATAGTCTTAAAATATCATTTACAAATTGTAAAGTTTTTTTCTTAAAGTATCTTACTTTACAGATTTGTACTATATAGAATAATTGATCAATAGATAGATAATATATGCTCATCTTAATAAACCAAATGCAATATTTTAGAAATAAAAGTTGCATTACTACTTAATACTGGTGCTTATTAGAGTCCCTGAAAGTTGGCGGCCCTTTTTGCGAAAGTAAAATAGCACACAAGTTAACTTTTAAAAGGAGAACTCTTAGTTTTATAAGGGTAATGCAGTACAAGAGTTTTACTGGAAAAATGCCTGAAAAACTGATTTATTGAAGTGTCAAGGGTAGGAAGATATCTTTTTCTCATTGTTTTATAATCAAGAATTCATTGCTCTTCTTTGACATTCCAAAAGACAAACGCATGCACTATTATAATTGAACTTCACATTCTTTCTTGCCCAAGACAGCAATAATCTCTACATCTCTGCATTTTTCCTTTAAGTAGCTTGCATATTTTACCACTTAGACACTGCTCTCCCATTCCCTTTTTAATCTGGATATGCATGTATTTATTAAAAGGTTTTCGCTGTGAATTTTGTAGGAATGTGGGAATTGTATAGTTAAGATAAGTGCCTACTGAGTAGTTTTTAAATATGTGCTTAATTTCTGCCTTGTTTAAGTTTAAATATGTTTAATCTTATGCTTTGTCTCTGGGTACAATTCAACAATTAACAAAAATAGAGAAAGAAGAAGTAGAAAGATGATAGTAGAGAAAGAATCATATTAAAATGTTGTCTTATAAAAATTTCTACACTGAGACCATGGGGATAGGAAGAGGGAGAAACTTCACAGAATTTCTCAAATTGTTAAATGAGCATTTACTCACTTCTAAGTCATAAGTACCAACAGAATTAAATGTCAGTTCATACCCAGTTGGGGAAGTGGGACTATCTTAATATATAATGAGGAATAATCATCATAATGGCTATCGTTTATTTTGTAAGTACTATGTGGACATAGATTTTAATATATATTAATTGAAATCCATAACATAGCAAAATTGTCATTACTTCCCAATTTTCCAAGAAAATATTATCTAGGAAGTGCTAAAACTGAAATTCATAATCAAGCCCACCTGACTCCAATGTTCAAATTATTTCTATTATTTCATGGTCCCTCTCTACACATGGGCTTTTCTGAGACATTCTCAAATGATGTTAGAAAAAAATGTGGTTCTCAAAAATCTTGAAAAATGTTGCACAGATTGCCAAGAATGTTCCTGAACCACTCAGTTATTCCTCCTATTTTTCTCTGGGTATGAATCTTTGGTCTTTGAGTTTCCATGATATCAGACATAAGGATGATGTAGAAATTTGAGCTGTTTCCCCACTGTACATCTTAGAAGTGAGTTGGTGAAAGAAAGAAATCAATTGCTTCTTTCACTTATTTCACAAATAAATGCTCATTTCCTACTCTGTGCTAGGCACTCTGCTAGACTTTGGGGATACAGTGATGAATGCGATAGATGTCCTGCATTCATGTGGTTTAAAAGAAGTACACCTGTCTGTAGATGGAGTTGATGCTTGTTCTGGAAAGTACAAATGCAAATCTTGCAAGACATAGGGAATAAACTAAATATCATTTGGAAAGATTTTTTTAAACTGTGATTTTACTATGCTGTGACAACAATATTTTGAATATTCCAAAAAAGTATAGCAGTTACAATTAAAACTAAATTTCTCTGTATGTATGCACTTTTTTGGCTATTATAATATCCAAATAAGCCTTTAAAAGTAACATTAGGTTGGCTTACTCTCAAAACCATTTCCATATATTTATATCAGTCCCAAGACTGACCTCATAGACTTTTTCTTCAAACATATCTAGTAATCCTAAATTGAATATTCTAAAAAAATTTCTTTTTCAATCTGTCTTTGACTTTTTATTATCTTAACAATTTCCACATCCAATAAAGCAATTAAGTGTGTTCTTTTTGTTAGGATTTCAGTTTGGCAGTGCATATGGGCTCAACAAATTAGAAGTTTGCAGAAAAATAATGTATTATTGTTACTGCAGTAGGGATCTTATCTAATCATGTGTTGAAAACATTTACATTGTGGAATGAGGGTTGGGAACTTTAATGCCAAATTATACAAATACATTTTGAAAGCTTGATAGCATAACATAGGAGTTTCCAGACTTCCTTTTAAGTTTCATATTCACTTAACATCTTTAGAAAATTGTTGCTATTATAGTTCATGTAAAAAATGTAAGAGTGTTAAGTTAACATTTGTGGAGAGCTAGCCATGTGCCATACAAGTTACTAAGTCCTTCCCATGAGATATTTCATTTCATTCTTGCAACAATCATGTTTGATAAGAACTGATAATCCTGTTTTATAGATGAAGAGACTGGATTTAGAAAAATAAAGTGAATTATCTCAGGGGATAAAATTGATATGTAGCAAAACAGAAATTGCGACCCAAATCATTATATGGCCAGAGCCTGAACGCAATCAGTAGGCTCAGCTGTCCGTGGAAGATTCAAAGACTTTATGTAAGTTTCTATAACTCAAGGTAAAAATTTAAAAAATTGTCTTCGTACTCTTGGATATGATATAGTATTTTCCTAAGAACTCTATTTTCTAGGTATTATAAACTATAAGCATAGTTTCAGGTTAATTATGAGTTTTCTTTAAAACCATAATTTGCTCTTGTACTTAAATAGAGTTGTAATAGAAAATTAAGACAAACTGAATACAATAATTTAAAAATGGCTAATATTCATTTGATCACTTACTATGTACTGAGCATGGTGTAACGCTTTATATCATGGTTTCTAGTCCCTACAACAAATGAGTTAAATACTATTACTATCCACAATTTCAGATGTTGTAAATGAGATACAGCAAGGTTAAGTAACTGGCCCATGGATAAACAGGAAACAAGTGGCAGACCTGGGCTTCATGTCTGAGCTCTTAACAACCATGCTACTGTGTTTCTGACATGCTCCAGAAGCATTAAGAAGATAGGACTGGGGGTACTTAGATATATAGGTAAAATAAATTTAGCAATATAGTCATATGAGGTATAAAAATGAAAATTATAAGTTTATTTGTAAAATGTATAGCTTTGTTTTAAAAATTATTTTTAGATTTTTTTCAATAGCGGAGCCAAACCAAATGTAGGAATATTTACTGGGTCAGGGTCTTGGGAACGTCTGAGTTTCTGGTAATAGCTACCGGTAGTAGATCATTTGTAGCAAAGGTCATATTTCTATTATGAATAAGTGTCTTCCAGAGATCTACCCATCATCCCCGACAATGAGCATGTGCAAACTTACTCTATAATATTCTCCTAAGAAATAAGCGAATTAGAAATACAAATGGATTGGAACAATTGAATTTGAAGCATTTTAAAGCAAGATGAAATCCATGAATCTATGTCATCATTACTGGAAATATAAACAATGATCATTAAAGAACTAGTACTGCTGAGAGTGCTGGACAATTCTTTTATTTGTTGAAAAAAGCTGCCTTTTTGTTTGCATAGTCATCAGTTGTTGAATTCAAAATGTTAATTAGTAGCTGAATTGAGTCAAACATCATGACATTCAAATACAATATGAAAACTTGGTTCCTAAAGTCCACATGTGATGTTAAGTTCCTTTCACAAACTGCCTATCTTATTCTCAGATAGTGTTATGTTTATGAAGTGAATTATCTAAATTTTTTCTCCTATGCAGATGGAATACTTCAGTTGCTAGAACTGTTTATTTCCCTAAGGTGTTTCATTAAGTAGTGAAGAAAGCAAAAAATAGTGTTAATGTGTTTAGCACATCTTTTTTTTTCTTTTAAAAGAAGGCTATATAGGATTCATTTAAATTATCAGAAGTATTTTGATCTCAAAAGTACATGCATTCCTGGAGAATTTATGTGAATATGAAATTCAAGGTCACATTTTTCCTGCTACATGCTGTTTTTTAGATTTAAAAGTTTGCTGTTCAATATGGGAGTTGCTGATAAATTTGATGGCATTTCTTGATCCATTTACTTAAAAGTGTTAGGATTTTTATGGAAAATCCTTATAATTCTACATCATGTGCGTTGAAAACATTAACTAATTCATCATTACTAGTTTCTAATAGTTACAACCTTAAGATTCTAAATTAAGTATTGTGTAAACCTATGTTATAATTCAGATTTAGTGTAGGAATTTATTTGAATACTATTTCCTATACATTAAGTGGTTTTGTGTAAGTAGTTTGAAAAATTGGCAACTAATAACTTCTGTATGCTGTTTTTGAGGATATTATGAAATCCTTATTTCACAGTTTGAAGGGTATGCATTATGGAATTTAAAAAATGTTTTCAATTTTCCTTCCTTTAACATAATTAACTTTTCAGTATTTTTAATGGAAAATGTAATATACATGTGAAGATTATGAAAAACAGCATTACCACACATGTCAAGAAATGAAAAGAAATTCTCAGTTTTATACATTTACCTGTCATTCTAATGTTGGTGTTTTACTCTTCTCTTTGTGCCTCTCTGCATTGTTCTGACCTTAGAATAAGTGCTGCTGGAGCAAGCACCATGATAATGTTATCAAATATAATGAAATACAAAAACAGGTTCAAAGTGCACAGTATTTCTGCTGATACAGAGACCATGGAGCCACTAAATTATTTTTAAATAGAATATTCTATATAATTTTTTATGAAGACTCAAATTTTTTTAAGATTCAAATCCATTTGTTGCCCACATTAGCAAAAAATATTAGCTACATTTATAAAATATGGGAATATCTTTACTGGACATATAACTCAATATCTAAATAACTAAATGTGAATTTCAGGAAAGAAATAAATTAAAATGTTTGGATATTTGCTAAAATATCACTTAGTTTTGATAATAATGACATTCCTAAAAGATAAAAAGACTCAAATTAGCATTAAGAACCTTTCAATAATAAATAGTTAATTCCTATTTTATTATTTCAAGATAATGTAATTGTTTGCCTTCTTAATTGCAGTAATTTCTATTCTGTTTTATTTGATAGTCTTTTATTTAAAAAGTAAACCTAGTGGGCACATATCGTAATATTTGAGGTGGATGCTATTAAATTTTATAAACTAGCCATTTTATGTTTTGAATACAAAAGGTAGACATTAAAGTTTTGACAAAATATTCTATCATTATCAAAAATCATATATCAGAATTCCAAAGGATAAGGAATAAGATTATCTTGGTCATCAAAAAGTGTAGGTGTTAAAATGCTCCCCAGAACATAAGAATTTGAATGGAAAAATTTTGAAATTTTGGACTGTAGATTGATCTAATTTGAAGAGAGACCAACTCTGATTATGCTGTTAGTACTTTCTCTGAACCCGCAAATAACTCTCAGTTGCTGCTTTGAATAGCAAATTGATATGAGATTTAGGATATGGAAATTTATTATCAATAAAACTATTCTCAGTAGAGTTGTATTAATATTTGTGTAGATGTGTTAGTTATTTGAACAGTTCAGACCTTGGAGACAGTTGATTTCTTTGGGACCTCTTTACAACTTAAAACTTGTTTTGTTGTTACTGTTATGTTCAGTAAAAAAAGGTGACCCACAATATGAATTCTAAGAGGTTACACATACATATTCTGAAATCTATTATATTATTTTCTATTGAATTCATTAGGGGCAAGAGCCTAAAGAATTTGATTTGGCTATGAGTACACAGCAATAAGTTAAGCAAACCCAAGTAAATGTTTACAGTGGTTCTTTGCTGAGCAAGTATTTATATAGCAATATACTTTCATCATATATTAGAAGTACAAACATTGTTTCTAAACTACTACAAAATAAAAAGTGTAACTACTGTAACTTATCTTTACTGATAAATGGTTTAGCTCAGCTCTACAACTAATTATTGATGATATTTATACTTAGTTTAGTGTGTGAAGTAATATTGCTGGATAGGATCATAAAGATGTTAGGAAGTTGATTAACATTTAATCAAATGTAAGACTCTTCTTCATGATCGCTGAATAGTCAGATGGTCTTCTGGAACCCATTGGAATATATCAATTGATGGGGAATTTATGATATTCATAGACAACGAATTCCTTTGGATAATTAAAGTCTTTCAACAAAAAGTTTCTGCCCTATAAATTCATCTGATCACTAATAGTACTATACACTTAAGCAGTGATTGCATAATCTCTCGTTTGTTACCAAAGTTGTAGATTATTATGTATGTGTATTAGAAAATACACAAAAGAGGAATTTACAAAGTATGAAATAAAATACATTTAAGTGAAAATTCTAAGATTCTAAGTTCTATCCCATTGGACCTTCTTATGTATCACTTGCATCCTTCTTTGATATTAGTGCACTTGATCAATGGAATATACAATAGCCCTCTGTAACCAGAAAGATTCTCATTTATTTATCGATATTGCCTCTTTGGCTTTCAGGTTTTTTTCTGTAATTAATATTTGGTTTGCTGTTTACAGTCATGCCATGAAGTAGTGTTATCAATAATTGATTGGTCTTGTACATTCTACAGGAAAATCATCTAATCAAACAATAGCCAAAGTGAGTTTATACATATGTTGGTTTTAATCTGGGAGTAGTCATAGCTCATTGTGTTTCTTGAGTGGGTAAAAAAAAAATCAAATGACTTTATATGCACCACTAAGATGTGAAGAACAAATAGTTCCTTATGAAATTAAAACATCTAAGATTCTTTTTCGCCCTTCCAAGTTTACATACGCACACACACACACATACAAACAGACAGACACACACAAGAATTCTAAATCTAAGAGTTCTAGGTTTTCATGTGTGAAACCTTATATAGTATTTTGATTATTATCCCATGCACAGAAGCTATTTTTCCACACTAATGGCTTTTGGAACAAATGGATATAAATAAATAAAGGATATAAATAAAGTTCACATATAAAACTTTATATCTCTTGCTCCTCAAATAAAATTTTTGACGAGTTACCATCTATCTACTAAGTTCTGGACTCTTTGTGTCCTTAGGGAAAAGGCACAAGGCCTTCTTGAGTGTTAGATTATGCATTTGGATCTCTGATTTAGTGGAACAGTGTGTAAAAATCTCTCATAATCAGAACACTCCCTATTGGCTCAACATCTGAAGATCCCCAAGAGTGCCGTTTGTCCCAGTGAACATCTGGAGTAGATTATATGCAGTTAATTGGCTCCAGGTCGAGCTTGTTACAGACAGTAGCATGTAGTACAACCTATGCAATTCACTAAATCCACCCACTTTGGGTTAAATCACACCTACTTCTCTCTATAATTCCTCCCAGATGTAGGACACACACACTTGTATGTGCACACAAAACACATACACAAACACACACTGGAAGATAGCAAAATATCAATGGTTTAGTGCAGAGGTTGTTGGCTAGACATTTAACCCATAAATTGTCTCAATTAAAAGATTAACTATTGAATTCAAAGGATTGTTGGGTAGAAAAACAAAGAATCAGGAGAAGCAGATTGTAGGGAGTGACTGTTTTATAGTAGAAAAATATTTAAGGTTTTAAAAAGAAGTTATAGCAGTTTTAGGATTTTTGCTTTGTTTTACTCCTCCCCCTTAGTATATGTTGCAGCACGTGCGGGCACTTATCAGAATGTTGTAGTAGTAAAGAAAGCAGTGCTTTGATTTTTAACTTATTTAACAATATTAATGAGTTGGGTTACAAGAAACAGTATGACTACTGTTCATTGAAAACCAAAACATCAATCTTCTTAACTTACGATGTTGGAGGCACAGGGCATGTCTTAGCGATTAATGACCAGTTGGAGGAGTAGATATCTCAATACATAGCCAAGGACCATTAACCCCAACTAGTCATTAATTCCCAGGAAATGTCCTGTTCTGAGGTCATTATTGCTAATAAAATGCACAGATGGAAAGTTCCCTCTCTTTTGCTTATGTACATAAACATGCATTCCATTATATGCATTGTTATATGTCATTTTAAAAAAAGTAGTATTTCACATGTCCAGAAACTCAGAAAAACTAAGCCTAGTGAGAAATTTAATATACTCAGTCTTTATGTTCAATTTACCTTTCACTTTTTTCAGAGGGTATGGGTAGGAGGAAGAATACATGTTTGTATGTTGAGGCTGTGGGACTGCTGCAATCAGATACTAGTGTTTTGCTAACATGTGGATATAGAGAAAAGTGAAAGGAACAAGGAAATGGATTAGAGAAGCTCTGATGAATGTGGGTGCAACCAGTACACATGATCGAATATCAAAGGCAGTATGGAGTGATGCATTGTTTTGAGTTGCAATATATTAAGTACCAGAACAGGTATGAAGCAAATTTAAGATTTAGCTCAAGTTCGTCTTTAGTCTTCTCTCTTCCACTTTAATGGATTACGCTACACTATTTCTTCCTTTTTATAGTCATTTAATCAAGTCTATCATGCTGCCAGCCTTGCTTTTCAGGAACATTTAACCAGGTTTCACGGTTTTCTGGAACTTTTTCTGTTTGCTTTTCATTCTCCTTTCTCTGTACTCCGTAACACTGATTGTTTTGCTTAAAATTATATTACACTTTGAGCTCTCTTGTATAGTATCTCATAAATATCTTAATTTTAGAATTATTTTATGGTCCTTTATTTGTTTATAATTAGCCACTTCTTTCAGAAAAGAATTTTATCTGTCTTCCCCTTAATAAATGATTGGGGTTAGTTATGGTGCTAATGACTGATCAGAGTATATTACATATATTCAAATATTGCAAATATATTACATATACTTCTATATATATAGAAATATAAATATCTAAAACTTGTGATGGTATTTACATAAAAGCAGCATGTTTTTGAAGAGAATCTATAAGTCAAAGAGTACATCTATTTTTTCTAATGTAAATGACAAAACTAAAAAGTTGCAAGAATGCATATCTTCAGAGATTGAGTAATTTAACACTTACACAATTCAAATCTAATTTGATAAATATTTTTCTGTAGATCAGCTAAAGTGATTGGTTTGCAGCAATACCATAAACGTGTTTTATTACTAGTTTTGAAATAATATAATTTTTAGACTTTATTCATATGTTATGTAAAGAAGAACTTTATTGATATTTTCTATTAACATATGAATAATTGAAATTTTGAAAACTAAAATTTTTATAAAGAACTTCTGATGGTATTAGATCTTTTTGGTCAGAAGGATGGTCCTGTTTTCTCTCAAATTATTTCTAATTAGGTAAAATACTCAAGAAATGTCAAGTAAATGTGAATAAAATGTGATATGCGCTATAATTAATACAATATTTTTAAATAAACTTGATTATTTGCATATGCAATAACCTTCTACAAGAAAAAATTAAATATTCACTGATTATAAACAAAGAATAATTTGGTAATCTCTATAGGTATCTTTGAAGGAAATGAAAATAATTGTGAAAATATAATTTATTAAGCATTCACGTTCAACATTTCATGAAGAAAATTAACAAAATTTGAAGTCTATCCTTAAATGCTTGTCATGCATAAATATAAATTAATATCAAATTTGATCTTATTTCACTTTCACAGATTGATCTTAACTTCTGAGATTTGAGGTAATTGGAACCTTGATATGCAAAGTCTGTGAAGCATTTTAGTACAGTGAGGGGTTGATCTTGCTTAAGAAAAATGCACCTTTTATTAGATATTTTCTTAAAACTACACTGCATCAGTATAAAATGTTTATTTTGAATATTAAATAATTATAAAATTATTTAAAGTCTAATACTTTTTTATTATGGCTAAAGCTATTACCAAGAAAGTATAGAAATTATATGAATGACAGTTAAAGCAGGTACCACATCCAGAATCCTCCCTGAAGGCCAGCACAGCTAGTGCTGGGAGATATTTCCTAGAAGGAGAGCACTAAGTCAATGGAAAAGGAAGAGAAGTCAAAGACTCCATCAGGAGTTGAAGGTCACTTTATTATACCATAATGAAAAGCAACCAAAGACTTGGGTGTGAAGAAGCAGACAACTCTAGCTAAAGTCCTGATTATATGTTGTTTTGATCCATCTCCTCCTTGCCATGTGACCTTAGAAGAACTATTTACTTCTATACCTCAGTGTCCCCATCTTTGAAATGAGATAAATAACTACCTAGCCTTCAGTTGTCATTAAAATTAAATCATTTGATGTAAGTAAAGCATTTTTTGAAAAGTATCTGGCACATATAAATATTAAATAAGTATTATTTATAATTTTTATTACTAGTATTAGTTTGAATTATGTGTTTTGATTTAGTCCATGCCTTAAGGAAAACAAGCAAGTCAGCTTATTTATGGCAGCCTAGTTAATAACTACTTCCTCCCACTTATAGACTCTTATTTTACAATTTGTTTTTCTATCAGTGCTGCCTAGTGTGGAATAGTATAAGGTACAAGTAAGATTGTATTATTCCAGTCCTAACATCTATATTGGTGACCCTGACCTGATATTACCCAATTTCTCCAATTTAAATGGACTTTTAAAATGTCTTTAAAGTCAGAAACAAGAGAACTTTCTCTAAATGACAGCTTTTGTCTGTTTCTGTTGGGGGCTCTTTCTCTTTGGGGATGATGTGGGGCAATAGGAGGTTTTTACTGGTGTTCTTATCTGATTAAGAAATTCATCAAATTATGTAAAAGTTGGTTCTTCAACATTTTCATTTAAAACAAAAACCAAAAACAACTTTAGGAGAGGAAGAGATGTTAATTAACAAAATAGTTGAATTTCTAGTGGTGTATTCATTTCTACATCTGAGTAATGCCAGTCCTGAATTTATTACTCAGTTCTGATTCATTTCCTCTGCAATAATTTTGAAGAGCAAAAGATGAGAGAAGGAAAAATTATTTTTAAAAATCTATATACATTCAGAAAATTATAATTTAGTAAGTCTAGAAAAATCTCCCAACTGCTATCTTAATAGTCTTATTTTTCTTATTTTTTAGATTAAATTAACACTGTTTGAAAGAGAACATTGTTTTCATCATGAATTCTAATAAAGATGAGAGACCAAAGACCAGAAGCCAAGATTTTCACCTTTTTCATGCTTTGATGATGCTAAGCATGACCATGCTGTTTCTTCCAGTTATTGGAACTTCTAAGCAAAATATTCCACGACTCAAGCTAACCTACAAAGGTAAATATGTGAATATTTTTATATTGCTTATTAAGATTTTTTAATGTATTTTCCATTACTATCTTTTTTATTTAGAAATGAATATTGCATTCTGTGAAATATTTATAGTGTTGGCATCAATTAATAAAAATATTATAGAATACAAAGCCTGATTATTTATTTTTGTGAGGAAAAAGGATGCTAAAACTAGTCAAGTAAACTTTTCAGCCCAGTATTTATAAATTATCAATTTGGTCTGAAAGTTGCAATCAGTTTTATATTAAATCAAATAAATCCCTAAAAAATAGAAAACTGTTAATTAATTTGACATAACTGCTACTAATTAGTTTATTCTACTTAGAGGATACTTTTTAAAACACAGTAAAATATCTTCAAAAAACCTTTAACACACTAGGATAGTTTTAAGATCTCAAGTATATACATGTTTTGTAATACAAAATAGAAGATGTGAAAATTTTTAAATAAAAAGGCATGAAAAAACTATTTAAGAAATGAAATTTGCTAAGCTAATTGTATTTATGTGTTTAAATTAACATAAAAGCAAAGTTTATAAGCATTATAGTTAGTCATTTTTGTGTGTGTATGTCCAAGTTTCATTCCCAGAGATTTTTAAAAATTTTGTTTTCTTTTTTATGATGTACTCTGGGCTTCATTAATACGTTGAGTAATGGCATATACCATTGACAAATGGGATATAGGGAGAGTCAAACCACTTTATTCTGAACTTGGCAGGTAAAAATTATGCTACAAATTTTGCTATCTTCTGATCTTTAAAATGACAATTTACAGCCAAATTAAATATTAATAATAAAAGCTAACTGGATGTCAAATATAAAAGTAGAATTAGCACATTATATTCATTACATATTCTATATGTTGGTATTTGTTTGGAATTTATATATCTCATGTATGAAAGAGTTGGATAATTTATATTATTTTTTGCATTTTATATATTTATATCTATAAAAGTCATTAAAATTTGAAGTATATTTATTGATCATCTAGGATGAGACTTTTATCCAAGGACATTGATCTTATTATTATGATATATAATTTGTTAATATTTTATTTAATCAATAATTTAAAGCTATATTTGGGTATCATTTATTTCTTAATTATGGATATATTTAATTTTATATCATTCCCCTAAAATGTTCTTGGCTTCAAGTGAACATTAACAATTATGGTAAGGTATTAGGTACAAATAAAAAACAAAGTCAAGGCTGTTATCAATGTCACAGTAGTACTGAATTATGCCTTCTACCATAAACAGCTACACAACTGTACAAACTACATGAAGCAACCATTTATAGACATTAAGCAATAGGTGGCAGGGATAGGAGAAAGTAATCACCTAAGGGTGAAACTGAGGACTGAGAAAAGTTTGAGGCAAACAGGAAATTTGTGAGCTAGGCTGAGATATTGGAGGTTAAAGAGAGATATATGAGTTCTGACCAACCAGAATTGAAAGACTTTACCAAACACATTGGATGCTCAGATGTCATGTTGCAAAGGTCACATTTTAAGAGCTAGGCTACTGTATTTCTAGAGTAAAGAATACTCCAGCCCTACCTTAAAAAAACTTAAAAATAAGCCTCAAAATGATGTAAATGACCTGCCAATATATCTGTTAGTAAAAAAACTCAATAATTTCTACTGAAAACCCAAACAGCCACATCCTTAACAATTTAGTATCCGTGATGTCCAGATACAATCAAAAGTTACTAGATATACAAAGAAACAGGATAATTTAATGATAAGAAGGAAAACATACAGTTAATATAAACCAAACTTAAGATGGTGCAGATGTTCATGTTATAAAACAAAGAATTTAAAACATCTATTATAAGTATGCTCAAGGATTTAAAAGAAAATGTTATCAAAGGGAATTAATGGGGAATCTCAGCAGAGAAGTAAAAACTATAAAAAAAATGAAATGGAAATTCTAGGGATGAAAAGTATGTCTGAAATTAAAAACTTAGTATCTAGATTGCAGATTAGATATAGCAGAACAAAGTTTAATAAACTATAAGGTAGAGAAATAGGTATCATCTCATATAAAGAACTCTTATGGTTTTTCATGTATCAATTTATAATACATTTCATTAAACTAAAGCTATATCTGCAAAACTCTTTGACATAAGCCCTTCTATTCCTTGAGCTTTCTTTGTGACTATCATGTGATAACTTTTTAAGATATTTAGAAGCCCTATTGTTTAACAAAGAAAATCTTTAAAGCCATACCTTTTATGTTTTTCTTATGGCAGTGCCCCATTCCTAAAACCAAAATATAATTTGGATATCTATTGCTGTATAACAAGTCACCATAAAACTCAGTGCCTTCATGAAACAAGTATAATATCTCTCTCAGTTTCTGTGGGTCAAGAATTTGGGAAGGGCTCAGCAGGATGGTTTTGGCTTGTCCTCTTTAATGTTTTTGGAGTCAGATGATGGCAGGAATTGGAACAGTAAAAATTTGGAGCATTGGTTGGCTGACAATTCTCTCTTTATGTAATGTCTGTTTATTGTGAGGGAGTCTTTCCACATAAGAAGTTTGGGCTTCCTCGAAACTAGTTCAGGACCTCAAGTGCATCATGTCAATAAACAAGGAGGAAGCTGTATTACCTTTTTGACCTAGCTTCAGAAGTCACATGGCATTACTTCAAGGGTACTCTATTGATTGAAAAGTGATAAAACCTCACTCAATTTCAAGAGGAAAGCATATAAACTGTGTTTCTCAATGATAATAGTGTCATAGTTACGTATATAAGGAGCTGTAGCATGGGAGTTGTTGTGGATATCTTGGTGAAATAGAATCTGGCACAACTAACTTTTATATAGTCTTATTTATATAAAAGACACTATGCAAGTCAGGGTGGAAAGGATGTCATGCTGAAACAATTTGGTAACAATACATAGAAAATGAACTTCAACTGGGCACAGGGGCTCATGCCTGTAATCCTAGCACTTTGGAAGACTGAGAGTGAAGATTGCTTGAAGCCAGGAATTCAAGATCAGCCTGAGCAAGAGCAAGACCTCATGTCTACAAAAAATAGAAAAATTCAACCTGGCACAGTGGCATGGACCTGTAGTCCCACCTACTTGGGCAGCTGAGACAGGGGAAGTGCTTGAGCCAGAAGTTTGAAGGTGCATTAAGCTATGATGACACCACTGTATTGTAGCCTGGGTGACAGAGTGAGACTCTGTCTCAAAAAAAAATGAACCTCAGTTTTCACCCTATACCTTACACAAAAAAATATTCAAGATAGATGGATCATAGACCTAAAACTAAAAGCTAAAATTCTATCCTAAAGCTTCTAGAATAAACCTAGAATAACACCTTTGCAACCTCAATGTAAGCAAAAATTTCTTAGAACACACAAAAAAATAGCCATAATTTTTTAAAACTAGATGTTAACAAAATTAAAACAAAATTCTGCTAGCCAAAAACATACTGTTAAGAAAAGGAATAAGAAAAACAAACAAAAAAAGAAAGAAAGAAAAGGAAAGGAAAAGGAGAGGAGAGGAGAGGAGAGGAGAGGAGAGGAGAGGAGAGGAGAGGAGAGGAGAGGAGAGGAAAGGAAAGGAAAGGAAAGGAAAGGAAAGGAAAGGAAAGGAAAGGAAAGGAAAGGAAAGGAAAGGAAAGGAAAGGAAAGGAAAGGAAAGGAAAAGGGGAAAGGGGGGGAAAGGGGAAAGGGGGAAAAGAAAAGATAAGAGGTAGGAAAGCTATAAAATATTCACAAAACTTATATCTATACATGATGACCTATTGGGTACAATGGACACTATTCTGATGATACGCACACTAAAAGCCCCAACGTAACCATTATAAAAGGTATCCATATAACAAAAACATTTGTACCCCCTTAATATTTTAAAATAAAAAAATAAACAAAAAAAACCTTATCTCAGCAAAAGACTTGAATTTACAATTTATCTCAAACAAATTAATAATTTAAAAGAAACAAGTTTATAAAGGGTGAATACTTAAAAATAGACACTTTACAGAAGAAGATATTCAAATGACCAAAAAGAACATGAAACGGCTGAACATCATGAGTTACCAGCTATATACAAATTAATATTATAGTAAAATACTCCTACATATCTATTGGAATAGCTAAAAAACATATGACAATACCCAATATTGGAAAATCTGTGGAACAATTTTAGCTTGCAAATGTTGCTGATGGGAGAGTAAAATTGGAAAAATTTGAGCGGTTTCTTGTCCTTGTAGTATTAAATATACATTGGCTATTTACCAAAAAATTAGAAGAGTTGCCTTTGTGGGGAGTCAGGTAGGATTAACTGGGAAGGGCATGAGAGGAAAATTTGGGGGGTTATAAAAATGTTCCCTGTATTCATAGGGATGTGGATCACTGAATTATATAGATTTGTCACAAGTCATCAGATTGCACATGTACGGTCTGTTCATCTGTATACAAAATTTACCTTCAAAAGTAGAAGAATAGAAAACAAATATTAAAAATCAAACAACAGTTTTAAAAAAGGGTAAGGAAAGTTTAAAATAAGGGGTTGAAGAAAAAAAGAGGAAACTCTATCTGGTTTCAATAATGTTACTATCACAAAAACTTTGCATCGATAGATAAATGGGGACAATGCAAAAAAAATCACACTTGCAAATAAACTTTAATAATAGGTAATATTCACAGAGATTCATTATGAGCAAAGGATTAGTATGATGACTATGTGTGAACTATCTAATTTTATCCTAACCACCACTCCCTGAGGTGGGGATTATCATTCAGTTTCTATATATTTGTGGATACTGAGATACTGGGAGATTGAACAACTTGCCTAGTTCACAAAGTAGTTCATGGTTTGACTCCTGGGTCAACCCCAGGCTACATAGAGCCTTGGCTCCTAATTCTGTCTGTCTGACTATAGACATAAGCATCTCTTCTCTGAGGCACTTACCTATCAGAATGAATAAACTTACAGAAGCATCATGTTGATATTTGACTAAACCTGATTATGTGATTTTCAATTGTCAAAATTAAATGCAGTTGAAGAAGACAGCATGCACTTTTTGGGTGGCCAAAAGATATTTACTGACTTTTGTTGGATTTTTATGCCCTTCGCTTAACTTATTTTAAAAAAAAATAAAAAACGTAGATTGTCATTGTGATAATTTGTCTTCATAATCAAATTTTCATAGAAGAATGATTCTAAATATTATGCCAGGATGTTCTATATTTCCAGATCTTATATTTTGTGATTATGACATACATTTTGCCCTACAAACTAGGCTTCTCACAGTGATATCTGCAGTTTGTACAGCAGTGTACAATAATTAATTGCAGTACAATAATTAACTGCAGTTTGTACGGCAGTGTACAAAAAATAATTTTTGAAGATAATGTCCTTAAATCTGATAATAATGTACACGTTTTCTATCTCATAGTGATCACGAAGGACCTTGTATATGTTAGGGATATTTATACCCAGGAATCATCAGTGTCTGTAATGTTATTTGTTTGGAAAACTCCAGAAGATGAGATAAATATAAACCTCAGCAAGGAGCCTGGTGTTGTGGTGTGCGCCTATCGTCCCAGCCACTTAAAAGGCTGAGACTTACATAGGGGTAAGAATTTGAGGATAGTTTCATTGTGCATGTGGTATTCGACTGTCAATAGTTCATAACAATAGTTTGTGAATGCCTACTGTGTTTCTGGCATTATTCTGAGAACTAGTGAATATATCAGCAAAGAGAAGAGATAAAAGTCCTTACCATTATGTAGTTTATATTCTGGTAGGGAAAACTAGACCATACTTAAATAAATTAGTTAGCAAGATAGAAAGTGATAAGTACTACATAGAAAAATGAATCAAGAAACGAAGCTAAGAAGTGGTGGGGGTGGAGTAGTCAAATATGGTGGTCAAGAAAGAGCACACTGATAGAATGATGTTTTCCCGAATATTTAAAGAGATCGCTGTGGCAAGTCATGCAGATATCTGGATTATTTCGGGCAGGAAGAACACAAGGTACAAAAGCCCTAGGTTGAGAGCGTGACTGGCATGTTTAAGGATCCTATAGAAGACAGTATAACTAAAAAAAACAGTGGAATGGGAAAAAGAAGAAAATGGTTAAGTAGAAAGTTAACATGAGGGAGAAGAGATTAGATCACTGCTGGCATTTAGTCTGAGTCGTATGGAAATGGAGAATTTTGAGCATGGTCTGACATGATCTGACTGAGTATAGTAGGATCACTGTGGTTTCTGTGCTAAGAACAGTGAAACAGAGAAATAGAAAGCAAACTTTGAGGCTATTGTACTAATTCAGGTGAGAAATTATGGTCTGTGAGCCAACATGGCAGGAGTGGAGATATAAGAGGACATGAGCCAGCAGCATGGGCAGAATACAAAATGAGAGAGAGAGGTCAAATATGACTCCATGTTTTTTTTTTTTTTTTTTTTTTTTTGTCTAAAGACAGAGTTATCATTGGTTGAAGTGGGGAATACTGTGAAAGAAGTAGATTTGGGAGGAAAATCAAATGGGGATATTTTCTTTAAGAAGACTATTAGATATCTAAATGAGCTTACAAGAAAGCATTTGAATACATATATGAGTCTGGAGTTCTTGGAGATGTCCATTAGAGATATGAATTTAGCCATTACTATATAAAATTTTTAAATCTGTAAGACTCTGAGATAACTGAAGGATTGAGCAGAATTCAAAGGATTGAGTTCTGGGATACTCTCAAGTCAAGAAATTGGAGAAAGAAGGAATTGACAGCAAGGTGAACTAAAAAGGAATGCCCAGGTATAGAGGAGAAAAGTCAGGAGTTGTAGTATAGAAGAAGTTAAATGAAGAAAGTAAAGACAAAGGGATGGTCAACATTGTCAAATTTAACCAATACGTCTAGAGAGATGACAACTAAAAATTAACATTAAATTTAACAACAAAGGATCATTGTGGCCCTCGATAAGAGCAGCATTTGAGTATGGGAGCCAAACTCTAACTAGGATGGATTCTTGAGCATGTGTGACTAGAGACAATGGCTGTAGATAATTACTTTAAGGAATTTTTCTGTAATTGTGACATGGACAGTAGCTGGTGTGACAATATGATCAATAGACTTTTTTTTAATGAGATAAAAAACAGCATATTTATGTGCTAATTGAAATAATCTAGGAGAGGAATAATTGATGATGCAAAGAGATGTGGGATAATATATACCTTATTGAAAGTATTGAGGAAACAATTTTCCTGAAAACTGAATTATTTTGGAATATATATTAGTAAAGTTGCTTCTCTTTTATATAATAAACTGCATCTTGTTCATTATCAATGGCAGTTGATATCTAGATGGAAATAGAGGTTAAATAAATTTAAAAATATGTTCAAGGAGGATTGTGTTCACATGTGAGATAGTGATACACATTGTAAGAACTATATATGTTTAGAAGATTAATATATAGTGATTTGGAAACAAAACTCCAGAAAAATTAAATAGTAACCCAAGGGTCTTATCTTGGCTCATTTTGCATTGCAAGGAATACCTGAGACAGGGTAATTTATAAAGACAAGAATTCTATCCAGCTCACAGCTCTGCAATCTCTGCAAGAAACATGGTACCAGCATCTGCGTCTGCATCTGTGTCTAGTGAGGGATTCATGGAACTTCCCACCAAGGCATGAGACAAAGGGAGAGCAGGTGTGTCACATGGTGAGAGAAGGAGCAAAAGACAGAGGAGGGTGAGCCCAAGCTCTTTTAAACAACCAGCTCTCACATGAACTAATAAAGTGAGAACTTACTCATTACTGCAGGGAGGTAACCAAGCCCTTCTTGAAGGATATGCCTCCATGACCCAAAAACACCCCACTAGGCCCCACCACCAATATTGGGGACTAAATTTCAATGTGAGATTTGGAGGGGTCAAAGATCCAAGCTATATGAGATCATATAAGTAGATAATTTGAAAAAAATGGATGATTGGATCTAAGCCTACTGCTTTTCAGTTCAGTAATGTTTGTGTTACAACTTCACTGTTTCAAGTCTGTTGTTTAATAATAATTAAAATCTATCTAACACTATGTATAAATCTATTTAGCACCATTCTGAACATTACTGATCTATGGAGGTTCACAGAACGGTGGAAGTTACACAATAATATAAAGTAACATATCACGTAATATTGCCATGCAAGTGTTGTATAAGGAGCCTTCCTGGAATTAAGAAGATAGATAAAAATCACTAAGTTCTACATGGTCATCCATGTCCTCCTGGAAGGGAAAAAGAGACCAAGGCCTTGAGACACTTCAATTGTGTCTTTGGTTTTGCATAAATATGGAAAGACTTTAGAAGGAGCATAGCTTAAGTGAAGGCAATTTTTACTGGAATTAAACCCAGTCAACTATTTTTTGGTTGGAAAAGTTCTTTTTGGATTTTATATGCAATTGATTTACTATTCTATAAATTATTGAGGAGATAAAAGATTTTATGTGCAACTGCTTGTTTTATAACTTCACTTACCTAAAATTTGGCTCGAATTCCTTGGGTCTTATTAAAGGAATTTTCACAGTGAGATGGATTCGGTACATGTGTATAAATATAAATTTAATGACAATTTTAAATAGAATGTCATTGGATCTTTTTTAACAGAAAAAAATGCCTCTCTGGTTTCTTAAGAACCAGTAATATACAGTTTGCATTTTGTAAAGTCCTTTAAACATGCTTCTTTAATCCTATTAATTCAAAAGAGGCATAAATTAGAACTAAAGTGCTTTTTACTTATAAAGATGGTCATAAAGAGGTTTATTTGACTAAAGCCATAGTGAGCCAGACATAGTCTAGAAAATAAGATAAATACTTCAGTAATCCCAATGGAGTAGTGAACTGGAAGAACCAACAGAAGTGAACTTGTCTGTTGGTACATTCAGTGGAATGTAAATAGAGCTCTTTTGAAAAAGAATCTTATTCTTCTAAGTAATGCTTAACATTAAAATATTAATATAAAATATAGCTGTAATGGGTGATGGGGTTTAGAATTAGAAGGCATAAATAGGTTTGAGCTCTTTGACGCATACTATCTGTGCACCATTAGAATAATTACTCATTCTTTCCAAGTTTAGGTTTTCTTCTCATCTGAAAATTAGGTACTCCTTGAGGACCAGTATACATAGTATTAATATATGAGAAAGCTCCTCAGATGTTATAAAACACAAAATGGATATTGCAAGAGACTTCAAAGAGAGGCCAAACAGCATATTTTTAACTTTACTGAAGTAAGATATAAAGAGAATTTAAAGTCTTTAAAAATATAATTGTAGTAAGGCATCTTAGGTAGAATTTTTGCTGCCATAGGTAACAGCAGAGATACTTGAAGTCTAACATAAATCCTCATCTTGGCCTCTTTTTTCCAAATTAATGTATATGAAATGAGTGTACTTCCCTTGTTTGTCTGAGAAAACCAAGGTAAAAAAGTTTATGAATCATTGCTTACACTAAGCAAGACATTTACCACATCTGGCAATTAAGGAATAAGTTAGTTCAAGATGTATAGATTAGACCAGTCTAGAATTGTAAAGGAAAAAAGTAATAATTTGACCACCTTGCATAAATTAACACATGCCATGATTTAAGGATTTGAGGAAGATTTTAATATGAGAAAGAATGAAAGAATCCAAGTCTTTAATGCAAGCGAGCTGAGGATAATGGGGCCACAGTGTACTTTAGCCTTTCGCCTTTCTATTCTAAGTTGGGTTCAAGCTCCAGTAGTATCAGAAAAATCTGGGAGCATGTTTGAAATACTGAATCTTGGGTCTGCTCTGTGATTTCAAAACAAAAGTCTGTATTTTAACAAAATCTTCAAATGCATATTATTAATAAATCCTGAGACATAATACTTCAAGGCCCCATCCCCCCTACATATGAGCATGTAGAGATCACAACAGGAACCCCTTGTGACTGCAAAGCATTAGCACAATTGAGTCTCTAAATTGGACATTAACTTCTCTAAATTATTAATAAGGCTGTAATAAATCCTGATTTAGCTGAAAGGTTGATAAACCAAAGCAAGCAAGAATCACTAGTTTGAAAAATCATTAGTTAAATCTTGGGGGGAGGGGGGGAAATGGGCATTTATTGAAACCTTAAAATCTGTACCCCCATAATATGCCAAAATAAAAAAAAAATTAAAAAAAATCTTTATTAGACTTCTTATGTGCAAGAAGTGGTGCTAAAGCTAAAATACAGCAATGATTTAGACATTATTCTTATGTGCAAGGTCTTCTAGTCTTTTTAAGGAATAAAATAAGTACACACAGTAACTAATAAAAGATTAGGGCTATAGTGTAAATAAAACCATGCACATAAAATAATTTAGAAGAATTAGGGCATGATATTGAACTTTGAGGATTGGAGGAAGCTTAAAATTTATTGAATGAAGTGCATGTTGGCATTGGATTATTTTAATCATGAAATTGACCTAATTTACTTGTGATTGGGGAAAAAAACAGTATAGGTAGCATCATCTGGTGGGGATTGGCAGGAGAGGAGGCAGAGAACAAGTAGCTTATGACCCAGCCACAGTAATTTAGAGAAGTAGTAATATGAACCCTAGCCTGGCTGGCAATAGGAATAAATATTTGAGGAATGAGAATAGAGAGTATGCATCTATAGGAATCTACATAAGTTTTTAAATTTAGCTGGCTTTTGGTGAGAGAAGTTTAATGGAGATCAATTATTTAAATGGAAGAAAGAAAATTAAAGGAATAAGGAAGCAAAACTAAAAGTGATTCTGAAATGTTGAGCCTGAGAGTCATATTGTTGAAGTCATTAAAGTCAATAGGATGAGATAATTGGAGAGAAAAATGATAATACCTGGTGGGCTGTGGGAAATTCTGAACTGGGACACTTGGGGGAGATAATGGGGTCGTAGTTATCTTTGTTGAAGTCAACATTAGAGAACTAACAATTTATGAGAGACACAATTTATGTGAGCTAATGTACAAATGTAAAACATTATTACATTGCTTACACCCATTAAATACCACTTGAAATTCAGGAGAACAATATTTGATGATGGTATTTTCTATCTCCCTCTTGGAAGTACATGTGCAAATTCTGAGGCAAATTTTCTGCACACCTCTACCAGGATTTTGCTCCCTGGGCAAGTGATTAGAGGACCGTCATCTGGAGAGAATGTAGAGAAACACTTACAGATTATTAACAACTGTTTGTTCTGAATGAGAAGCCAAACTGAATTTTTCTGAATCAATAGAAATTAAATTTCAGATCAAATGTCATATTGAATGCTCAGCATGATAAATTTCAAAAAACCATGTTCTGGAAAATCATTTTAAAAATTATAATAGTAAGAGAGTTGTGATTTGAACAACTCCCAGGAAAAATAGAAGGCACATTCAAATGCTTGGGAATACAGATGGCATGAGACTTCTCAACCATCACTTTGTGCACAGTTGAAAAGTCTCACATATGCCTTTTAACATTATTTTTGATATGCAAATACTTGCCTTGATTAATATAAATAATTTTGAAGAGTAATATTGTTATAAATATTGTTATCTTTTAAGTTACACTTAAGAGTTATACTCCTGGCCTGGCGCAGTGGCTCACGCCTGTAATCCTAGCAATTGGGAGGCTGAAGCAGGAGGACGGCTTGAGGCCAGGAGTTCAAAACCAGCCTGAGCAAGAGGGAAAGCCCTGTCTCTACTAAAAATATAAAACTTAGCCAGGTGTGGTGGTGCCTGTAGTCCCAGCTGCTCGGGAGGCTGAGGCAAGAGGATCACTTTAGCCCCAGAGTTTGAGGTTGTAGTGAGCTAGGATCACACCACCAAACTCTAGCCTAAGAGACAAAGCAAGACTCTGCCTCAGGAAAAAAAAAAAAAAATAGAGTTATACTATTTAAGAATTATACTTAAAATATAAAGCAAAGAGTTATCTTACCTTACTTTGTAGTGATCTTAGTTTGAGAAATTATTTACTCATATTTTCCTGCTATTTAGAGTCAAGAGTATATATTGTATTAAGTTGTGAATTTCTGAGTTTTTTTTAACATTAAATTTATGTGCTTGATTGAAAAAACCCTCATTGATTTGTGACATGTTGTTTTAATTTTAAATTTCCTTGAAATTTGAAAAAAAGGAGAAATTCTGATACCTTGAAGAAAGTTAAGAAAATAATTGTCAAAATAGAATCAATTCTCCTCAGAATTATACTCCCAACTCTTCCTGAGGAAGTTTATTCTGTCATGACATTGCTGTTTTAGAAATATACTAGATATTTATAAAACTAACCTTTTTTTATAGATCAATAGGAAAAATTATCACAGCAAAGCTTTTGAAATTTAAAAGGGTTCAGTTCTCCTCAAAGTATGAATTTGAAAGGATTCATAACTAAAAACTATGAGTCTCACAGTGATAGATTATGTAAAGCATCCACTATTGAAAGCTAGCCAAATAAGATTAAACCTGTGATTTAAAAGTATGGATGTGGGTGGAAATGTGACAATGTTAACTTGCCACACTTTGCTCCACATCCTGTCCTGGCAAGAAATAGATGATATAATAGGCTTTATTTGTTTCTAATTTATGATACCCTATGTGATATCATCCGATTTATTATTGACATAGATAATGTTCTAAGACCTAATGAACAGATGATCTCCAACATTCCATTCCAAGAGCAAATGAGAATTTGATTTTGACTGTTACTGTTCTTTCTGATTTGGACTTGCGTTTGCAAGAAAATTGTTAGCCTTGGATATTTCACCTAGGAAAGCATAGTGATGATATAATGTATACCTGTAATTTTGAAGTGATCTTTTGTAGAGATTTTAGGTTTGACTAATTCTTTATATTATCTCAGCAGTTAGCTAGGGAGTCTAAATGTACAGAAGTAGAGAATAACTGGTATTTTTGTGTTGGTGGAGGTAAGCTATCTTGATAACCAAAATCTTTTTACATGATTTCAAGCCTCAGAAAACCTGTTGGAAATCAGGTGGGGTCAATTTAAGATGAGTGAATTTTCCCAAGGTTAAATCCAAAGGAGAATTCACATGCCTTGCCTTGGACAAAAAGCTGTAGCCAAAACATTTCTGGAAACAATAGGAATAAACTCACATAGGTGCTACAGTAATAGGGTATTGGGGAGGTGGGAGGGGGGAGGGGGGCAGGTATATACATACATAATGAGTGAGATGTGCACCATCTGGGGGATGGTCATGATGGAGACTCAGACTTTTGGGGGGAGGGGGGGAAATGGGCATTTATTGAAACCTTAAAATCTGTACCCCCATAATATGCCAAAATAAAAAAAAAATTAAAAAAAAAAAAAGAAACTCTGTAGAGGGGATCTTTGGATACTAAATCAGAACAAAAAGCCCTAGGAATTTAGAGATGGGGAAGGAGCTGAATTTAGGGAGAAGGTAGCCATAGAAAAGAGACTGATAGTGTTAAAGACAAACTTCTTTACTTAGCTTTGCAGAGAACACATTGAAGATCCAACCATACTCAATAAATCTTAGAATAGCCCAACTGATATAATTGCTATTTCCTGAAGGAAAAAGAAGAGTAGGTGGGGCAAGAATTTGTGCTGAATATCCTGAAATGGCAGGGAAAGGTGACTGGGTTTTGATCTGGATCTATTTTTAATTGTAAGCATTCTCTGCTGAGGAATTTTATTACTTAGAATAGAATAGATTAGAATTTGACTTTATCTAAAGCTGATTTTCTCTCTACCCTATGAATTTCTTCCTTTAATAACCTTAAGGTTTTTTTATTAAAAAATAATCTTATACTTAAGTTTTTTGGGTTTTTTTAAAGGATGTAGGAATCCATTTTTTAGCTATGTAGTCTTCTCGTGAGCAAAACTGACAGCTCCACCCAGTTCAGGATCTCTGGCAATAAATGCAGTGTTTCAAGGGTATGAGATCTTGTTCATTTAACAGTCGAACACTGAGGAAGTCTGTGTTGTCTAATCCTAAATTTATTAGATTCAATATGACTAACCACTCCCTTCCTTTCTAAAATGAAAAGGAAAAATGTAGATCATCAGGTCAAATGTTTCTACAGGCTGAATGACCAATTGTATTAAGGGACACTAAAAGAGTGATACAAAGAATTCTTTTTAGAGCAAAAGTTTATCTCAGATAAGAGCAGGGAATACCTGGTCCTTAGCCTTCCCCTTAAATAGGGGAGTATCTAGATGCGAATAAGGAGATTTATTGTTGCTGGACTCCACCACTAAGAACAAATTGATTATGTGAAGCCCACTTAACTATTCTAGACCTCACTGAATTGATAACATGTGAGTTCAAACAAGATTATTGATAAGATTTTTTAAAATTAATAGCTCTCATTGTTTTGGACTATATTTTTGTTCTTCTCAAAGGTTAGAGATCACATGCTGCTAGGAAGCAGAGCAGCAATCAACAGAAGATAAATTAATGATAATTTGTTTTTATGTCCTCAATTTTAACAAAATGAAAAAACAGGGTTCTAATGTTATAGACTCATTTGGTTTCTCTACTCATACTTGGAGATTTAGAAAATTGAAGTATTATTGTTAGGCTTGCTAAAGAAAGTATAGATAAATTTTTTTCTATTTTTCCACTAGAGATACTGAATGGGCTACTACTTTAAGTACTATTGTTCTTTGTCATCAGTATATTTTCATTTGTGTTGTAGATGAGTATTTCTTCTCCACTAGCCAGCAAGTCCTATCAGGGCAGGCATGTGTCAAACTTGTTAGCATATTTTCAACAGTGCAAAGTAACTGGTGCTCTTAGATGAGTCACTCATTGCCTGCAAAAGTCAAGTTTTAGGAAAGTAGTGACTCACTTTGTTGGTGCTAGAAAAGAAAAATTACTTTAAATATGATTATTGACTACATGTGGAAACATAATTTTCCATGTGACTTTTGGTAAGACATCTAGAGATGTTGCTGAAGACTACTCACACAGTCTTCAGAAAAATGTACACACACATACAAATGTGAAAATTTCATGTTGCTTAGGAACTGGGATCCTGAGAACCATCCTGTTGCCCCATATGATGTATTGATGAAGGGTCAAGACACCTTCTCTGTGTCATCCTTCCATCAAAATCCATACTTTGAAATTATTATATTCAAACAAGTAGAATAAATGAAAAATAATATCTTGGCTTCATTAATTTTGGAAATAATCAAATTGTACATTTTCCAAGAGTATGTTGCTAGAAGAAAGGTAGAAAGTTGAATGCCTGTATGATTGAGTGAGATTACAAGCTGGAAACAAAGTAGTAGAGAATACACCCCTAAAAGGAACAGTTAGAAGGAGTGATTATAGCAGATTATGTCAAAGGCTTAAGTAGATAGAACAAAGTCACTGAGGACCTAGAGATCCCAAGGAAGGTTGGGGCTGGTTAACCAAGCACAGAGCAGGCCTCCTCTGATTGGCACATATGAAGCAACACACTCACCCTTCCACCCAAGGAAAAAAAACACAAAAAACTAATGTTCCTGTCCAAAAAGCTTAAAAATTATGGAAAATCACATACCTGAGAATTTCCACTTCAGGATAAAAAAAAAATAAAGCTCTGAAGTATATTGCAAAAATATTAGTCTTCAACTTTCATGAGTTTGCACTCAGCAGAGCTGACATCCATTTCTGATCCCCAAAATCCAGGGATCTTAGCTTTAGGTGTTAAGAGACATGTTCTAGAATTACCTTTTTTTTTTTTTTCCTGGATTTTGGTTGATGATTCTGTGAAAAGAAAAATGACTTTGCTTGGTTTGGCAGAAATGCAAGAAAGATAAGCTGATTGGGGAAGAGGGAACCTGTTCCAATATCTGTCTCAAGGTCTTTTCATAATGTGTATGTCAGCCTGAGAAATTTTCATATGTAATGCATAAGTCTAATTATTTAGTTTGGCTATATTCTTTAATCCTTTTGATGCTAGCATTGTCACAAGGCAACATTAAATCATTTGGAATGATAACACTCTAGGTTATTTTTGCAGCTGTTTTCCTTGTCAAGTTTGTTTGAAACTGGACCCAATAGGATTGGTTATGGTGAAAGGAAAGAAAGCAAATAACTATGTCAACTTTATATTTATTTTCCTTCTTGTATAAGTAGAAACAAAAAAAATGAAATACATAGTTCTTAAACATCCTCCTCTCGTTGCCATAATTCAAAGACTCCATATATGTGAGTAAATTCTGGACAGTCTTCCTGATCTCACCTTTCCCTATTCTCATCCATCCTGAGCACATCAGCCAGGCTTAGCTTTGTAACTGAGGGACATTGGACTGGCTCCCTGTTTAAAAAGTTTGAGGACCCCTGATAGATGCTGCCTTTATGCTGCCTTTATAGATGTTGTCTAGTCTCACTTCTCACTGCCCCCAAGTATCCTTTATGTTTCAGCTTACCACATTTATTCAATCCTACAAATATTTATTAAGTGCTTTATTTGTCTCAGACTCTTAGCTAGGGGCTGAGGATTCAATGATAATTAAGACATGGTCTTTGCCCTGAAGGAGCTTGCACTCCAGAGTCAGAGACATATTAAAGTGTGTAAGTGCAACATGTGGTGATATGTGCCCTGTACATTCTAGTGGTTCTTCTGCCTAGAATGAACTTTCCTTTATATATTTCCTGTCAAAATTTCATCTGTCCTTTAAGACTGTGCTCAAATATCACTTCCTTTGAGAAGGCGATACACAATTAATTACTTGAAGCATTTGTTAGCATTTTATGTAGACTTCTATTATAATTTATTTTACGTATGTTGCGTTTTGTGTACATATCGGTTTCCACACTGATCTGTGAGCCCTTTGCATGCAAGGCTCACTAATCCCAGAACCTTAACATCATCATAGTCAATACTCAACACACAAAAAATGCTAATAAATATTTGTGGAATGAATAGCATTTCAGTATTATTCTAGCATCATAAAAAACATAAAGATGTTCTCATCTTACTAACTCAGATTTAATGGAAGATGAGATAATATGTTTTTAAAATGTAACTTATTTGGCCCAAAGCAGAGTTTAACAATCACATTCAAAATAATAATATTTTCCTATCTACAAGATATTGTTCTAAAAGAAATTCATGTAAATTACCCACTTTGATCATCATGAGAATTATATGAGTTGGGAAATATTATGATTTCCTTTTTATAACTTTTGTATAGACTTCAAAAAAACACATCATCATCACTATAACTGCTGATAGATACATAGCTCTTACTAAGCTAATACTGATTATATATTAACTCATTTATTTCTCATACCAGCATGGCTGATTACATAGTTTCTATTATTATCCTCATTTTATATATGAGGAAACTGAGGCACAGGTTAAGTGACTTATTCTAGGTTACATTGTGAGGCCAGGATATGACCTGGTAGCCTGGACCTACAGCTCATACTTTTACTCATTATGCTAAGTAATGTTTTATTTTGTAATTAGTACTGCGATGCATAATTCAAAATAATGGATTATTATCCATAGGCACTTGAAATAACAAGGATTTAGATCATATAAACTACTTTCCTCTACCAATTGAATCAAAATATACTTCTAGGAATTCCCTATTATACTTTTGATTTTGCCCATTTCAATCTTTGTTAAATAAGAGAAACCCCATGGAAAATACAGAATTGCCTAATTGAATTAAGGTTGTATGAAATGTATTCTCTTGTTAAAGCTTTAGTTTATATCTGTTTTAGCTATTCTCTTGGCTCCATTATTCTCTTCTCAGTTCTACTTTATGATCAGTATGGTACGTTTGTTGGATATTAGCCCTGCAAAAATAAGCTTATTGCATTTGAAGCTGCTAAAAAATATTATACCATTGGGTCTCTGGTCTAAAAAGCAATTAAAGTTATATTTAGCTTAATAGAAAAATAATTAGTATAGAGTTCAGACTCCCATCCCATATACACAAAGCATGACCAATAAATATTAATAAGATATTTATGTTTGGGAAAGCCATACTCACTCGAGATTTCAGATAGTATCTTATCTTTTTCAGCATTCTGCCTTTTGCTTTGTAAAAACTAAGGCAGAGATCCAGCTTAGAAACTAAGGGAAATACATTTACTCATTGTAAAGCAAAAAAAAAAAAATGAAGGCAATGCTCAAAATATGAAATAATAATAAAGTCCACAGCTGATGAATGAAATATATACCCTTTAAATTTAAGAGACTCATGGCAGTTTACAGATGTTGAAATGGCCATGATACTTTTTAGAAGTATCTTGATGCCTATTTATAAGACATTATCTCTTTTCACCTTTGTCATCAGTTAATAACAAATTACTTTAAAATAATGAATTGGTTTCAAAGTCTGGTAACATATAATGGTCCTTAGAAGTGGTGAATGATATTATTACCATATCGGTACTCAGTACTCTAGGATTTTAGAAAATGAGATGGTATTGCAAGTACTTGGGGTAAAATCTTATTGAAAAGATTTGGGTTCCTCATAGGAGTCACAATTATAAATGAAATAAAGAATTGGGACCTATGGAAAAGTATCAAAGAGAAAAGGAGACCAGGAACTCTGACTCAATTATCAATTTTGCCACTACATAATTTTGACTTTAGGGCATCTGACTTCACCTCAAAAGATTAAATACCTTCATTTATAAAATTTTGAATTTGCAGTAATTGATTTTCCAGCTTTAAAATTCTGTTTCCAGTAATAGTTCAGGGTCATATCTCTTTCAGAATCCATTTGCTTGGATTTAGCTTCTTTGTTTGCATCTTTTGTCGCATGTGTGAAGCAGAAACAGTGTAATCCTTCAAACACAGGCATTGATAAATAAGTTGTGGTATATCAAGACAATAGAATTTTAGTTAGCACTAAAAATAAATTAGTTACCCAGCCATGGAGAAATGAAGACGTGGAAGAAACTGAAATGCACATTACTAAGTGAAAGGAGCCAATCCGAAATGGCTTCATACTGTATCATTTCAACTGTATGACATTCTGTAACAGGTAAACCTATGAGACATGAAAAAATACAGTGTTTGCCAGGGGTGAGGGGCAGAAGAGAAAGATGAATAAGTGAAGTATGGGAATTTTTAGGGCAGTGAAACTACTCTATATACTATTAATGCAATGGGAAATACATGTCATTATACCTTTGTCTAAACCCATAACATGTACAACACCAAGATTAAACCCTAATATAAACTGTAGGCTTTGGTTGATGTCAATATACAATCATTGATTGTAACAAATGTACCACCGAGGTGGGGCATGTTGATGATGGGAGAGGCTATGCATTTATGGGAGAAGGGGGCATATAGGAAATCTCTATCTCACTCTCAATTTTGCTGTGAACCTAAAAACACTCCAAAAAATGAAGTCTATTAAAAAAAAAAGTAGGAGAAAAAGAAATGCTAAGAGATCAATGACACACTTAGTTTGATGTCTACTTTACATTAATTAATTTTTATAAGTTTGGAAATATTACTATAGGTAAATGCTTTAAGTTATAATTTAAGAATGTGAAAACAGGGTTATAAAATATTTTGTATTTAATTGGGTATTTACATATTTATATTGATTTAAATATGTATTTTTCATACACAAAATATTGTATTAACAAAGTACAAATATAATACATCTATTTCTAAATCAGTATATATAAACTGCAATTGTTTACATATATCTGAATTGGAGCCTTCATACTGTGTATAGGCACCTATAAAGTGGTATAATATGTATATTGAGGCAAGTAAATATTTTGTTTATTAAGAATTTTTTCTTCCTTTCTTTCCTTCTTTTTCTTTCCCATAGACTTACTGCTTTCAAACAGCTGTATTCCCTTTTTGGGTTCATCAGAAGGACTGGATTTCCAAACTCTTCTGTTAGATGAAGAGAGGGGCAAGCTGCTCCTGGGAGCCAAGGACCACATCTTTCTTCTCAGTCTGGTTGACTTAAACAAAAATTTTAAGAAGGTCAGTTTATTCAAATGTACAGGTGATTGAACTCATTTATTTTCATATGTGTTCTGCTTTGTTTTAAGTGACTCAATATTATATGTAGTAAGTCATTTACATGTCAAAAAACATTAAAAGAAGAGATTGCCTCATATATATTTTAGATTTTTATGGATTTAAGTACATATGCATGTTCTTTATTAAGAGTGAGTGTAATATTAAAAGCTTTGAAAATATAAATGAAAAACTTCAAAAATTAGCAAATATGTACTAGGCTGTACAATAGAAATGCAAAGTTTTGAACTGAACAAATGACAAGTGACTTATTCAATAAGAATGAACATTTATAAATATAATAAACGTTGTAAAATTAAAATTTTATTAAATTTCAATTAATAATTAACCATACCTTCAACTGACAGTTTGACTATGGTGATGTTTTAATATCTGCTCATACCTCTTTCTCCACACTCTTATTTCACATTTGAACAGATTTATGACCCAGTTGCTCTCAGCTAGATATTAATAATGCCCCGCAATGGGCTCAATAAGAACAATATTACCACTAAAAAGAAATATACACTAGTTATTTAAAATCCAAAAGGCAGTTGCTACTTTTCCCCACATTTCCAAATAGCAATGTGAAATCCAGAGGAAAGAGTGCCACGCTTTAGATTTTATCAATTATTATCTAGTACTTTAGCAAATATCATTATCTATGCAAGTAGAGATAGATACTAAGATTGGCAGTGATTGAATGATTGAATAAAAGTCATAATATATGACCTAATTGGATCTATGAGGCATCTTCTATTGTTACTTTTTAACTATCTTTTTCAGAAGCATTGCAAAACAAACATGAGGAGCTATTCCAGTAGCTTCAGGTCAATAGTTCCCTATATTCTGTTCTTCCTATTCAAAAAGAGTTTAGGTCATTCTAAGACCTTGAAGCTTTATATAGCATTCATCTATAATGACAAATTTAACTTAATCCTCTAATCATGAGATGTATTTAATAACCAAATATCAGATGCTCAGTTATGAGTGTTATTTTTCCTGAGAGCTTTAGTCTGCATAGGCAAAATATTTATCATCATGTGTGTTAATATCGCTAAATTAATCCCTGCATTACAATATTTTTTGCTTTTTAATCATTCAATTTTTAAGTAGTTCTTCTATACCTTCTTGAGTCCCACCAAACAAAAGGAGTCATTTCTTATGAATATTTAGACTTGATAAGGAAATAATCTTTGAATGCAAATGCATTTGCATGTATTTCATGTAATCTGTGTTTCTAGAAGAAAAGGTGATGGCTAAAATATTGCCAGTAATTGTTCTCAATTTCACACTTAGAAACTCATCAGATTATCTTAAAAAAAATAAAATAAAGTTATCCTGTAGCCTGGATATTGCTGAGTAATGTAAAATAAGCAGTTGATTATGTACTAGAATTTGAAAAGTTTGCCCTCCCTTCTAACGTTGTAGCTCCATTGCATTTTTTCTTAAGGCTGTATTTTTTCTTCAGGTATTTCTTTTAAAGTACTCATATTCCTAGGAGAGGTAATTGATGCTGTCAATTAATATCTCAATTGTCAGTAAATACCTTAGCAGGGGATGACAGTTTTTATGAAAGAGGCCAAAGAAAAATTTTAGTTAATCTTTGCAGTTTCACTTTAAGAGATACTACATAGTATAAAAGGTATTTTCCCAAATATGTCTCAGTTTTAATGTAACTACAAAAAGCAATTCATACTTTTAAGGGAATTTGTTCATGTTCTGTTCTCTGCCTTCGGGAATTCGAAGAAAAAGTCTATTTATCTGAACTGAATGTATTAGATCATTGCTTAAAATAAATGCTGATAGAGTAACTTCCTTCTTTGACTATTTTAAGCAAATCTCTCTTTGGCCATATTTCATGCTTGAAATGTGCTAATATTTAATAAAGTAAATGTTTATGCAATACCAATTTCTCTTATGATGTTATTGAAATAAATGGATATTTGAATACATTATAAAATTAGATAATGTCTACATAATTGATATTTCTTTATAACTCTATAAAATGTATAATTGATAAGGGGATTATGTATGCAAAAGTAACAATTTATGTTTATGTAGGTAACGACAGTTCCAGTTTATATAAATAACTCCAGTGCTAAAAGGTACTCCCACAGTAGCAAGTTAAGTGTCAAGATGTAGTACTTTAGCTGTGTTTAGACCTACAGGGTTTGCATTGGCTCAGTGCCCTTCGGCAGAGATCCAAACTCCTCTGTGGAGAAAACCACACATGTTGGGACTCTGAGGGGCTGAAGGTTGTCCTTTGTACTCTTTATAGTTAAAGCAATCTACAACACACAATAGAGTTATGAGTGACTGGGTGGGAATTATTTTCCCTTGGAAATTAAAAAAAAATCTGTTAGAGAATACTTAATTGAAGTAAGCAAAATTGAGGATATACGTGTACTTGGAGTTTTGGTACAAACACTGCTGTGCCTATCTTATCATTCATATCTGCCATGGGCATTTATTGAGGAATCACCAGAAATTATAGGGAAATCATTTACAAAATGAGTTAGGTAATAAATACTTAATAATAACCTTGTTATTATTATTTACTCTTGTTCAGACTAGATTTTGATTCTAGTACAGTGAATGGTGCAGGTATATGTTTAATAATTTGACAAATGACTGCAGAAGAAAGTCAAAATTAAATTTTTTGGAAAAATTTCTACTTTCTAGAAAATAAAAATTAAGCAGATTAGTTTTTTTTGTTTGTTTGTTTTTTTTAACTCTGGCAACTAGATAATAGGGATGAGATTCTGGTCTGGTCTTGTTTTTATCTTTTTTTTTCTTTTACATTAAGGGGAAGGATTATTTTTATAGGGACTTCTTAGACAACGGCAAGGATACACATTGCAAGTATGTGACACTTCACAAATTAAGTAGACTTTTCCAAAGTTGGTGCATAAGGCCTCTCTTCAGTTGGAAAATACTCTGTGGACTCCTCTCTGGGACAGGTTCTAGACTAAAATGCACATTGATTTGACATTCCCTTCCTCCAGCACTACAGCAAAATGCAGCAATCAGAACCAGCCAGAAGTGATCACATTCTGAGGAAAGAAGATGGATCTGAACTGTACTTACCACTTCCAACACTGTGTTGTAGGTTGAGTTCCCTGAAGCCAATTCCGAGATGAAGACTAGCTTGTGGAATATTTGTTCTAAGGGAATGTTCTTGGGATCAACACTGTGGGAGAATAGCTAGGAAATAGGATTAGGCAAAAGGAGAATTCATCTGTGATCCAATCCCAGCAAAAGACTCAGCTGTCAGGCCAAGATGATAAGATGGCAAACATTTCAATGTATTTTTCTAGCTTGAGTGATAATACCATAATTCCACTGAGTTTATCCTTTTCTCTTATCTAATCCATTCACCACAACCATCAAATTTATCTTTCAAAAAGTAAAAGTCTGATTATGTATCTCTCATTTAGACAACTCTGGCAGTTTTTCCTAGGAACTTGAATTAATTCCAGGCTTCTTAGCATTCAGTCCTAAAGCTCTTCCCAGCCCATTTCCAATCTATGTTTACAGCCTCATTTTTATCTATTCTTCACTGTTCCCTCACTTGCACTCTATTTTCTGCTTCCCTTTTCCCCATCCTTCTCTTTCTTCTTTACTCAAACTATACAGTTAATTTTTTCCAAAATAAATAATTTACTTTCAACTTCTGTTCCTTTGTTAAAGGTTCCTGGGATTTTACTTTCTTGTTCATCTCATTCCTCATTCTTAAAGGCATTTATCTAAGTTTACTCTTGTCACCTTTTGCACTCCAAAGCTCCACCTCACCCTTAGGAGACTTAAATTTTTTTTCTGTGTTTACTGGAGGATTTTATATATTTATGCCAATGTCAGATGTCCTAGCTGATAGCATTATCATCATTCATTTGTGTCAGTATATCCCCATTCACATATGTTCCTTGAATAAGGGGATTTTTCATGTACTTCTGATTCTCTTTTAGCACATAGCACAGTGTCTTACACATAAAAGACCCTAAATAGTGTGTTTCTTTAATTTTTTTAATTGGTGATTTTGTTAGTTTTCTTCTTTTGAGTGAGGAAACACTATATTAGTCTTACCAATTACCGTATTTCCCTGAAAATAAGACAGGGTGTTATTTAGTTTTCCTCAAGAGACACCCTAGGGCTTATTTTCAGGGGATGTGTTATTTTCCCCTCAAAGCCTCAGCTTGCAGCACACACAGGATGGCCGGGATCTGACAGGGGAAGCCGACCTTGTTGGTGGAGCTGTCCACATCTTTCCGTCACCTCTGGGATAGTAACTGTCACGATGGGCGAGATGAGAAGGGCTGCCTCGTCTTCTTTGCGGCTCTGCGACAAAATGCATGGGTTGTGCAGATACACTGCATAGTCACGCCCATCACTAGGTCTTATTTTCGGAGTAGGGCTTATATTGCACAAATGCTTAGAAATCCTGCTAGAGCTTATTTTATGGGTAGGTCTTATTTTCGGGGAAACACGGTAGCATGCTGTTGGCTTAGTATAAAAAGCACCTATCTTATTTATTATATCATACAACAAGAATAATGTCCAGAGTCTGAGTGGCTGCAGAGATGAAAATATCAATTGCCTAATGATGTTACAGAGGACACAATTCTTTTTGCTTTTGCCTTCCACTCTTGGTTTTGGCATTATCCTTCGGTTGGTAGTAAGATGGCTGCAACAGTTTGCATGGCTCACATCCAGATATGTAAAGAGGAACAACAACAAAAAAAATCGCGTGTTATGTCTTTCATAAAAGTAAGAGAAACTTTTGCAGAGCCCTCCCTTACCTTTCCTTGGCCAGAAATGTATCAACCAATTCCCAAACTTGTAAGAGAGTAAGGGTAACTGTGATTTGCTTATATCAGTCATCTCAAGTGGAAGGAATGTTCAGGAAGTAATCATGTTGATCACTACACTTACAGACAGGGTGTAGAAAACAATCTTTCTTTAAAAGTAATTTACTTAGAGAACTGATATTTTTGCAGTGTAACATAGGTAGCCCAAGGAAAACATAAAAGTTTTCTCAACCCATCAAAAAGAAGAGTATTAATATATTTGCCTATTTGGAAAGATTTATAAAGATTAGCTAGTTCTACAAGGAAATTATATGAAAGAATTTATTTTTCTTTCAGGAGATAGCTTTAGAAAGTATTTATTGCCAGTAAGAAAAAAAATCCTTGAAATAATGTATTTTATTCATGCTTCATGGTAAAAATTGAAAAATCTGCTAACCTTTATGAATACTTCTTTTGCTTGTATAAGAGTTCATTTGATTCTGTAAAAGTTCTCTCTTTCTGAGTTTAATTTAATCTAGACTTTATGAAATCTAGTCTGCTCCAGATCTCTTCAATTTGGTGTCACCATATAAGTTTTCTCCCTTTAATATTACTACTTTGGAAAGGATGACATTTCTGTGAAAGGGTAGTTTATCATTTAGTTCAAAGAATTAAAGTATTCATCATTGTTCTTTAGTCATAATATTTAGCATTATCCACTAAACATTTAATGTACAGAGAAAATATTTTTTAAAAAATCAAATAACTAAATATGACTTAATATCATTGAATATATTTCTTAGTAGAATTACATAAAAAATAATGCTACTTTTATTAGTTTGGTTTTGTCAGTCTCTAGGGTTGAAACCAATGATATGCATTATAGAAGAAAATGGGATACTTTATAAGACTACTTTGAGTAATTGTTTTTCTTTTGTCTTTATATGTTATTATTTCTTTTTCACTTTTTCAACAAAAACCCATTGAGTGTCTACTATTGGCACTAAGAATATTGTAATGGAATATAAAACTCACATCTTGTCAGTACTCATACCATAAGTAGGGAGACAAGGCCTAACATAATTACAAGACAAGTCAGAATATGTTAAAATGTCCAAAATAATTCCCCACATCTGTTAGAAATCCAATGAAGGGAAAACAATAACATACTTTGTATGGCTTTGAAATAGTTCAAGATGGATGAGTAAAATTTGGATTGGTGTTAATTGGTTAATATAAAATAATTTGCATCTAAATTTGGAACTTGTGGTTTATTGTTTCCTTGTTGTTCAATTAGGATGGGGAAAAACACATTTGAGTATTGGAGCAGAAAATAGTCTTTTTGTCTCTGCTATGTGTAGATTTCTCAAAGTTCCAATTAATGGATCTGGATTTTCCCGCACTGTCACTGAATATTCTACCCCATCTCAGCAGTCAGAGGAAGTGCCTAAAAGAAGAACTCTAATAGTCTTTGAGAAAGGTGGCTAACTGTGAATGGATATTTATATCCATTTATTATTCCTTTTATAAGTGATGTGTTAGACACCTGTTCAGTGTAGACATTATAATAATGCAAGTGTTTGACATTTGTACAATATGGTTTAAGAACCTATGATTTCTAAACAAATGATTCTAAACTACGTAGTAGCTGTCATTTTGACTACAAGTGAACATTCTCTACCAAAGCCGGACTTAAGTAGTCTTGGCAATAATTCATAAAATCCAGAGCCCTTTTTTTGTAAACTTCAGGAGTAATATATACAAACTAAAAGTCTTTCTCCTTCTTTCTCCCTCTTTTTTAATGGAATCATAGTTGACAGTAAAAATAATATCCAATACGTTCTGTTTAGTTATGTTACTTAGTTGGATTTCTGAGTTAATGAATTGTTGGGATCCTTCCATCTGAAAATGTTACTTATTTTGGAAGCAGTTCAAACCAACATGGATGAAATGAGTCTCCAAACCAAGACACAAGCAACAAGTCACAAAGGGAATGATTTATTAAACCGAGTACTGCTTTTGTATCCATGTTATTAAGCATTTATTTCTTGGTGTTCTCCCTTCCTTCTTTTTTTCCTTCCTGTCTTTTTTTTTTAATTTCAAAATATTAATTAAGGGGGTACAAGTGTTTTTGTTACATGGATATCTTGTATAATGCTTAAGTAGGGGCTTTTGATGTGCCCATCACCCAAAATTGTTCCTTGTACCCAATAGGTAAGTTTTTATCCTACACTCCTCTCCCCCTCACTACTTCTTGGTTCTCATGTCCTTTATATTGCTTTATGCTTGTGTATACCCATCTATTACCCCACTTATTAGTGAGAACATACAGTGTTTGGTGTTCCATTCCTGAGATACTTCACCTTGTATAATGACCTCTGCTTCCATCTAATGCAAATGACATTATTTCACTCCTTTTTATGGCTGAGTAGTACTCCATAGTGTATATATACACTATGGAGGTATATATATGTGGAGTGTGTATATATATATATATATACACCCCACATTTTCTTTATTCACTCATGAATTGAAGAGCACTTAGGTTAATTCCACATCTTTGCAATTATGGATTGTGCTGTGATAAACATTTGAGTACAGATGTCTTTTTCATAAAATGACTTCATTTCCTTTGGGTAGATACCAATAAGAGGTATTGCTAGATCAAATGGTAGGTCTATATTTATTACTTTGAGGAATTTCCATACTGTTTTCCATAGATATTGTACTAATTTGCAGCCACACCAATAGCGTATAAGGATTCTTTTCTCTCTGCATTCATGCCAGCACCTATTAGTTTTATGGGGTTTTTTTTTCTTTAATAATGGCCATTCTGATAGGAGTAAAGTGGTATCTCACTGTATTTTTAATTTCCCTCATAATTAGTGATGGTGAGCATTTTCTTATGTTTGTTGGCCATTTGTCTGTCTTGTTTTGAAAAATTTCTGTTCATGTCTTTTGCCCAAATTTTGATGGGGTTGTTTGTTTTTTTTATTGCTGATTTGTTTGAGTTCTTTGGAGATTCTGCATTTTAGTCCTTTGTTAAATGTCTATATTGTGAATATTTTCTTCTATTTTGTAGGTTGTCTATTCATACTGTTGATTATTTCCTTTGCTGTGCAAAAGCTTTTATGCAAATCAATGATTGTGATTTGCCACATAAACATAAACAAAAACAAAAACTGTATGATCATCTCAACAGATGCAGAAAAAGCATTCAGTAAAATCCAGCATGCATTCACAATAAAAACCCTCAACAAACTAGGCGTAGAAGGAACATAGCTCAAAATTATAAAGGCGATATATGACAAACCCACAGCCAACGTCATATAGAATGGGGAAAAGTTGAAATCATTTCCCCCAAGAACTGGTACAAGACAAAAGTGCCCACTGTCACCACTTCTATTCAACATAATATTGGAAGTTCTAGCCAGAGCAATCAGACAAGAGATAGAAACATAGGATATCCAAATCCAGAAAGAGGAGGTGAAACTATCCCTGATTGTTAACAATATGATCTTGTATCTAGGGAACCCTAAAGACTCCACCAAAAGACTCCTGGAATTGACAAATAAATTCAGGAAAGTCTCAGGTTATAAAATCAATGTACACAAATCAGTAGCATTTCTATGTACTAATAACAGTTGAGTAGAGAGCCAAATCAAGAACTCAATACCATTCACAATAGCTACAAAAAAATAAAATACCCTGTACTATATGTAATAAAAGAGGTAAAAAGATTTCTACAAGGAAATAGTTGTTTTCTACAACTACAAAACACTAATCAAAGAAATCACAGATAACACAAACAAATGGAATAACATCCCCTTACTCATGGATTGGTAGAATCAACATTGTTAAATGTCCACACTGCCAAAAGTGATTTATAGATTCAATGCAATCCACCAAAATACCAGCATCATATTTCACAGATCTGGAAAACAATAATCCTTAACTGCATTTGAAACTAAAAAAGAATCCAAATAGCCAAAGTGATCATAAGTAATAAGAGCAAATCTAGAGGCATTACATTACATGACTTCAAGTTATACCACAAGGCTATAGTATCCAAAACAGCATGGCATTGCTATAAAAGTAGATGTAGACCAATGGAACAGAATAGAGAATCAAGAGATAAAACCGTCTACCTACAACCCCAGATTTTAAACAAAGCAAACAACAACATACTCTGGAGAAAGGAAGCCCTATTCAATAAATGGTTCTGGGTAAATTGGATAGCTACATACAGAAGAATGAATCAGCACCCCTATATCTTGCCATATACAAAGATTAATTTAGGATGGATTAAAGAATTAACTGTTAGGCATGAAACCATACAAATTCTAGAAGAATACTTAGGAAAAACTCTTTGAGATATCAGTCTAGGCAAAGAATTTATGATTAAGACTCCAATGGCAAATATAACAACAACAAAAATAAATAAATAGGACTTCAAATTAAATAACATCCTTTTTTTTTTAAGTGTGCTGTAAATGTAGGCAAGTGGACTAATAAGATGCAAGCTTTCTCTGAGACCACAATTATTATTTATTTTATCTGCAAATCTAACAGTAAGTGGCATGTGAACTCGTGGAGTATAATAGTACAACTTTATTTTATCTTCCACAATCCCTTTCATATGTCCTATGGGACTAGTTCTTCTCCTGGGCCTGTTTGATAACTCTAGCAGAGCCCATAGCTTTCAAGGTCACTTAGGTAGTGCAGACAATTGCTGTCGAGAAATTAAAATGCCAATCTAATTTATAAAATTTTCCACTTCATTTAAAATGGAACTCCTCCCTCTGCCTGTCTCTGCTTGGGGCTGTCATGTAAGGGAAGGGCCTTCCATAAGTACATTCTCAGAGGTGGCTTCTCTGTTCACCCCACCTAGTGCTTTCTTTCCCTTAAGCTTATTAAACACACTGTATGATCCCTGCTGACTCAAATCATTAAAAAAAGGGAAGAAAGATAAGGGGATTAGAGAAGTGTCTTCTCTACTGACATTGTCAGGGGGATATCACTTCTCAACTTTCTGGCCTTATTAGACATTTAAAGTTGACTTTTTTTTTATGGGCACCTTTGTGAGTTCTTGGAATTTCCCTTTTCTGGAGTTCTCCCCCTTGCAGTTCTTTGGATAAGGGTGACTGCATTTCTCCTCTGACTGGTATGGTCTCATTTTTTATCCTGAGACAGATTGCAGTAGCACCAGGTGTTAGCTTCTTAAGTCTTTTCCCTCAACCCACTTGAACAGGCCCTAAGATGACCTCATGACATCCCATTTTTGAGCATGGCTCACATCTGTTACATGGAAAGCCATTATGTACTTTTTCCTAGACACACTCTGGAAGTGCAGGCTGATACCAATTTAGACATTGAGCCCATTGTCTGTTTTCATTGCTGCTTGTCAATCTCTCACCCTTTAGATATCACTGTCTACAATGTCCCACAAAAACCATGATCAAGGGCAAGTGCTTCTTGAGTTTCCTTCGAAGCCCTTGTACCTGCTCTTTACTACTGGGGCTGTAGGAGTCATGATACAACTGTCTTGGAAGACATATTAATATTTTTCTCAAGGGGAAGAAACAACTTTCTAATCTCCAGTTTCCAACTATTTTATAGCTTAGATATGGCTAAAATCATCTACATAATTCTTGTTCACCTACTTTGAAAGTTTTTGCATCTTGAGCTATCACTTAATTTTTTGCCTCACTTTAAACTTCTTTTTTTAAAATTCTGCTGTGCTATCAAAGCCATAAAATAAGATCTCAAAAGAATGTTGATTTACCTACAAATGTCTTCGGCAAGCTCATTGTATATCATTCTTAAAGTATTCACATTAGGATCATAGAAGTAAACAAATGAAGAATGTTAATACTCTTATTCATATTATTTACCTTTGGGATATTAATAGCATTAATCCAAAAAATTTCTGATTTACACTTTGTTTGCCATGCTTTTCAGTAGTATTTCTGATGGGTTCCAGCAAAGCTAACCTATAACCAAGAATCCAGATAAAACATAATATAGAGAAGATTCCTTGGCCCAGTTTTAAACAATTTTCAAACAGTTTCCTTTTATTTTGTGATAATACTTAATTATATTTGTTCTTTTTTATTCAGTTAATTTTAAAAATCTTTTCACTTGAAAGTGGCATAACTGGAAATTAAATGTTATGCACAAGATATTCAAAGAATTGCTATATTAAGAATCAAAAGTGAAGATGCTTTTTAACTAGGCTCCAAGATAAACCTGTTACTTAAACCTCTCCTTAGAGTGTTGAGGGGAAAAAAATCAGTATCATATTTAAATATTTACAGTTTAAAGCACTTTGCATTTGTTTTTGATGAAAAAATACTTATCTTTAAAAAAGCGTTTAGTGTAAAAATTATTAAATATACTTCTGGATAAAAGGGAACTTTTTTATGGGTTTAAAAATGAGAAAATAATTTATTAAAATAATATATAAATTTCACAGCTGAATATTTTCATTGAGTGACCTGAGATAATTTCATTTTGCCTTGCTAAAATAACATTTAGGTGCCCACATCTATTTAAGAACTTTACTCTTTTGGTTATTAAACCAAAGAGTAATCAGAATTATTTAAAAGGAAACATTGAATAAAACTTAGAGATAAATTACTTAAGCTAGAACCTGGACACTCTAAGATTGAATTTTAAATTAGAATGTGAAATAATTTTGGATTTATTAATATAAATAGTTTTTTCCTTCCACCTAACAATAGTAATGCAATTTATATTTCTCTATATTTAACATGAAAATTGGGTACATAATTATAAAATTACTCATATTACTTGAAATTCATCAAACTATGGCTTTATTTTTGAGCCTTTACATCATGAAAAGAACTAAGCTAAATGAATTTGTAGTTTTAAATATAATAATTTTCAATTGAATATTTAAACACACTTTTTTGCCTAACATGAAAAGGGCTTTGTTATTTCCTTTTCTTTAAGGAAATATAAAACAAGAGGGTTTTCATACATGAGGTTTCTCCACTTGCTTGTTTTATTTTGAGTATAAGCAGAAATATTCGTAAATCAGAATGACCTTCTGATTCCAGTTCTATTAACTTGCTCTATGGCTGAATAAGACATTTCTGTTTAATGTTATAGCCTGTAAGTCTATTATTTAGGGGAACAAGAATCAGAATAAATAACCTCTCGTTTAAAATTAAGTTATTGATTAAAAATTATGATCCTTTTTATTTTTATTTAATATTGAAATTAAGAAAATATAAATAGTTGAAAACCATGTGGACAATCTAATAAATTAACTTTTGGTACAAGGCACCCTGCTTAGTTTCATAGTGATTAATCTGTTCCTATTGCCTGCCAAGCACATGCTGTCTAGTAATCACAGAGGTAAAACAATCAACTCCTTCATGGATGTGCTGGCTTCCCAGCCTGGGTGCTGATGTGCAGGTCCCATCTGGTCACTGTAATGGACGGTCAGGATGTTGTCGGACTGTTCAGACTTCTGCCAGAATCTGACAAGAACTACTTCTTTGTCTCAAGTTCTAAGGGAAACTCTCTGTACGTCACTTTTGAATAAACAATTATTGAGTGCTAACTATGGATATGGTACTGTATCAGCTGCTAAAAACAGGTAGGAAGAAGCAGCAATGTCCCTTGATACTGGACATCAGTAATCACTAAACTTCAGTGAGCCATAAATTCATTTAAGTGTATCATGGAGGCTATGAACAGTATTCATTTCAAAAGTTTGAAATCCATCCACAAGAATGATTGGACTACAAGGTCTAAACTACTGACTCACTAGTAGAATTCTTAGAATTTATTTTAATTTGTATAGTATCTTAGCATTCTACCTCTCTCATGCAATACATGACTATGGAGGTTCCACTATATTCCTGCAACTCTTTTAGATGCTAGGAATAAAGTGGAAATATAGTTCTCAAATGCCTCTAATTTTGAGAGAGGAGGTTGATAGAGAAGAAAAACAGAAACATGTAAAATATCATTTATTGTTAAATGTTATTTTTAAAATGGGGTAATATTCCTGTGAAACCACTTCAGATTGGTTATTTGAGAAAGCCTTTCTGGGGAGATAATAAAATTGACACTACTTATAAGAAGGGATCATTCCCAAGAGGTCAGATATATTTCAAGTAAAGCAAGCTCTATCTGAAGGATAATAATGACATAATATTTGAAAGTGTCTAATGTCGACATATAGTAAGAGCTCAATAAATGTTAACTATAAGTTTTGTTAAAATGGGTATTAACTTGCTACATGTGATGATCTGTGTTTTAAGTCTGGGCTACTGAGACTCCCACCTACCTAAGGTCACAAGCTAACGAGTGATGTAGTAGAAACTCAGATTCACGTCTCCTAATTCCACTGCCTTTCATTGATCTTTACACGTAGAAAAAACTCTCAAACTAAATCTACTTGCAAAAAAGAAAACTCCAGATGGATGTGATAAACACAAGTATAATAGAAGACAGAGAAATTTGGCGGAAGAAGGGTAAAATGCAAAAGAGGCTATTGAGCTGAGTCTGGAAAAAGGAAAAGGGAAGATAGTTATTACCCATGGCTTCATAATGGAGGCTACGTAGGCACATGGTGGGGAAAAGCACATTAGACTCTATGCCTGGAACTTCGTCTGCTATATTGAAGGATATTTTCTTGGAAAACTTGTAGCCCTGTCTTTATGTGTTAATCTAAAAATAAATTTATTGTTTGAGAACTTAAACTTCCTTTTTGTAACAATTTCTATCTAGGCCATTTCCAATTATGGAAGCTTTCCATTTTGTGCTCCTGTCCTTATTTTACAATACCTCATTCTTCAAGCTCAGATCTCCTGCCTCTCCCTGTCGTTGGAACCCAGACTAGCCATTGTTCCTTTGGTTGTTCAAATCCTTATACCATGTAGCATTTAGAGTAATATTTTTTTTTCCAATTTCTTTACAAGCATTCAAAAACTTGTATCCTGTTCTTTGATAGAGATGGCCACTATCTCTAGGGTTCTGAATTCTTGTCTTTAATTAGGTTTTATGAACAAGTTGCAGCTTCCTCTTGTGTGTCCCACTCAGCTGTCTTGACATCTCCAAATTAGGCCAAAGGGAATTTGACTGACCTTGCACTTGCTAACTGGAGTCAATTAACTTGCTTCTCTAAAGATGAAACAAAGAGTAGATATAATTAGAATTTCCTTCGGATGTTGTTATAAGGTCTTATCATCATTTGAATGTTTCTGTAACTTGCCTAACATTAAATAATTAAAAATAAATTGTCTGACATTTTCACCTTACTAAATGATAACTGGTAATGAATTATATAAATTGTCACTGAAACAATACTTGCTAGGGACATTATAGCATTTCATTTGTGAGTTCCTCCTGAATATTATTTTAAAAGTGAAGTAAAATTGCTTCAAAAAACAGATAAACAAAAAATGGATTTAGATTTTGAATAGAGATAAGCAAATAAAATCAGTATAAGATAACAAGGATTGTTGGTTGTATTTTTAAATTCATGTATCTTCCACTATATTTTTATAAGTAAATTATTATTAAATCTCTTTTAAAATGTGTTTAAAATATAACTTTGTCACATCCAAACGTATATAAGGAGGCACTGGAGGAAATGTTTATTTATTAAAATGATCTCATTATTTCATTAAAATGATCTCTTTTCATGTTGGTACTCCATATTTTTTAACTCTAAAAGAAATATATATATATATATATATATATATATATACACACACATATATATACACACACTTTTTTAGAGGATAAATTTTGAACTTTCCAGGTATTATATGAAAAGATTAATAATTAATTGTAAAATATTATAAAGGCAACATGAAGATACTAATTTAACAGTCAGTAAATTATAGAATATGGGAACTGGCTTATTAGACACACTTATTTTACAAAGTTAATTCATAAATTATCACTCCCAAGTGAAGAAATTTTATAAATTTATTTTCTTCTGTTTCCCACCATCATCTGTTGTCAGCAAGATCTATAAGAATTAGCATTTAAATTAAAACCAGTTTGCAAACTCTAATTGTTTAATAATGACTCAATTACTAGTTATTAGTAGTTACACTTTGGATAATTAAGCTGAGAGGAATTCTTGGGTTCATCTGGATCCACAGAGAAGATTTCCTTTTGATTTCTGATGTCTGTGCTGCATGTGGGTGGAAAGAGCAGCAGTGAGCTTTCTGAGTATTTATAATCCTTGATATGAAAACTCTAAGGTCCCAAAGACCACTCTCTATCAAATTGATAGCCTTAAAATCTGTACATGATACAAGGTTAGTTACGAAGTAGGTTCCTTGGGGATATTTCAGAACAATAAAATAGGGCAATTATGCAAGTTGCATTTCTGCTTTTGGTGCGACTCTCTTTGATAAGCGGAGGGGAAGAATCTGTGCATGACTTCCTGAGGGAATAGTAAGACTGCATCAACTTTTAGAAACAGAGGTATTTGCTTTGTTATGTCCTGCTGAGAGCAACTTTTAATATATGGTCAATATCCTGTGTATGTAAGACACTAAAGTGCATGAAAATTTATATGGCAATTTATTGCTGATAAGTTCAGAAAGCATCAAGAATGGTAATAATTGCTACCACAAAACTGTTCACATTACCTAGTAACCAAGATGGTTAACTTTTTATAGATATCGGAGACATTGTACTTTTAGGTGTATTGTATGATTTCTGTCTAATAGTGATGTAATCTCAAAGTGTCCTGACTGGGCCACTGAAATAATTGAAGGATCACAGGTGCCTCTTGGATTTTTGTACAAACCATGCTGAAACTAGAGACTATATATAAAATATATATTATTCTATACTCAATCTGAGTTAACATCGCTATCTTTCCCTTTTTTATGTATCCATGTGTGTCTCTGTCTCTAATTGTCCCTTACTTTTTCCTCCTCCACGTCTACCCACTCCCACACACAATAGAAACATATAGAAGCAGCAGAATGCTATTTTATATATATGTTTGTGTGTATGTGTGTATATATTGTACATTATATATGTCACTTCAAAAGTTTATTGAAAAACAAAATTGTCACTTGAACATATTTTTGCCAACTCTAAGTAAAAATAAGATTGTATTTTAAAAACTTTTTTGTGCTGCTTTTGGTGTGTAGATTGAACTAAGGAAAACTGTTTCTTTAAATTCTTTACCAATTAAGAATCAAAAGGAATATTTTTAAAAAATAAGTCCTTTATTCTAAAGACTAGGTGGTTTGTAAAAGAAAATCCCACCACAAATCATAATTAAAATAACATCTTTTAAATATTGGCACAACTACAATGATACTTTTCCTCTTCTAAGTAAATGTTTAGAGTCTGGAAGACAATCAGATATCTCGTAGATTGCTGTTATTTAAGGTAATTTTGTTTGTGCTTCCTGAATCATGACAAGTTTGTGTCAAAATAAGCCAATATATAATCTCAATAAATCTTTATTTTGAAGGTTTGAATGTTATTTTAAGAAGTAAAATTTTCTTTGTGATACTACCTTAGAATCCCTTTGCTATGATACAAATTATCCAAGTATAATTTATATTATTTTCAGATTCTAGACATTATGGTATTGAAGGTGAATGAAGAAAAGAGAGAGAACATTTCAGGGAAAAATCTGTTACATAAACAGAGATTAGAAGATTTATAAAAATCAGCTTCCGAAGTCCAACAAATTCTTATTGCTTGTGTATCTTTTTATGTCATTTACCTGCTCATAATAAAGCTAGTTTTCTGAAGCTTATCATTAGTTGCATTGCTTCATCAACTAAGTAGTATGATACAACTAAAATTATAATTATATGACTTATAATTAATAGCTTAAATGTACAAAAAAACCATTAAAATATCTTTTAGAGATTTGTATTCCTTTACAAAGAGGGAAAAATGTTCAATTGCTATTTTAGTGTCAAGTCCTTAAGACGGAATTAGAGTAGAAACTACTAAACTATTATGTTAGAGTTGAAACTATTAACAGCAGGTTATTTAAAACAATGGATCAAAAGTAGAGACTGGTAAAGACTTTGTTTAGCGCTAAGTGCTCCTTAATGCTACCTGGACACAGTGGCTGCATTCTGTGTCCTTTCTTCTCACTCTGTTGTCTCCCAGGGATATGCAGTTACTCTGTTTATCGAGCTGTCTTCCCAACTCAGATCTGAGCACCTCAGTTCCACACATTGCCTGGCTTACAGATGGCCCTTCATAATTATGTGTCTAATGAACAAATGATTAATGAATAGTAACTATCAGTGCTGACTTTGAAATTTTCATTTGGATTTAAAAAATGATATAAAGATTGATTTTACATTTTGTCCTTCCTTAAATATATCCTTCCTTTTAGAAGCATCAATAAATATGTTCAAACTCAATTTGGAGACATCATTTATCCCATAATTTACTTTAACTCAATCTCCCAATACCGTGGGTTGAGGCTAAAAAGAAAAAAAGTAAAAGCTTGTGATGATCTCTCCTCTCTTTAAGACTCATTTTTACTAAATATGAAAAAGCTCTATTATTTTCTTTTTTATAATATTAATACCAATAAGATATGAAGCTCTGAACAAATCTATAAATATGTGTCCTAAATTTGTTTCTAAAATGTGATTAAATCTATCATCTAAAACAGAAAGAACAGGATCTGACATATTTACATAACTCAAAGAAATACTAATCTAGACTAGAGATAAAATAAAATGACTTAGAGATTTAACTAATTGATGAGTCTTGGATACGTATTCTTTGTACAATTTTCAGTCTAATGATATAAATTTTTCCTTTGTAGAATCACTATAATGGTTCAGAATCAGCAAGTATAGAATTTCAGTTTTGCAAGATGAAAAAATATTTGCACCCCCATATTATCCTGATTAAAAAAAAAGTTCTGGAGATTGGTCACACAGAAATGTAAATATACATAAGGTTATTGAATTGTACAGTTAAAATGGTTACGATGATAAATTTTATGTTATGTGTATTTTACAAAAATTAAAAATAACAATAACAATAAAAATAGAACCAGTAAGAAAAAACTGAGAGGATACTTTAAGTTCATAAGCTCAAATATGAATCAGACTCCATAAATTCAAGATGTTATATTTTAAGGAGAAAAAAAAGTCACAGTACAATAATTTTGTTACCAATGTTTAAAAATAAACAAACAACAAAATGAAGAAACTTTCAAATTTCTGTTCTGCTGCAGTGTTTTATTTTTCTTATTCATTTATTTAGGACTTCATAAGTCTGGTTCCTGACTGACTATTGTCATTTGGTCCATGGATAGCCAATCTTGATATATCTATTTATTAGCTTGCATTACTTACTTGTTTTAAATTTTGTATTAAATGCCTAAAAATTCAACATCCATAAAAAAATCTAGGATCTGTTAAATAATATGTTTCTTATCACCAACTCATCCTCACCTCCTACCTCACCTCTTACAATTATTCTAAATCCGTCTACTTATATATATATGTGGAATATATCTACTTAATTTTACTTATTTAACTTTATTCTAAGGGGATCATGCTGTTTTTAATTTGGGTAGGTATTCTTTTTTTCCCCTAATAATGAATTGTTACAGTCCCTCCATATTGCTTTTCGTTATTGTAGTTCATTGATATATGACTGTTGGCTATTATTTAAAATTATGTGCAAGCATGAAAATAGTGATTTAAACCATTTCTAAATAGATAGCATTTTTAGATCCTTATCGTGAACCACAACACTCAACACTTGAGCCTACTGCTGGCTTAACCACCCTGTCTATATATAAATTAAAATTGTAATTGTGGGTTTTCAAAATGAACAACCTTGCTTCATTTTAAAATTTCAATAATTCCACTCTGTCTGTCTAGTATGAGAGTTTTGAGTGCTTATATCTGTTCTTCTTTATGCAGAGACAAAAAACTCTAAAATTCACTATAAAGATCATATCATATAAACATCGGTGATTTCTAAATCCTTTGTTAATTCCAGGTTTAACAAGTCTCTTTCAGTGTATTCCCTCAGGATATTTTCTTTTTTCCTCACCCATTAAAACGTTTTCTGCTAACATTGGTGAGAAACATAATGAAAGTCTGTCAGAAACTCTTGGAGCACACATTATAAGCAACTCAGAGCTTGCTTTTCTTGTTTCTTCTTGCCTGTAGCTTAACAGAGTATTTCTTTCTGTAAGTTAATGGAGTAACATAACTGCTTAAGCCTTGTTTTGTAAAAACTTCCTGATGGAATTCCTGAACTTTGTTAAAAAAAAATCAACTTTCCGATTAGTTCAAAATTGTTAATCATAACTAGAATTTACCAGTCAAGGAGTTCGGTGTGTTTGACTTTAACCATTCGTCCAAATAACATTTATTATGTAGTGCTTGAGACCCCCAGTTCAGGAGACAGATAGACTTGGGGTAAAATCATGGTTCTGCCATGAACTAGTTTTGTGGTCGTTGACATGGTATTAAAATGCTTCAAAACTAAGTTTTCTGATTTGAAAATGAGGAGAGTAAATACAGCTATCTCATAGGGTTATTGTGAAATCTAAATAAGATACGACTTATAAAATATTTAGCTAAGTGACAGATACATCTGAGCTTCATGCATATTAAATATTGTCAACAAATTCACACTGATCTTTGGCTTGGAGTGATAACTTATGTATGTGACAGAGTGCTGTTTCCAACACCCCATCTCACATGTTTATGATGTACCACCCTTCTGACTAAACACAGAAAATCAGGGCAAATAGAGCCTCATATTTAGGCAAATGCTAATCTGAGATTCTATTGACATCAAGATAGTATTTACGGTCCTCTGAACATAATTTATCTATTATTACATTAAAAGAAATACTAGAATATTAACATAAAAATGGATGGTCCTCTATAATTTTCTTTTAGAAACTTTTCAGGGTGACTTTGGAAAATATTTAAATCTAAAAATTCTCACAATAGCTCTAATGACATACTTAATATCTCTTCTTCAATTTAACACATATACTCCTCTAATCAGAATTGCAGGATGTCAGAATGTTTTAGATATCCAGAATATAACATACCTTGAAATGTTTTACAGATTTTTTGGCCTGCCGCAAAAGAACGGGTCGAATTATGTAAATTAGCTGGGAAAGATGCCAATGTAAGTATGAAACTTTAAGAATTATCTTTATGAAACTGGTACTGACATAATAGTAAAAATTTGTATTAAATTTTATTGAATTAATGACATTAGTGTATTATTTTTAAGAGCAAATTAACACACACTCTGTAAAGATTAATATAGTATAAAATATTTCTATCTTGCCAAAAGCAGTGATATTATTCCCCCAAAATTTAGAAATTTAGAAATACTGTACTTTCTAATGTATTAATTCTAAATATCATTATTCTCTTCTCAAAAAATGATTAGAGGCACATTAGAATATTCAAAAATAAGCCATCTGAAAATATTCTATTTCTAGGAATGTATATTTTTCCTTTATGTACCTGTAGTTTGTAAATGTACACAAAACCATCAGTTATTTCACGATCACAAACATAATTGATATTTAATTTCATTTGAGTTGAAATTAAACTTACAGCACCAAAAAGAATTCTTTTATATGGTGACATTGTAGAGATAACCCAAAAAGAATTGGTTGAGAATGAATGACACAACATTGTGGCATATCAATCAGAAATAATTTACTATAAAAGTCAATAATAGTTACACGAAATAACAAGATAAATAAGGGTCCTAATATAAACTAGTTTAAACTACTTTAAGGACCAGTCAAAATCCTTAAAGACAGTTATGACTAAGCCATTTTTTTTATTGATGTGGTTCTGTCTGTATTGCATTTGCACTATCCAAGCTGTCCTGAATGCTTCCCAAAATTGTTACCTGATTTGTCTTTAACAATGACAGAAGAGTGCTGTGGCCCAGACTACCTTCTCTACTCATCTGAGTACTGTGATTTAGGCCACATTCTCTGTGTTCTGCCTTGAGTTCTTGCATTGTGATAATGTGGAGAATTGTCATTTTTCTGCAAAATAAGTCACATCCTACATATAACTCAAGGTGAAAAGAAATTCTAACCTTGGGCAGAAACGTGTGTATCTTGAGGCTTCTTTTGCAACATCTTCTATTGTTACCTCTAATCACAGTAACACATGAGTATTAAGCTGAGAAATGCCTTTATGTTTAATAATAACTAAAAGGTGTATTATATGAAAGCATAATTAGATTTAAAAACTTCTCTATCAATGTGATAGAAGTAAAACAATATGAAACGTGATCCTCAGAAGAGTAAGAATCTGAAACAACAGGTTCATTAATTTATTCAACAAATATTTTTAGAGAACTTAAGTAAGTGCATAATGTGTATATGAAACTGATAAGGCATCTGTGTTCATAGAGTTTTCCATCTAATCAGGGCTACAGATATTACTCTAATGATGGGATAGTAAGTAAAAGTACTACAAAACCAAATAATCAAAATGAAATAAAAGTTTGTGGTCATGCTTGATTTTGTATTCAGTTAGTTTGTTTTTTGGGGGGGTTTTTTTTGTTTTTTTTTGACACAGAGTCTCGCTTTGTTGCCCAGGCTAGAGTGAGTGCCATGGCATCAGCCTAGCTCAAACAGTAACCTCAAACTTCTGGGCTCAAGCGATCCTTCTGCCTCAGCCTCCTTAGTAACTGGGACTACAGGCATGCGCCACCATGCCTGGCTAATTTTTTCTCTATATATTAGTTGGCCAATTAATTTCTTTCTATTTATAGTAGAGATGGGTCTCGCTCTTGCTCAGGCTGGTTTCGAACTCCTGACTTCAAGCAATCCTCCCGCCTCATCCTCCCAGAGTGCTAGGATTACAGGCGTGAGCCACCGCGCCCAGCTTCAGTTAGTATTAAATATGATCTTTTCAGGCACATTTATGTTAGCAGAAATATATTAGGAAGTGTTAGTATCAAATACAGTGGGAAATACATTTTTACATTTATTTCACTAGAAATAAAAAAGATTAAACTTTTCTAGAATACATTCTTCTTCCTCACATAACTTTAATATCTTCCCTCTATTCAGTATTCCAACATTGAATAGGTACAATAAAAGCATCAATACTTTATTGAACTCATTGGGGAAAAAATGTTTTAGTTATGAGAGTTTTCAAAAGTATTTTGTTGAATGAACCGTAGAAGCATGACATAACCATATGAATAGATGTATATGTGTGTTTCACCAATGTGGACATTTTTATGTGTGTTTCACCAGTATTAAGTGTATGATAAGGAGGCAAGAAGGTAAAGGATGTTTTCAAATGGCAATAACTATTCTCAATTTTCTCATGGACTAGATGAGAGATAAACACTCAAGGTCAAACAATCAGTGAAGGTTTAAATTGTGACAGTGTTCTCACTTCGCTATGTTCACTAATTCTAGTTATATAGTAACTTAATTGCTCTTCTTATTAAAGCAAAGGGTGATAAATTATTCTGGAAATTGCATCTTTGAGCATGTAGGACTCTGTATATAGAACATATTCTTCCAATTCAGTTATATTTGTGAGCTAATAACCACCTCTAACTCTTAAACACATCTGCTGCTAACCCAGAATTAGGGATTTGAGTTTTTCTCTTTTTACTGAAGACTATAAAGTTACATACTGAATCATGTAGTGATAATACAAGTCTTCATCTCCTCATTTTTAATTTGTCTTTTTAAGATAATGTTCAAGGAATTATGATTACATTTATAATTTCATTTAATTCTTACAACACTATATGCTAGATTTTATTATTATTCCCTATTTTCTGGTTGATAAAATTAAAGCTAGAAAAATTAAATGACTTGCCCAATATCATACATCTGGTAAATAGTGAAACCAAGAATTGAATCCAGAAGTCTTGCCCCACTGTCTGTGTTCATACATAACACTATACAATCTACATATAAGGTCTAAAAACTATATCCCTCAAATCATTTCTCTCTTTAACATCACCATGATGTAGATCCCCATTTTGAACAGCATTGCATAAATTTTATCCAACATACTCTGGTTTTATTGACATCTTTTATTACCTTTGGCATTACCCTCCCACCTCCCTTCTCTCTAGTAATTTTTACCTACTTCCCAAGAGTGTGTTTAGGATTAACAAGTGTTTGGAAAGACTGTCTCTTTACACAAAGGTACTATATAACTGAAAAATAGTGAATTATTTACCCTAATGAAAGTTAGCTAATTGGGGTGGACAGGCAGTGGAAGATGAGGAAACAAAAAGAAATTATTCCACTTTTTGAACACAGTCCCCATTTTAATCCAAGGAAGGCAAGAAGTTACAGGAAGATATTTGGTAATATTTTCCTTCTCTTTAGAAGAAAGATATTCAAAAGAAAGTCATGAAAGAAATGTCTTTAGTCCTGAGTATATAAGTGTAGGTTAAACAGCTTAGTTCTGGCAAAAGAAAGCACAGGGTGAGGACAGCCCGAGCTGTTTGTCAGCTTAACCATAGAGGTGCACAGCTTTGTCAAAAGAGACAGTGCAGAGTTAAGCTATAGAGTTCTAGCTATAGAGTTCTATGATTATATATATATATATACATATATATATATTTAGTTTTTAAGAAAGTCTAAAACAAAGTGTTCATTGTAGAAATTTTGTAAATTATATATAAGAAAAAAAGGAAAACAAGTCATTTGTAAATACCTCCTCCCTCCTGAACACTACCCAGAGATAGTTGGTGACATTTTGACATTTATTCTTCTATCTTATCTATTTACTATTTTTCAGAATGAAATCATTGTATATATAGTCCCTTAAAACATTTTTTTTAACTTCACAGATTGCCATGAGCATTTTCCCATGTCATTAAATTTCTTTTTATAACACTACTTTTAATAGCTACACTGAATTCTCTTATACATTATTTCATCAATCCCCTATTGTTAGAAGTTTGGTTCATATCCAGTTTTTAATATCAAAAATGATGCTGCACATGAAAAAACTTATATATAAACATTGTGAACATCTCTGTTTATTAAGTAGACTTTTACTGGTTAAGGACATAAAAATTTTTATACACATATTGCCAAATTGCCCTCCAAAAAGGTTATGCCTCATATGCTCTAAATAGCAGTGCAAGATAATGAGAGGGTATATTTCTATATAATACCCTTACTAATCCCAGATACAACATGCAGTTAATGTTTACTACAAATGCATAGTAATGAATGAAATATATTTAATCTTTGCTAATGAAAAGAAAATTATTTTTGCTGTTTTTGCTTGAAATTTTTTCATTATTACAAATACTAAATATTTCATAGAGTTGCAAATAGGAGTTTTTAATGGTATATCCCTACAATCTGCTTATTTTTTTATTTTAGTATTTGCTTTTTTCTTACCAATTCCAGATTTATAAAACATATGTACACACACGTATAGGTACATATATAACATATATGTACAGTATAAAAAGTATATTATTACTTGTGTTTACTCATAAAAATATTCTTGATCAGTTATCTTGTTTGATGTACAGATTTTTAAATATTTAAATAACAATATATCTCAGTATTTTCTAAATATTCTCTTTTGCTCTTTTACCATAACTCATTATTGCTTTGTAATATTTTCACTGTTAAATCTTCTATTTTTAAGAGAAAAATGTGATATTTGGATTTTTATATATTTATTTTAAAATGTTGACAATTTAAAAAAAAATTTTAAACATTCCAAGACCTAAACAGATATCTTTGTGCACTGGATTGTGTCTGGGACCTTCTTGGCAAACCTAACATATATCACAGTGACAGGCATCTGGTAAATGCTTGAAAAATATTTGATGATCACTGTATTCTGCAAAATACACTAAAAATAAAAACAGACCAGAGTCCTAAATCATAAGTGTCTTCTGTATTTAACTTAAATAAATTAAAACTGGCAATTGCAAGTCAGTTATCAGAATTACATATAAGGCTGAACTAGATTTCATTGGACTCTATGTCTTGAAAATTACAAGTATTTATGTTTTGCTGATATCTCTCCAGGTATCTGGGAGAAAACTAAAATTCTAAGTATTAATGCATAGACTAATACATATTTGTCCGTTCTCCAAGTATGAGTTCAGCTTTATATTTGTCTTTTTCAATTATTTATCTGTGAATGGATATATATGATAGATAAAATACTGAAACATCTAATGTTACTTGAGAGAATTAAAAAGTCGATGTTTGTTTTTGGTTCTCTCTAGCCCCCTCCCCTTCTCCCCTCTCTCTCTTTCTCTCTCTCTCTCTCTCTCTCTCTCTCTCTCTCATTCAATGGGAGTGAGAGGTGGGGCAAGTGGGAAGGGGAGTAGGTAGGTGGAATAAGGAAAGGAAGGAGAAATTCAATACTTTCCTAAAGTTGAATATATTACCTGATTGTTTGGTCACATGCAACAATTGCCATTGTGGACAATGGCTGACAAATTAGCCAGCTTTCAGGGAAAGTTTAAAAAGCTGCTTCTCAAAGTTATCTTTCTTCATGCCTCACAGAATTACACTACCTTTAATAGCCATGCAAGTCCCTAAGTGAATTAAATCAAGTTAATTATTGATCTTGCTATTTAAGCAAAACCTTGAAGCTTTGTGGATGAAAAGAAAACGACACAGAATCTTTAAGGCTTAGAAAATGAAGTTATGCATTACAAGGGAAGTCATTGTAAAGTTTTTGCAGGAAGAATTCTTTGGCTTTAAATGTCCACCTCAGGCAAAATTTAAAGTAGGAGACCTTATCTTTTACTTCTGTTCACAGGTTTCTTTCCCACAGGCAACCATCACTTCTAGGCTGCTTAGAGAACTACCCTCTATCAACTTTCTTTTCTCTTCTTTTCCTGTAGCCAGTCTTCTGTTGATTGACAATGAGGTTGCTTCTAGTACTTTGCTATTACAGAGAATGCTGAATTCATATCTTTGCATACATATCTTTGTACACATGCACAAGAATATCTGGAGAATAAATTCTTAGAGGTTAAATTGTGGGTCATTTGAGCTGAACTGACATGTTTTATATTGTGTCAGATAATTTAAGATTCATTTTCAAATTTCGTTCTATTCCATGTTAGTCCAATCAGAGAGAAGGGAGAAATTTTACAAATTCATCCTAGGTAATGTGTCATCAAATCAGGGAACTTGTGTAATAGGTTACTTTCCAGGGATAGCTGTATTTTAATAAAGTACTCATAGATAAGCTAAAGGATGTGAAATATTTTAGGTGTGATTTGAAACTTTTTTAAAAAAATCACTAAAATTATATCTCCTGTGTGTATAAAACTTCACCTTGGGACTTATTTGCCTTTATAAACAGCGCTGCGTCAATCATAGTTTTCAATCTATCTGCATTCATAATTTATAATCTGGAAAGGGAGTTATTTTATTTCTTTTGGCAAGTATTTCTTTCAGAATTTTGCAAAATTACTTTCTAAATTCTATGGCTATTTAGTAAAACTGAGCTTTTGAAAAAATGAAGAAATAACTGGCAGTGAGCTAGTCCTATGTCACTGTAGCCATGTAATTTTACTCCTCCCTGCCCTGTATACTATTCCTTGTGTAGCTTCTGTCTTGTCATGAATCTCTTTGTAGAGGAAAGACCAAGACATGTCTTTTCAGTGAGCATGAGTGAGCAAAGTATAGGCTGAATAATATTAAAACCTCCTACTCTAGCCATGAGGCCATCATTTAAATTTATATAGTGATTATGTATATTTTTACACTATTTGTCTTAGCTTTTCTTATATTACTATGTCTCCACTGTTTGTTCAAAACCATTAATTTAGTATATTTACCTATGAGTCAGGTTTTCATTTGAGTTTTCCTAACATAATGTTAAATAACATGAAGCTAGTTCTGTATGGTGCCTTAGTGCAAATAGAAAATAAGTTCTCGTTATCAGACAATTTGATGAAAAGGTGGAAGACTTTCCTTCATAGAATGATCTACTATGATTTTGTTAAAAAGGACAATTTGCCAGAAAATTGTCTTAGTGGTTATAAAATTTTTATTTCTTAAGAGTCTACATAATTAACATATAAAAACATATAGTAAACATATGAAAATATTCAAGATAAAAAATATGCCTGTTGTGTGATTTGTGCATTCTTAGATACAATGTCTTTTTGTTGTATATAACCTGAGCAACTATAGGCAGGCTGCAGTTACAGTGCTGAGTCTTCCTACCTGATAAGGAAAGTTTTTTAACTGTGAGGTTTACTGAGGGACCAGTACTGAGATTTCATACCATCATAAACAGCTACAACTTTTTTTATAAGTAAGCAGAGGGCAGAAGACTCAATGAGTTGAATGTAACATTGCTCTGTGATAGATTATGCAGATTTTATTAACTGGGATCTAAAAATTCTGAGACATAAAACTCCAAGCCAGCTGGGTGAAGGAAGAACTAGAAACTAGAAAATCTGCAGATTTGCAGACATAGCCGTTCACTCTAAAATCAGAGCAGCTTCTTATTAATATCTTGGTGTAGGTCAAAATCTGAGTATGGACTAAACAATTATTAAATGTTATTTTATCTCATTTAATCTGTGTAACAATAATAACAATCTCATCAGTTAAGTCATTGTTTGACTTTTTAAAAATTTTATTTCATTCTAAGAACCACCCTACCTGTTAGATCATTGTCTTTTTTTAAAAAAATCTTCCTAAGAATCCTAAAAACAACAGTGACCATTAGGTCAATGTTACTGATGTGGAAACCATGGCTACTCAGGCAGGGAGAAATGGGATGTTTTCCAGTTTCATAGGTTACCAACTTAGTAAACACTTGCCTATCTCCTGGGCAGACTCAACCTAGAATAAAAGTGTGCTATAGCTGAGTGTTTACTCAGGAGTATGTCTTTGGGCCATGAAGCTGTGGTTCAAAAATTGCATCCAAAGATAGAAAATAATTAAGTTCTAAAGATAATGAGGATGTAAATAAATAGTTCTAGGTATAGCATATGCAAAACAAGAAGAAACATGAAAATCTCACCAAAAAAATTTGACATGGTACAAAATTTTCCATGGGAAAAACAGAAGAGTCTATTGGAATCAGCAGGAAGTAATCTAATTCTTAAAGGCTGTGTAACATTTGAAAATAAATGAAAATAAATGGTAGGACATTCTTGTCCATAAGAGTAGAGGACATGTATAAGGATATACATCTGTGTTCAGTGTTTTGTTCAGTGTAAAGCTGGGACAGATGATGTTGGAAAATAGTGGTAGCTATATGGGATACATTATGTGGCAATATCATAACATGATGGATTTTGTTTTCTATGTACCTCTTGAAAGAAAGACCCAGTCTCTACAAAAAATTAAATGTATGGATGTCTATTTCATATTCTGTTTATATCCATTTTCTAGGCCTCATTAAGTACCACTACAGAAATTTGCTTTCTAATTAACATAATTCTGATTAGTTCAAAAGTTTTGTAACTTCAAAAAACTTAAAAGTCACTCTGGTAAACCACAATTTCTATATTTGTCTTACCTTTTCTCTAAGTCAAATGTTTACTTTAGATATTGCCCATAAATCTTTTTTATTGGCCACCTTATTTTTGATTATTTATCTATCTACTTAGAAAATAGGTAGTATGAAAAATAGTATTTCAGAAACCTAAATTGTGTGTTAATACGCTCTTAATTTTTATGTCCAATAGACAGAATGTGCAAATTTCATCAGAGTACTTCAACCCTATAACAAAACTCACATTTATGTGTGTGGAACTGGAGCATTTCATCCAATATGTGGATATATTGATCTTGGAGTCTACAAGGAGGTAACATAATAAAATAGCATGAAAAACGTAATTTATTGTAATATCTTGTTACTTAATGCCTATGACATAAAGCAGACAGATTTGAATATAAAGATTGAAACATATAGTTTATGAACTGTATAAGAACTTGTATTCCTAACCATTTTATGGAATGTCATTTTCACCATAGATTTTATCAACCTAATAAATTTTTTTCTATAAAAATTTGTTTTTAGTGAGATAATCAAAATTAATAGTTCAAAATGTCAAAAGGGCTTGTCTTCTATGGGGTACATGTATGTCTTTGTCTTCTCTCAAGTTCCCTTTCTAACTATATATAGAGAGAAATTGTATGTTCCTGTTGGTAAAAATTCATTTCCCATGGATCTTCCAATGGAAATGAACCGTATAAATTATTTCCTTTTTCCCATCCAATAAAGTTGATCTGTTATGTTTGTTTATAATAGTGGACGCTACATAAAAATAATTTTCATGAATAGTCAGTGTGCTAATGACTATTGGCACACTGAACTCATTGTTTCTGCTGGAGCAAATTGACATAGTGGAAATAAAGTATGTATTAATTAGAAGTAATGTATTCCAGATATCAGTGAGCATTTTAATAAGTGAAAAATATGCAGATTTCAGAAACATACTTTAGAGGACACTGTTATGAACTGTCATGTACTTTCCATGGATTATTTCTTTAAAATTTTATAATACTCTTAATGAAGTTAGTACTGTTGTAATTCCCAATTTACAGGTTAGCAAAAATGGATTCTCAATGGAATAAATAACATGCTAAAATCATCCAACTAATAAATGGTCTAACAACAAATTGAATCAACGTGGCCCATCTCTAGAGCAAGCATGCGCAACTGAGTTTTTTTAGAATATGTGTTCCAAATTGTTGCTTTGTATGCAGTATCATCCTTATGTTTATGTATATCATGTGTTGCATTATAACTTTTCAGTCAACAATAGACCACACATATGACATTGGCCCTCTAAGATTATAATACCACATTTTTCCAGGCACTGTGGAGCAAACCTGTAATCCTAATACTCTGGGAGGCTAAGACAGGAGGATTGCTTGAGGCCAGTTGTTTAAGAGCAGCCTGAGCAAGAGAGAGATCTCATCTCTACAAAAAATAGAAAAATTAGCCAGGAGTGGTGACACATGCCAGTAATCCCAGCTACTTGGGAGGCTGAGGCAAGAGGATCACTTGAGCCCAGGAGTTTGAGGTTGCAGTGAGCTTTGATGAGGCCACTACAATCTAGTTAGGGTAACAGAGGGAGACTGTCTCAAAAAACAAAACAAAACAAAAACATATTTTTACTCTATCTTTTCTACATTTACATATGTTTAGATACACAAATACAATTGTGTTATATTTGCCTACAGTATTCAGTATAGTAATATGTTGTACAAGTTTGTAGCCTAGGAGCAATAGTACCATATAGCCTAGGTATACAGTAGGCTATACCATCTAGGTTTGTGTAAGTACACTCTACAGTGTTCATACAATGTTGAAATTGCCTAACAACACATCTCTTAGAACATACCTCATTGTTAAGTGACACATGACTGTACTTCCTGTGAATAACCACACATATTTGCAGGATAATGGGCTGTGTGTTTTAAATTGGCTTAGCTGATTCACACAGAGATCAAACCCACATCTGGGGCTGGATAGATTTTCCTCTCTAACCAACTTGTTTAACCAACTCATTCTCAACTGTTTGAATATAAAACAACACTGACAGTTAAATCTTTGAATCACTAGGAGACTTGGCAATGTGAATCCATCATTTTTGGTGCTGGCATAATGTTCTCTCATCTAACTTTGATGAAGGGTAATATATAACAGTAGCTCATAGCATAGGATGTAATTATATGATATAGCCCCACAGCTTGGATGAGTTTTGAGGCCTGAGGCTAAAGGCCAAACTCACAACCTGCTGAGGAAGGCAAATAGTGTTCTGTAGCTACTTAAAAGTCAGAAGTGCTGAAAGAGAATTTAGATGCAGCTAATTGCTTATTTGGGGACTGTCAAGAAGCCCTGGGGCAGTCAAATTTACAAGTTCTATGAATAAGAAAATTATAAGGGAACAGCAGTATTGAGCCTTGTGAGTTTTCAGCTGATTGTGAGTACAGGTGATTGTATGGCAGCCCTGGTTTGAGATTGTTAACTCTTTTTATGAATCATTTAGTTGCAAGAAATCATTGTACTTCTAGAGGTAGTTTAGAAGGCACTTCTATTATCAAACAAATAAGGTTGCTCCTAAGGTGGCTGGGAAGAGAGAACAACAATATACAAAAGGATTGGAGAAAGGCACACTGGGGACTGCTATGTAATGTGGCTGGGCCAATGAAAAGAAGAATCCCAAATTTCTTCTGACTTTGGCAGGCAATTGGAGAATGGTATTTTTTATTGAAGTGAGAGTATTCATAGGTTTGAGGGAAACATGGTGAGTTAGTTTCATACCTTCTGCCTTTGAAACCTGTTCAGTAGGTCATTCAAAGTTGGCAGATTGGAGCTGAAATTCAGCAGAGAAGTCGCTGCTGCTGTCAACAACTTGTAATAGTAGTCTGGGAACAGACACCCAGAGTCTGAAATATGGCTGAAGTCATTTACCAACTCCATGGTCTTATGCATGTTTTATAAACTTTCTAAGCTTCTGTTTTAGTAAAATGAGTATGACAATAATAGTAGCTATTTCAAAGAGTTATTTTAGGAAAAATGAGAAAATGATTGTATACTTATTGTCATAGCACTTGCTTCATTCCAGTCATTTAATATTCATCTATCACTAGACAACAGAAAGACGGAAAGGTACAGAGGCATGAGTTTCAAAAGTATGTATGTATACCATATATAGTTTATATAAAATAATATTCACATCCTACAGTACTGGGAGAGCCTGATATCTATTTAATAATTGGATTGGAAGTAGGTTCTTTACTCCCTTCTCCTGCTGCAGATCACATCTTTACATGGAGATGATGTTGACAATGATGACTAAATGTTTTCTTACTGTCATTTCTATCTGCTTAGCTCTTGGCTTCTCTAACAATATTTCTGTGTGTGTGTGTGTGTGTGTGTGTGTGTGTGTGTAGCTCAAACAGGTGCTTTTTGCATTATTAATTCAGTTTTAGGAATTTTGTAAGAAAAATGTTATGAAATTGAAATCTCAGAACTTACGGTGCTGTGTAATTCAGTTTATTTCAAGAAGTGCATTGAATCATCCAACATTTTTTACATAATTTTCCTATAAGTATCCTTGATTGGCTCAAGAAAACTTGCTTTCTTGCTATCTCCTTTCTCCAGTAGAGTATAAGAGAGACATTGTCCTTAGCTTCCACAAAAGCCAATTTTATGAGCTTCTCTTAAGAATTTAAAGAAATGTTCTATTTAAAAAGAGAAGTTAATACAACTGTATGAATTTGTCTAGTATCTCAGATCCATTATGAGATCCAAAATGACATTCTGACATTTTCTCAGGTTTTTTTTTTTTTTTTCCTCTCTCTCTTTCTCCCTGTCTATCTCTCTGAGCTTTTTACTATAATTTTCTGGGGCACTGGGATTTAGTTTAATTTTCACTTTACAATATCCTATTACAGGTTTTAGAGTCAACAGATCTGTTTAACCTGTGGAGAATAATGCACCTTTAATGATATTTAAATGTACTTACAAGTCACTATTTACAGGTGTTTTTTCCTGACATGTCCACATCCACAATTAGGAAGCAGGCCCTAAATGTGTTCTCATTAAACTTTTTTCATACCTAAGCTCCACTGTCACAATTTTTCATTAGCTGACTTGTTCAAACTAAACACACTTGGACTTGACCATGTTACATGCTCATGGTGGGTCTATAAATTTATTTAAACACTTTTTTAAATCCATGAGTTTGAAATTCTGAGACTAGATTAGTTAAGAGGATAAACTTTCAAGACAGCCCTGAGTTTAAGCTCCTGCTTGGCCTCTTTCTAGCAATGTGACACTTAGAAAGATACATAAACTCTTCTATCCTCAGTATTATATTTGCAAAGCTAGAATGATTAAAGTAGCTATAACATTAAGCTTGTGGTGAGAATTCTGTGAGACAGTATGCATATATTTCCAGGCCTTTGGTTAGTACCTATTAACTGCCAGGTACCATTATTATTTGTATTAGCGTACAAATACTTAAAATTATGGATTAGCAATTGTTAATCTAGGCTATTTAAATTGCTATTGTTATTTTTTAATGAGGCAAGAGTTACTACTTGTGATCTTCAAAAGAAAAAAGTCTGAAATGACAACATAATCCAACAAATAATCCAATTTCCTCTATCTCTCTTGCTTCATTGCTTACTTTCTACATAAATAGTACTGAATAGTCCTAATACATGCGTGCTTTGATATAACTTTGTAAATACTCCATCTAGAGAGAATGTCTGAAATGCTAGATTTCTCTAGCTAGTGCATGCACAGGGTGAGTCATCACCCTTTTTGCTGGATGGTAGTGTTGTCATTATTATGAAACACTCAAACTCATGGGGCCATATTCATTATACATTCATATTTTTCTTGGAAAGTTCAACTTAAGATGTTTTTTTTCCTGAATATTAGAAGTCTGCCAATGTCATTCTGTCTGTGGCCACTATTATAAAAATAGATATTTCAGCCAAAATAACTATGTGGCTTTAATGTGTACAGTGTTTTCATAATACTGAAAATACTACAACAGGATTTTTTTTTTTGTCCAGATGTATCAACAGCTTGAAAATGAACTGTCTTTGTTAGAACACTTTTATGTCACTAAAATGTAAAAACATGACAAGGCTCAAGTAATTTTGTTAAAGATGCTTAGTTATATAGACCATAATCATTATCCTGAAAGTATAGTTATCATAACAAGTTTATTTCTTAAGAGATTGAGTTAATTTTATTAAGCTCACTAACTTAAGAAAAATGTGTTCTTGGTGGTGCTTTTGATATTGGTAGTGGTCCCGACTAAATGAATTCATATGTATATTACTAACACTTCCAATTGAAAAATTCACTCAGTGTTATCATTACCACTTTGGGCAAAAGGAGACCAAAACATGGGTATTCAGTCTTGCCAGATATAACGTTTGCTAAAGAGTTAGGAAGCACAGCACAATGCACATGCTCTATGCTAAATTAATTTTCATCATATTAATGAGTTCGAATTTCATTCTTATCACCTATGTTCTTGCTGATTATGTTATTTTTAAAAATCTCACTTATGTTAACATTTCTCACAACAGGAAGTTATATTCAAACTAGACACACACAATTTGGAGTCTGGCAGACTGAAATGTCCTTTTGATCCTCAGCAGCCTTTTGCTTCAGTAATGACAGGTAAGATCAATGACAGGCAGTTCTTGCCTTTAAATGATTTTCTGAAGAAGTATGTGTTGACTAACCTACATTTTCCTATTGAGCTGGAGATAATTTTGGATTAATCTTCTACCAGCTGTTTGGTTCCAGTATTTTAGTGTCAACTCTTTCTATACTGAACAATCAATTATCGCTTATCAATGACATGAGGCCACAGTAATCCTTGGTATTTGCATAGTCACTTTTTAAATGGAAATTTGATTGAATTCTTTATAATGCAAAGGACACACAATTACTTGTTCTATAATTTTATGTATAGATGTCGGGGATTTCTTTATCCTGAGCCTTGTCCTTATTTGGCTTAGCATCGAAGTTAAATTTAGCAATTCCATAAGTGGGTAAATTAATAAATCAAATTTATCAAGCTATAGCATACATATAATAGAATTTTATAACATTTTTTTCCTAATTTCATTATAACCTTATTGTATTAATGGAAATGTGAAATTTTTGCTAGCTCAGTTAGTCTTCTCTTGCTTTGTGTACATCTTAAATTCTCTTATGAGATGACAGTCTTGTTCAAAGGAGACAGTAAGTAGTATGTGGTCTGAAGTCTGTTTGGAGGAATGTCGGCAAGACCTCTGAATTTCAGGCATTATAAGGACTTCTTTTGTCTTGGTTTGGTTCATGACTTTAGTCTCTTTTTATTTAACTTGTCTATCAAGTGTTTGAATAGAGGATAAGAGGGAAGCACCATGACATTTTAATTTTCACTTAGTGAGAACCAGTGATTTTGCTTTGAAGTGAAAGCATCTGTGTGTTTTTGTGTTTTTTGAAAATTATATGACTAATGGTTAGTTATTATTCTCAGAAAATGAGATAGATGATCTGTGATTCTGATCTTCCAAGTGAGGTTGACACAGCGTTAATAAAAAACAATAGATTGTAGGCATTGGTGACCCCTTTTAGAAATCCTTAAATATTTTTTCTATACAAAGAAGATTATTTTAAAGCCTGGATATTCAGATCTAATATTTGGATTGAAATATCCCATCTTTTTTCTAACAAAACATTTAAATACCTGCATTTTTGTATGTTTCAAAGTGATGGTTTGCTTCCTTTATTCTTACCATTTTTGTAGTGCCTTTGTTGTTGTTGTTTTTGTTTTAATTTGCTACATAATGAAATATTGTCCTTTACCTGCTATGTTTTAGGGAAATGCCTTATGAGGATGGAAGCAGTACCATATGTACATCTACTTTACATAGATGGATTTCTCTCTCTTGTGTGTGTTTATTTTTTCTTCAAAAGTTAGCTATTGTCATTATTAAGGTTGAATTATCCCAAATAGTCCAGTGAAAGGTGTATTTATGGATCCCTTCTTATCCAAGGCAGAATTTTAAAGATATGTTCCTAAGTAAAATTCAATTTCAATGATAAAATAATATCATTGTTCTCATATTTAGGCATTTAAAAATTCTAAATGCCCTGTAGAGATTAGCCATGTTTTAAATTGTTTTATTAAGTGTATCCAAAAGTGTTGACTAAAATGGTCTACTGAAATACCAGAGGTTTGGCTCTCAGAGGGTCAACATATTCTTCTTTAGGGACAGCCTCCTTCCTGCCTTCCTGTCCCAGCCCCACCCAGGCTCTGACCAGCATTAGGGAACACTGGTCTCTGCTCCCCTCCTCTCCTCCCTCATCCTTTTCTATCCCCTTCCTTCCCTCCTCTTCCTCCTTCTACTCTCCCTGTCTCCTTTCTCCTTCCTTCTTACCTTTAACTTCTCCCCCATCCTCCTTCTTCCTCCCTCTTCTCGGCATCCTTTCTTTCCTTTCTCTTCTTTCTCCTGACCTATTTTTTTCCTCCTTTTTCTCTCCCTCTCCCCTGCCCTCTCTTTCCTTCCTTTCTCTCTGATAAAACATGGACATGCACTTTACACAAATAACAAGACAAAGAAGTTTGGTATGCAGTAATGGTAACATCATTCCCTTTTCAAGAATTCCTGTTTATCAGAATTGTTAGAGACATGATTAGCTACAAGGAATGCAACATGCTATAATTACAAAGAATGACTTCAGTGCTGAAAGCTCCCTTTCTGCAGAGGTTAGGCAAAGAAAAGTTGTGGTCATTGAGGTTGTGTCGGGTTAAGTAAATACTAATTACACAATTCATCCTTCATTATGGCATTTAACTTTTAATATTTTTTGTCTTGCTACAAAGAGGAACTCCCAATTATGATATTTCTTTGCATTATTTGTAGGAAGGAGGGAAAGAGTAAGAACATATTTTAAAAAGTTGCTGAAACGTGCAATTATTAATTCAAAAAAATTTGGACTCTTTTTATTCAAGAATCTAACATCAGCTTACCAAAATTAATTGAGTTATTTGTTCTTCAACTAAGCTAATTTTTCAAAATCTGGAAGTGTTATTTATGAAACAACATATTCTGATCATAAGCAATAACCATCTTTGGTGTCATTTTATGAAGTTTGTATATTTTAAATAGTATCTATTGTAATGCTCTTAGAAGTCCAATGTATTTTTTTTTTCTGCCTCTCAGATGAGTACCTCTACTCTGGAACGGCGTCTGATTTCCTTGGCAAAGATACTGCTTTCACACGGTCCCTTGGGCCTACTCATGACCACCATTACATCAGAACTGACATTTCAGAGCACTACTGGCTCAATGGTTAGTAATTTTTTAAAGTGTTGATTGTTTTGCCTTTATTTTGGGCCAGATAAAAAGCTCATTATTATTCATTCAGATGTGTTTGGGATAATTGATTTAGCTGAACGTTATAAACTACATTTGAAATAATTCCACACTAAGACGGATTTCTAAAACCTTTGTGTGTATAATAATATCTGATATTTATTGAGTATGTGCTATGTCCTTACATATTCTATGTTTGAATTGATAATTTTAATATTCACAATGACATATGAGATGTGTTATTTTATGTTTTTTAAAGATAAGTAAACTGAAATAGAGAGAAATTAAATAATTTGGTCACGGTCTTACAATTTGTCAGTCACAGAGCTGGGATTCAAGCTGACAGTCTTACTCCTGTGGTGTGTGTTTTATGACTAAGCCATTTACTGTCTGTTAGTCCAATGAAAAGGGGATTGTCGCGCCCGCCTCGCCAGCAAGGAAGACGCGGCAACCGGAGTTCTTCTGACCGTGCTTTAATGGGGTTCCCTTTAGGCTTACATGATACGGAAGACGCCGAGGCGTTCTCGGCGGCTGCTTATAAAGGCAGTAAGTACACTGGGCATTGTCTGATTGGATAAGGCACTTGGAAGGGAGGAGACAAACTCTGCACATGCGCTGAGCAATTGTTTGTCAGACTAACAACAGGGTTTGACCAAGAAGCGGGCGCCATCTTGGAATGGCGTTGCCACCGCGCCCCACAGGGGATCATTGTAATGCTAACTTCTGTTGCTTAAAGGTAATTTATGTTTGAGTTAAGACATGATCCTCAAAAATTGTAAGAAAATTAAGATTGACATAACTTTGTCTGATTACTGTTTTAGTTAGGGGTCATAGAGTATCTTGAGTTTAAAAAGCAAACAATCAAAAAACCCAAGAAACTTCTAAATACATATATTTAATTTAATTCAAGGAACACTACAAGCTCCTCCCCCACTTTACAACAGATCATATTTTATCCTGATTTTCTTAGGTTTTCTTGTTAACATATGACTTTATTCCATTGCATGGCAGAAAAACATAGCACTGTTATTTAAGCAGTGAGACGTTTCTCATTCCCACCATCAATATTGGGCTTTAGTGAAGGAGGGTGGGGTAGAGATTTCTAGGGCTATCTCTTTATCTGTCAGTGTCATTTAAGCAGTAACAACATAAACAAAAGGGAAAACACTTTTAAAACATTTCATTAGTCCAAACTTCCAGATCTATTTGTTTACACAATAATGTGATCTCCATTGGCCAAAATAGTATCCTTAACAGGTACTCTTAGTAGGAAAAACAAATATAGAATCCCTCCAATTATGTGATTACCTTACTACATGCAAGGCAAAACTATATTTTTGTGCATAGTGAGACTTTTTTTTGCAGTTATTTGGTTTGAGAGTAATTTAATAGATTTCCCCTGTAGAAAAGCTTAGATATCTGTTTAGGAAAAAAAAAAGATATTCTTATGGCTTATAAATAAAGTATAAGGTTTATATTTCATTCTTTTTTTTTTTTTTTTTTGAGACGGAGTCTCACTTTGTTGCCCAGGCTAGTGTGAATGCCGTGGCGTCAGCCTAGCTCACAGCAACCTCAAACTCCTGGGCTCAAGTGATCCTCCTGCCTCAGCCTCCCAAGTAGCTGGGACTACAGGCATTCGCCATCATGCCCGGCTCATTTTTCATATATATATATTAGTTGGCCAATTAATTTCTTTCTATTTATAGTAGAGACTGGGTCTTGCTCTTGCTCAGGCTGGTTTCGAACTCCTGACCTCAAGCAATCCGCCCGCCTCGACCTCCCAGAGTGCTAAGATTACAGGCGTGAGCCACCCCGCCCGGCCTATATTTTCATTCTTAAGATGGCAAATATCACATTGCTACTCTTCTAAAAGATTCTTCTATTTTTTCTCTTAGCTATGACATGCTCCAAAAGGAGTTTGCAGCATTGTTAATATAGTAAACATACAAAATATGTATTTAACTATTATTCGGCTAGGATGATATTCTTAATGTTGTATGAAGCGTAGGAAGCCTTTGAATTGGTTTAACATTCCCTCAACAAACAACTTTTGTGGCCCTAGTACCTACTGGATGCTATTCTACCCAAGGGGCCTGCACAGATAGATAGAAGAAGGCTGCTGACTGCATGGATGACGAATGCATGGCTCAGCCTGGAGCATGAGGAGAGAATGGGAGATTAGGCTATAAAGTTGTAAATATTACCCTGAAACCAATATAGAGCCATTGATGGATTATATTTTAATCAAGGAGTTAGATATTTGTTTTTTGTTTGTTTTTTAAAGGTAATTTAAAAAATAGTATATTTTTAATAGCATGAGAGGCATAGCATGAAGTGAAGACTAAAGGAGAATGAATACAGAGAGAGAAGAGGCCACTACATGAAAACTGGAGACTCAGACAGAAACAAAGGTAGTGGCAATGGGGATGGATGTGAGAATATACAATAAGGAATATTTGAGAGAGAAGATACTGGTCTGTGAACAGAAGAATCCAAAGATACGATTCAGAGTTCAAGTGAAGATGTGGATGCTGGGAAAACTTTGCCATTAAAGAAGCCAGTAGAAAAGAAAAAAATAAAGGCAAGAGAAAAGATACATGTTAGAAGAAGTTTCAATGAACTGAATTCAAGCAAATGATTAAGAATTAGGAGATTAAGAATTCACATTTATGGTTCTAAGTCATTCAAGGCAGATTGCTTAGTGGTAGAAAGCCAGGGTGACTATATGACCTGGTTTGCTCAGGACATTTCTAGTTTACTTCTGTTGCCCTTTTACTCTCAAAAATGTTTTAGTTTAGACAAAAGTTATACTTCTGTTTTTGTAAAAATTAATTATCTGTGCTTAAATCTTGACTATCTCTTATTGGTGACCTTGGTTAAACCTTTCTGTGCATTCAAATTCTTTGTATATTAATATGGAATCAATTAACAGTAGTATCTATGAACAGAGTATCATAAGGAGTAAATTAGATCATATAGGGAAGTCTTTTAGAAGACCGTTATAAGAGCTGAATTAGTGTCATTATTATTATCATCATCATCTTCATCATTATTCCTGAAGGCAGGAGAGATGTTGGTGGGACTAAAACCCTGAATGTCCTGGGATTCTATGCCATCTCTTTAGCATTTTAAATTATTGACCGACTTTTCCATCTTTCCTGCTACACTTCATAATTTTGTGAGCTCATCCATCCTCATAGTTTCAACTGTTTCCTGTGTTCCAGTGTTTCCTAAAACTATATTTCCAACCTTCTTTTATATAAAGCTAAGTGACCTTAAGAAATATTTATTTGGATGTCTTACATTTCCATCTCAGATTAAATTTTAAAAAATGATTGTTTTACATGGGAATAAAGATATCTAAGCCTTAGCTTTGATTGTGCCATCAACTTGCTTTGAGATTTTTACAAATTTTTTAATGACCCTTCACTTTAAATGGATCTAAAATCTCATGAGTTTAAATATATATATATATCTTTTTTTCACTTTCCAACCTGTCCTTCAGTACCCATTTCCTGATTTTTATCTGTCTTAACTTTCTGAACTTCATATACTCAGTTACCTTGGAGTTATCTTTGATTCCTTCCTTTCTTACATCCCCTTTATCTAATCTATCTCTAAGGATATTTGCTTCCTTCTTAATATCTGTTGGCCTTGTTCTTTCTATGACCACTATGTTCCAATAGGTCTTCATTACCTCATCTCTGGTTTATTGCCACTATTTTATTGTTTACTAACTAATCTCCCTATCTCTCATCTCTTCCCCTTCAAATTTATGTTTATATCACATCCATGCTAGTTACTACCTACTACCTTCTGTGCTTTTAAAGAGCTATTTTATTTACTGATATAATATTGAGAGAATTGATACTTGCAATTTACATTTGGGGATATACTAGAAATCAAATAATAGTTCAAAGTTAAACAGCTAGTGGAGGTGACATTGAAACTCAGATATGTATATCCAGCTCTAGACATTGTATTCTTTTTATTGTATGATACAGTCTATCAACCTAAACTCTGCTTTTTTGACTACACATGCCCTGCTCTTGCAGCCTTACTACACACATGGTCCATGTGTACCTACCATATTGGGCAACAGCAAACCCAAGATGCTGCTCTGGTAATAGGAACTAGGAGAAATAGAGGAGGTGGAGTTATGCAAGAAATGGGGGAGACCTAGGAATTCCAGCTGAAGCCAGGGAAATAACAAGCAACAGGTCAGATGTTTGTTGAGGAAAAGACAGCCCAGAGTTAGAAAAACACAATGCTTCAGGAGACCCAGTCGGTTGAGAGTTCCTTTATCTACGGAAACTAGAGCAGAGCAAGAAGAGAAATTATAGAAACTATTTGATACGCTTATAATGAAGAGAAACCTGACAAACTAAGACAAAATATTGGCTTGCTCAGGAAACATTTCTGCCCTTTATTAGAAATGGCCATTTTCCAGATGAATTCAGCCTGTGGTCCAAAGACAGAGTCAGTGGTGTCATCTGTCTGGAATCAGGAGTGTGAGGAGAAAGAATACAGATGAACTGTGTGGATTGTTGAGAATAAATGTTATCTTAGAGAGTATATTATTTAACCTCATATTTTACAGATTGAGATGTAGCATGAAGAAGGGATGTTTCCAAGCCTCCTAGTTGCCAAGCCCATCCTTTCATCATGATACTAAGCTTCTAAGAAGAGTAGTTTATCATGTCCTTTGAGTCTGGAAGTGTGGCTGCCTTTTTGATGGAAGTTATAGGAATAAAGGTTTTGTTTCTGCCGTAACATTGGACCTGCCACCACACAGTTATTGACACAATCTACTTTGTCTAAAGCTGCCCTGTCCAATATGGTAGACCCCCTAGACACTAGCCACATGTGGCTATTTAAATTTAAATTACAGCTACTCAGGAGGCTGAGGCAGGACTATCCCTTGAACCCAGGAGTTCAAAGCCAGACTAGGCAAGATAGGGATAGGCTGTCTATGAAAAAAATAAAATTAAATCAATTAAAATAAAGCAAATTTATAATTTTGTTCCTAAGTCAGATGAATGGCTTAGGGGCTACCGTATAGGACAGCACAGATTTAAAATTTCCATCAATGAAGCAATTTCAATTGGACAGGGCTGGTTTAATGTATGCTTATTAATTATGTACAATAGTCTACAATGGTATACTGCAACATGCTTGTGAATTTTCTTTACTACCTATTAATATATAGCATGTGGATATGAAACTCACCACTGTGTTTTATAAAGTTGTTACCAGGTTGAAAAAAGTGACAGATATTTAATATCTCAAATAATAGGGTCAATGTCAATGTCTTTTTTATTTTTTCTGTATATTATTATCTCAGTCTATTATGAATTTCTAGACAGTTTGAGATTTTTTTGTTAAACTTTGCTTCCTGTACTTTAATTTTCAATTTAAATTTCTACTTTTTATTTGTCTGAGATGAACTAAATTCTTACAAATGTAAATGTGATATTCTGTTTAGATTAAGGAAAATACAAAAATTAAATTAAATTTGCAATTCAGTATTAACTCTTAAGATGCGGAGTCTAAAGAATTATCATTTTTTAATATGATTCTACATGAAGTTTTGTAAGTCTATTTTAATACTGAACTACTTAGGGAGTTCAAGATTCTTAATACATATGTGTATGCTAAATTGCGTTCTGTGTTCTAATTGGCATTAACCAGAATGAGATCAACTAACCTCATTATTTAACAGTGAAAGGATCCTTATCAGAACATCTCTAAGAACTGCTTACTCCAGTACTGCTTACTTCATACTTAAAAAAGTATGAATCCTGATTCCTTTTTTGAGAGACTAAGCCACCTATTACATACCTTACCAGTAAGATAAAAAACTGCAAAGATGAAATACTATAAGAAGTTCTAGATGAAAACTTAAATGGTTCCACACTTTCCTTTATCAACTTAATCTTAGACCATATCAGGAAATAGGAATACAGATACAAGTTAGGGTGGTTACTCAAATATAGTTGATCTTTTGTTAGAATTTTAGGATAAAACTAAGAAGTATGACCACTTGGAAAATGAAAACAAACAATAATGCCTCAGACATACGCATATGTTTTTGTTTTCTTTCCTGGAGTAGATGAGAACTTTTGTTTTAAATTTTCATTTTTAACATATGGAGGCAGTTTTCATTTGAAGTTTCTCTTGGGGTGCTTTATTGTCTGTAAATTCTGCTTCCACATCAAAGGAAAAGATTTAAAAAATAATAGGAAAAAGATATTATAAGAAGAACTAAAAGGAAGTTAGGAACTCTCTATCTATTAAATCACAGGGTAGGTATGCTCATTGGTGTGGCAAGAGGCTCTTGGGGAGCAACGAAGTTGGTGTGTACTGCAGGCCACATGGGTTTATGCCATTTTTATTTGGCAGTGCATCTTGGTGTCATGTTAGAAATTCATTTGTGAAAATGCATGATTTCAAACTCCATTCCTATTAGGGCATATGCTTAAAATGCCAATGGGGAAAAATGTGCTATAATAAAGCCCAGGTGCCTATTGGTATGAATTTAAATTGTTTAATTCAACAACTCTGCACTGATTAAATGATATCTATTTTTAGCCAAATTTGGCAGCAAGTTAGGAAAGAGTTTCCATCATGAAATAACAATATGAGTGTCCTAAGACAGGACTTCAATGGAATACTTAAAAAAGAAACTCTATATTCTTGCAACTTATATTTGTTTTTTAACTCTTAAGTATGCTTATTATTTCAATCACAGAATAGAGTACTATTGATACCATTTTTTCATAATTAGATTTCTTTATATAATGAACATTTGGACATTTGTCTTAAATACCTCCAACATTCCCCTCTGAAGCAATTTTCTTACAGTTCTTATAAAAGAAGCAACATTTAAGAAATAGTTCAATAAAATAAAAAATGACTGAATAGACATAATAGACCATGTTTGTTACACATTACTTGAAAGTTAAAAGAAATACCACTTGGAAAAGCATTTATACTACTTTCCTCATTAATTTTACAATGAAATTTCAGAAATGTAGACCGATGTCATACTCTACATTTTGACCATTTCAAATGTCAAAACCTGGCAACAGTTATATAATGTTTTTCATATCCAAAGGAGGCTTCCTGTGCATTTCTGAAAGGTAGCAATGCATTGCCATATTTACTTATACTCCTTTTAGACCTTATACATTCTGTTCTATTAATAGAATCGTGTTTCTGTGAACAAGTGAATAGCAATCACCTTATGTAACCCCTTTTCCCATTTGAGTATCTGAGGAGAGCTTTATCAGCATCTCTCTCCTTGAGATTGGTATTTATTTTACCTGTGATGCCTTTCTGATCCAAGTCAATGAGTTCTCACTTTCTCTCTCAAGAGAAGAGTGCATAAATTGTGTACCACTATGTTATATATTTTTATTTCAGAATATTACAGGGGCACAAATGTTTTGGTTACATGATTTCCTTTTGTGCAGTTTGTGTAAAAGTTATATGTGTACTCATCACCAAGATGGAGTTTACTGTACTCATTAGGTGTGAATTTATCATTCCCTTCTTCCCCGTCCCACCTGCTTGCTTTCTGTTTAGTTTTGCTACTATATGTGCACATGGGTGTTGATCAATTAGTTCTAATTTAATAGTGAGTACAAGTAGTATTTGTTTTTCCATTTCTGTGATACTCCACTCAGAAGGATGGTATCCAGTTCCATCCAGGTTGTTACAAAAGTATTAGCTCACCATTTTGTTTATAGTTGATAGTACTCCATAGTATATGTATAGCACATTTTATTAATCCACTCATGGATTGATGGGCACTAAGGTTGATTCCACATCATTACTATTGTGAATTGTGCTGCAATAAACATTCAACTGCACTTGTCTTTTTGATAAAATGATTTCTTTTCCTTTGCATAGATACTCAATAGTGAGATTGCTAGATCAAATGGTAGGTCTACTTTTAGTTTGTTGAGATATCTCCATACTATTTTCCATAGAGGTTATACTATTTTTCAGTCCCACCAGGAGTGTATACGTGGTCCTTTCTCTCCACATCCACACTAGCATCTGTTATTTTGGGACTTTTGACTTGCATTTCCCTGATGATTAGAGACTTTGAGCATTTTTTATGTTTACTGGTCATCAGTCTATCTTCTTTGGAAAAGCTTCTGTTCATGTCTTTTTTTTTTTGGAGACAGAGTCTCACTTTGTTGTCCAGGCTAGAGTGAGTGCCGTGGCATCAGCCTAGCTCACAGCAACCTCAAACTCCTGGGCTCGAGTGATCCTTCTGCCTCAGCCTCCCGAGTAGCTGGGACTACAGGCATGCGCCACCATGCCCGGCTAATATATATCAGTTGGCCAATTGATTTCTTTCTATTTATAGTAGAGACGGGGTCTCGCTCTTGCTCAGGCTGGTTTTGAACTCCTGACCTTGAGCAATCCGCCCGCCTCGGCCTCCCAAGAGCTAGGATTACAGGCGTGAGCCACAGCGCCCGGCCTTGATTCCTGTTATTAAATGCCCTTTATCAGATGTATAGCATGCAAATATTTTCTTCCTTCTGTGGGTTGTCTATTCACTCTATTGATTGTTTTACTGGCTATACAGAAGCTTTTTAATTTAATTAAATCTCATTTATTTATTTTTGCTGTTGCTGTGATTGTCTTTGGGGTCTTTTGATAAATTCTTTTCCTAGGCCAATATCTACAACAGTTTTTCTAATATTTTCTTCTGGAATTCTCATAGTTTCATGCCTTAAGTTTAAGTCTGTTATCCACCATGAATTAATTTTTGTGAGCAGTGATAGGTAAGGATTCTTTTTCAGTCTTCTATATGTGGCTGTCCAATTTTCTCAGCACTATTTATTGAATAGGGATTCTTTTCGCCAATGTATGTTTTTGACTGCTTTGTCAAGGATCAGATGGCTATATGAGGATGGTTTTATATCTGGGTTTTCAGTTCTGTTCCATTGGTCTGTGTCTCTGCTCCTATGCCAATGCCCTGCTGTTTTAGTTACTATAGCCTTGTAGTATGGCTTGAAGTGTGATAAATTGCCTCTTAATTTGTTATTTTTGCTTAAGGTTGCTTTGGCTATTAGGGGTCTTTTCTGGTTCCATATAAAGGGTAGAACTATTTTTCTTAGATCTGAGAAAAAGTGACATCAGTATTTTAATGGAGATTGCTTTGAATCTATAGATCACTTTGGGTAATATAGACATTTTATCAATATTGATTCTGCTGATCCATGAGCATAAGTTTTTCCAACTATTTAGGTCATCTGCAATTTCCTTCCTCAGTGTTTTGTAGTTCTCCCTGTTGAGATCTTTCACCTCCTTAGTTAAATATATACGTAGGTATTTTGTTTTCTTTGTAGCTATTATGAAAAGTATTGAGTCTTTGATTTGATTCTCAGCGTGACTATTGTTGGCATATAGGAATGCTACTGATTTGTGTACATTGATTTTGTAACCTGAAACTTTGCTGAATTTGTTTGTCAATTCCAGGATTCTCTTGGCAGAATCTCTGGGGTTTTCTAGAAATAAGATCATATCGTCTGCAAAGAGAGATAGTTTGACCTCTTCTGCCCTCATTTGGATACCATTGATCTCCTTCTCTTATCTGATTGCTCTGGCTAGGACTTACAGCACTCTGTTGAACAGAAATGGTGATAGTGGGCCGTGGTCTCCCTGTACCATTCTTTATGTCGTGGGGGCACCGGGTCCTGCCAAGCTGTCCAAGCTGCCAGTGGGCGACTCTGCAAAACACCCAAAACACCGTTGCAGCGGCTCTGCTCCCAGTGGCAGGTTCTCCTGGCAACGTGACTCCACTGCAGAGTAATATGCTTCTCAGCACAGAGCCCTCTTGCGGTTGTTATGGGAGGGAGGAGCGAGCCATCGTTTCCCTGCACCTCTCTTGTGTCCTGGGGACAGACACCAGGTACTGTCTTCCTGTCTAAGCTGCCAGTGGGAGATCGCGCAAAACACCACTGCGGCAGCTCCACTATCAGTGGCAGGCTTGGCCAGGAACATGCCCCCACCACAGAGGAAAAGGCTTCTAAGCACAGAGAGCCCTCGTGGTTGCTATCGCTGCAGAGGTGCCACAGCTACAAGCTGGCTTGAGCTAAAATTAATTGCCGTGGTACCAGGAAAGGAGAAGGTGCAGAGGAAGAGGCATCTAAGTGTAACAGTGATGGCTCTCTGGTCTCTCGTGGCGCTTGCCGCGTGGTGAGACTTTTGTGTACCACTGCTCACTGTAGTCACCCACGTGGGGAAGGGGAGCCCCCCCTTACCCTTTCACTGGGCTCTGGGCCTCTGTGGACTCAGCCCATATCATGTCCTCTCTTCTCTCTCTTCCTCTTTCTCAGCTTTGCAGCCCTTCTTGGTGGGGTCCCCGGACGCCTCTGCTATTTCTCCCTGTGATCCATACTTGAGCCGCAATTGTTCTCCAACCTCCTCAGTCCAACCTTGTACCCTTCATCTGGGACGATCCAACAAGCCATGTCTCTAGTCAGCCATCTTAGCTCAATCCCTGTTATTTTATTTTATTTTATTTTTTTAAGTTAAGAATTCAACTCAATCATTATGTAGGTCTGACAAGATGCTAACATCTTAAGGGTCATCATACTGTATGTGTAACTTCTACTTAAATTTAAGTGCTACAATAAATTCTACTCATGTCAATGCCCATTTTAAGCTCACGTATTTGTGAAGATAAAGGAAACCAATTGTATTCCTATAATTTCTGCATACTTTCATTTTTATCCCGTTTTGCCCCATTCTAATTACTTAAGAATTTATATTTATTATTTAGTTCTTACTATCCCTGTCCATGCATACATCTGTGTCATTGATCTTGGGTTAAGGAGTCTATCCATATCCTTTTCCCTACATGCAGAATGGTAGTATGTTAATGACTCTTAAATTCTATACAAATCACCTATGTGTGTGGGAGCCCACCATAGGTTGGTATTTTTGTTTCTTTTTGTTTTTCCTCTGTTCATTGTTGCAATATCCTTTCAAGTCACTGGAAACATCAAGGCTAGGTCTTCTTAGGCACATCTTGACCATGTCAGTATATCTTTACTCCAGAATATAATTGATTTGAAATGAAGTGTCATTCCTTATTTATCTTTGCATTCTTTGATTCTAATGGTGTTTCTTTTTTGCTCTAAGTTCCTTGGATATAGAAATATTTTTACATAAATTATTTTTTTATTTTTATTACTTTTCTGAAATTGTAATTCCACATTTATAGGAAAATTTATTTCCACAGAATTGTGGGATTTTTTAAAAAAGAAAACATATTTAAATGAAAAATCAGAAATATTAATTTCTGACTAAAAAAAGGATTTTCATTTTGCTCAGGGATCAAAACCAAGTGTTTGTGATTTATTAACAACTTGAAAGAGGGCCTGGGAGAACCTTGAGTAGAATTGTTAATGGGCCTTGCCAATTTAAGATTAATTAGAAAAGAAAAAAATTTTAAAAACCTTATGTGATTTCATAAAATTTAATTTTCATGTAATCTTCTAGGGCACATCAAAGTGAGATCAATCAGAAGTATAAGAGTCCACTGGCATTCTTAATTCCAGAAAAGAACAGGGAAATAAGGAAAAAAAAGAAGTTTATGTAGATATTTCCTTCCTTGCTTTTCCTCTCAAGGCTTCTCATTAAAGCAGAGAAGAGAATGGATGGGAGACATGGGGCTGACCCAGAAAGGCTAGGATGATAATGATGAAACCCCTATCACTTGGACTCCTACATTAACTTTTGTCTGTTGAAGAAGGCTATTGTGAAGCTTTCTTTATTGGGTCATTGACCAATTCCTGTACATTTGCAGGGCAGTGATTTTTCATTACTTCTGGGGTACACAGCAATCAGAGCCTTAGACAAAACCCTAGAAAAGGCAAATTTGATCTGTTTCAGCTCCCACCAAATTCTTCTTTTCTTATGAAACATTTTGTCTTTTCTCCTGTTTAATACTCAGTGTTCTGTGCTTCTTTCCAGGTGTGTTACATTTTCTACTTAAAGTCCTTCCTTTATTCCTCAATAATTATTCTCTGTTTGCTTTAATTAAAAGATTATTTCTGAACTAGCTCTAGCCAATCACAGTTCTGTCACCTGGTTAATACTCAATTATATAAAACTAAGACTTAAAATACCCAATATTTTTTTAAACAAGGAGTTAGCAACCTAAATCAATCTGTCATTGATGCAATGCAAAGGGATTTATTTTATTTGCAAATACTTTTCCGCTTTACTTATATTATGGACATCTTTCCACGTCAGTGCATATAGACCTACTTCATTTTTAATAATGACATATTTCTTTTTATGAGTACTTGGATGTGCTCAATATTCTTGTTTGTTGTCATAATAATGATAATGATTAAGATCCCCATTACCATCTTAATAAATTGCATTTATTGGATAAATTATATATCAGACAGTGCCAGATGCTATGTGCTTTATATGTATTAACTCACCTTTTTCATCTTTTCAGTTATCTTACTGGATAGATGACATTGGCAGCCTTATATTATGCATGAGAAAGCTGAGACATAGAGAAAATAAATAATTTGTCTAAAGTCGCCTTTCCAATAAGTGGCAAAGACAAGATATAAACTTAGATAGAATGCCTCCAGAGCCTATACTGGAGTTGACCCAAGCACTATTGGTTCTTTCATTGTTTTCCCCTTGGGCAATTACACAAAATGCAACATGTCAAAATCTAGGATATGTTTATAGTTTTTCCTAAACTCTTTATAAAAGACATTGTAGTTAAAAAGCAGTGACTCTGTCATATAGAAGGTAAATATAAAATAATGCATTCTCCAGATTTGAAAAGTCTTACAAGTAATTTAGTCCAGTCATGTGTCACCTGTTCTGTGTAATTCCTAGAGCACTTGTTAATTACCTATTTATGCTAATACATGTTTCTACATTGTATCATGTTTATTTGTGAATATATCTCATTTCTTACATTCCACTCATAGTTCATTTTTTAAAATTTTGCTGTTAATTGTTTTATATACAAAAAATACTAATACTATTATGCTGGATTGTTTCAGTATCTTATTTTATTCCTTTTTTTCTTTCAAACAGGAGCAAAATTTATTGGAACTTTCCCCATACCAGACACCTACAATCCAGACGATGATAAAATATATTTCTTCTTTCGTGAATCATCTCAAGAAGGCAGTACTTCTGATAAGACCATCCTTTCTCGAGTTGGAAGAGTTTGTAAGGCAAGATATATTTATGTATTTCACTTAAAGCATATATGTATATGCATGAGACAATTATCTGTGTAATGTTGAGGTAAAAGTTAATGTCCATTATTCAAAATTGGTAGGATACATTCACACTATCCTGCTTGTGTAATTTTTGAGACCCAAAAGTAAACAAAAAAAAATCACATTTTTCAAACATTATAGTTTATTTGAACTGTTGCTCTGGTGTGAGTTATACTTCTTTGGCAGTTTATTACTTTCTTTGAAGAACTATCCCTTTTCCAGTTATTGCTATTCCCAGTAAAATCGCTGCATTGTCCTGATCCCTGAATGCTAAAATGTGTTTATATAATGTTAAATAATCTTATTTTAAAATTGAAAATAACTTAATATAACCACTAAAGTAACTTAAACACTAATAGAATTATATTCTGTATTTTTATCAACACACATCAAACATGTAAAATTATATATCTTTACATGTATAAGTTGAAAATATGATTATCTAGATTAGGATATGAGAGAAAATGGGGTAAAGAGGAAAAAACAAATAACCAAAAATGCAAAACATTTATTTTGAAACACACTGCAATTAGTTTTTAATATTGCCATTTTGTGTTACAAGTAAATACAGAAACCGTGAGATGCTTCCATTTTGTGCCATCAAAGCTCTCATTTGATTGAATGCAGCTTTATAGAATAATGATGCTACCAGAATCATAATAGTATTGACTTCAGTGTATTATTTTTCTGCTTGGCTTTGTCTCCACTGAAATAACTGTTTTTAAATAGACAGACACCTTCAACATCAACTTGGTTCATAAAGGGAAGAGCTGTTAAGTTAATAAATACTCTCAGCGGGAAGATTTCTTTGGTCTTTCACAAACTTTTCATTTTCTTCCATCTGAGCCTATCACTTTTTGTTTCAGTATGTACCCTCAGGCTTCTGAACACTTCCAGGGACAGAAACATAAACCATCATTGCACTTAAAAGTGCTAATGAAAACATGGCTTTTGAATGAGGCCAACTTGTGAGCCCAGATCATTCTTTACCTAGCTTCCTAGCCAATAATGCTGTCTCTCACTGATCCCCTCACCCCCAGGGGACAGATTCTCTACAAAGCATCCTCATTCTTTCGGAGTCTAAGAATTCACAGTAATTTCTCTTGAAGCCTCTTGCTCAGAGATGAATGGCGGTTGCTTGGAATAGTTGCAGTGTGTTAGTGTATTGAAGCATGGCTTATAGCAACAGTATCTTGACCCTGAAAAACTGTGCCGTGGGTCGACATTATTTGTATAAATGAGCTACGTTGAATATGTTATAATGGATTTACAATCAATTAAACATATTTCATGCATTGCTTTCTGACGAACATATAGAACAAGTGCGTGTATTGTAAGCCCGTTCAATGCTTATTTCTTGATAGATCTAATCCATTTGACAAAGATTCATTTATAACAAAGTAATGTTTTATGTTAGTATAAATATACTGAAAGTTAATCTTAGAGGTGGAGAAATGTATTAAAGAAAAATTTAGTTATCCCATTTATAGATTTCTATACTAAAAGTATACTCTATCCTCTAAGCATTGGCCATGGAGTATTTTATTTATATTATGAACAAACTCCTATAGAACTGAAAAGGCAGAAATAGCTGTAGTAAATGAGTCTTCCTACCACAAAAAAACCTCTGAGGCCACACAGCAAGATTTTGTCTGGCTATTGTTAAAAAGCTAACAAATTGTGAGATCAAATAAGGACATGTGATGGATGAATTTACTTTAAAAAATAGCAGTTCTTCACTCTAATGAGTTTATCTGTTTACTTAATCACTCTTAAGTAAGCACCATCTTCAGAATTTTTCACTATACATATGATCCATTAGTCAAATGTTCACAATATTTTCTTCTAAATGTTTTCTTTGCAATTTCTTAATTACATGCTGCCCATGTTTCTAACTTTTACATAATAATTTAAAATTGAATTGTGGCAAAAAGTGAGTATTTTCAAATGAATATTTCACTGACAACATTAGAATGATTCAAAATCTTTTAAAAAAATGTTGATATGACCTGCAAAACAGTAACAAGTTTAATAATAAAAAGCTGTTAGCATCATGGTTGCTATTATATATTATTTTCATATAAAAAGGCACTTTTGACATTATTTGGGACTTATTGCTTTCTATTGTTTCTTCTCCCCATTGTCATTATAATATAGTTTTTCTGTTTTTTACAAATAATAGCAGAATGTGTGTCTATGCTATGAAACAAAGTTGAGTTCAGTAGCTACAAAGATCTAAAAAAGAAGAGATGTGTTAGAGAGAATTCAGAGTAAACTGTGTATACTCTGCTAAGTTTACAAGGTTATTAACAGAAGAGTCCTACTATTTTGTCTCACCAACATATTCCCACAGAACATACTTGGAAATATTCAGGTTTTATTGTTCTTCTGGTTATTATTGTTTATTGTCTTTGTTTTTTTTTTTTGTTTGTTTGTTTGTTTGTTTGTTTTTTATTTTGGCATATTATGGGGGTACAGCTTTTAAGGTTTCAATAAATGCCCATTTCCCCCCCTCCCTCCAAAAGTCTGAGTCTCCATCATGACCATCCCCCAGATGGTGCACATCTCACTCATTATGTATGTATATACCCGCCCCCCTCCCCCCTAAATACTTTGGCACAATAAAAAAAAAAACGGTTGACAATTTAAGAGCTCCCCACTTCTTCAGCTTCTAACAAAAAAAAATGGTTTTATTGACCTGTCAAAATAGTTTTATTGACCTACGTTATTACTATTAGACTAAGTAGGATATAGTGATTGTGAGGGGGGAAGGTTGGTAATAGGCAGACATTACACGAAAATGACTAAAGTATTGTTTACAGAACTAGAGTGATTTTTTTTCAATTTTTGTAACCCATTCATTTATTATTTTATTATTTCATCACTTCCACAATAGCAAGAAAATGTAAAATGATTTCTTTCCCAAGTGCACTGCATTAGATAATTAGTGTAGGTATTATAATAAGCCACTGTCTCTTTTCCTTAAAAACTCATAGTACAGTGAGGGTAATGGACATATACAGATAATAACAATACAATGTGATAGTGGCAGGACCTGAGAAATCTAAGCAGTGAAGCTCAGAAACATTATACAAAGGAAGTAGTACTTCAATTGAGTCCTATGGGAGGAACAGGACTATATTAAGTAAAGGAATGGAGGGCAGGCATTACAGGGAGCATTATGACAGGATATACTTTGTTTATAGCTCAGCAAAATCTTGTTTTAACTGGAATTCATGAGTGTGTACAGGGAGCAATGTCTTTTGAGATTAGAGTATAAGTTGGATGATAAGAGTCTTGTTTTCATGTTAGGCAGTGTGAACTCCATCCCTTAGGCAATGAGAAGTTATAAAATGTTTTAGGCGGAGAAGTGACAAGATAGGTAGCTATATTTAACAACAATTTCAAGAATGTATCTGGATGAAGAAATATTTGACTGGGAGAAATATGTGACTGGGAGAACTGTTAGGTTCCCTAAAGACAATAAGTATGAAGAGATAAGGGTAAGTTTAAGAGATACTTCAGATAGAATCTATGTATAGATTTCTAAAAAGTGCTTAATATCACTTTCTTATTAATTGCTTAGTATACATAGTGTGTACAGTAAAACTTTCTGTGATGAGGGTAATGTTCTATATCTGCACTATCCAACCTTGTAGCCATATAGCTGTTAGAGTTGAAATGTGATTATCAGGACAGGAACTGAATTTTCAATGCATCTTAATTCTGCCTTGCTCCTATCATATAGACTTTGATACCCTGTAGACAAGTACTCCTATGTTCTTGGTAATTGTGATTTCTAGAAGATAAAGGAGGGATCAGGAAAATGCACAAAGAGTTACATTCTGATATGAGACAAGAAACACCAAAAAAAGCTTATGAGCACAGATTTTATATTTGGACATGTTGAACATGATGTGGCTTTGAGATATGCTGGCATAATAGCCATTTGAAAACATGAACCTGAGGCTCAGTAGTGTCTAGACTCATGAATTTTGAAATCACAAATGTACTGGTAGTTCCTGAAGTCACAGTAGTGTCTGATAATACTCAGGAAGATTTATAGTTTAAGATCAAAGGACAAGGACAAAACCCCGAGTGACAATGACATTTAAGAAAGAGCAAAGTGTCTGCAAAGGCAATTGATAAGAAATGGTTGGATAGCTAGGTGGAGAACTGGACAAGTAAGTTGTCACAAGTCAAGGAAAAAGACTACTTCGAAAAGAAAACAGTTGTCAATGATGCCACACACCAAAAAGAGGTCAGGTAAAACTAAAAACCAGGTATTAGATTTACCAGTAAAGGATATCATCAATGACTTTGGGCTGAATAATAGGAACATTCACCTTAAAATCAAATCTAGCTATACAACTTCCTCTGCTTCTTACTATCCCAGTTTCTTAACCTAGAAAATGAGGCCACCCATCTCTTCCATGACTATTTTACCAAGAAAATGTAAGGCTTAAATGAGATGCATTTGGATGTAATGGATATGGATGGAGAGTACTGAAAACAAGAATGACTTAGACAGATTTCTGTTTTCAAACATGTACCAAACTTTTATAGAAAATTGACATGTAAATCATATAAATACCTGGTCATACTACAGTGATTCAAATGCCAACAATCACACACATGCATGAACACACACATACACATACATACACACACACACACACACTTCATACATATACATTTTGAAGCCAGATCAACTTACTGTGCTTGGGAGTAGAAGAAGTTGTTGGTGATGGTGGTACTGTTTGTGTAGTGACCATTAGGGACAGGTTAGTTACCAAAGCTTACTGGGAAGAAATGACATTTTATTAGTTTTAAAGGCTGAAATTACTGTTATTATTTTATCTTCATTTTTTGGAATATTTGTACTTTGAGGATGGATCATATCTGTGAACATAGTCAAATAATTTGGATCCATATTTAGTGAAAAATTTGTGAACAATTTCAGCAATACAAATTTTGACCAAGAGGTGTGGATGGGCAGAAACCTACAAAGTAAAGATATTAACTTAAACAATAGTTTTACATGGCAAGATTGGTCAATTACAGCCTAAGAATAAGTACCTTCATCCAAAGAATATCTTTCAAATTCAGTATGTGTATCATTGAACATGGTAGAACACATTTCCTAAGGAATTATTTTTAGTAGTGCCATTAATAATATATTCTAGTCAAACTAATGACTTAGTCCTCTCAATAAGGTGCTTAGCCTTGAATGATTTCTAAAGTCCTTGCTGAGCTCTATAATTCTTTGATTTTGTGGAACAGTCAGTATTTTGAAGCACTAAGTGGTACAACTTGCACTCTGGAGAACTGATCTCATAGATGGTAAGTTACACAGATCTTTATGATAAGGTATTAAATGCTGACTGAATGAAAAAGTGAAACAGCATGAAATAAACCCTCTGAAAAGATTTGTGTCTATTTACTTTGCAAATTAGTATAATACTTTCAAGATACCATTATTTATGTCTGTGTGATGTTTATTACCCAGTGTGAGTGTGTGTGTGTGTGCATGTGTGTGTTTCCCTTCAAGACCCACCTTTTAAGTTAATGTATGGAAATACCAGTCCTTTCAGTGTGGTTTGCTTGCAATTTTTCACCTCAAGGGTGTTTTGCGTTACTTTTAGATTCTATTCATTTTTGGAAGAGTTGTCCATTAGCTTACTTATGCTAGCCCACTCCAGATTCCAGCTGTAGGTTATGCCAGTTCTCTTTTTTGTTTGCAGTATTTCCTTTTGTCCTTGCCAGGAATTCAGTTTGGATGGCCCTTTCACATAACTTGCCTGGGGGTCTCATTAATAGCCCTTTGCTTCGATTCCACTTGCATTGTCTATTTTGATATATGGTCCTATTTGGACAATTACTGCCTTTGAAGATTTGTGTTTTTAGGCTGATGACACTTTCCTTATTTATTGATCTCTGTTGAGCTGTGGTTTTTGTGCTTACTTTCAGCATGTCACTTACAACCTAAATGAGAGATTTAGTGCCCACAAGTTACAGATGTGCTCTTGCTTCACTTCCATCTGTTTTCCTGTCGGAGAAATTCCTAGGAAGGGATTTATACTGTTTGCTGTAGCCTTTTTTTCTTTTTTTATTTAATGAACTCTGATTTCTACCTGAAAAAGACTGCTTAACTTGCCTAGATTTACCTAATTTAATGTGATAAATCTTAGAAACCAAGCTCTTCAGCATAGTGTAGTACCCAAATTCTGCATTTCTAATAATCTTTACAAGTGTTTGAAGTAGTTAGAAAAACATGTTCTCCATTTCTACTTGCTTTGTCGTTCTCCAATGGCAAATCATAAACAGTTGTTTCTTAAGCACTACTTTTTTTCAAGAAAAATTTTTTTTGCTTTGAAAATCTCTATAGCATTTTTCCCTTAAAACCTGAGTGTTCAATACCTGTCATAAAGGTTTGTTGTTTTTTTCATTTTTTTTCTCCTCTTCCCTTTGTCTTAGATGGTTGCATTTGTATATTTTGGATTCCTTTGGTCCTCAGGTATCTTAAGATTATTAGTAGGTGAAGTAAAAGACTCTATGTTCTTGGCTGTCAAGTTGTTTAAAATTTATTTTGGATTCCTAAGTATAAAAAAGGGCATTAAAACCTCTGAAAACAGTGAAAAGCAAGGGCCAATAGATCTTATTCTGATAAAAAAAATAGATACCTATAAAGTTCTTTTATTTTAAAAAAATGCTTACTATAACTTCAGTTTCTCAAGGAAATAAATGATGAGATATTGTTTCTACACGTTAAATGTTTCTATATGTTACATAGTTGTTTCTACAATTTACTTACCTGAGTTGACTGCCAAATATGGTTATGTGAAGACTTAAACAACTCATAGCCATTTTCTTCCTGATTAATATCATTATTATTGTATTTTCTTTCTTTCTCTCTCTCTCTCTTTTTTTTTTTTTTTTTTGCTTTTATTTTTTAGTGGTTAGAACTCTTTTTTTATCCCAATGTACCAGTTATGTGAAACATAGTTGCAGTGTTGCAACTATTGCAAAAGAAGACTCATGGGCTGAAAAGGAAAGTACAACATAATTTTGTCATTTGATTTAGTGTGCACAGCTTCACTATCTTCCATTTGTTCATTTAATGTATTGAAATATTTTCATTTGAACTCTTCCTTGCAGTATAATGGCATTTTAATATTTATGGTATACCCTTCTAATGAGGCTTCTGGGGTCTTATTCCAAGTTTCACTTCTTGTTTCTATCACATCATGATTATAGTTTCAAGCTTGTAAATAGGCCACCAGGAGTATGGATTATCCTTATCATTATTATCTATTTACAGAGCCTCAGGCAGATCTTTTGTTTTAAGTTTTCAAAGAAACATTGTAAAATCTGTCCCTAGAAATAACTCAATGAAGATTGAGGCAGCATAGAGAGAAGATTGTATAATTGCTGTGAGATTTATTATAAATGACTAATCAGACAATGAATATGAATGTTTGTATTGAAATATAACAGACATTAAATCAAAAACACAAAAGTACTAAGTTTTTCTAATCTTTCTTGTTAAATTTGTAAAAATGGTCAATAGAAAGTCTGTGTTTGTCTCAATGTGACAGTTTCAGTTATGGAATAGGATTTTTATTGATTTACAATACTGTAGTATTTATATCACACTTCAAAAGAAATTGGCTGTTGTTAATTCAAACTAAAATCTCTTAGAGTAAAAATGTTATTAATGGATAGAACTGAGAAGGAGAGGGCACACAAAAGATGCAAAGATTATGATTTTCCAAGTGTTTCAGAGAATTCTACTCCCTTGTCTGTGTAAAGATGGAGAAGAGCAGCATTACACAAAAGAACTACATTTTAAGCAAAAGGGAATTTATAAACTTCTAACTCCAGCCACAAACCATTTTTTTAAAGTTTTTAAGGTGTGTCATTTTCCAGGAGCTATTGATTTGAAATGCCTGGTGTCTTTCAATTTAAATTCATTAATATGGTTACATGTCTCTGAATGCACATCAGTATTTTAATAGAGTAGAACATGTTTTCAAATGTCTTAGAGACTTTGCCTATTTTTATAAAATGTTCTGGATTTAAGAGCATAGGTGCTGAAAGTCAATTATTGCATTTTCCAAGAGCTTCTGTTTTCCAATATATAGGTGAAAATGACAATATTTATAAAATACTGAGAGATCCTTAAAGAGAACAGTATATACAGATAAAATCATGTTTAACAGAAGACCCAGCATAGTGACCCAAAGGTCAAAAGACACACTCAATAAAAGTTCATGTGTGGCAGCTTCTAGCTACTCTACATGTCTGTGTAAGATTTATAAGGGCTTGAGTTTACTGAGACAGTAGAAGGAAAATGTAATACTATCAGCCTGCCTCATGACTGATCTACTTATTAGTAGACACTGTGATTAGGAAATCATAGTAATTCATAACTTGCTGCTATCACCCTATCAAATGACTCGCAGGTACTATATTTTAATGCTGCTGAAGGATTGCAAATTGTGTTTTGTTTTGTCTTTATTTTTTCTCTTTTTATTCATCACTTTAAAATTAAGAAATATTCCAAACTGTGTAAAAAGCTCCAGGGAAAAAGAAAACAGGCACCCTCGGTACTCACCACCCAAATTGAACACATGTGATCAGGCTTGTTTATATTTAATTTCTTTGTTACTTTCATCTGCATCTTTGTGTAGAGGGTGTCAAGGCTTTTGGCAACCTAGCCACAAAGAGGCTGTGATAAATAGTGTATAGACACGTAGAAGTGACTGGTGACCAAGAGCTGCTGATTCTGACATCTCAATAATAAATCTATTGTGTTGGTGAGACAGTTGTATTCTTTAGAACTTCACAAAAATAAGCAAGGAGGTGACAATTTAGTACAAAAGTGGTTACCTCTCTTTCAGCTCTCTTCTGGGCTTAAAGCTCTTAGAGGGGATTGTGTGGATTTGCAAACAAATCCAGAGACTGAGAGCTGGTCAACAAAGCCAGCCCAACTGACACTTCCCTACAGGAGAAATACAACTCCTTGTAAATTGAACTTTGCTATCGCAGGTCATGCTTCTGGATGTCTGTAAGAGTTACTAGCCAGTCATGAAATGCTTATAATCCATTCCTGAGAGCTATTATCCCAGAAACTATACTTGTTTCCCTGTTGACAGCAGGTGGCTTTCATCTTTGACCTGGATTCTTCGCTTTGTTTTTATCTTTTTATTCCTTGAGGGGTCGGGGAAGGTTGCTTGGAGAGGTAGGCAAGAGCATTTAAAATTTATTTTGTTCAAAACATTGCAATTTCTACTTTGTCGTGTTGAAAAGGATGTAGGTACAGTATAAATCCTGTTCCTATCCAACGAATCTGGAGCTAGTAAAATAGAATTTTTTCATGGTTAAATTTAAATATAGGTGATATTTGCAAATAGAAAGAGGAGAAATGCTTGAAAATGAACATTTATTGTCGCTTTTACGTGATATCATGTTTAGAAGAGAATGTGATTGCTCATTTTTATAATGAAGTAGTGTTATATATACCTGTCAAACAATGTCATTAAGTAAATATTCCAAATATATATTTATTTATTTAGCATCTACTCAGTGATAAGAGGAAAGCAGTAAACCAAATATTGTCCCAGGCATTATATTCATGATCACTAATATTTCTTTATATATATTGAATCAACATTATTTTTAGTATTCATTGCTGACCCTCTAAAAATATACAAATCCAGGCAAGAGAAATATAATAAATACCATAAATATAAAAGAAGAATACATTAAAATAAAAAAAAATTTACTAAGGCTCTGGCTAGTACAAATAGAGATCTGCTAAAAAACATATAAAGGCTAGATGCATGCTTTGTAAAAGATATAAATCAAGGATCATGAGGAAGGTGAGGAAACAGCTTATATTTTTAAAATTTATTTTAAAATTTCTTATTCCTTCTAATTCCAGATGCACATTTTCTCACTGGAACTCTACCGTACGTGAACATAGAATTCATTATAATATTAGGAGGAAACATCAATATTTTTATTAACATCTAGACTTCTATTTATAAAATTATCTGAGGATATTAGCTTTAAAAATAAGTCGTATGGAGATAAACCTGCCTTCACATCTGTGAACATCTGAAATTTTCCAATAGCTGGCTGAAATATTTTTATTTTCGAGCAATGCTACTAATATACAAAATATAAGAGCAATTACAGGTCGGGAGCAGTGGATCATACCTGTAATTGTGGCACTCTGTGTTTGAGCTCAGGAGTTCGAGACCAGCCTGAGCAAGAGCAAGACCTATCTCTATTAAAACTAGAAAAAATTAGCTGGGTGTCATGGCACACACCTGTAGTCTCAGCTACTCAGAAGGCTGAGATAGAGGTTCACTTGAGCCCAAGACTTTGAGATTTCAGTTAACTATGATAATGCCACTGCATTCTACCCAGGTTGACAGAGCTAGACCGTGTTTCAAAAAAAGCAATTACCAACATACTGATTATAAGAGGGTCATTATACAGAATATATTATGTATTTTTTTCAAAAGAGAACTCTGATATTTCACTTCTTTGCCAACTACTAAATCTTTAGTAGTTCTTCACTGTGTACTTAATAACATACAGATACTTTGGCTTGGCATTAAAGCCTTACTTGATCTTATTCCAATTTACTTTTTTTTTTTTTTTTTTTTTTTTTGAGACAGAGTCTCGCTTTGTTGTCCAGGCTAGAGTGAGTGCCGTGGCGTCAGCCTAGCTCACAGCAACCTCAAACTCCTGGGCTCGAGCGATCCTTCTGCCTCAGCCTCCCAAGTAGCTGGGACTACAGGCATGTGCCACCATGCCCAGCTAATTTTTTATATATATATCAGTTGGCCAATTAATTTCTTTCTATTTATAGTAGAGACAGGGTCTTGCTCTTGCTCAGGCTGGTTTTGAACTCCTGACCTTGAGCAATCCGCCCGCCTCGGCCTCCCAAGAGCTAGGATTACAGGCGTGAGCCACCGTACCCGGCCCAATTTACTTTTATAACATTTTCTTCCACCATTTTAATTGATCCCAGTCTTCATCTAAACTCAATTTGTCTTACTTCTCCCTGTATGTTCTGGATTGTTCCACCATTGTCCTTTCCCTCTAGTTTCTAGAACCTAGAGTATTTTCTGAACCAATCTTTGAATATGTAGTCTGACCCCACCTATCATTGTAAAGACTCAGTATTAAATCTAACTCTTCAATGAAGCCTTTCCTCATTTTCCCTCTACAAAGAATTTCAGAGGATATTCAATCTCTTGGGCTTTCTGAAGAATTTTTTTTTTTTTTGGCATATTATGGGGGTACAGATTTTAAGGTTTCAATAAATGCCCATTCCCCCCCTCCCCCCAAAAGTCTGAGTCTCCATCATGACCATCCCCCAGATGGTGCACATCTCACTCACTATGTATGTATATACCCGCCCCCCTCCCCCCTCCCACCTGCCCAATACCCTATTACTGTAGCACCTATGTGTCCACTTAGGTGCTACTCAGTTAATACCAGTTTGCTGGAGAATATATCTGGTGCTTGTTTTTCCATTCTTGGGATACTTCACTTAGTAGTATGGGTTCCAGCTCTAACCAGGAAAATATAAGGTGTGCTATATCACCATTGTTTCTTAGAGCTGAATAGTACTCCATGGTGTACATATACCACATTTTATTAATCCATTCTTGGATTGATGGGCACTTGGGCTGTTTCCACAGCCTTGCAATTATGAATTGTGCTGCTATAATGAAGAATTTTTTTTTATCAATTTTGTCTTTTACTTTTAGCTATTATTGACTATTAAGCATGTATTTATTAAATGCCTGATAAGCAAGGTGTTAGTGACACATCTGGAGTAGGTTGAGTGAAGGGAGTTATGGAGTGCATTTTCTCGTGAGAATTAAAAATTATTAGAAAACCAACTAAAAGTTACTGTCCTTTTTATTATTACCGTGTGTCAGCAATTCTAAATTGTATCAGTGACAAAGCACTACTCCTGGAAGAGTCTTGTTGGTCCAGGTTCTAAATGATTGCTGTGGTTATCATTGTGTTTCTATCACATCTATATGTATATGTGGACATGTATATGTACAGTCAGCCCCCTGCACACACACACACAGCTACACATATGCTCAAAGAGTAAGTTCATAATAATCTGAAATAATTTAAAATTTAAAACAGTGAGATATAGTGCAAACTGTCAGGTGTGATACTTCATTTAAGTGCCAATTTTTTAGTTCATACATGAAATATTTTATTGAATTTTAATGCTTTTAAACTTCAAAATTATTCTTCTTTTTGAATTGTTATTCGTTTTAAACCTAAAGAACAAATCAAGCATTTAACAATTATTACTAATTTTTACAGACCTGTTACTAAAAATTATTCTGTTGTGTAGTGGAAGGAAATATAAAAAATGATTCACTCTGGACATCACATACAATAGGTACTCCCTTTGTGTTAGGTGCTAGGGCTATAAAAAAAATAAAAGATAAAAAGTCCTATGGTCTCCAGTCTCCCTTCTCTCTTCTTCACCCTTTTGTCAAGAATAGTATTTATATGCCTTTGAATTCTCTTGTTTGGAGTAGTCATTTAGATGCTTTTCTCTAAGTTAGTTTAATTTCAGAGATAAAAGAAGCACAAAGAAAATAATTTCTAGAAATTCAGACTTGGAACTTAATAGTTAACTTTTCATTAACTTTATAGAACATAGACTGAAGGATGAAAATTTTTATATCATTTATACTCCAATGTAAATAGATTAATGGAAAACATGGCTCCAAAAGTAATTTTTGAAAGTCAAAATTAAGTACTTAATGTATTTATTCTATTAATCAGTCTCATTTTATTTATTAAAACCAGTACAGAGCTAGTTGAGTCCAATAAATGAAAAACTGTGATTATTTAGTGTTCACATGGATATATTAATTTAAAAATAATAAAGTTTCATAGACACACAAGTGTACTGGAAAGCAAGGAAATAAGAAACAAAAAGGATCAATTAAATAAAATTGACAGCACTTAAAAAAAAGAAATATATCTTTTTATGCTGAATAAGTTAATACCATAATACTGTCTATTCTATTTAGTTGATTTAAATGTTTATGATTTGCTAAATATCTAAAGAACATTTTTAATAAAATATCTCAGAGCAAAAATAAAGTATGGAAAATATAGATTAATATTTTTAAAGGATTGTTTTTATATGTATGTTATATATATGTTTATGTTGCCTTGATGTTTAATTAGTAGGACACTAAATTTGGAAAAGACCGTTTTTAAGCCTTTATACAGACAGACTTCTAAAGGATACAAATATTGTTTTTAATCCTATAAATAACAAAAACGTCAGTACTATCACTTATTGAACTCAAGTTTCTTGGCACTATGCTAAGCATTTTACACATTTTTTTTCCCATTAATCATCAAACTAACCATATTTTGGCTAGGCACTGTGGCATGTGCCTTTATTCTCAGCTACTTAGGAGGATCACTTGAAGCCAGGAATTCAAGGCTGTATTGTGCAATTGTTGCACCTGGGAATAGCCACTGCACTCCGGGCCAGGCAACATAGCAAGACTCCATCTCTAAAAATAATAATAATAACCACATTAAAAATTAACCATATTTTAAGACATTAATCATATTTCAAAGCATTGACCATATTTTATCAATGAGAAAACAGAATCTTAGAAAATTAGTCATTTGTAGGTCATGGAGCAAATAATTGGCAGAAATGGCATTTGATTTCAAACCTGCCTTATTTACTGTAGTCTTGCATGCATCTACTCATCCAGTAGAGCAAAACTGCTTGAATTGCAGCCATATAACAATGAGAAAAACATTTAAAGTTGAGGAACAAAACTGCCTTTCCCCTTATTTTAAACGGCAAGGACTAGGCCAGGCGCGGTTGCTCACGCCTGTAATCCTAGCACTCTGGGAGGCCTAGGCGGGATGATCGCTGGAGGTCAGGAATGCGAAACCAGCCTGAGCAAGAGCTGGACCGCCTCTACTATAAATAGAAAGAAATTAATTGGCCAAATAATATATAGAGAAAAAAATTAGCTGGGCATGGTGACGCATGCCTGTAGTCCCAGCTACTCAGGAGGCTGAGGCAGGAGGATTGCTTGAGTCCAGGAGTTTGAGGTTGCTGTGAGCTAGGCTGAAGCCATGGCACTCTCCGCAACAGAGTGAAACTCTTGTCTCAAAAAAAAAAAAAAAAAAGGGCAAGGACTAAATATCTAGGTTGTGTGTCTCTGTAAACACTGACGTTGATAAGACACTACCTGTGATAGCCACCAGTTTTTCTTGTTGATAGAGTCATGTTGGTAAATCTTTATTCTTTTTCTCATTTTCCAGAACGATGTAGGGGGACAACGCAGCCTTATAAACAAATGGACGACTTTTCTTAAGGCCAGGTTGATTTGCTCAATTCCTGGAAGTGACGGGGCAGATACTTATTTTGATGAGCTCCGTAAGTCACATGTTCCTTCTTTCTTGGAAAAGTCTTAGTGCCTAATTAAGTAATTCTGTATGAATTTTATTTTAGCACCAAATGCCTGATTATATATAGCCCAGCACATAGGAGTGTAGGAGTGGTCCTTACTAAAATTTGCACACGCAAAGCACGAGGAGATGCTCTAGGTCTGGGCATACATTGTAACGAAGTAACTCCTCTCTTTGTATTGTTTTCAAAGTGAGTGAAGGAAACAAAACTGCAGCAAGAGACAGAAAGACGTGAGCTCTGGGGCTACAAAATTCATATATTCTCCATGCAGTCTTTCATTTTCGTAGGAAGCACCTTCTATAGGTAGAAAGAACTTGAGTTCTTTATTCTGCGATGCCCTCTGCTGGACAGTACGGGAGATGTGGTGAACTCTGAACCTCTAACTTGTTAAGGAAAAGCATACTCAGAAAAGCAATAAACAGGCTCTTCTATTTCATTTTTCTTCGCTCCTCCAAAAGCTCCTCCCACGTTAAAGAAATCATTTTTTTTGGTAGTATATAAACTTAGTGTAATTATCTTCTTAAACTTGTTTTTGGTTTTTCCATGTCATGTAAAATGTAAAAATGATTATTTATATCATTGATTATTTCATCAGTATGCTTTACAGTATTAAAGTATATATTCAGTATTTGTGCATGACCTCTCATGTTGTATATAATCACATCTTAAATAATCTTTCATGGAATGTTATTTACACTTAATTTACTATCCATTCTGTACTAATTACAGGTATAACTGTTTTCATATTGTTACCAATTGAATTACTGATAGGTTGACACAATCACAGGACAAGACTTTTTTACACTGAAGGGTAAAAATTACATACTTTTCTTATGGTTTCTATTTTATATAGAATCCAAAATTTGTAAATGGAAACAGCCATAGAGATTTATCAATCAAATCATCCCATTTATCAGTGATCGAAGTAAACATCTAAGAAGTTAAATGCCCAACTCTGTTAGGGCATAGCTAGTGAGAAATCACATAGCTAGTGAGAAAAAACAATCTTTTACCCTTAATTTCTTAAGGAATAATATAGTGACTCTGTTATCTTAATTTTATATACTGTTGAGAATTTCAGAAATATTTTATTATTAAAGAAAAATCAAGCATGTAATACTGAAAAATAAAAATATAGTAAATAATTATTTTTCCCCCTTAATAGAAGATATTTATTTACTCCCTACAAGAGATGAAAGAAATCCTGTAGTATACGGAGTCTTTACCACAACCAGGTATGTTCAACAAAATGCTTTTAAACCTTCTAAAGAATTTTATATGTACGTAAGCCAACATATTTATATGATCATTTTGTTCCTGCCTTTGTAGTAGTACACATTTTTTCATGTTGCTTTTTCACTTAATGTTTCTTAAAGATAGGGCTAGAAGTGAAGATGTTTTCCTAGTTTCTACCCTTATATTCTTGTCTTCTTTCTGCATAATGCTATCCTGTACTGATCATTGCGACTCTCTGACTTTCTTACTAGTTGTACTAGCATCTATGAAGCTTTCTCAAAGAATATTTGAGCCCTACTGCCTCAATTGTATTTAGCTCACTAACTTACACTTCCTTCACTGTATTCAAAGCACATTCTTGTTCCTGTTACACATTACTGCCTACATTCTTGGAAATACTTTTCACTTTTTTTCCACAGCTCTAATATCAATCTTTATCAATGTATACAGATATTAGTATTGGAGGAATTGAAGATATTGACATTGGTATTGAAGAACTGTTCTTGTCTCATTTTGAATAAACTCTTCAACTATTTTTATGTGCAAATTATAGTTTGTTTTCTGCAACGCGATCCTCATTTAGTTCACAATTCTTTATTCATAAGCTGAAATGCATCATAGGTTCAGAATATATCAGAACACAAAATACTATCTCATTAATTATAAGATACAGAATATGAATATTAAATATGAGAATAAAGAAGATACTCTAAGAAGTTGCTATTTTGACCTCCATTTTTCTGTTAATTTATATCTGAATATAAAAAGGTGCAAGAAGAAGTGCCTGTAGTTAGTCAAGTTAAGTATCTCAGCTCTAGTTTTCTTGGCATCTTTCCAATCACAGAACTTTCTTTGAAGTCACTGTGTGTTCCACACACAAGGCACTGATATGTGCCAGGAAAATGTAGCCCCAAGATAGTTCATTTTTTCTCCTATTAAGTTTCTGCCCACCCAGAGTGTGAAGTTACAAGTCAGCTCTTTGTTCTTTGTGTACTTTATTGTTTTATTTTTAATGCCGTCCCGAAGACTGAGGTAATGTCGGAATGCATATCACATCCTTCGTTCGGTGAGAAGCCATAATTAACCTGCCTTGATGGCAATACCATTAAGCATGATGTACTATTCCTTTAAAATGTCATAGGCAGATTATGTGATTTTATGAGAATGTCACCTCTCTTCTTAGCAGCTAGTTTTCTCCCAACTGCCTGTTTACCATTACCTCTCAGTTTTTCCCATTAATGTCATTCCAAGAATATTAATCATTGAGTTACTCATGCTAGAGAGTCATTAGTTCATGTGGGTTATTATGGCTGAGATATTAATAATATGTCTCTTAGATCATAAAGAGTGATCTTGTTTTTAAGAACAGGAATCTCCAAAAGTTTTAGACTCAAAATGTCTTTTTAATTTCCAAAAAAAAAAAAAAAATCTGATGAGTGACAACAATTTTTATCATTAGTTTGAAAAAATTTGTAAAATTCCTATGGAGCTTTTTTGTCTCTTAATACTTCCTCAAATACTGTGTAACTATGATAACTTTAAGTGTCAGATAAGTTACTGTAAAACACAAACTCATGAATTCAAGAAAGAGAAAAAAGGAAAAAGATTGTTTCAACATTTTAAAATCAGTTTAATAAAACTCATATGAATAAATTATTTAACAGCCAATATTTGTGAACATTCATTCACTTTAAGAAAACAGATGAAAAAGATGATTATTATTCATATATCTAAATGATTTCTTTTTGAGAAAGTAGGTAATGTAACTTTTATTAAACTCTTTGGAAAGCATTATGCTATAATATCTTCGAATAAAATTGAAGAATATGGATAAATATAATACTTTTTTCTGCATATTCCTCTCTATCTTCCAGTTTTTCTAGATAATTTCTATTTATGTATCAGGCGTCAATTTACAGGAAACCTCCTCCCCGAAAACTTAACTGGCAGCACTGTACTGGGTTCCCATCCATGTGCCACTTAGTTAAATATAATTACCATTAATGTAGCTATTATCACACTTTATTTATAGTAGAGTTGCTTGGTTATAAGCAACTTGAAGACATAAGCATATTTTGTCTGCAGCACTTATCAGACAGAATGTGCTAAGGAAATATTTTCCATAGCACCTGGTTATAGTATATGCTTATTAAATGTGATTGAATGAATCTGTGAATGATTAAATCCTGTTGCTTTCTTTCAGTTCCATCTTCAAAGGCTCTGCTGTTTGTGTGTATAGCATGGCTGACATCAGAGCAGTTTTTAATGGTCCATATGCTCATAAGGAAAGTGCAGACCATCGTTGGGTGCAGTATGATGGACGAATTCCTTATCCACGACCTGGTACAGTATGTATTCAACCTAATAATCAAATTATTTTCTTAAGCCTATATCTGATTCCTAGTTTTATTATAATAAACTGTGCTATTTGCCACAGCAACATAACATGCACTCTCGATTTTTAAATAACTATTATTTATTTACATTGATGTATTAGCATTTCCATCCTTCACTGAAACTTAATGTGTCTCTTTTGAAAAAGAATTTTAAGTACTTTGGGAAACCATGAACTATATTGTAAGGAGCAGACTCTGCTGACAATATAGATTTTATCCCAACATGTCTATAAAATCATCAAAATGATTTAGTTGTCTAGTGTGACAAATATTATAAATTAGCTGGAAATGCCAAATAAGTTTTTATTCCTCACATACAGCTCTTTATATAGCTAAAGAGTCTTCTAATCTCTGCTTCTACTTTGAAAAAGATCACATCATAATGATTCACTTAAATTATCTCTTTTCTTGGTATGCATATTTCTTTATTTTATTGCATCTTGGAATAATATGCCTTGTTTAGATGGGAAGGGATTTTAGAGAACCCTAAGTCCGAAATTCTTTTCAAATAGGATAAATCATGTTTAAGACACAGATGACATAAGAAATGTATTTTCCAGTTTATTTATTTGTTTAAAAAGAAAAACAACTGCAGTTGGAAATGCTATATGTGCCTTTTAAAATTCTGTTGATATGATTAAAACAATTTAAGTTATTTAAACAAATCAGGATTAATTAATTCACCTAATAGGAGGGAGGGAAAAATACCTTTTTTATTCATTTTGGATTTACTCGAATATTTCTACCAAAAGGTCTAAAATAATTGTCAAAATTTCTGAGAAAAATGTTGACTTAACCTATCAAATTCTACTGAATATTGTCTTTTCTGTTTTCATATGTTCATTTTTAAAGGAGAACCATCTGATAGCTATGCTTTCTGAATTCTCTTTTCATCTTCCTGTTATATAACATAATTAAATTTGGGAAGCACACTATACAGCCATCTCTATTTTCCCTTTCATCGCTCAATATAAATTTGTTTCAGAGATGTTTTCTGGCCCGATTATAAGGTGATCACTATTGTTGTAGAAACTTTTTTTTTCAAATAATACTATGATTTTCAGGATTCACTTTTTTGTTTTCTCTCTTTTTAGGTTGTGATAAGAATACTTAACATAAAATCTACCCTCTTAAATTATTAAGTGTATAATACATTATTGTTATCTATAGGTACAAAGTTTACAGCAGGTCTCTAGAGCTTTTTCATCTTGGTTAACTGAAACTTTATGCCCATTAATTATTTTTTTTTTTTAAAGCTAGTCAAGCGTGGTTGTGGGTCATTAATTATTAAGTCCTCATTTTCTCTCCTCCCCAACCCATAGCAACCAGCATACCACTCTTTATTCTAAGATTTTAACTATTATAGATAACCTCATATAAGTGGAATCATGCAGTATTTGTCTTTCTGTGAACGTGTTATTTCATGTAGCATAATGTCCTCAAGGATCATTCATGTCGTTGCGTAGTGCAAGATTTCCTTCGTTTTAAAGGCCAAATGGAATTCCATTTTATATAACACATTTTCTTTATTCGTTCGTCTGCCAATGGGTTGATGGACACTTAGGTTTTTTCTTGGCTATTATCTTGGCTATTATGAATAGTGCTGTGATGAACCTAAGGGTGATAATATCTCTTTGAGATCCTAATTTCAATTATTTTAGATAAATACTCAGAAGTGAGATTACTGGATCATATGATAGTTCTATTTTTAATTTTTTGAGAAACTTGTACATTGTTTTCTATGATGACATGTGTGCCGTTCTATGTGTGCCGTTTTGCATTCCCACCAACAGTGTACAGGGCTTCCAATTTCTCCATATCCTTCCTAACACTTATCTTTTGTTTGTATAATATCCATCCTTAAAGGTGTGAGGTGATCTCTCATTGTGGGTTTGATTTTAATTTTTCTGATGATTAATGACATTGAACATTTTTTCATGTACCTGTTGGCCATATGTACGTCTTCTTTGGAGAAATGTGTGTTCAAGTCTTCAGCCCATTTTTAATTGGGTTATTCCATTTTTCCTTTTACTGTTTTTTTCTTTGAATGTCAAAGCTGTGCTTTCTAGTTTTAATTACTGACTGTTGGACAGTAATATAGCACTTAGGGTGTGCAGATAACTCCTCTAAAAGTTTTATAAATCTTAAGTTACTTAATTCTCGTAACCCTAGAAGAGCCATTTAACATTATTCCTTAATGAAGCAGGTGCTATTAATTCCATTATACGGGTGAGGAATCTCAGGCACAGACAGGTGTAGTAACTTGCCCAAGGCCGCAAAGCTGGTGAATGATGGAGCTGAGTTTTAACCCCAAGCTCCAAGTTCGTGGTTCTTATAATACTATAAGTTCAAGTTTTTAGTTCTTATACTAAGTCATAGCTCTTAGTTCTTACACTATGATACTGTACTTAAAAATATGTTAAATTATTTTTTTTTACCTTCCATGGAAGATTTTTACGTGTGTGTGTTTGTATGTGTATGTGTTTGTGTAAGAGAGAGAGAGAGATTAAAATTTGGAAAAGACCTCTAGCCGGAGAAATTTTACTTTATTAATATTTTGGGATTAAATATCATGAACTATCACATTCTAAACTGTTTCTATATGAGTTTGTTTTAAAAAATATAGACTGTCACCATTCAGGCCATGAAGTTCTTTTCAATTATCTGGATGTTATAGGAGAAATAATCTAAAGCTGAGACTATCCATATTAGTTACAAGAAATTTTTAGCATATATAGACACAGCAGTTGAGTCTTGCAATACTCAGAAAATTAAAATGCATCAAGGTTACTTTACTGTCCAATTATAGTGTAAGTTAGAAATGTTGTAGAGGTGGTTGCTGTCAGCTCCTGCCTGAAAAACTATGAATGTCATGTGAGGCTTGAGAACATACATTACTGTCCTCATAAGTACACAGCCACTTCCCTGAAATGTAAGTGACTCCCCCAAAATAGGAAAACATAAATGTCTGTGAGGAGTGCTTCTCATCAATGAGAAGCACAAAATTATGCTGCTCACTACTCAAAATATAGTGTTTACACTGTAGATATTTTCTCGAAAAGTTCAAAATTATTATTTAGCAAATTGTCTATATCTAAACCATCAAAGATACTTAACTTTCTTTCTAACAATGTGGGAAAAGAAAAGCATAATTAGGACTAAAGAAAAGCCATTTAACATTATTTCTTAATTCTTTCTCAATATCAGTATTTCTCATAGATGTCCTATAAGAATTTTTTAAATGTGCAAACATTTGCATCTGAAATTGAGCTTTGAGAATTATGCCTTATAACTAATCTTTTATCTGTAGCCCCTATTAAGGCTACAATCAGTAGTGGAAACAGAAGGATAAAGTCTCTCTCTGGAGGACTCCACTAGAAAACTCTCTTTGATCAGGTAAACTATAGCATTTTATAGAACTTAGAGAGATTTTTTTTTTAAATCCTGCTCAAAACAGGGGAAGGAAGTTCCTTCTGATTATACTGAATTAAACATGACTATATCTGTGCTGTTTTTAGATGAGGAACAATTACATAAATCAGTATAAATTTATTAGTATAAAAGTAATAATAGTCAGATATTTTTAAATAGTTTTTAGTGATCAACGCCATCCAATTGGTTCTGTGTAAGAATGGCAACAGCCGCTCCCACTAACAGCTTTCCACAGGCTGTATCTAGAAAGCTATGGTAGCTAAAGGATAGCAATTATTTGCAAGTAACTAGATACTTGTATATTCTCTTTGAAATCATTATGACCAAATTTGAAAATATCTATAATCATGCATAGATGGGTAGCCTCTTTACTTCATTATTTCTTTAGGCATTTTTTTTAATCTTATTTTTTTGTTTGTATATAATGCTATCATCTGCTTTTCTATATTCTATTTTATATTTGGAATTCCGATGTTGAAGTTAGGAGCATCATATATCTGACATGAAAAACTATTACATAAATATGCTTTATATAAATGAGGAAAACATAAATGTCAGTGAGGAGTGCTTTTCCTCAATGAGAAGCACCAAATTATGCTGCTCACTACTCAAAATACAGTGTTTACACTGTAGAAATTTTCTTGAAAATTTCAAAATTATTTAGCAAACCGTCTATATCTAAATCATCACAGATACTTTACTGTCTTAGATAACTCTACACATAAAATCATTGAAATTATATTTCACAGCATATCAAGTATCTATACTAGTAAAATTTGAGAATGTAAGAACTGGAATGGATGATAGAGACCACATAGTTTACCCTCATTTTATAGAGGAAGAAATGGATGCCCATAATACTTAAGTAACTTTCCCAATATCACATTGCCAAAATAGCAGAATGAAGAGGGATATTGGAGTTTTCTGACCAGTCTCCTCTCCCTATTCTTTAATATTCCCTAATTATTCATCTATTCCTTCATAATCTCTAGATCAATATACTGTTGAATGTCCCACCTAAAAGTAACTGCATTTATTTTTACATTACCTCATATCATTCCCTCTTATCTATTTTTTCTTAAGCATCCTAATTTTAATAATTTTTGTTTATGTGATGCTATGATTGTTTCTGTTTTCTGCAAGCCTCCAGCTCAGAAATTTTAGTCCATAATCATTACTGAACATTCCTCATGATACAGACACTGTAATAAGCACTTCTACCATGTTTTCCCGAAAATAAGACAGGGTCTTATATTTATTTTTCTTCAAGAAGACACCCCAGGGCTTATTTTCATGTGTTATTTTCCCCTCAAAGCCTCAGCTTGCAGCACGCACAGGATGGCCGGGACCTGACAGGGGGTGTGGACCTTGTTGGTGCAGCTGCCTGCATCTTTCCGTCACCTCTGGGATAGTAGCTGTCACGATGGGGCAGATGAGAAGGCCTGATCATCTTCTTTGTGGCTCTGCGACGAAATGCATGGGTTTTGCTGCGTAGCCACGCCCATCACTAGGTCTTATGTTCAGGGTAGGGCTTATATTGCGCAAATGCTTAGAAATCCTGCTAGGGCTTATTTTACGGGTAGGTCTTATTTTCAGGGAAACATGGTATGTTATCTCAGTACATTCTTAAAACAACAAAATAGTGTAGGTATTATTTTCCCAATTTTATGGATAAGAAAAGGCCCAATAAAAATAAACACATGTTCATGATCTCACAGCTTGTAATGTGGTTAGATTGGAATTAAACTTGGTCCACCTAACTCCATGTCAACAGCTATTAACCTCCATTTAGTTCTACTTTCAAAGTGATAAAAATGAACAACCAAACAGAACCTTACATTATTTTTATAGGGACTGATCTGTTCTCTGCACAAGTAAAAATGAAGTTTTGAAGCCTTACTACACTTGTCATTTATTTTATTATAATTCAGAGGAACACATCTTACTTTAATAAAAGCATTGTTGAATAATTTGCTTTCTATGAAATGGTTAGGACCTTTACAAAAAGCCATTTTTACACTTAAGTTAACATTTCTAAGTAGATTTTTTAAAATGTAATTTTGCTTTTATATTTTCTGCATCTGTTTTGCTGTTAAGATTGAATTCAAAGTTGTTCTCCCAGTAGTGACTTCTGTTGGCATTATCACTCGGTTAAATAAACACTGCAAGTTTCAGCTCGCCATGCTTACTTTGATTGTTTGGCTTTGGCAGAATGCTGTACTTCTCTGACAAAAAGTGAAACTTAAACTCCTAGCCTTATCATGATATCACTGCTCTGCAATGTTAATAAGCCTGAAAACTCAAGGATGCATTTATAGAATTCCTTCACTTCGAGTGATTCTTCTGCCCTCTGCTGTCCAAATAAAATGTCTAAACAAATCATATTTTGTCTGGGCGGACTTTTTCTATCATTATTGACTTGCTGAATCTTGGTAATAAGAAAAGTTTCAAGTGAAACAAAATATGGAAGAATCCATCATACAGTGAGTGGTACAGGTCAAATAAGAAATAGAATTTGGCCAAAAATAACAGACTGCTAGAAAATTCAGAATCTGAGGAAGATTGATAAAGGCAGAAGATTTCAATTTTGATATTTGATTTATTATAAATGATGTACTATGTAGTTTCATTTTGTGTTGACAAAGAATTTTTAAGATTTGTGAGTAAGTATAAAATATTAGTGTTTACTCAAAAGTGAGTTTCAGTTTTTAAACCATTCCTTAACAATAAGGTGAGAAGAAAGCATTTATTTTTGAAGTTCAAATATTTGTGAAATGTGTGTTTTACTACTCTTGAACCAGTTGCCACAGTTTTTGATGATTTCTAAATGTGTACTTTTGTAAAAATAGCAATTCATTTCCATTTTCACCCAAATTGTTGCTGCTTTTACTATTCATTTTGTTGGCTTTACTTTTAAATATAAAACTTCACACATGAATTTGCCAACTGATGCTCCATTTTTTTTAGAAGGGAGAAAAATGAAGTAGTTATAGGTATCTTTTATTATGATTTCATAGCTTTATTTTATGTGGAAATTGATGAAAGATAAATGCATTGCAATCCCTATTAATAGCTTAAACACCAAAAAATGTGGGTTTTTTTCTTTTGTTTTTTGTATAAAGATGCCAAACAGAGGTGGTAGAAATGGTGATTCCAAAGATTCCTGTAAATTTCCTGGTTCAAAAGTTTGAAACAAAGCCCTATTCGAGGAACACTAAAACTTGGTAAAAATCCCCCTGAGTATCTAAAGACTTAACTTCTCATGCCAGGTGTGCCTCCTCCACTGTCTGACACTATACACATTGAAAAATGCTCATCTTCAGTTCTAAATCTTTTTTTTTTTCTTTTTCTTTTTTTGCAGGGATAGAGTGTGGTTAGTTTTCTTTTATCTTCTTTTAATGTAGGGAAAAGAAACACTAAGCCACATGAAATATCAAATCACTAAGCTGGGCAGGCATGGTGGCTCACACTTGTTATCTTAGTACTCTGGGAGGCCGAGGCAGGAGGCTTGTTTGAGCTCAGGAGTTGGAGACCAGCCTGAGCAAGAGGGAGAACCCATCTCTATTAAAAATAAAAAATTGGCCTGGCATCATGTGCGGCACCTGTAGTTCTAGCTACTTGGGAGGCTGGTAGGAGGATCAATTGAGATCAGGAGTTTGATGTTGCCATGAGCTAGGCTGACCCCATGGCACTCCATCCGGGTCAACAGAGCAAGACTCTGTCTCAAACAAAACAAACAACTAAAACATTAACCACTAAGTTAACCTTCTTCCTGCTCATTACCTTCCCTGGTTTATTTCTGAATGTAATGTGTCCTTTTAATGATGAAAAAAATATTAAAATGTCCTGTAAATTGATTAACAAAACTTGATTAAGAATTTCCTATAAAACCTTATTGAAAAACATATTGAAAAGTTCTATAAAACTTGTTACAATCTCAAATATTCCTTGAATAAATATCTCCCCTCTCCAATTCTATTCAGGAATTCAGATCTTTACAAAATTTAAAATCTTTCTTTCAAAAGTCTCTTTTATATATTAATCTATTAGGTATTTCATTTAACAGCCCAGAACAAAAACAATATTAGGCAATTTTTGAACTACCATCATTGTAAAATAATGAAATAAATGTAAAATAAAATAATGAAATATCTGTCTGTTTATAACATTTCAAATCTCTGTCTAAACAAAAAGGCCCATCATGGACAAGTCCTCACATGGATTTTTCTCTAGAGAAAATCAAAATTAAAGGCTAAATAATTTCTTCTCTTTGCGGTAGGGTCCTTATTGCTCTTCTTTTCTGCTGTGAGGTTAAAAACTCACAAATTTGGAATATGGCTGTAGATAGGTCTGACAGTCCTTATTTATTTTTCACTAAATCAGCAGTCTCCAACCTTTTGGACACCAGGGACCAGTTTCATGGAAGACAATTTTTCCACAAATGGGGGTTAAGGAGAGGGTGACAGGGGGGTGCAGGAGGGTGCATGTTGGGAAAGTGGAGCTCAGGCAGGGATGCTCGGCCGTGTTTTCCTAACAGGCCACCAACTGGTTCCGGGCCTTGGCCTGGGGCTTGGGGACCACAGCCCTAACTAATTGGACTTTATAGCATTATAAGAGACATTGAGAAATTACAAAGTTCTTTTGATTCCAGGTCCACTGGAAAATTCATCTTTCAAATACACCATCATGGACCAGCTCTGGGTCCTGGCATGTCCCTCTGTTCTAGAAAAGTCTTTTTTTACTATAACTTATCAAGGCATCATTACCTTTTCTGAGATTGGTTTATGATTTTGCTTTAGGAAAGTAAATCCTGGAGGGAAAAGATCATAGGATAATAATACCTAATGTCAATAACTGTGTTTACATAGCAGACTGAATGTATGTAATGGTGCTCCAAGTAGTACTAGAACTACTCCTGAGAAATTCAGACTTTTACCTTGATTGCTATTCTCAGCAGCAGGGATTTGGGGCAGCCGTGGAATCCACAAGTTCAGAACTTTTTGGGCACCCTGTTTTCTCTTTCTGCTCCTTAAACTATGTGGTTTGAGCATCAGCATAATTCTGTAACACAGTCTTTTCACAGAGAGGCAAGGATTCTTAGAATGTTATGTGTTTGTTAATCTTCTGCATCAGATCTTGGTTGTAAACTGTGCTGGTCCCATGCAGAATTTTTTTAATATTGTTTATATTAAAAATAGATAATAGAAAATAGATGTTAGAAAACTATAAAATAGATGTTTTAAGGTTGACTTCCAAACATAGGTGTAACTGATCAAAGAAAAATATGTAATTCAAAAATAGTATTCAAAACTTTCTATCGATTTGTATAGTGTTAGACTATCATAGTCTTACCAAAGGAGACTGAAAAATGCAGAGTATGATACAAGATCCTCTCACACTGTCTCACTCTGTCTTCCCATTTGTGCACATGAGGAATATGGCTAACATTTTGTTGTTATTATTGTTGGGTTTTTTTGTTTGTTTTACTTTAAGTCTTTCCTAATTAATTTATAAACTATGGAAAACTTTGGAAAAAAACTCATTTTAGTCATCCGTGGCTCATTCATATCTCTCTTCATATTGAATTTACAGTTTTACTTTCTAATATTTGTTCACTCCACAGCTTTCCATTTGTTGAGTAGCAAACTATTACTTTTGTCACCACCTCTCTAAATTACTGAGGATATTTTTGGTTCTATTTCTTCTAGAGTTTAGCAGAGGCAAGGCTAGAAGCTTTCTGACTCCAGGTTCCTGAAACTGATTACACTGAAGTGGGTGTATGATAAAACATCACTGTTGTTTCCCTATGCATAGGCTGTGTTTCTCTCATATGGTGAGAGGCCATGGACTTCTAACATGAATCAGCCTTTCCAACAGACTTTCTGCTCTCTTTTCCACAGGGCCAACATTTGCTTTTATAATGAGGTTCTTCAAATCCCAGGCTACTTACTATGTTCAATAGTGTTTTGCTTGTTCTGGTATGGGAATTCCTCTGAGAGAAAGGGAAACTCAGAGAGAGACAGAGAAATTTACCTCTGTGTTTTTGGCCCTGGCTTCTCTCTTTTTTCTTTTTTTTTTTTTTTGAGACAGTCTTGCTCTGTGGCCCCATCTAGAGTACAGTGGCCTGATCATAGCTCACTGCAACCTTGAACTCCTGAGCTCAAGCAATCCTCCTGCCTCATCCTTCCTTCCGAGTAGCTAAGACCACAGGCATGCGCCACCACGCCTGGCTAATTTTTTCTATTTTTAGTAGAGACGGGGTCTCTCTTGCTCAGGCTGGTCTCCAACTCTTGACCTCAAGCAATCCTCCCACCTCCACCTCCCAGAGTGCAAGGATTACAAGAGTGAGCCCCCGTGCCCAGCCAGCCCCTGGCTTTTCTATCTCTGGTATTAAATATTATTTCTCTCCTTGCCCATATCTGTTATAGGCTGACTCTTAGATGAATAAGCAGGAGGATAAGATGGCACCTATTACATTTGCATTTTTTACTTTATAAATAAAACTCAGACTTCCTTTAATAATTGTTTATTTTTCTCAGTTTGCTGAAAATGAAAGCCTAGTTCAGTCCTTCCTTGTGCCATGTCTTCCCTGCACATTGTTCATTTTTCTCATTTGTTTAAAAGAAAACTGCAATCTGTAGAGAACAGCCTGAAGTCGCAGGGGGAGAAAACCTTTAACAGCTGTCTGGGGCTTTGCCAAGGGGCAAAGATCTCTCATTGGATAAAAACTCTTTCTCTCCTCTTATCCATTGCTTCCCACTCCACTACTAAAGGCCCTAGACAAACACGCAGTGCTGCCAAGCATAACACGATCACACCTAGCCAGCGATGGCAGTCAGCCATGGGAGATAGGCGCTGAACCAGGGCTGGTTGCTGTTCCTGTTGGGTTTACCCTTTCATCTCACAGTTTGTCTAGGCAGGTTCTCTTCTAGTCTTGAGATGGTATTAATGCTTCGAGCAAGATACTGGCATTTTAAAATTTCAGTAATAGCTTTCTCTTTTTTTCTTTGTCTTTAAATTTTAAATGTCTTTTGAGTTTTATAAAACAGTAGGTAGAGACACAGATAAGTTTCCTGATTTATTTCCTACACTCACAGAAACTAAAGTGGTGGAAGTTAGGCCAATGTTAGAAAACTGGAGGCAGAAGTAAATGCCCCCCCTTTGGTATGTTCAAATGGAAGGTGTTAATATCTAGAAATTAAAAGTACATACATACAGAGAAAAACTCACTAGATTTTTAATACCTGGAATGTATAGCTACAATAAGAAAAATTTCTAGGCTCTTTTGAAAGAAAATAAATAATTTAATGTAACAGTTTGCTTTAGATATAGCATTTCCCATACTTTCTCTTTTTCTTCTATGGAATTTTTCTTTTATACTTTACTCTTACCTGCGTATGTTGCTTGGCATCTCAAGTTATTTTTAGATCTGTGCTACACAGCTATATGATATCAAAGCAATAATTCCACTGGTTTGAATGTACTAAAATAACAATATTTGGTTCAAACCATACTATCTTAAACCTCAGGGAGTAACTCTACCAAATCATTTTCATTTGTGCAAGCATAGTGGAGACTCAGACCTGAGAGATCACGCATAGCAACCCAGAGGATAAAGATCTTATCCAAACACTGGCAGCATGCCATGAGGAAAAGCTGCCATAAGAAAAAATATATATTCAAAGATCATTTTATAATAGTCAATAGAAACCAGGTTTTCCTTCTCTTCTTTTTTTCTTAGATTTTATTACACTTAAACCTTTTTGTCAGAGGTGAGCAATGAAGAAAATTGGCATGTTTATTTATTTGCTAAAATGTTCATATTTTTATTCAACTACACTTTCTTACATTAAAATTTGTAATTATTTAAAAATTTGATATCACAACTTGTGGACTGAATGTCATTATATTATTTCTTTTGAAATTTTGGCTACTGCATAACTACAGCTGCAAAGTCAAAAGAGTTTTTTTAAGTTGGCGGGCTCTTTCAAAAATGTAATGCAGGCAAAATCTTGCTCTTGCTTTGATTTTAATGATAGACCAACCAGATTGAACCACAGGCATTATATGCTATAAGCCCACTGTGAATGGCCTTTGACTGAGCCTCAAACATGCAGCCTATAATTGGAGAGGAGCTTTGTATCATTTGAGCTCCATATCCATTTTGAGTCTCTGCTTAATCTATTTAATATAAGGTTCCTTCCATTATCCAGTTGACAGATTCCACTTGGCTGAAGGCTAAGTGCTAGAAATAATAATTGAGCACACAGACTTAGATCTTTAGACCAACATTCAGTTAAGAATATGCTAGATAAATACTAAATGGCTAATACTCTAGGACATTTCTAATCTCTCTGCTGCAGACATGAGACAAGTAAACAGATATCAAGAAAGGATAAGTTTCTTAATTGCAGACATGCAAGCTTTTTGTGAAAGATAAAGATATTTTTAAATTATTTAGAAAAAATCATTAACAGGTTTTTTTTTTTTAAGTACAACTTCTTTGATACTTCTAATTCATGAACCATTATGATTTTATTGGTATGAAATTTGGGTTCGGAGTCATATATTGTGACTAACTCTAGGATCTTTGGCTCCCTAAGAATGACTCTCTTGAACACTTTGAGAAGTACATTTTATTTTTGGAACCTTAACATGATTCTAATTAGTGCATAGTATAAATGGTTCAGTTTAGTAAAGACTATGTTTCCAACTTTTCTAAAAACTATAATAAGGGCAAAGCAGAATCTACTTTTAAACTTTCCCTAATGTCACTCATTTTCTTCTCTATGCTTGTCTGCATCAATTGACTAAATTTTTCCACTTCAAATGAATGCATTACTCCATTAAGAATTTATTATAATATACTGAAAAACAAAATATATTTAGGATTTGGAAGAGAATATATTTTCTGAAGAAAAAAAGTTTAATTATAAAGTGATTTCTTTATTTTTGGATAAAGTCACTTCAAATTCATTTACTAGTAGGAACTTTTTAATTTTTACCACCAGGGGGCAGGTTGTGATAACTATTGATTTAGTAAACGCTGAAAGGCGCACAGGAGGCAATTTTAGACCCAAGTGGAAAATTCCCTGAGGGTTTCTTCACAGATCCTTTAGGAGAAGAGCTGTTAAACTGTTCAAAGTATAATTTTCACACCAGCTATAAAAAAAACTACATAATTACAATTTCAAACTATTAAAGTTTTTTTGAAAGTAATTTTTGTGACCTCCTGATTTTGTTCCTTTTTATTTTTGATAAACATGGTTTCAGTTGACTGAAATCATAAAGTTACTCAAAGGAAATTGAAAATGATAGTTTCCCATATGTTCTCAGGTTTATAGATCAATTTCTTAACAGTTATTTCAACTTAAATTTCACGTATCTGCATTAGAAACAATAATCTTCAAAGGAACGCTAATGTTTATAAGAAAAGAATTCACCATGGAAATTTTATACATATACATAAATGAATGCATATAATTTATGATATTTTTGAGGAAGAGACTCGATTTAAATTTATTGGAGGTGTGCTGCATTTATTTACAAGTACATTTGATTCCATATTGACTCTATTGTTCATTCCTTTAATATTATTGATGATAAGCCTTAAAAACTTTATTGAAAGTAAGTGAGAATTTCTCAGGTACATAAACAGTGTTTTTCCTCACATTTATTTTCAGTGTCCAAGCAAAACCTATGACCCACTGATTAAATCCACCCGAGATTTTCCAGATGATGTCATCAGTTTCATAAAGCGGCACCCAGTGATGTATAAGTCAGTATACCCAGTTGCAGGAGGACCAACATTCAAGCGAATCAATGTGGATTACAGATTGACACAGATAGTGGTGGATCATGTTGTTGCAGAAGATGGCCAGTACGATGTCATGTTTCTTGGAACAGGTAAGCTCAAACTAGATGGTGCTTTCTTTCAAAGGAATTTTTCATTATTAAACAAAACAAATGCTTCAAAAATGTTTATTGGTCAAAATAAATATGAGTAATTATTAGTTAATACTTTGTCAATATTGCTTAAAATTGTGTAACACATGCTTTTAAATTGCATTTGTAAATATCTCCCAGCCTCCTAAATATATTTGTTTGTTATAACTGCAATGTGCCTACGATAGGTAGGTACTTAATACATATTAAGTGACTTTGGACTAAATTAAACAAGTAAGGCAAAGAAATATTTCTTTGTTTTCAAACTTCACCTTTCACCTCACATACTTGATGAGCTCTGCCTGAAAGGATCCTTTCACCTGGTTTCGAGAATCTCTGACTTAGTTGACTCAAGATACCTTTTCAAAAACATTAGCCATTATTATATAAATACCTTTAAATAGAAACTTCTTGGAGATTATTTTCCTATTCTTAAATTTTGTATGGATTAAAATGAATTGTGTGGACTCTCATAATTGAAACCCACTTTATTTTTTGCCAACTCAGTAATTATAAAATGAGTTAAATTTTTTTTCACAGAAAGAAAAATATTATTTGGTAAGTCTCAAAAATTTTAAAAAGTATTATTTAATAATATCATGTGAATTCTAATGGTATTTAATGATAACATGTATCATTAAAAACTATGCACTGCTATATTATATAATTTAATGGATCAAGCACTTCATAAAATGGAAATTAATGGTTTTCAAAAAACATATTTTTAATTAAAATATGTATTTAGGAATACAAATAAATGGTAGAATAATTTTATTTTAAAAATATATTGGTTTTACAAAAGTTATGTTTATTAGGGAGTGTGTGCGTTATAGACTCAGATAGTTGAACACCAGCTGTCAAACCTGATCGTGTTGCAGATAGTAATTTAAAGAACTGGAAAAATCAGGGATTTTTCAAAGACTACAGAGAGGGCTACTGAAGAGTCAAAAGTAGAAATAATTAGTTTATTATTAATGCTCATAAGTTTGGCCTTTAATTTGCACTGTCCACCCAAAGTTCACTCCTAGGTCTTTAACTGTTCATTGCCATAAATGTCATTCAGCCACTAGGTGGTACTATCTAACTTTTACTGAGAAAATTGTAGAAAAGTCAAGCCAGATACTCAATTTTGGAATTTGGAAAATCCATATTTGATATTTTTCAAAGATCCTAGAGTCACTTAAAATAATTAAATAATCCAGACTATTTTACACAAAAGATCATTACTATATATGTTACTATCCTCCAAGCACTCTGTTACTATCCTCTAAGCACTATCCAGTGCTCAGAAGTTTAAAAATATTTATTTTGTATGAATTAATTTTAAAGTGGGATTGTTTTTGTAAAGTTTTTTTTTTTCTGTACTAGCATGCCACCTTGTGGAATTGCAATATAAGAAGATATATTTAATACGTTTTACTAAATGTCAATTTTTGGTTTATATTATCAACCTCATATTGTCTTTTAAGTTGAGCTGAACTAATTTAAACAAAACTTCAGTTTCTAGCCCATTAATAATGATTAGGAAGGTAAAATACAATTGAAGAGTGAGCTACAGTTTTCCTCAGATTGTTTCAATAATTTTCTTTTTCTTTTTTTTGTCCATTTGTTAACATTAAAAGAACATGTATCTGCCTTTTATGATGAATTTGGATATAATAACTACTAAATAAATATATATTACATTGAGCTAGAGAGGGGAGGAGAGAGACATTGTTTATTATATTTTAACCTTTTTAATTGAGGCCCCAAACATTTGTTCCACCTTTTTTTATCATTTCAACCAATATTTAAACTGAACATATATATTTATTTTATAAAGAATATGCTCTGAATACATGTCTTTTAATATTCTCTCTATAAATATGTTCTACTAGCTAAAAGCTATAATATTTCTGAAGGGCAAAATACTATACATTAAATTGCACTTCTTTATGCTTGCTTTATTTAATCTAATCTAATTTGTGAAAGGCATTTAAAAAGAAATGAAGGGAGCAATTCGTTCCTAGGAATATGCTTACAACTAAATATTGCAATAGAAACAGCAGGATCATGGGTTATGCACTTTTTCAGACATTGGAACCCTCCTAAAGGTTGTCAGCATTTCGAAGGAGAAGTGGAATATGGAAGAGGTAGTTCTGGAGGAGTTGCAGATATTCAAGGTAAGACTCAGTCCCTAGTTCTGGGAGCAGTGATGGTGGAACTGAGTTGTCCTTGTTATAGGTAGGGCACGCTTATTTTAATACATCATCACTTTTCCTGGAGAAGTGTTTGAAATTAGCTCCTTTATTTTTCTTTTCCCTAAGCAATGGAAAAAGTTTTATAAGCAACTTAGAATGGGACTCACCTTACTCTGTAGAGTACCACTAAGCTCAGAGCTCCTGGGATTGCCTCTCATTACTGCATTCTCTAAGCATATAGTCAGACAAATTGCCACATTAAATGAAAGCCTGGGGTCTCTTTTACTGTCCAGATGCTTTTCTACTTTATAAATTTTGCTTTTCAATTTTTCCCCAATTGAATCTGAAAAAACTAAAAGAGTGTATAAATCATGTGTCCCTGCTTTTCTGTAAGGAAATTAAAAAAAAATAAAAATAGGTTGCATGATAGTAAGTCTTCATGTATGCTAAATTGCTCTCACCAGCCAAAATGAGTTAGTAGTTCTACAAGAATAGTTCTCCAGGTTTAGAGAATGTCTTTGACTTTTTAACAATGAATTTGAATTGTGGCATTTTTTTGGTAAATCCTCAATAAAAATTGATTTTAAATTATTTCCTGAAAATAATATTATAAATAAAATTTTATAATTTTATTTATAATATTAGAAAAGCTTTTTAAAAATATGCTGTGTTTTTTTATAACCTTTTTGTTGAGACAGTTTATTAAAAAGGATTGTTTCCATGTAAACATCTATTGCCTAAAAGGGAATAAAGCCCTCCACTGTGAGGGGCTCAAGTTAATTAACATGCTGAGTTCCACAGGATCCTGTTTACATTGTGATGATAATAGTGGTCAAGGAGTTAACAAGAACAAGACCTGCTATCTGGTGTCTACCAAAACAAAATCTTGGGTGGCTCCTAAGGGAAAGGACAGGATGTCAAACATAAATGTGAACCCTGAGGCCAAAAATACAGCCCCTACAACACACATAGGCACCTTAGAACAAGTTTCATTCAATGGTGTGAGACAGTGGTCCAGAGGAATTGCTCAGTTTCTGCAGTTAAAGATTAAGTAATGGCCATGATTTGTTTTGTTTTCTTCTTTTAAAAACAGTTTTTTTGAGGTATAATTGATATACAAAAAACACACATACTTCATGCATATAATTTGATGTGTTTGGCCATGCTTTTTAAATTCATGACGCAAAACATTATTGGATAGATAGAACTTTCTCACTTAAAATTTTTATTTCTTAGATTTCCTTAAATCTTTTACATTTGCTGCTATTTGCTAAGCAGTAAATACTAACTGGTATGAAATGAATAAATAGTAGATAGATGATAGAGGACATTTTTTTAAACATTGTGTCCTTTTTAGTTTAGTAATTTTTGTGTTCATGTTTCTTATTTATTCTTGCATGCACAGAGCCATATTTTCTACAAATAAAACTGGCTTTACTATATATCATGAAATCATGGGCATCAATATTGTGTAGTGTTCCATAAAGAATATGGTCATCTACAAGGAGCACTATAACTTTTCAGAACTCTGCTACTTGAACAAATTTTTGAACCACCAATCTAAGTAATAGCAGAAAAAGGTAATAAATAATTATAGAGATGTTCTTGTCAACACTAGTTTGAATTATATGGAAGCAGTTAAGATAAGCAGATTGGAAGAAGGAGACACTTGTAACTGGGAACAGTTTCCATTGCAGAGTGTTTCCTTATATATTAAGGTAGTTTTCTTTAATAAGATACTTTAAGTAACTATTTTCACTTCTATGAAGATAAAACCACTACACATTGGAAGAAAAAAGCAAAACAAGATCCTTTTCTCTCCTATATTGCGGAGTTTACTTCAGTGATCTTTGGTGTAAGATAAACCACATATTGGTTAATAAAAAGGCCTGTTAATGATTATCTTTATTGACATATAACTTCTATTTTCAGCACCCATCAGTCATCTTGAACATGGAGTTGTCTCTAAAGCAGGTACTTTCTAATTTTTATGTAAAAGTTATCCACAAAAGCAAAAGGTTGCTTGAATCAAAAGTTCATTTGAAGGAAAATCTATTGAAAATTGAAATTAAATTTTAAATAATATGAAAAGTTTCAGATCATTTGTTTCTAGTTTAATTGATTAATGGCCATTGTTTGAGCCTTGCCTTGGGAGAAATGGAACCTAATTTCATTAATTGAACAATATATTCTTCCCTTTCTTTGGGCTTTAAAAATGAGCTCACTTTCCTAGTCTCATGAGGATGTCTTTCTGTCAAAGTCATAAAACATTCTTGTAGAATATCACCCCTAGCCCTTACAAAGGGTTTTAATCTGGGAGTCCAGGAGTTAGGATATGGACTGTGGTAGCAAACAGCCTAATAACAGTTGGCCTTCAAAATACTGCTTAATATCAAACTCTCAGAATCAGTTTCCTTTACAGTAAAGTTAGAAAAACAATATCTACATTGTAAGTTTATTGGGAGTTTAAAAAAGATGCTGCATGCAAAGTTCTGCACAGAGAGCTGGGACATTATAAGTATGAAGTAAGGAGTAGGTAATTATGATAATAACAATGTTGTATATGACTTCACAGTTCTCTGATATGATACGCAAAATCCCAGTTGGTTCTAGAGATTTATACTTGCATTACCATTTCTATTTGTACCCTCAAGATTTAAGAAGTTCATATGTGAGCTGCTTGAAGTCACTTGTGTGCAAAAAAAGAAAAAAAAATTAAAAATTAAAAAAAAAAGAAATTCATATGATAAGTTGTTCAACATTAAGGTGTTTCTAAAATCGTCTTTATCTACTACGCCTCGTATGGCAGAGTGATTATTAAGGAAAGGTCTAAATAGGTTTCTTCTTTAGGTCTTTTACATTAATCTCTTCATTCATTCAACATTTGTGTCTTGAAGGCCTACTACTGTGCTTAGAGGGTACAGAAGTGAATGAATGACATAGCCTTTTACCTCCAGAAGCTCACAGTAGAGCTGAGAGACAGAGGAACATGCTATTAATAATAATAATGAAAACAAACAGATAAATTAAAAGGGGAATGGGATAGAGGAGCTTATGCCAAGTAAAAAGGGCAAACATTTGCGAAGGTGTGAAGAGAGACCATAATAGGTTGTTCTAATAAGTTTGTGTTCCTTTAGATTCCTGGGCATATGTGTGTTCAAGAGAGGAGGAGGCTGGAAATAAACCTGGAGAAATAAGCCAGAGCAAGATTAGGCACATCCTTATATGTCCTCCTAAGAAGTTTAACAACACATCTTAAAGATAATGAAATCCCCTGGGTGCTTAGGAAGCATATGCTTATAGTCCCAGCTTCCCAAGAAGCTGAGGTGGGAGGATCACATGAGCCCAGGAATTCGAGTCCAGCCTGGGCAAGCATAAGGAGAACCTGTCTCAAATAAAAAAGAAAGAAAAAGGCAATGAACACCCTGAAAGATTATAACCAGGAGGGTGTCCTGATAAGATTTTCCTTTTAGAAAAATCAGTCTGCTGTGGCAGTGTGGGAGAGAGATTGGGTTCTGGTGGAGAGATGGGGGTTGCTGGAAAACGAGGCTGAAGCCAGCAGAAATAGGACACTTACAAGTAATGCAGGAAAGAAATGATAAGGACTGAAACAAAGGCAGTGGCAGTGGAGAGGGAGAGGAGGAAATAGATTAGAAAATTGAACATGAGAATGAACATGAGAATGGAAATGATGTGGTGACAGATTGAATGTGAGAGACAGAAGATTCAAAGACAACTGCCAGATTTCTGTCTTGGGTAACGGGGTGAGTGATGGTGCTTCTTGCCAAGGTAGGGCAGGAGGAGTAGATTTCGGGGAGTCATTATGTTCCTGTTTATGTCATTTTCAAGATACTTCTGAACCTTTAGAGAATAAAAAGGGTAAAGAAATGAGAATAAGAAAAAGGGAAACCCAACATTTAGTGCAAAGGAAAAAATTACAAAAGCAGACTTAAAGAGGGAGAACAGGAGAGAGTGGAGAGAGTTTCAAGGAGCATATTGTCATTAGTGTCAAACACTATGGAGAATTTAAGCAAAACAAATGTTAAACAGTGTTCATTGCATTTAGCAACTAGAAAGTCTTAACTGACAGTTTAATGGGCGATAGAGGTATAAGACAGATTTCTGCAAGTTGAGTGCATGTATGCTACTTATTGCCAATATTTACTTCTAAGCTGCTTTTCCTTCATTTAAAGCTTGGCATGGTCCACTGGGGTTGACCATGAGTTCTTTAAAGGCACAGGCTATGGCTTATTCATTTTTATTATCCCTCCCTCTCTACCACCACTACCACAGACACTCAAATGAATATATAAGTGCAGTAGTGCATTCATTTCTGGGCTTATTTTCAAAATGGAATTTATTTGCTGGGTTTTTCAGTATCCTGCAGCCTTTTCTTTGTGACATGTCTTCTCTCAAGCCTGCTTCAACACTTTCTTTAGAGTGATACCAAATGCTTTCTCTATCACTTACAACCCCTGTCCTTGCGGGGACCAGTACTTCATTAATAAATGAAATGGTTAATTAAAACCAGAGGAAAGTTTTATAAATCTCTTTCAGTCATCTCCCATGTAAGGAGCCACGGCTGGGGAAGACCCTCAGGTTTGCCTATAGCATCTGTGCTTGATATAATCTACCAAGATATATTTTCTACTATTGAGAAGGAATTTGACATCTTAATTCCTGTCTAGCAACTGGTTTTTGACCTTCATAAATTACTGCCAAGCTTACTCAGCGCTTTAGAATGCTGTCCTTTTCAGTATCTACATCTTCAAACCACTGTCCTACCAGGGATAGAAGACCTTGACTTATTTTGCTCTTTGCCATGTTTCTGTACAAGTGTTTACAAGGGGTGGGGCACTTAGAGAAAAAGATTTAGAAAATGAAGTTTTTAGGACTAGTCTGAAAGGTGCTTCTCATTCATTTGTTTTGCCTGATTTGCAGCAACAATTGTACATTGGTTCCCGAGATGGATTGGTTCAGCTCTCCTTGCACAGATGCGACACTTACGGGAAAGCTTGTGCAGACTGTTGTCTTGCCAGAGACCCCTACTGTGCCTGGGATGGAAATGCATGCTCTCGGTATGCACCTACATCAAAAAGGTAAGATGTGCATTGAGTTAATATGAAACCTTCCTTTCTGTAAGATGAATATCTCACACAAATCGTTGTCTTGTAGTTTAAGTTAAAAATAAAATATATGCAAAACATGGTCAATGGAAGGAATATTGAAATAAATCTTTTTATAGTTTTATATAAAACTGAATTTTGAAGGAGAGTAAAATATTCAGATATTCAGATAAAAAATTCAGATATTCTGAAATTCTGAAATGTAGCCCTTCCTTCCTCCCTTGTTATTTGTAAATATATATATACTCATAACTACTGTTTTGCAAATAATTTTTAAATATATGTGTTTGTAAAAGCACAGATTATATACAGCTCACAGTGCATGCCAGCATCTTGGTACAATTTTATTTTTACTCTAATAACTCTAATTTGGTCAATTTCTGCCACTCAGATATATTTAAATGACAAACTGTTACCTTGCTCTTTGCAGTTCATTGCTTTATGTGCTCCTAGATATAACCACTATTTTGAGCCAACAATTCCCAGCTAGAAATTTATTCTTATACACCCATGTGCAAAAGTTCCACAAAGTTATATGGTTAAGGATGTTCATTTCAGCACTATTTATCTTTAATAACAAAGTAACTTGAAACAATCTCAATGAATGCCCATCAATATGCCTGATGTTAAGTAAATATCGTACATTAATTATTTTTAGGTGTGGGTTATAGTAAAATTATTTTATCAAGTATTGTTCAAAGTATATTTCCATCTAGGTAAAACGTCAGCAAATTATGTGTGGTATTCCTTTATTCTTTAAGTCTTTTTTTAACCAATTAAGATAACTAGTAACCATATGTTAGTCTCACTACCACATGTACACTTTTTTTCTTTTTGAAATTTTACTGATTTGTTAAATTCTAAAATCTCGGGAGTCACAGATTGAATATATAGTATAATACAGCAGAAAATACTGCTTAAAATTGGAAACATTTTATGTTGGCTGAAATCTCTGAATTAAATTTAAATGCATAGATATGATTATAACAAGTCAAAATAAAAAAGTCACCAACATTTTGTTATAGCTTTCAGCCAATAATATGCTTGTCATAGTGAGTCTTTTCTGGAAGCTAAAAAAACAAGAATTCTAGTGGGTTGCTGAGAAACATTCAATATGATGAATAGACCCTGTTATTTAAGAGGCCAAGATATAAAACAATTCTTGACCTTATGTACCTTATACCATCATAATTTTTTCTTCTTCTAGTTCACAAGATTGTATCTCATATCTTACAGATGTGCCACTGTGATGTTTTTCCTTACCTAACATAATGTGCATGTGAGCCAAAAGATGCTCACAATGAATGAATCTTGTACAAGGTTGCCATCTGGTCAGCATTGCCCTTAAGGAACACCTAGATATTGTAGGTTTAGGGTTCTACTTGATCTCTAAAGTGGCAAAATAAAATAGCCAAAGTAAATAAGTTATAAAATAACATATAATATATTATAAGATATAATGTAAGGTATACATTAATATATTATAATAAGATGTATATTAATATATATTAACATAATAATATAAGGTAATATAAAATAAGAGTGTAAGACATGCTTAACATGGATGTAGCAATTTTTTTTCCATCTTTATACAATAATTACTATTTTCTCTTAAGGAAAATATGTGACTTAATGCAAAAGCCATTATTTATTACCATCATCATCATTATTATTATCACAACGACCAGAAAACAATTTGAGCTACATGTCAGAAGATAGAAATAATAGGTAGTCATTCCTACCATATGAAACTTGTAATTCTGTTTCAAATAACACCATTCAATTTGTTGCTTAATCAAATCTATATAATAATGGATATTTATATGATAATTTTTTTTGTATTTGTGTATACTTTATTACCCATTGACTGAAGCTCTTTTATATGTTATTATTTCCCAATGACTGAAATGGTAGGAATAGTTATCCCCATTTTAGTTATATAAAACCTGGATTATATTTATATTCAACCTGTTCCATTGAATAATTCATCAAAAATCAGACAAAAAGAAAAGAATAGTAGTTAAATAAAATTCAGGTAATCTCATTGCCTGAACAGGATTTGTTCTACTAGGACTCTACTATCAGTAGCATTTGAGTTAATGTTAGTTTGATTGGAATATTGGACCTGCGTTTAAGTTGAGAAGTAAGATAAGCATGGTTCTGCATCTGTTATTAGTGTTAGATGTAGCCTTTCTGTATTCTGATGATCATGCTTGAAGTTCTCATCAGTTTAACTCCTTTTCTGTAGGCGAGCTAGACGCCAAGATGTAAAGTATGGGGACCCAATCACCCAATGCTGGGACATAGAAGACAGTAAGTACAGATTTAATATGCTTTTTCTTCCATTTAAAATGCTAAGCCTAGTCTTTGTGTGTCTCTTGACTTATATGACTTGAAACATGTATTATACAGGAAGATCTCATTTTGTGTAATCCTTATGCTTTGAAAGAGCAACTAGGAAACTTTATAAATCAACCCCTGTCTATGTGCCTAAGTGAATAATCTTTTGTTATATCATTATTTGTTTCATATGTCTTTTAAAATTCCTATACTGTAGCTTTGTTTCTTTTTTTACTGCCTTATCCATCCTTGTAAAGTTTGAAATCTGCCATTAGAGATAAAGCAGGATATAGGCAAAAACATTTGGACATTTAGAGTAAACTCAGAGACCTCCCAGAAAAGTCTGATAAAAGCATAGGTACTTATTAGAAAGAAGTTTGAGGCAGCCTATACTTTATTTGTATTCACTTATTAATTTATATGTTCATTCAATCAGTAAAGATTTATTAAGTGACTTCCACGTGCATGTAATTGTCCTGGGTATATTATGAGACAAAGAAACTCCATAGAGAGCTTATGATTCTTTGGGGAGATGTCATAAGGCACAATTAGTGATATGGGAGTTTAGCAAAAGAGAGATCACCGGAGGCTATATTGTTCACAAAAATATTCATAGGATAGAAGATCGTGAAAGTCTGAGTAGGAGGGGGGCAGGGTGGGGAATAAAGAACAGGTCTGATGAATGAGTCTGAAAAGAAGAAAAAAAATCTATAAAAAAATATATGTGTGTATATATATATTCTAGAGCTTTAGTTACTCTTCACTCTCAAGCTTTGCCTTAAGATATAAAATATATGCACATACATATGCACCACACACACACACACACACACACACACACACACACACACAAAACTGGTGGAAGAAAAGCACTTTTCTTTATCACATTATTAGTAACCACCCCAAAAGTAATATAAATAACCCACATTTCATAGTCTATATAATTGGTAATCTGGCAGTGTTTTCTTGATTTAAAAACAAAGTTATTTTTAACTCAAAGTATAATTCTTCCAAAAAATGAGCTCTGGTCCAGAATGATGTATTGACTTCTTATTGTAATATACCAGTGACTCATTGTCCCATCTAATGTTTTCTTTAGCAATCGTTACTGTGTCTTGTATATGCAATTATTTGCATATCCATATGAGATTTATCAGAAACAGCTATTGGTATTGAGAACAAAGTAATGAATGAAAAAGAAGACAATCTGCGCATTCATGGTACTTATATTCAAGTGTGCGTTAGGGGATGGAGGAGGCAATAACACACGAAAAAAACCAAGTAAAATAAATTCTTTTCCAAATGATGATAAATGTTACAAAGAAATGAAACAAAACACAGTTGCTGCCTAAGGCACTCACAATTATTGTCTCCACTTCACCATGTCCTATACTTGCTGTAACCCATTGCACAAAGTCTTTTCTAATAATCAGCAGCAGCAATCTGCCCAATCCATTCTTGTCACGGTCACCAGCAATTTCCTCCATGCTGAATCCAATGGCCAATTTTCAGTTCTCATTTCTGCTTAATCCCTAACTCTGTCTTTTTTGAAACATTTTCTTCTCTTTGACTTCCATGTAGTGTGTGCTGTTCCAAATTGAGAGTTTAGTTCTGAACTACCCCTGTGTGCCAGATATGAATGCTTGTATGCCTACCCAAGAGCTCCACTTGGATACCTACTTAGCATCTCAAACTAATATTTGAGAAATAATTATAATATCTTCTCTAAACACTATTTCTGTAGTTTCCCCCATATTATTAAATGACACCACCATTCACTCAGCTGCTTAGGGTCAAAAGGCAGCTAGGAGTCATTTTACACATATTTTTTTCTTTCTTTCACAGCCTATAACCAACCTCTCAGCAAGCCCTTCTGGTTGTATGATCAAAGTCTACTACTTCTCATCACCTCCATAGATGCCAACCTAACTGAGGCTACAGTACATTTTTAATAGCAGTTTCACTGGTGCCCCTGCCTCTGTGGTTGCACCCCTTTCATCTATATCTCACTTAGTAGACAGAGTAATCTTTTTAAAACTTCAGTCAGAGCATACCATTTCCTTTCTCAAAATCTTTCACTAGCTTGTTAGAATAATTAGTGAAAAATCCACAGCCTTTATCATAGCCTGTAGGAATCTACTTGACCTGGGCTCTAAGTATATTCTTTGACCTTCTCTCAATATCGCTATGGCAACATTCACTCACTGACTTTCTCTTTTGCAAAAGCACCAATCTGGTTACTGCCTAAGGCATGCTTGCATTTGTTGTCCTATGTACCTGAAGAACTCTTATTTTCAGATGTTCTTATAACTCCATCTTTACTTCAGCTGCTTCTATCCTTAAATGTTAATCCTCAGAGAGACCTTTCCTGACCACCCTATCTGAAATACCTTTTTGCTCTTCCACTGGCCATTCCCTGATATTCTTAATTTTTTTTTTTTTTGTAACATAAACTACCAGTTACTATATTCTGTCTTTATTAATTACTTGATTACTTCATCTCTGTCACTAGCATGTAAGTTTCTAGAAGGGAAACAAATTTGTGTTATATTCACCCCAGCATTTGAAACAATGCCTGTGTGTAAGGCCCACAAGAATATTTGCATAATAGATGAGTAAAGAGAGGTGTATGCAGATGGAGAGCATTTGAGCCATGCCTTAAGGAGAAAGTTGAATTTCACAAAGTAGATGAAGTAACAATAATTAAAATCAGCAAGACCTTGCATAGGTGGGGGATGTTTGTAATGGTCTTTATGTTATTCTATCAAGTTTATGTTTACCTTATAATTGATAGCTGTTTCATATTTCTCAGAAAAGTTATTTTTTTAGTAAAAGTTTTGATACTTACATAGATAATGGATTGGAATGTGACAGACTAAAGGCAGAGAATTAATTATGAAATTTAAAGTAGAAATTATGAGGGTATTTATAAACTAAATGACTTGTCTCTAATCTACCATAAATGTGTGTTGCACTTTAATAGATAATCAAGTCTTAAATAATTATCAAATAGATGTTTCTTTTATTTTTCCTCTTCCCTTTCTTTGTTAATTACTTTGTTAAATGCTGTGATATTGCATGATTATTAATGATACAAAATCAGGATTACATGTAGATGAGTTGTGTGTTTAACAATATTAAACATATCTGAGCTTGTATTTCAATAATATGTCATACATTTATTATAAAGAAATATTCCAGGTATTTTGCCAGGAAAAAAATTTTTATTTCAATCTGGAAGATTAAAATATTCTCTTCCAAATAATCTTACATGTAATGAGGAGATATTCTAACTATTATACTATTGTATACAACTTTTGCACATTTAAAAATTAGGTAATAGAGTAAAACAAGTTGAGTACCCATATCTGAAATGCTTGGGACCTGAAGTGTTTTCTATTTCTGATTTTTTTTATTTTGGAATATTTATATATACATAATGAAATAGCTTGGGAATGGAACCAAATCTGAACGCAATTATACTTATGTTTCAGATACAGCCTATATACATAGCATGAAGGTAATATTTTATACAATATTTTTCATAATTTTGTGTATTAAACAACTTACATGTACATTGTACCATTAGAAAGCAAAAGTGTCAGCATATCAGTCACCTATGTGGAAAGTCTCTGGTTGTTTGGCATCATCATCATTCCTGACTCTGAATTTATACACTACCAATAAACAAGTATTTTCGTACAGTCATTCACATATAAAATGTGTTGTACAACTGCATTTTTACTGTAACCCATCAGGTGAGGTCAGGAGTGGAATTTTCCACTTGTGGGTCATATCTGTGTTCAAAATGTTTTTAGAAAATGCTTTGCAGCATTTTGGATTTCAGATTTTTGGATTAGGAATACTTAATGATATATCATGTATGTATATGTATGTATACACACACAAATATACACACATCATGCCTATATATATACTTTTTGAAAATTCAGAAATAAAGAATTTAAAACTCAGAAGTGAAACAAACATCATTGGAAGCAATAATAAATTAATTGCAGTGAAACTGATGGAGGAATGATTTTGTATCAGAGACATTATTTTTACTGATTTGAAAAAGTCTTTCAGATAATCATCTCACTATTTTATTTTTCCAGTTGATTTCACTAATTTACCTTTTTCCAAATTGACTGATTCTTTGTTTGAATCAGTCTAATTGAGTTTCTCCTGAGTCCTAGTTCCATAACCTAACAATCAACCTGCATCCTCCCTTCTTTGTTGACAAGACCCTTTCTCGGGAAAATAGTATCTGTTACTACAAGAGAATGCATGTTTTTCTCCTCCTGTGATCAGCACCAGTGATCTTTCTGTAAATTAGGAATTTATTAACTGTGAAAATCGCAGATATAATCAGTTGAATTGGTAGAGATAGTTGATAGATTGCAGGTTTTAAATGGAATCAACACATTTTGAAGGTCAGATGAGGTTAATTCATAGTGGAGACAGCATGCTTAACTTAATCCTTGCTGGTAAAATACAAGTTCAAAGGAAGTAGTTTCTTTTTCTTTGCTTTTTCTTTCTTTCTTTTTTTTTTTTTTAGTTTTAGCTTTTATTTTTTTAAATCATTTTTTGGGGTTTTTAAATTTCAAAATATTTAAGGGGATACAAGTGTTTTTGCTACATGGATGACTTGAATAATGCTGATGTCAGGGCTTTTAGTGTGCCCAACACCAGAGTAGTGTGCATTGTACCCAATAGGTACATTTTTATTCCTTACCCTCCACCATCCCCCCTTTTTAGTTTCCAATATCCTTTACACCACTATATGAGCATGCATACCCATCATTTAGCTCCCACTTATCAGTGTGAACATGTGGTGTTTGTTTTTCCATTCCTGGGATATTTTGCTTAAGTTAATGTTCTCCAGTTCCATCCAAGTTGCTGCAAAAGACATTATTTCATTCCTTTTTAGTGGCTGAGTAGTGCTCAGATATATATGTATATATCACATTTTCTTTTTCTACTCATTAATTGACTAATATCCAGAATCTACAAAGAACTCAATCAAGTCAGCAGAAACAAAACAAATAACTCTATTAAAAAGTGGGTAAGACATGAATAGTCTTTTCAAAAGATAAACAAATGGCCAAAAAAAAAACCCACATAAAAAATGCTCAACATCACTAATTATCAGGGAAATGCAAAGTAAAACCACAATGAGATACCATCTTACCCCTGTCACAATGGCCATTACTAAAAAAAAATCAAAAGAAGTTTATTAAAATGAAAATGAACTATTAAGTATATGTGTATTCAACCATTTGCTAGGTTTAGGATTCACGTGGTCCCTTAAGTCTTACTCTTTGGTTGATGCCTAAAATGCTAAGTACACTCATCTGTAAAATTGAGATATCTGAATATATGATGAAAAAGTACATGTTTGGATCACGCTGAACAGCTGTCATTTTTTATTTGACTAAATTTGAGCTATGGATCTTAGATGGCACATGGGACACACATCCTTTGGCTACTCTAGATGGAATGTATTTCAGATGATGCATTGACTTGTGAGAGTAAGGTGATGCATTGACTTGTGAGACACTGTTCCTTTAGCATACCATTAACTTTCTCACAGCAAATGTATGGTGGGCTAGAGAATCCTTATGTATAAAAGAGAAAAAAAATTGGTAGATAATACAGATAAGGTCCAATTCTGAGTATTAGAAAATTATTATCATTATAGAATTTTACCAAATACAGATCACAGTACCTACTTTCCTGACATCAGAATTTCTTAACATTATCTGATCATCTCTATGGAACAATTCATGATGAATTTCTCTTTAAAAGTGAGGTAAATTGCTCTTTCAGAACTATCTACAAAATTGTTCATATTTTATATAAACAAAAAGTATTAAAGCATTAAAAGATGCAAAAGGTTTTTATTCAGCTCAGAGAAAACGATGTGTAGAGTCAGATCTTGTAAATTATTATTTTTAAAAATCAATTGCAAATAGCTAATATATTGATTAAATAGTAAAAATTATAATACAGGGATAGAGTTTTAAAAATATATCTGTTGGATAATATTTGTCTGAGGTGACAATATTCTAACATTTATTTCCTTTCTCTCTAATAATGTGTGTGATTCTTTCTCCATGGCATCTGCTCTAAATCATTCTATTTTCCCATTGTTTTTAAAATCAGGTCAAGGTTAATCTCATATTCCATGTTTGCTTTCCAGGCACTAGTCATGAAACTGCTGATGAAAAGGTGATATTTGGCATTGAATTTAACTCTACCTTTCTAGAATGCATTCCTAAATCCCAACAAGCATCTATTAAGTGGTATATCCAGCAGTCAGGTGATGAACATAGAGAGGAGGTAAGTTATTGTCATCAAAGAATGTTTACTTTGAGGGAAATACTGTAAAGCTTAAATCCAGTGTTTGGTGGTGAGAGATGTTCAAATTTTAGTGCCATATGGTGGTCTCTATTTAATGAAAAGAAAAATAACTGTTTATGCTCACTAACACCAAAGGTAACAATAGTTTTGGGATAAGAATAAGCTAATTTAATACAAATGTGTTAATGAAATAGATTTAAAAGCAGACTGAAGTTTTAAAAGAAATTTATATGATTTTTTTCAAATTTCCATTTCTCATGGATTCCTTATATTTTGATATAAGTCTCCAACTAAGAACAAGAACACAATATTTTCTCCCCACGGTAGCAAAATGACTAAGTTTTAATTCACATTGTGTTCAAGATATAAAACATGTTGAGTTTGTATTAAAACAGAAATATCCATTTTTGTCATAACATGTGAGCAAATTAGATAAGTGTCTGGACATATATATCTTTTCACTTTTATCTGTTAAAATTAAATCAACAGAGGGAAAATATGAATACTCCATTTTTTTACTTTTTTTCTATTTGTTTTCCTAACACATACATGTGATTGAAACATATCACAAAGATTTTATGAGATAGATAGGTTGTATATGTCACTGATATTAATTAGTTGAGTTTGGGTGTTTGAGAAATCATAGATTAATATTATTTGAATGTCATGAAACAAAGGTCAGTTGGCAGAATTATTTTTTATTACAGTGCAGAGAAACTAATGATGCTCAGACTAGAGTTATAAAACCCCTACTATTAGACTAACAACACTGTAATGAGTAATAATGAACACAGGATTCAGAATTACATGTCTTGAATTTAAGCACAGTACTGATACCTTGAGTTAAAAAACATGGTCCTGAGACCTTTTGTAATATCACTGAGCCCCTGTAGGCCAGAATTTTCTAAAATGAACAAAATAAATTCAAAATTTACTGTGAAAATCAAATGAGAAAGCACATATGAGAAGGTAAAATTTCAAGGCAAAGCCTCTCACAACTGTAAAATATACAGATAAAATTACAAATACTCTATTAGTGAGGATGTTTGGGACAGGAAATAGCACTGATCATGTGGTTAGGAAATGCTTGTTCTACTTTTAGCTTGACTGCTTAGGACTCACGAGCAGGTTGTAACTTCTCTAGCACTTAGTTTCCCTGTCACATAAGTAAGTGGATCAAATTTCTCAAAAATACCAGTCTATAAACACTTAAGTCTGTAAACATTTAAAATAGCAAATGTAATTATTCAAACATTACTATAGAAAAGTGAATCTCAACCTCAGGTAATTTGTTCCCAGAGTGCTATTTGACAATGTCTGGAGGCAGTTTTGAACATCACAGCTGGTAAGTGAATGCTCTTGGCATATAGTGGGTAGAGGTCAGAGAAGATGCTAAACAGCCTACAATGCACAGTCCCTCACAGTAAAGAATTACCTGACCCTAAATGTCTGTACTTCTGAGGTTGAGAAACCTTAGAGTAAAAAAATCACATATTATCATAAGAAATTGATTTAAAGATACAGTTCCACTGTTCCATGAATAAGTTAATATTATTCTCTTCATCTAAGATCTACAAGACTAAATTTTTCTATCAAAATGTTGACTATTTACATACTTAATACCAAGGGAATAACATTATTAAGTCAAATTTTTCCAATAAAACTTGATCCTTCATCATTACTAATGTCTATAAATTCTAAGATTTTGGCACATCTGCGTTTACACTGAATGTTCAAGGGTCCCATTTTTACCAAAATATGTTGAAATTTTACCTGATAATAAAAGTGATTATTTAATTTCAAAACATAAGGCATTTACTTTTTATCCAAGAATTATTGGAAGAATGTTATCTGAATTTTTTAACACACAGATTTTTTAGTTACATTGCAATATTTTAATCTTACATGTCATAAACTAGCATTTTTAATTTTATACTAATAAAGTTTAATAATTGCCTTTTAGTTGAATATATTTCTTTAATAACTGATTTTCCCCCCATGGCAAATTTAATATGATTTTTTTAAAAAGTGTGGTACTCTGTTTAGGATAATCTCCCAGTTATAGATGTGCCTACATTTAACTATGGTTGTTTGTATTCACAACTTTCATTTTCTTGAAAATGCTGTGCATTACTTTAATGTACCTTTTCACAGTATATCTCATATTCATGGTGGTATCATGCTCCATCAATTTCAATGGAGCAGAAATAGTGTATTTACTGAATTTTACGTAAAAAGATCTTAGCTGTAATATTTCCACTGGTATTTTCATCTGTCTTTGTAAATAGGTGGTTTCACATTGTCCAGGACATACAATACTGCTTCCTGAGCTGAGAAAAGGGCAGTATCCATATTACATTTGAAGCCTTTTCCCCAATAGCATGCCTTCTGCTCCTTACCCATAAGGTTACAGCTTGGAATCTTTTCTCCCCTCAAAAAAAGCCTGAGGGAGGGGTCATGATCTCCTGTGGCATGGAGGCTGTCACCAGGTTATTCTCTGCCAGGAGGAGAACATTTCCTTACTGGGCTGTTTCACAGTCGGGTGCTGTTGGGGAGGTCATGAGTCAGTTATCTGCTGACTTTCTTATAAAACTGTTCTTAAAATTGATGATGTTTATATCGTAACTAGCAAGTTAAACTGCAGTCCCCAAGCTTCTGTTGAATTTTTGAGATCTGAATGAATAAATGAGGCAATACCATATTTTCTCTGTGGATTTTAATAACATTTTAAAAAACATCTTCAACTATTTGCATTTTTCCATTTATAGGTCCTTATTTTATTTTTGTGTCTTTTCATTATAAAAACAATATAAATGGTTTTAAAATTGCAGTAACATGTTAAAAAGAACTATGAGTCTGCTAAGTATAGATAAGCACAAGTAAAATTTTGATGTTTATTCCAGCTTTTTTTTCACTTTGACCATTTTCCATTGTAATTCAATATAGTACTGTATTTTCCCTGTCCCTACCCATTCTATCCTGATGACACAGTCATACATTGATATTACATGCTTTACTTAAATAGTTTATGTTCCTTCTTAAAAAATAAAAGTAACAAACTTCCCTATATCTAAATCTTTCTCTACTTTTCTAATTATTTTCTTATGATGAATTTCTAGAAGTGAAATAAATGAGTTAAAGACATTGATTATCATTATAGCTTTTCATAAATGACCACATATCACTAATTTCCCATGAGAATCACCATATTAGTGCCTGTTATGAACTCCTGAGGCAAAATTTTGCATCACAATTTAAGAAAATCTTTACTAGCTTATTATTAATATGTATTTCTTTGGATATTAGTAGAAGTGAACTTACCTTCTCATGTTTCTCGCTTGTTGGCTTCAGTTGTATTTGGTGAATTGTTTTGCTGTCATTTGCTTAGTTTATATTGCTATATTCATTTAAAAATGGCCTTAACAAGCACTTTATATGTTATAGATATTAATAATTTTATGTTATACATATTATAAGCAACTTTATTTTGTTTTATGGTCTTAATTTTTTATGATTTTTGTCTATTCTGCTTAAAGACTCCTTCACCAGTGAGACAGCAAATATATATTTTTGTAGTTATTATTTTCTTTTTACATTTATACTTTACATTTTATATTTATATTTTAATTCATATTTACATTTACTTGAAGTTATTAATCTAGTATTTATTTAAATTAGGTTTTAATTAGGTTATATAAATTAGGTTATTTTTTTCTTTCCAATAATGATCCAGTTGCTCTGGTAGTATTTTTTAGTGTATTTTAATTTTTTAAATATTTGCCTAAAAATCTTAATTATTGGTTTTGTGGTATTAATAAATGAATCATGTATAGTGTCATGTAAGTATATTCTGAGAAATTTAAATGCATGTACACAAATGATTCTATTCCAGTTCCTTTTCCTTTCTCTTAAATAAGAAATCTTTTCAATGTTTTATTTTAAATACAAAGAATTTCTTGTAACAGTGTTATAGATATTTATTTTTTCATACTGGGAGCTTGCTTCCTTATTTAATTCTAATTTTACTCTAGTAATATTTTCTGTTTGTTGGAGAAAGGAGATATTCTTGAAGCCCTAATCTTTTCTAAGACACATGTAATGCTTTAACCGTGAAAGAATTGACAGGTGAATTATCAGTAAAGAAAGCACCATTAGGCTGCCATTAGCAGAGATAAAGTCCCTGACCTTTACCTGCTGCTTAGTACCTAAATGTCCTTTGTCCCTTCCATGTTACTCTTCTCATTTTAAATGAATTGCCCTGCACCGAAGATCTACTTTTAATAATGCCAGATATATTATCCTTGTTCACATTAGGCAAATGGATAGTCGACCTCAACTCAAGCATGGTTTTGATTTGTAAGGATGAGCAGTTTTTACTTATCACTTCTAAAGTGGAGAAATATCCATGAGTTTAAATCAGTGGCCAGAGATTACATTATCATTCTGTAGAGGAGCTGAATTTTCTAAATTGATTGTGCTGACATTTCACTGTTGAGATACAGTCTGTGTAATGCATCCTATTCCAACACAGAATGAAAGCATTACATAGAATGAGAATGTAAAGTAGGCAAATGTTAATCAATTACTTAATTTCTGGGTCACAGCTTTTTATCTCTAAATTACAAAAGTCCTGTGAAAATCTATCTATTCAAAATGTATATTATTACAGCTGCCATTTTGTTAAAGGCATTTTATTGGCATTTTAGCAAGAACCAAAAATTGGTTAAATGATCTAATAGACATTAGGTAAATCCAGAAAGCCTGAAATTTATTAAAGCAGGTTTTATTTCTGGAGGTTCAAAAACCAAAGAACAAATGAAGCATTCCATGGAAGAAAAGAAAGGTGAAAGATCATGACCAACTAATGGAATGCCAGGTGTTTATGAAATTCTGAGTCCTGTGTGGACAGAACTAGAATGGAAAGGAGGGAAGGGAACCAGACCTTAGAGTAAAACAACATCCAAAAAGAGAATAGCAAATAATGATGGAATGTTGTACAGTATGTATGAAATCAAGTCATAATTTCTTCCTGTCAGAAGATTAAAGAGAACAATAAAAATTACTGAGTCAGAGCTGTGACAATCTCTAAAGCCACATGAAATATTGTTTAAACAGTAGCAAGAATACCAGTTATGTAAAGGAAATCTACAGAGGAACTGAGAATGAAGGTACAGGCTTTGATTGTCATGCTAATAACCTCAGGCTATGTTCTATTAAGAGAATTACATAAATAAAGGCTTCAGAATATTACCTCTTGAGCAATATGGCAGTAGCCTATAATGTTGCTAATAATACTTCACACTTTAACCTTCAAAGAGCTTTTGCTTTTAATCCCCCAAATACACCATATGTTATGCCACTAACTTGATAGATGGGAGACCAATCTGGGAAGATAAATGAGTCATCATAGGAAGCCGAGCAGATAGAGATCAGAATCTAGTTTATGGAGCTAGTATTTTGAGGTCTAAGAATTATTTAATTTTTTAAAAACAATTCTTCCAGTGAAACTATTTAAGAGAAAAAAAATATATGTAGTGTGTTAGATTTAGATTGCCATTTCTGTTTAAGATTGACCATTTAGAATTCTAACAATTCAAATTCACATTTATATTAGGCATGAGACTCTTATGAGTTCAGAGAATGTAAATTAATTCAAGGTTAATTCATATTACAATCGCATTTAAAAATATCTGCGTTTGTAGAAAAAAAAATCCATAAGAAAAAATACTACACATCCAACTCACCAAATGGGCAAAGTAAGGAAAACAAACAAACAAACAAACAAAACCCTGATGGTGTGATTTCAGTGCAGAGCAAAGGTGGGCCTGGAGACTGTTCAGCCTCATTAACCAGAGGTCTGAGCTGTGACCTGCCTTTGGCCTCAAATGGTACCCCGCCAGCTGCACTTCTCTGGCACAGAGGGTGGTTCGCCATATACTTGTTAGTTAACTGGGCTGGTAGCCAGAGATGTTTCTTTTCCTTTTCTCATATTTCCAGAATTGGAGGGATTTTTCCCCCTACATGTTTTTCACATAAAGATGCAGAGTATAGTCCACCCACTGTGAATAAATTTAATTTAGCCATCTTTTCCCTCCTTGATTTCCATCAACTAAAAGTCTACAATACAGGGGCAGATGTGTCAACTGGGAAATTTTCCAGACTTCTTTGTTGTCGTTATTGTTGTTCCCCGTAATGCTGAGCTGTTCAACAATACTCCACATTAAACAGGGCTTTTGTGTGGATAAACATGCCTCTAGTTTTCCTGAAGATAGGGTCACCATTCACACCAGATTACAGGCCAGGAAAGCTTAATGTAGAATTGTCTTTCAGTAATATTATTTCAAAGGCTAAAGAGTATCACATTTCAGCGGACCTTTTTTTATTTTGTTCATTGTGCTTTCTCACACTTGAAATCACATTACCATGTTATAGTATACCAAGGTATGGCAAATATTTCCAGAAATGACATAGTCTAAAGTATCACATATACATATAGTATCAAAATTCAATCCACAGTAAAAAAGGAAATTCAGCTTTAAATGTTGCTAGCCTTCTTTGACTGTGGTCTGACTCAGTTACAGCTCTAACATCCAAAAGATTGTATCCATGCCTTTCCACTTGCCTTTCCAGAAATCACCATTTATAGCTTTCATATGCCATTCAGATTATTGATTTGCTGATATCTAGAAAACAGAGTAAATTCCTTTTGGAATCATTGTTCTATTCTACTTTACAGGTAGCAGCATGCACTAAAGGTTGTTTTCTATACAATGAGTGCTAACGTTACATTCTAGCTCTGAAATTGAGTTTCCAATTTGTGATCTTCAGATCCACTAATTTGGATCTGAAATCTGTAAAGAAAGACACTTGATAATTTCCGGTTTTATTTTATTACTTTTCACAGCTTTTCATTCCTATCTGTACACTGGGAGAAAAACTAACTGTATTCCAAAGATTCAGTTAGACTTAATAAAGTACAAATGTGAAAAATTCAGGATATGGTTTGGGGGTTATTACTTAAGTTGAATTTATTCACCCTCTTCACCTATGGCTGACAATATTATGACAGAGCGACAGAGAATATATCTTTTAGGTTCATCTATGTAAAACTATGTAGCCTGTTTTCATTTGCTTATAGTCTTCTCTGTTTTTAATTTATTACCTACATTTTTCCAATTCTGCAGTTGAAACCCGATGAAAGAATCATTAAAACGGAATATGGGCTACTGATTCGAAGTCTGCAGAAGAAGGACTCTGGGATATATTACTGCAAAGCACAGGAGCACACTTTCATCCACACCATAGTGAAGCTGACTTTGAATGTCATTGAGAATGAACAGATGGAAAATACCCAGAGGGCAGAGCATGAGGAGGGGCAGGTCAAGGATCTATTAGCTGAGTCACGGTTGAGGTACAAAGACTACATCCAAATCCTTAGCAGCCCAAACTTCAGCCTGGACCAGTACTGTGAACAGATGTGGCATAGGGAGAAGCGGAGACAGCGAAACAAGGGCGGCCCAAAGTGGAAGCACATGCAGGAAATGAAGAAGAAACGGAATCGAAGACATCACAGAGACCTCGATGAGCCTCCTAGAGCTGTGGCTACGTAGTTTTCTATTTAATTTAAAGAAAAGAATTCTTTGGCTGCAAAAATACTGTCTTCTGTTTTTTTACATCACTTATACTAATTCTTAAATGCTTTTCATGGTGTTTTACTAAGGCACAAGAACAATTATCTGGATAAGACAATATATGGTGAATATGGGATAGCAAGAGCAAATAATTCATCCAAAACAATTTTCCAACAATAAAACTTGTAACTACAAAATTTAAGGATTATCCTCAAAATAGGATCTTTATGCCTGTAAATGATTTATGCTTTGAATTTATTGTCATGTAAATAATTGAGCTAAGTAAGAATTAAATTTGATATTGTATTAAGGTGCTTCATTCCCATGCATGTCCATTAAGCATGGAGTTTACCATTCAGGTGCACTACATTCTTATGAACAGATACAACATTCCACTCTAGAACTGACCACCTTGTGGTAGGGAATTGGAGGGAAGACACAAATTAAGACAGTTCACATTATCAACAGGAACTTCCCTAGTGCTCCATTCACTCTTGGAGCATGGTGTAGGAATTCGGAGAGGTGCATTATTTCTTTCAGGCCACAGGGGTCACATTTAGTGAGCTACCACATTGATTTACTGAAGAGCATTAATGTTCCTCCCAGGATTCCTTATGACTTGTCAGGAGTAACAGGTTCACAGAGAGAAGCTGGCACTCAGTTCTGTGTTTCCTGAATATATACTTGGTTCTACTAGGGATAGAATGCTTAATAAATATTTTAATAAGATATAGGAATATATTTTAATAAAATAAGGGCAACATCATGGTGTATAATGCATCCTAATGGGAAAGCATGCAGATGGGATTTGTTAAGCTACACAAGGAAAGAAAGCCATAAATTCTGGCTTAAGGGAAAACTCATATCCCCATGAAAAGGAAGAACAATCACAAATAAAATGAGCAAAATGTAATAGAACTCTTTTCACTAGAGTATAAGTAGCTCCCAATTTGTAATTCATCTGTTTTAAAAAAAATCTAGATTATAGAAAACTGCTAGCAAAAGCCTGAGGAAAAGTAAATTTTCTAAAGGATCATGGGAGGGATAAGCATATTTTATTTATAATCAATGGTATTTCAATATGCATCTCTTCTCTTTTTTCTAAATATTTATCATACTCTACAATACTTCCATTTATTCTCTTTATTCTCTCTGTTTTATTGGATTATTAGATCATATTTAAGTGAAGAGGAAAAAATACAGAAATCAGAGAGGGAATTGAGTAGACAACAGTGGTGGGGAGCGGGGATATATATTTGTTGCATAACAGAACAAGTGCAAAATTTTGACAACGGAAAGGGTTAAATTAACTCTTTGACATCTTTTCTTCACACAACTTTTTTGAATTTCTGAGTTAATCTGTTGTAATTCTAGTAGTAATATTTTAGTAATTTAACAATAAATAAGCCTACCACTTGTAAAGAAAACAAACTCATAACATTAACATAAACATCTTTCCTATTTTCTTAGCACTTTCAAATGTTTCCAATTTGACTTTCTGTCTGAATATGTATGGTGTGTTTCCTGTCTGTTTAAGCGGGACTCACCTTTCCTTCTTCTAACACAAAACCCTTAGCCTTCTTCTGTTTTGCCTTTTCACGCCCTTTATAGTGTGAAATGAAAAATTAGTCACTTCTTCACATGGAAGGCAGCTTTTCAGAAAACTAACAGACTTTGCCCGTTTCTCATGCATTCTACATATCTTGAAAGAAAAGTCTGTGAGAAACCCCTGCAATTACAGGGCAAGTTATTACAGTCTGTGGCTCTATGTTTAGAGCATTATCTCAATCTTACATTTATTTTATTTGCATTGCTTACCTATCTCAAAGTAGTCACACTGATATATGAGGTTGAGTATCCTCTTTTGATAATATACTCATGAATATTTGTAGGTGTTTCACTGCAAGGTAAAGTTAAGAAATAATTTTAATAAAAGTGAACTAGAACAAATCACTCCTTTAAAAAGTAATGCAAATGAATAGTTGTGACAATATGAGACTATTAATTGAAGATTATAACAAGAGTGGTTGTATTTATTGATTTGCTGGTATACAATGCTCCAGGAACTCATAGCAAGCTCAAAGCAATAATTGGGAGCATGTTTAACTCTTAAGAAAATTCCAAATATTTGTGTGTTAAACAGTAATGATCAAATTATGGATGACTTTGGAAAAATTATTAATACATGAAGCTCAAATGTTAGGATTGGCTTGTGAAAATAAATTGTTTTCATCCAAATATGAACGTCTAAACCATTCTAATTTCTTATTTCTAATTTTAGTTATTTGAACAAAATTTTGTAGAACTTATTTTATGCCTATATCTAATATTCTGGCTGCTATTAAGTTATGATAATTACTTAAACTATATTAGAAATATTATTAGTAAAATAAAATTTCATATAGTAAAAACATATGAGGGCAAAGATTTATGTGTATTTTTTAAAATAGAAGATATCTAAACTATGTTTAATTTTTTAACCTTTTAATTATCCAGAACACTTAGAGGAAGAGTATGAATATATTAAATCCATAAACATCATATATATTTCCTCATCACTGAAGATTTTTACCAAATTTACTTTAAAATAATGAAAAAGAAAAGGATAGTTAATGATTCTAAGAAATATGCTTCTAAGAAATCAACTCTCTATGGAGAAGGTCTTAAAATGTCTGTTTATTCTTGATTTCATATTTTTCTCCCTTGTCCTCAATACATATGTCTTTGACTTCTTTGTGTATTCTCTCTTGCATTTCGTTTCAGCTATTTATGCTGCTGAATGGAATCCTGCCTGTCTGCATTCATTTACATTCAATTCATTGGACACGTTAAGAGTTTGTTTAGAAATGGATAGTCTAACTAATTAATTTATGTAGAATCTTTTTTCCCCCAAAAGCTCAAAACACTACACTCACGTTATTGAATAAACATTTTTGAAAATCAACCAAATTACTTAAGAAATGGAGAGTAGTTATAGAAAAATTTAGTAATTTTCAAAAGCCACAACAATAGTAAAGGAACTGTAATTCACACAAAGTCTCATCATTTCATTGGCTAAAATAATGCTCACTTACAATATGCTGGCTACAAAATGGTCTTACTCTTTAATTTTGCCTTTGTTCCATATTTTGGTTGTTTGTATGCTATTATGTTTTATTCCTGCTGAATGTTATAGAGTCAACTAAGTTAACAATACTTAGTGCCCGTTTTTCAATATTATCAAAATTGAATTTCCAAGGACAACTTGATATCATTCAGATGTCCACAAAATAATAATAAAATTAAACAAAAGCATTTGTTAAACATTGATTTTCTTCAAATTAAATATGAGATATATTTCATATATATCATAAATACAAATGGAAATCAAAACTGTAATAGTCTCCCATTAGAATGTCACATTAGTTTTAGACAGCATGTTAGAATTGATTAGCCATGTTGGGAATAGAAAATTTAGGGGGGAAAGAGATTTTTGAAATGTTTTTATAGAAAGATACACTTTTCTCATGGTAAATGATCACAATATTTAAATAATTCAGTTTATATGTGAGGTTAAAAAATAAAATCTAAAATTCCCAGATTCTACACATTGAGAGTACAAAGACAGGAGCACGCACATGACTTATACCTCTCATTTAAATATTTTGTAGTATAAAGTATTTATGGAAAGTTTGAGATAGGATTTTTGGGATAGGGCAAAAATCTGTAAGAAGCCATAGTTAATCATGTAATTTAATTCTGTTGTTTGTGAGTGGTTAGCAATCAATTCTGAATTATAGTTTTGCTATTTTAAATGAAATGTAGTCTTGTAGTATAAAATAATTAAAATTGTAAAATGTATATTTTGGTTGTATTATAATAAAACGCAAACATTAGTGTTCTATGATTATAAAGAGTATTGGTTTGTGTGCATATTTTTTTAAACTCCAAATAGTGTAAACAAATTTTACATATAGAATTAAATTAAGAAAGTATCAAAAGAAAATATTTCTTAAATATTTTGAATAGATATTTTTGCACTGTAAGTATGCAGTAATTTCATTTATGAAAAAAAGAATAATTATTTCTTACAACTTGATATAATTATATAATTAAGCTTTATCATTATTTAGTTTAGATTTTGGTGAATTGAGATGAACATTATGGTTACCACAAATAATTACTTCCAATTGCCATTTAATAAGTGAAATTTTAAAATACTCATCTATATGTTTAGCTATATATATATATATATATGTGAGTATAATTTATTAAATAATAAGATGAGGTTTTATTATTAATTTTTCTTTATAAAAACATTTGATTTTCTTTTAAAGAAAATATATTTCTTGCCAATTTAATACATACATTATATTTTACATTCACAAATAAATAATATAATATTCCCACAAATGTGGAACCCAACATATAGAGATACTATGTTGAGAAATGTCAAGTTTTCTGATTGTGCTGATAAGCTTCTAACATGAGTTTACAGTAATGTATAATCTTTAAAAGAACAAATAATTTTATATAGGACACTTGTCTTTGTTTGGGCTGCTATAACAAAATACTATAAACTGGATAGCCCATCAACAACAGAAATTTAGTTCTCACAGTTCTGGAGGCTGATGAGATGTTCCAGATCAAGGTACTGGAAGATTCTGTGTCTGGTGAGGGCCATTTTCTGGTTCATAGATGGTGCCTTCTCACTGTGTCCTCACATGGTAGTAAGGGTGAATGAGCTCCTTTGGGCCTGTTTTATACAGGCACTAATCCCATATATCACTGGTCTACCCTCATGACCTAATCTTCTCCCCAAAGGCCCAAACTTCTAGTATCATCACCTTGGACATAAAGATTTAAACATATAAATTGGAGAAGACATGGGTGCAAACATTCAGACTATAGCAGAACTCTTTAAGTTCTAGACCATGTCCAAGCTATTACTGCATATAAAATACAAGAGTAATAATTGAGAAAATTCCAGGTATTTGAATACAGAAAAACACATGAGTATTTCTCAAGACAGAAGAAATAAGAGTTTAACATTTAAGTTGAAAATGGAAAGCATCTATAAACACACAACTTGCTGTCTTCATTAACATGGCTTTACAAGTCAAAAAAGACTCTTGCCCAGGAAGATGAAGTTACAAATACCTTTATTGTTTGTTTCAGAAATGCATAAGGTTACTTTGCATATGTATTGGTATAAACATACATCTTGCATAGTGATCTGGCAATATTTAATGAAGTTAAAAATGTACATCTCATTTTTAACTCATCAACTAGCTTTTTATAATTGGTATATACCCTGGAGAAATTTCTCCACATACACAATAGTAGATATTTTCAAAAATATGTATTGCAGGATTAATTATAATAAGAAAAAGAGAACAACCTGTATGTTTAAGAAAAGAAGAATGAATAAGGTATAGTCACTAAATCGTTACAAAAGTTTAAATTTTAAGAAAAGGCTGCACAAATCAACAGAAAAATCTCAAAGACCAGACTAAAGAAAAAAAAAATCAAGGAATGTAGGAAAGAAAAAAATTCTACAGGGTATATTAAGTTTAATTCGGTAAGGTGCTCACCGGCTGCGAAACCTTGCCCAGAGCCGGCACTCATAGTCCGCACGACAGTTTGTGCTGTGCATTGACCATGAATCCGTTTTGCTCTTGTGTGATGAGGAAAGCTTTAAAGCACTGAAAGCTTGTTTTACTTTACAGGCAGCTTTACTTGTAATGTAAATATGAATAGGTAACAGGTAACATATACATATATGTTTTCATTATGTTATTTTTAAGTGTTCACAATTTTATTTTGATAAATGAAAAATTAGAAAAGTCATATCACGGCTGTTGGCTGAAGTCGACGCTCGGCTGTGCGCCTTCATCTGTGGCTATTGATCAAGTATAGTCGACACTCGTAACGAAGTGGTTAAAGAAGCAAATGATACTTCTGATGGATATATACGTGCATATGTAAGTTGTAACATATAAAAAATTTCTGAAAAAATTAGGCACTAAATTTAAAATGAAATTTCCTTTAAGAAGCAAGGGAGAAGATGAGGCCATAGGGAGCTATAATTGTTTCAACACATTTTTAATTTTCTTTAAAAAAATCTAAATGTAATATAGTAAAATGTTAAAATTTGAAAATGTTGGATATTGGATTATAATTTTAATACTATATATTATTGGCAATATAATTCTTGGTGCTTGAAATAATTCATAATAAAAAGTATATAAAAGACCTTTATCTCAATAAAAGAATGAATTAATAGTAAATTCTAAAGAGAAAGGGAAAGTAAGAACAGAGAAGGAAAGAAAGAAAAGAATGACATAAATATTAAATATTCAACAATTATATAGTAGGTGCAGCTCCAATCCAGTGCTCTTATAACACAGACTTTCTTGAACACCTTAACTGTTTTATAAACATGTCAGCCAGGACCTTAGTTGGCCTCAGCAATCCAGTAATAATGTCTAGTATTCAAAGTAATTCATTGTTACAAAAATGCCTAAGGTATCTAGGATATCGAACTATGTGCTTAATACGCCAAAAGACTGAAGAATTGAGTTGGCCTTGCTCGGACTGAACATTCTTCAAGGTTGATGTTTAAAATATAGAGTTTCCTCCTTTTGTCTTACAAAGCAAATATATAAGTGAACTAATGCTTTTTTATGAAGTGTGAAGAAAAATATTTATATCATGTTAAATGTCTTTAAATGGTCCCACAAATAATATTTTTTTAAAGAAAAGTTCTATATTAATATAATTCCTACTTTTAATTCACAATAATTGTTTTGTTTATGTGTAGAGATGGGCCAAAATTTGGCCTAACATTTTTTCCTTTGCAAATTCTCAATAGTCTGTGTCCTACTAATGAGGGCTAGTATATTTAAATATGTATTTTAAGAGTAAAAGGTAGTATATTCTGAGAGAATTAATTTGAAGTAAATAAAGCTAAACAAGGAAAAATGAACCCAATGCACCAAATGGAAGTTATCATTTAGAATCAGGAAAAGGGTTGTTTAATGGACCATCTAAGCTTTTTTTTTGAGGCAGAGTCTCCCTCTGTTACCCAGGCAGTAGTAGAATACAGTGGCCTCCTCACCATAGTTCACTGCATCCTCGACTTGCTGGGCTCAAGGAATCCTCCTGCCTCAGCCTCCCAAAGAACTAGGATTACAGGTGTAAGCCCTTGCGCCTGGCCTTTAAGCTTTTGCTATATTGAAACAAATTACTTTGAGTCAATTATCTCTAAGGATTGAATTGAATTATAATTGTAGCCCTTTTTTACAGGTCATTTTTACTATTGAAAAACAAAAACTCTGAATCTCTTGTGGCAATTTGTGGTGGCATTGTAGTTAGTCTTATAGATATTTGGAAGTACTCTTCAGTATCAGTAACTATCAGAAAAGCCAAGAATGAGAATTATTGCTCTTCATTCACTTGCAGATTTACAGAAAGCTGAACAAGAAGGCAAGAATCTGATTAGGAACTTTCTCATTCAGAGTAGACAGAGATTGAATACTGTAGACAGGGGGAAAGCATTTTGGCATTTTTAAGCAGAAAATGGAGATTTCATCACATTTTTGCATATGAGAAATAAACATAAATCAAAAATGACTCCTTGATGTCTATATTGTGCAAGTGAGCGGATGATAGTGCCATCTAAAAACAATAGTAAGTAGAGTAGAGGAAACAGGTTAGGGTTGGGAGAACACAATTTCAGCATTGAACTCTATGAGTCTGAGATGATTTAAGGAGTATCTGGTAGGTAGCTCTATTTATGGCATTGGTTCTCAGGATAAATAAAAGCTGGGATTATTTTGTGGTCACTGTCATAGAGATGATAGAGGCGATGTAGTGGGGGATGCAGTGAACATAAACAGAAAGGAATGGTAAACTTAGAGCCAAAATCAGTGTATTATCTTGATGTATGTCATCATTAATTTTTCTGTGCCTCAGTAAGATGTCTCTAAAGTAGCAAAGTGCTTAAAGTTCACGGATTTTCCTTATTTGTTCCACCAGAAACTAAATTTATGGACGACTCTAAATCTCTATTCTTAACATCTACTGCAATCTCTAGCAATTAAAAAGGACAATTAAAACTGTGGTGCAAGATAGCAAAAGAAGTTTCCTTAAACCTATTTTGATTCATTGTTTAAGAGACTAGTAAGAAAAAATTCCACCAAATGGAAGCATTTTCTGAAATTCCTACCGAGTGCTTCTTTTTCAATAAAATTGGTAAATTGAGGATCTATTTTCATTTTGTATGCTCATCTGTTCAAAAAAACAATTACGAACCAGTGCTGGTATTTTTTTTTTTTTCTCCTTTAATTCAGGTGAACTCAGTGCCATAAACTACATAGTTACCGATAAAAGGTTTAAATATTTAGTAATAGATGGTTTCTTTAAGCATAGGGACTTTGAAGAGATATTTGAGAAAGCTTTAATGAAGTAAATTCATGGTACAGTAAAGTATAGACAGATTATTCTGACAGTATTTGGTTAAAATATTTTAAATTATTTCATTTTTGTCATAGTGTTCCCTTGTTTATTTTAAAGAGCACATATGTCTTAAATGGAGTCTTCTTCAAAAAACATTCTACTAGACCTTTAAAGTCCAGTGGTAAATGAGAGCAAACCAAAATTATAACACTGTTTCATTATCCATTTCCCACCCATTTTCTATTGTCTCAAAAATGTAGCTGAATTAGGCATATTGGTTAAATTTACACATTTTTCCTTTAAATAGCAAGAGAATAAAGTTAATTTGTTACTGACTTAAATAGAACTATTAATATGCAGTATTTAAGAGACATTATGTATTTTTAAAAGTAAAATACTGATATATGAGAGTTTTTATTTTAATTTGAACCCAGGATGATGTATGTCATTTGATAAGCAGAAATCAGATCTTCAGGTTCTGTTCCTCAAAAATGAACATTCCTAGCCATCAGTAAAACTTGGAACTCTTTGCTTTCTTTGTGATTATAAAAAAACAAAGCCACAAACAACAAACAAAAAAATCACCCCTTTTGGACATTTAATACTCATATAGCAGCATCTTACATCATCAAGTACACAAATAATTTAATAAAAATGTAAAAATCTTAATAAATTTCAGGATGTAGAGAGTTGCCTAAGATTTATATGATGAATATGTTGAGTTTTGGGGCTGAAATGTCGTTTCTTGGCACGCTCACGGCCAAAGAATAACCAGATGCACCAAAGTAAGGCAAGCACAAAAATAAGATTTATTGAGGAAAGAAAGATAGCATTATAGGGCAACAGCAAGGGTACAGGTTTACAGAGCATGATATATACACCACTGATGACTACTGGGCCCATTGTCCTAGCAAAGGAGGGAGAGCAAAAAAGAGGCTTGGTTATGGTCTTGGACATGTTTTATGGTGTCCAGTTAGGGATCTCCCCATGGATCAAACATCACCATGGAACCACTTAGATTGGACAGTTGAGAGTTATATGACCTGAGTCTTACTACATATGAGGATCTCCCATGAACCTCTCTGAAAGCTAGCTGTTCTAGATCACTTTCCAGACTCTTTCATACCTATGCTGCTTGGCCTGTGGGCTAGAGAGTCCCCTGCATTCTTTTGCAGTTGGCATGCAAATTTCTGATTGGCAGATTCATAGGGTGTTTCCTCCTCCTCTAGGTATGACTGTTGCTCAGGACAGGATTAAGGTGGGGCAGGACCAAGATGCAGGAGGTCTGGGGCCCACCCCTCATCCTTCTTCCCAGGTGGGGCAATTGTGCCAAGGCAAGGCACCCACTTTTATCCCTAGGAGAATCTGAATCCCTCGCTATCTACCTAACACATATATGTATGTTTTTGGGGAATCTAAGAAGGAACTCCACACCTCTTAGACAACTCTCCTTGGTTTTGCATTCAGTCTCACCAAGGGAATGACTAACATAGTGAAATGGATTGTGGCATGTCTTGCCAAGATGGCACATTGGATGAGGTTCTGGTTTATCTCTCCCAATCAACCTTTATGAAATTTTAGGAGATAATGCTAACATGATGGTGTGAGGGATAATAGGGACCAAAGAAAAATAAAACTGCTCAGTTCTTTCTTTACTAGTGAGAAAATAGAGATATTAATAAGTGTAAGAAATCAATAACAGTGAATATATAAAAATATATGTCTTAAGGACTATGCCTATAGAAATTTTTAAAAATGCCATTTAAATCAGCAGAAGAAAATTATTTTTATCCAGGGAAAAGCAGATCAAAAGAAAATAATGAGAGAGGATTGTATATACCAAAAATTAATATAAACTGACAGAAATTTGAACTAGTATGATATTTATAACAAATGAAATAGATTTAAATTCATCAATTAAAAGACTTCAGATTGGATTTTTAAAATTCTAACAATAAATGATACACAAGAAATAAACATAAAACAAAAAGATAAATATTGAAAAAGCACGTGTGTAAAAAAAATACTGGGCAAAAATGAACCAGTTAACATTTGACAGAATATTTATTCAGGTGAAGAAATGTAAGCAGTGAGGTGATCACATTTAAAGAAATTTTTATCAGTTAAGAGATACATATTAAAAGTTGAAATGAGGCTGGGTGGGCCTTGTGACTCACCCCTGTAATCCTAGAATGCTGGGAGCCGGGGTGGGAAGATTACTTGAGGCCAGGAATTCAGGACCAGCCTGAGCAAGAGCGAGATCCCTCTCTACAAAAAAATAGAAAAATGTGCTGGGCATGGTGGCATGCACCTGTAATCCCAGCTCCTTGGGAGGTCGAGACAGGAGGATCACATGAGCCCAGGAGTTTGAGGTTGCAGTGAGTTACGATGATGTCACTGTACTCTAGCCCAGGTGACAGAGTGAGACCCTATCTCAAAATAATAAATAAATAAAGTTGAAAAGACATGATTTTTAAAATTTGAAAAAATAAATTAAATATATTTGAAATAATAACTGCTAGTGGATCAGTGCAAAGGGTTCAGTATATTTCTTTCTCTCTACTGTGTTTATGAATGTTTTCATAATAAAGAAGTTTGTAAAGGTAAATAAAGGACAAAAATCATGGTAAATTCAGGTGAGAGTAATAATAGATAAAATATATTCACTTAAAATACATATGTATTAAATATCACAACATCTAATCAATGACAGATAAAATTTCAAGAAAAAAATAGGTGAATCAACAACTTTAGTTGGTGATTTTATATCATGATTCCTAGTACCTCATAGTGCAAGCAGCAAAAGAATATGTGGAGAATACCACCAACTATATATAATATCATAACACTACATCCAAGAAAGAGATAATATGCTTTTTGAAACAAAAATAGATCATGTATGAGCTTATAAAAAATCTTAATAAATATCAAAGGTCAATATCTTCAGATTATAGTTATTACCATAAAGCAATAAAAATTAGAATGTAATAACAAAAGAATAATGTAAAATCCCACTTTTGGCAACTAAATAATACTAAATAGTCCTAAAATTTTAAAGGAAATTAAAAATGAAATCACAAAGTACTTAGAACTAAATATTAATATAAATAATACTTAAAAATATGAGAGACGTCTAAATCATAATTTAGAAAGAACTTAGAGATTTAAAAACATTAAGTGGAAAATAAAAATCATAATCATCCAACCCAAGAAATTGGAAAAAATATAAACAGAGAACATGTAAAAAAAAGAAGGAATAATAAATAGGGAGAGGAATCATTTAAATAGAGAACAAACAAAAAATAAAGCTATTAAAACTATGTGGACCTTACAAAATCAAAAGCTGGCTCTTCAAATGAGTTGGTTATATAGTTGAGCCTTTGTTAAACAGTATGAAAAAAAATCAGGGGATATAAACAAAACACAAAATACAAAAGGGGAAATAATTATGGAATAAAAAAGGGGAAATAATAATAGTTCTGTGCACTCCACAAAAATATTATGACCAATTTAAGAAATAACTTTGCAACCACAAGAAGAAATGAACATATTTCTATTATATAAAATACAAAATATCAAAGTTATACCAAGAAATTAAAAACATGAATAGACAAATAAATCTTAGAGAAGTTTAAAATGGTATAAAAAAAGATCGTGTAAAATAATGAAAAGAGTCATCACTTTAAATGTGAGTTCTACCAATCTTTTAAAGAATAGCTGATTAATAGCTTCTGTAAGTTGATTTAGAACATAGAAATAGAGCTAAAAGTATCCAGTTCATTTTATGAGCTGGTTTAGTGAAATCTTGATCCTAAAACCATGTAATAGGGGAAATAAAAATTTCAAGCCCATTTTATTTGTAAATATAGATGAAAATCTTGAAAATAAAATATGAGCAAACAGAACAAATAGTAACAAATATTGTAAAACTGTCTGGCAATATCTATGAAGGCTGAACATGTACATATCTTGCAACTCATCAATTCTACGCCTAGCGCAGTTCCTATAGAAAGGTACATTTAAATTTGTTAAAACACATTGACAAGAATGTCCACAACAGCACTATTTTAATAGTCAAAATTTGGGAACAACATAAATTTTCTTCTATAAATGAGTAATAAAATTATAGTTTATTCATACAAATGGAATTCTAGACTAGTAATGAGAATTAATAAACCATAGTTACACACACATTGATCCATTTCAAAACGAAAGGGTTGAAAAAAGAAGTCAGACGTGAAAATACACATTATATAATTCAATTTGTATAAAGAAATAATAGACAAAACGATCTCTAGTCAGCATACTGGTTTCTCCTAGGGAGAGAGAAGTGACAGGAAAGGAGCAGAGGCTTCTGGATTTCAAGAATCTTGAGTTTCATGACCTGCGAGATAGATATAGAAGTGAGTTTAATTTGTGATAATTGTGAGTTTTGCACTAGATATATGGATAGATAGATAACAGTTGAATAAAATTTACATTAAAATGTGAAAATAATAATTTGGTGAAGTAAGGATTTTATTTCAGAAAGCTAGTATAGTTCAATACAAAAAGAATCTACAAGTCTGTGAACATATTAAAAGCCACTGGACTGCACAATTTAAACAAGTGGGTTGTATAGTACATGAGTTATATTCCCATAAAGTTGCTTAAAAAAATCAATAAAACAATTTACTACATTCATAGACTACATAAAAATAAACCCAGCTGATTATCTAAACTGAAAAAAAACAGACTTGATAAAGATTAACAAAATTTTTTATTAAATTTTTTAGCCAATTCCAAGTAGAAAAGAAGCACCTCAAAATGATAAAGATTATGATCAAATATCTTTGTATCATGTATATGTATACATGTATGATCATGTATAAAGCAAATATTATAAACAAAATATCAAAATAAATTTTGTTGCATTTTTTTTAAGTTTAGAAACAAGACAGAGATGCCTATTATCAATGCTGCTAGTTAACATAGTACTAGAAGTCCTGTCCAACACGAAAGAAAAGAAAAGGAATTAAGACATACAGGGATTGGAAAAGAAGTGATAAATATATCATTATTGATAGATGATATTTTTATTTACTTAGGGGTAAAATAGTCAACAAAATCTATTGAAATAAAAAATGGAGCTACAGAAATTATAGCATTTCGGGGGCCGGGCGCGGTGGCTCACGCCTGTAATCCTAGCTCTCTGGGAGGCCGAGGCGGGCGGATTGCTCAAGGTCAGGAGTTCGAAACCAGCCTGAGCAAGAGCGAGACCCCGTCTCTACTATAAATAGAAAGAAATTAATTGGTATATATATATATATATAAAATTAGCCGGGCATGGTGGCACATGCCTGTAGTCCCAGCTACTCGGGAGGCTGAGGCAGAAGGATTACTTGAGCCCAGGAGTTTGAGGTTGATGTGAGCTAGGCTGACGCCACAGCACTCACTGTAGCCTGGGCAACAAGCAAGACTCTGTCTCAAAAAAAAAAAAAAAAAAAAAAAAAAAGATCCTTAAAAATTCCAACAGCATCAGAACAGGAGAAGATAAGATAAAAAAAAAAAAAAGAAATTATAGCATTTCGTTAAAGTAGAATTAAATATAAAATTATAAATAAATATTAATCACACAAATAAGAATTATAAAGCATCTTGGGACTTAACCAAAAATATACACACCCTCTGTAGATAAACTGTAAAACTTTAATTAGAACATGATCTAAAGAGATGTAGGGATATTCCATGCTAAAAAGATAGAAGAAGTTAATATTCATAAAGATTTTAATTCTTTCCAAATTAGTCTATAAATTGAATATAATTCTAATCAAATTTGCTAAATATCATTTATACTGTGTTATTGATTCATAAAGAGCCAAAGTAATCTATGAAAGTTAAGTAAAAAGAGAAGTATTAACTCACCAGATGCTAAGTCATATTGCAAAACTAAATAGTAACAAAGACAGTATGTGAATGGCATAGAAAGAGATGAATAAATCAGTCTAATTTAAAGTGAGCACAGATTGTGTACATAAAAAAATTAATATATAATAGAGATGGCACCAAATATCAATGGAAAAAAAGACTAGTTAGTAGATAATGTTGGGGAAACTGACTCATCACAGAAGAAAATAAAGTGGTATCTCAATCTAATACCATATATAATGATGAATGTTAGATGGTTTAATGACCATAGTGTGAAAAGTAAACACATAGAGATAGAAAAGAATAAATGAAGTAGAGTATGAAAATTCTTTTAAAGAATACTTTAATAATCACAGAGCACTGAGGAAAAAATTAAATCAAAATTAAAGAATTCTGTATAATGAAGGGCACATAAAATTAATAGGCAGCTGACAGAATATGAGATCTTACAAGGAGGAGCAAGATGACTGAATAGAAATCTCCAGCAATCATCCCTACACATGAATATCTAATTCAACAACTATCCCTAACAAGCAAGCACCTTCAGAAGAACCAGATATCACGTGAGTGATCATACTACCTGGTTTTACTATTACATCAAGACATTAGGCACTGCAGAGGGCAGAAAAGAGTCTCCCATTGCCTATGCCACCGCTCCCTCAATCTCCGGCAGTGCCAGGACAACTCGCTCTGTGGAGAGAGAATCTGTGAGCACAGGAGAGGGAGACTGAAGTGATTGTGGGGCTTTGCATTGAAACTTAGGGCCACCCTGGTACAGGGCAATGCAGAACTGGGCAGAATTTTGCTGGTGCCAATGGAGGGAGCATTTTTTCTTATGTAGAAATAGTTTTAAAGGAGAGAAAAATTTCTTTTCTCTCCTTTTTTTTTTCCAATTAAATTTTTCCTTTGGAGATAATTATAGATTCACATCCATTTGTAAGAAATATTAATAATACAGACAGATCCTATTTACCCTTTACTCAGTTTTTCCCAGTGGTAATAACTTGCAAAACTGTAGTTCAATAACACAACCAGGATATTGGCATTGATAAAGTCAAGATACAGAACATTTCCATCACCACAAAGTTATCTCATGTTGACCTTTTATAAGTATAAGTCCATTTTCAGCTCTTCCCTCTTACTCCTTTCCTTCTGAAACTCTGATGACACAAACGGTAGATATTTTATTACAGTCCCACATGTCCCTGAGGCTCTGTTTGTTGTTTTTTTTTTCAGAGTATTACAGGAGTACAAAAGTTTAGGCCAAAAAGTCTCAAAACAACCAATGTTGATGTAGATATGGAGAGACAGGAACACTCATACATTGCTGGAGGGACTGCAAACTAGTACAACCTCTATGGAAAGTAGTATGGGGATACCTCAAAGAGCTACAAGTAGAATTGCCATTTGACCCCACAATCCCATTACTGGGCATCTACCCAAAAGAAAAAAAGACATTCTATAAAAAAGACATCTGCACTAGAATGTTTATAGCAGCACAATTCATGATTGCAAAGATGTGGAAACAACCCAAGTGTCCATCAATACATTAGTGGATTAATAAAATATGGTATATGTATACCACGGAGTTCTACTCAGCCACAAAACACAATGGTGATCTAGCACCTCTTGTATATTATCCTGGATGGAGCTGGAGCCCATTCTTCTAAGTGAAGCATCACAAGAATGGAAAAATAAGCACCATATGTACTCACCATCAAATTGGTACTAATTGATCAACCCTTATGTGCACATACGGAAGCAACATTCATCAGGTGTCAGGCAGGTGGGGGGGGAGGGGATGAGGAAATTCACACCTAATGGGTGTGGTGCACACTGACTCACAGTGCAAAGGAGGGAGTGCACAATGCACAGTCAGTGCACAGTGTGGGGATGGGCACACTGACTCAGGCAGTGCAAAGGAGGGAGCATTGTGACCAACTTTGTCAGAGGGAAATTCTCTGCCTGAAGCCTTCGTTTTTGCTAACCTCACCACCAAAAGAAAAAGAGCAGCCTGGGTCCTGGGCTAAATTCATAAGGTAGTTAGGCTACAGGGGCTGTGGTCCTTGGCCAATTCTCGTGGCCGTGCTGGGAGGCAGTGGACTTGGGATGCACATGACCCAGTGAGACACCGGCAGCCGAGATCAGCCCAGCTCTGCCCTCATGACCTAATCATCTTCCAAAGGCCCCACCTCCAAATACCATCACATTGAATACCAGGTTTTGACATATGAATTTTAGGGGGACACAAACCCTTAGTCTACAGCCCACATCCTTCCTGAGTATGACTACTCACACTGAAGAGTGCATTCATGCTTAGTTGTATATTATAACCCATAAATACATATATATGTATATATATATATATACACATATAACATGTCTACATTTGATTGCTGTTATAAGATTTGGATATATCAAAAAACAGAAGTAGAAGTGAAGACTGTCGAACAGAACAAGGGACTGAAGTAAGATAAAAAGGAAAGTTGAATTGGGGAACCAAATAGTAGTAGAGATTATAGCTAGAAAATTAACAAAGAATAAAACCTGGATAAGAAAGCAAGTTAAAGATCAGAAAGAAGGCAAAATAAAAGGCTTAAAATATGGTACTAAAGTCCTGAGATTGATGTGTACAGTATATAAACATCAGAATCTGGTATTTCGGACAGCAAGATAAAGACAATTACATTAGTTATGGTGGAGTCATAGTGAATAGAGATTTTTACTCCAGAGAAAAAAGTAGTCCTCATGTAGAAGGATCTCAGGGAAAATAGAGCCAATATGTAAGTCAAATGATTATATTTCTTACATCCAAGTGACAAGGTCTGGGAATTGTGTGGAAGGTAAGAAGGGGAATGAAGAGTGGGGTCACAATCATGTGAACAGATGGAGACATACATTCATTTCTCCTTTATCACTTAGATGATTGGACAGTTGTTTTTAATTCCTCAAGGAATTGAAGACTGAACGATATCTAGGGGGTGACCTATCCATTCAACTACATTATCTTAAATTGGCTTCTTTATATTAGGGAGAAGATTTTCAACTAAGATGGAAATTAAAAGATCCCCACGCTCTAGATTTAGAGCCATGTGCCTTTGAACTGTTTTAATAAACCATTCCACAAAGGCTTCAGGATATTTTCTTTCATTCTAAGTACATGGCTCCATTTTAGCTCATAAGAAAAAAACCTTAAACTAGTTGCTGTCAAGCTCTTAATATGAGCCTCCAATTAGGGCAACTTCTGACCATAGAACTCCTTAAAAAACTCCTTTAAAATACTTCATTTTCAGATATCAGCTAGGACAAACAGTAAATATTCTTGGCAGTGTTGAACTCCCTCTCCCTCTTTTTAACTAATGGTATACCTATTCCAGTTGTGACCCAAAGCCAGAACCAATAAGCCTTATTATAACTTAACCATGGATGCAAGATGTTCCCAAAGAGAGTTCAAAAGATGCAGCCCTCCTGATCTAGATTCACTCTCAAAGAAGGCCAAAAGAAAGACAGACTTTGATGGGCCCCCTGGGCTGGTAAGAGTTGGTAGGATATCAGCTCCAAGTGGGGTGCAATACATACTTCTGTCCAGCCACCTACATATTCCCAAGGCCCCCAGCTTGATGGTTTGGCTGCCTGAAGATGTAGGCCTGACAAGCTATGCAACCTGGTAGGTAGACAGCCAAGCTAAGAACTCAGTACACAAAATGAGACAAATAGTAAAGCAATAGGGGAAAAAATATGTTAGGTAGATAGTTAGGATCTCTGGCTCTTCTTGAGACAAGGGTTCCCTGTTTTGGTGCTGTTTCGAGCAATTGCTCCACCTGGGAAGAAGGATGGAGGATCCATTTTGGTATTGCTCCACCCTTAATCCTATCCCCAGCAACTGCTACACCTGGGGAAGGAGGGAATGCTTTATCAATCTAAGAATTTCCCAGTCCAGGAATAATAAGATTTAGGAAGTAACCTAAGGTTAATTAATATGCCATTATTTAATATGCCATTATTTAATATGCCATTATTTTAATCCTTTCTGTGGTTCACACACCCCCTCCCCACCCACCACCAGGTGAGCTTTCTTAGAAGGAGCTCCTATATAGAAATGGAATTTTGAGGAAACCTATTGATTATTTGATAACACCCTACACCTCCTGAGAGCCCTCCTCCAGACTGGGCTCATAAAAGGAAACAATCTGAGAAGTCAGGAGGAAGTGAGTTGTTTTCTCTCCACTCATGGAGACAGACTTGTTTATTCTACAATAAAGAGCAGCTCTTGTGAAACTGCTCCCTGCCTGAGGTTACTCTGTTGTATTGGCCCTGCTGGTGATTTTTCCAAGAAAAGAGTTAGAAGACCAGGATAATAGTCTGGTTTTGACACTTTGGTGTGTCAAGGGCAAGGGCACACCTTCAGCCAAGGGCACACCAAGAACTGAGGGCAAACTCCCACCCTGACATCTTTGGTGCCAAAACCTGAGATTCTGACAAAAGGATCAATACCAATGAGTGCTGGGAACCAAATTCACAGGAGTCTCAATACAAAGAACTAATTTTTACAAACCTTTTTTTCTCCAATAATTCAAATTTGGGGAGGAAAAAAAAGAGACTTTTTACCACCCTCATTCAATCAGAACTCTTAACAGAAATCTGGGAGACTGACTTTGGTTAGAACTTTTACCTTGTCCTTGTTTTGTTAGAGGGTCCCAGACGTCAGCTATAACCTCTGGAGCAAGTGGAGTGTTCTAGCTACTGCACTTTGTCAAATCTGAAGGGGAGGAAAAATAGTTTCCTCTACTCATCTTATATTCTCCAGCTGGGGCTCTGTAAATTAGACTGGCCAAAGACAGAGCAACAAGGGAAACAAACTGAAGTGTATTAACATGTACATGATGCCTACACATGGGAGTACCCAGAGGTGAGCAACTCTTCTCTGTTAGACTGGGACTCTGGGTTTTGTTAGGATAAACGAAGTGAAATGTCACTAGAAAATTTTCTTAGCACTGAATATATTTTTGGAAAAGGACTTCATTTTTAGTCGATTCTTCTTTTTTTCAGATGTACTTCAGTCATCCCAATAGTGTGATATGCAGGAATGTTAGAAACTCCCATCTGACTAAAGAACAATTCCTCCTATTCTTCTGCCATGATGGTTGGCATCATCATTATTAGAAACATAATGTGTTTTTTTTTAAGAAAGATAAGATATTAAATCTCCTTTTAAAAAAATAAAATACAAATATACTTTTTAAATTTCTCAATGGAAAGAAAATCTCAGGTGCAGATTTCTTCAATTTCCCACTTATTTATATTACACCTGCACCTATTATCTCATTAAACTGCCTTTGAATTTGAGGTTAACTATCCACTTATGCAGTTACTCTCATCCACTTCAGCTTTTGTGTAGAATTTATAGCTTCAGTTCTTTTTTCTCTATTTCAACATCACTTCTTTCTTGGCCATGTCCTCTGGTTATATCCCATCTAATCTCCTTTCTTTTAGAGTAATGTTTCAAGATAAAGTTATTATAAATGGCTGCATCTGTTTTTTCTCTTTCCTTATGTTTCTCAAATCATGGAGAAGTGAAGTTTTGCTAAGATAATCAGTGGCCTAGCAGGAGCCAATTCTAAAAAGTACTTTTTATTCTTCTATTTTTTGATCTACTACCTCTAACACTGATGATGAACATCACCTGATTGTATTAATTTCACCTTTGAATTCTACTACATCAGTCTCTTCTGGCTTTTTAAAATTAATTACTTAAATTTTAAATTGTCAGAAATTTTATATATTTATGGTGTGCACAATGTTTTGATATATGTATACATTGTAGAATGGCTGATTTAAGCTAATTTTCATATTAATTACCTCACATCCTTATGATTTATTACTGTACTAAGAACATTTAAAATCTACTTCTAAGCAATTTTCAAGTATACAATACATTGTTACTAACCAGACTCATCATATTGTACAATAGACCTCCTAAATATATTCCTCTTGTTTAACTGAAATTTCATATCCTTGAACAAACATCTCTCCACCACCACACTTTACCTCCCACCCCCTACCCCTGAGTAACCACTGTTCTACCCTGATTCTGAGTTCTACTTTTTTGGATCCCATATATAAGTCACATCATGCAGTATTTGTCCTTCTGTGCCTGATTTATTTTAGTTAGCATAACTTGATTTATCTAGGTTCGCCCATGTTGTTACAAATGACAGAATTTTTTTCTTTATAAAAACTGAATAGTATTCTACTGTGTTCTGAGGAAAGAAGTCAGAGATGACACACAAAAACGGAAAAAAACATTATGCTCATGGATTGGTACAATCAACATTGTTCAAATATCCATATTGCCAAAAGTGATTTACAGATTCAAAGCAATCTCCATCAAAATACCATCATATTTCACAGATATAGAAAAAATAATTTGGAACAATTATATTTTTTATCCACTTATCATTGATAAACATTTAGATTGATTCCATACTTTGGCTATTGTTAATAATGCTGCCATTAATATGAGAGTGTAGATATTTCTTTAATATACTGATTTCATTTTCTTTTGTATACATACCTAGCAGTGAAATTGCTGGATCACATGATGGTTCTATTTTTAACATTTTGAGGAGCTACTGTACTGTTTTTCATAATGTACTAATTTACATTCCCACCAACAGTGTACATGGGTTCCCTTTTCTCTATGCCCTTGCCAACACTTATCTCTCCTTCTTTTTGATAACAGGTGTAAAGTGATATCTCATTGTGGTTTTGACTTGCATTTCCCTAACACAAGGAAATGATGTTGAGTATTTTTTCATGTAAAGTTTGGCCATTTGTATGTCTTCTTTTAAGGAATATCTATTTAGATCATTTGTCCCCTGCTTCTTTTGCTAACAGGTTGAGTTTCTTATACATCCTGCTTATTAATCCCAGCTCAGATGCATAGTTTACAAATATTTTCTCCAATTTCATCGAGTTTTTCCTTTATTTTGTCCATTGTTTCATTTGTTGTACAGAAGCTTTTTAGTTTAATGCAATCCTTTTTGTCTATTTTTGCTTCTGTTTTCTATACCTTTGAAGTCATATCGAAAAAATCATTGTCAACACCAATGTCAAGAAGATTTTCTCCTATATCTTTTTCTAATCAGGTCAGACATTTCTTCTTCTTCAGGTCATACATTTAAGTTTTTAATCCATTTTAAGTTAATTTTTGTATATGAGGTGAGATGAGAGTCCAATTTCATTTTTCTGCACGTGAATATCCAATTTTCCAAGTACCCTTTATTGAAGAAACTGTCTTTCCCCATTGTTTTTTCTTGGCACCTTTATTAAAGACTAGTGTTTTGGTTCTTTCTACTTCCCTGCCATTTTTTTCTCTTATGATATCAAGATTTTTATTTTATTTTTAATGTGTATAGTTTTTTAAATTTCAAAATATTACAGGCATACAAATGTTTTTGTTACATGGATACCTTGTATAATGCTTAACTTGGGGTGTTTAGTGTGCCCATCATCGGAATACTCTTCATTGTACCTAATAGATGAGTTTTTATCCCTCCCCGTTCTTAGTTTCCAATGTACTTTACATGTTTGTGTCTGTGTGTGTCCATAGTTTAGCTCCCAATTACTAGAGAGTTCAAATGATGGTTATTTTTTTACTCTTGAGATACTTCACTTAGGATAATGGTCTCCAGTTCCATTCAAGTTGCTGCAAAAGACATTATTTCATTCCTTTTTATAGCTGAACAGTACTCCATGGTATAAGTATACGACATTTTCTTGATCCACTCATGTGTTGACGGGCACTCAGATTGATTCCACATCTTTGCAATTGTGAACTGTGCTGCAATAAACATGTATAACAAAGTTATATATTGATGGATTGACAAGACTATTATGACAAAAGACTCACAGGAACCCAACCCTTGGTTTACCCTAGGAGTGATGGTTCAATGTTCACTAATACAGTGTGCCCAGTGACTCTATGGAACATTACTATGGCCAATAGTGAGAATCAACTATATATTCATTTGTTTTCATGTCCATGTGTAATTTTTTTGGTGGTTGTTACTGTCGTTTCATGTTGTCTATCTCTAGTGTCTGAACAATTCTTAATAAATAGTAGATACCTAATAAATATTTATTGAATGAGTAACATGAAAATATATGCATGCAGGGATTAGAATGTATGACAGCATTATTCATTGTAGTATGAGTATAATCTTGGAAGTCATAGAATAAAATTGGTGAGTTTCAATGAACAGAAAAAAGAGCAAGATTATCATAACATAGATATCCATCAGGATTTCTGTGTCCTATAGTAGGTAAAGGAAAAGATGTAGTGAGATAGGAAGTAGCTTAGGTAAAGAGCCCTTGGGCAAGGAGAGTTTTAAAAGAAGTGACCAAGGACATAAGCATCGCATGGGAAGCTACCTTATCTTTCTTCAGATCTAGGGAAGGTTTCCATTTTCCCTTCCTTGTCTTACATTTTCTATGTACAAATAAGTTGACAAATCATATCAGTGTGCCCAGCCTGTCCTTGTTTTAGCACTAAAAATCCTGTATCTCAGGAAGTCCCTCTATCCTGGAAAACCAAGATATTTAGTCACTCTGTTCTATAATACTATATCTTGAAGCATAACATATTCTGCAAATTAAGACAGGGTGAACTTACATGTTCATCTGTCATTCAAACTATGTCAAACTCCTATTATTTGGAAGCCATTATTTTGTTTTTGAGGACACAAAGATGAACTCAATATTACACTTTTCTGTAAGGATCCTTTTACATTTCAAATTGCATTTTTATAAATATATATGGATTCATGCCAGAAAATCACAGTAATGGGCACTTCTGATATAAACTCTTCATAGCACTGAATGATCATAGACCGATTCCAGAAATAGCTAATGTGTAAAAGATAGAGCCATTTTTAACGTGTACTTAGGTGGGACACGAAAAGGAACTTAAAGAAATATCTTGACAATACAGAAAATAGAAACATACTAAGGGATAATATACTTGGAGAAAGGTAGAAGAAAAAAGCTTCTGTTCCCTTATACTGCAAGCTATCATATTTCCTAAAAACACAGAAATCTATGCCTCTGAATTCCAAGAAAGAAAAACAAACAGATTTATATCATGTACAGTTAACTTTCCACTGAAATTTGATAAACTTTCTTTTTCTAAAATAAAAGTTTATGATACTTGAATCAAAAGTTCTTTTTAAATAATAAACACAGATAATTTCCTTTGAAAACATGATAACATGCAATTATTGTACTAGATATTTCAATTAATGTAAAGTTCATCTTGGTTTAAAAATAATAGCCCTTAGTAATGGCAATAATCAGATTTTAGTTATATTTTATTTTCTAAATTATCTACAGTTTGGTAAAATTATACTTACTATTCAATTTACAATATAGTTAAAAAGATCTCCAGGGGAAAGTTCCAAAGATCTGTCCATAAAAACTGACTCAATCTCTAACAGTTATAATCTCAAACTAGATTTATTTAGTGAGCTAAGTGCTCCCATTATACTTATACCACTGATACTTTCCTCCAAGAAACTAAAATATTATGTATATCATTGAAATGTTCAATTTGATTAATAGCAAAATGGCTTATTTATAAAAAGGACTTTAATCAATGCTTTATTCTGAGCATGCAGTAGATACATAAACATTAAATTCATATTAAATTTGCAATTGTGGTAAGGAAGAGAAACATATGATAGGCCAACTACAGCTACTTGATTATATTTTACAGACTATAATCAAAGATTTAAACAAAATCATCTAATTTGCATTGATACCTATCAGTCTTGTGTCATTTTGTTTTATACTAAAAATATATGTATTTGGCAAGATAGCCAAATATAGGCAAAAAATAAAACAGCAACTTTGGCAGTTTTGAATTATTTACTTGACTATAAATTCATTAGACAGTGAAACAACTCTTTAATACAGTCTAAAGTAATGAAGAGATAATACAATTTTATACAGAGTATGTTTTACAATTACCATCTTATGGTGACATGCGTGCATATTTAAAGTGTGTGATATAGTAGAAAAATCAGTCTAGAAATCAGGATCCTAGGTACTATTTTGGGAACTGAAACTAACAGATTATGGACACATCACTTAGCTTATCTCTGTCAGGTTTTATTAATAAAATTGAGGAAGTCAGGGTAGATGTGAGTTTTCTAAACAGTGTTTTCTGAAATATTTTTCTAGAACATTTTAACAGGTATGAAACTGAAAAGGGGTTGGTTAATCAGATACATCTGGGAAATTCTCTATTCTATATCCTGTCTTAAAAATTCACAGTGTATTTTTTGCAAATGAGAGAGTCTAAATAAACTGAATCTGCAATCTACCTTTTAGTGGTACTATGTTTCACAAGGTTAGTTGAACATGGAATTTTTTTTTTATTGTTTTAGGCACATTTATAAGCTAGATGACTTGCAAAGTCTTTCTCATTTTTAAAGTCCATGGTTATATTTCTGCAAACACCAAAATAACATACCAGTTAAAAAGAAATCAATCTCTATCAATCTCCTCCAAATCAGTGCACAATGACAGAAACAAAAATAATTTTAAGGCACTTTGTTTTTACCAGACATTGATGATTGCGTAAAACATAATTGTTCCTGAGCATAACACTAAAATGCCTACATTTCGTTTTTTTACACATTCATTGTGGTCAAAGTTCAGTGATTAGGATTTTCTGGGTGAGAAGAGGAAGGCAGTTTGAAGTACAACATTGGATTAATTCCTGTTGACAAAATCCTTCCGTAAGATTAGGTCAGCAGCTTTGTGAGTTGGCTAAAGGATCATTGTTAGATATTTCTGTTTGAAGTATTGGATTATACAATAGGAAGACACTTGAGACTTTCCTTATCAACAGGTACTGAGAGCATCTTTTTAGGGCTATTTGCTAAAGCCTGTTTCCCTCTCATTTGGAAAGAATGGGGCATAGAGTCTGTCTTACCCTGAGAATTTATCTTGGATTAAATTTTGCTGAAATTATAACCATAAAAACTTTTAAACATTCACCATGGAAAAATATACCTTTTCTGTTTTAGTCTTTAGAAATCATGCATACTTTTCTAGATAAGAGAATGAAATGATTACCTCCCAAACCAAATTATCCTTCCCTCACTACTAGTTCCCATGAAAATTATAAAAGGAATATAAAACTAAGGAAAACCTAATCAGGTCTGAAAACTAAAGAAGTCTGTTATTGAAAACCTTCCTTACATTTTAGAGTTTTTGCTTATCTAGAGAAATGAGATGAGTGTAAGGTATAGCACAGAAGAAATGTTTGGTATTTTCTCCATATTTTTGCAGTAATTCTGAAAAAAGCCCAATAATGTCTCTTATACAAGATGGAAGCCACAAAGAGGAAGCTAAAGTGGATGGGTTCATCAATCCAAAAGAAAATACCTGGGGCTATCCTTGAATTGTATGGCCAAGCCAGGCACAGTGCAGACACTGACAAGGCTCATTTATGCTACTAGACAGCTTTGCAGGAGCAAACTCCATGCTGTGATTTCTTTGACCCTGACACTGTCTTCATTCTCCAGCTGAGATCTCTGGTATTGCAAAGTACGCTCACAGCAGCTCTATTTTCCTTCTTTTTTGTAGATCTGAAGATTTCAAGAAGGGACCCACACTGGTATCTGGCAGGATTCATCCTATTTTCCACTTCATTATAAATCAATTATCTTGACTAGAAAAGACCTCAAAGGAGAAGTGTGAGCAAATAGAGGAGAAAATAACCATATGAATAACCATGTTCTTCATTGAAAAAGATGGAGACCTCTGAGAGGTAGTAGCTAGGCCTAATGTTTCTAACCGAACATAAACAACCTTTACAGATGTAAACAATAACCAGACTCAGCCACCTGGAGTCTGTGATGGACAGGACAGATAAGGTCACTCCATGGCTAGGCCTGAAACCAGATAGAGACAAAGATACTTTGCAACAACAAAAATAGCAGTCCCTCTTTTTACTAACTTGGGAGACTACTACTTCTTTATCAATGACAACTCTAGCTGGGCTCTAATCCTCTCACCTCCATGATAGAAAATGACTAAGACACCCAGTCACTAAACAGCCCCTGCTTCCTGACAGCACTCAATCCAAAATGAGCCTCTCCCTCCTTAATCCCTTCTTGGGATCACATAGGCTAATTCCTAATACTATAATAAGCACCTCTCAAAAACTTATTCTTCAGATACTCAACATGTCTACAGCAAGGGAAATAAACATTTACAGGTGTATTCTTGGAAGTCATGGCTAATAGGCTTCAATACCACCTTGAATCATCAGAGGATCTCATTCACTATGAATTAGCCTGACAAATTAAAAGAAAGCCAACAACACAAAAGACAAGAGGGGAGAAAGATTTTAGATTTCTATTTTTTGTTTGTTTTAGATATATTCAAGAGATTGTGGAATTCTGAAACTTGAGCAAAACACTAGGTGAAGAGAATATTTGAGCAAAGAAAAATTCATGAAGACAAGAAGCATAGTTGATTAATTTGAAAAGTATAAAATAGTCAGTGACCACCAGATTGGAGATAGCATGGAATTAGTTGAATAAAAGAAAGGATAGTAGAATGTAGAATAGACATACCTACTGTAGAAGGATACCCAGTGGGTGAGTGAGCAGAGGTTGGATACTGCCCACATACCTCTTGCCAAGCCTTAGATATTATCAAGTGGGGGCTGCATCCACCCAGAGGAAGAGGAACATTTTTACCCCACAAAAGCACCACCTGTCCAGAAGGCATAAAGGTCACAATAGTCTAATATCAGACCTGAAGAGAAGTCTACTTCAAATAAAGTTTTCCTAGATTAGGTTAGTGCTTCTCATGCAATGGGGCACAACACAAACAGGTGTGCAGGAACTCAGTTGCTTGTGATGTGGGTATCCCAGTAAGGCCTGGGAAGGCCAAAATCCTGGGAGAAAATACTCTCCAGCTGTAAGAAACACATCACTTTATCTCAGTTTGCCACACATTTCCTAAGACTGCCATGTCATAAAAAATGTTTGGTAGCACTGGCTGAGAACAATTCACATATTCCATCAACTAGTTTTGATCAAGTTCCTATGGTGTGACTAGAACAGCTGAACAAAAGAGCTGAGGGCCCTGCATGCATCTTATATTTCTCTACATTTCAGTATATTTTTCAATAGCCTTCTGATCTTATTTTCTCTCCTACTACTATACAACTCTTCTAAAGATCCCCTAGCATCTTAATCCATAGGATCATCAAGTTTCAGATGTCTTAATTATTCGTTTGAGATATAATAATAGTAATGATTTCAATGTGAGTATGATGTTGTAAGCATGTATGTTGGGTGAGATGAAAATTGAATAATCAAAAGAGTGGGTGTGGGTGTGTGTCTCACAAGTGTCGTTCAGGTCAATTCTATTTTAGTGTTGAGAATCTCTAGTAAGTTTCATAGTGTCAGCTTGGTCAAGTTGAAAAATAGTCAGTTCTGTGGGGGCCACTAAATAAATCAACCCAAGAGTAAAAATTTTTAATACCTCCTCTCATCTTTTCTTTTCACTTTGTAGTTGCTTGCATGAGACCCAACGTTTTCCAATTTTTCTTTTTTGCAAATCTAAACATTTCCACTCTCCATTTTTACTTTGCATTATTTCATTCAATGTATATATAATCTTATATATTATATATATAATATCTTATATATTATATATGTAATATTTTATATATATATCAATATATATTATATATCAATATATATCTATATATATAATCTCTTATATAATCTGAATAGGATTAAAATATCTTTTATTTGAATTTAAGGTTCTCTTTTGGTGGAAAGTTAAGGAAAAAAACAAATAAAATCAATATAAACAACACAAAACAAAAAACCAATAGTGCCTTTATAGCTGCCTCTCTGACTGTCACCACTACCCTTCTTCTTAATCCTTTTAAGAAGTTCTATATTCTAGGTAATTTCTTATCCTAGTTACTGTTATAGGCCCTACTCTTTACATTAAAGCCTTCTGAATATTCTTATCGTCTATCATTTTCTCCCTCCTCTTACACAATTTATTAGGTATTGAATCTAGACTCCATTTATCAGCCTTAATCTTTGATCCTTAAAGGAATCATAGTCTCTAAGTAAGACATATGGATCAACAATAGCATAAAATTTCTAAAACCGTGATAGTGAAACATCCTTAGTTTACAGCAGCAAACAAAAATGCTCTGAACAACTTAACCAAAAACTGAATGAATAAATTGGAAGGACATTGGTGATCTCATAGAATAGATAAAACTTAGTAAATTGCCTAGAAATAGAAAACTGTGTGTTCTCCCTTAAATTTTCATAGTTGGATGGGAAATTCTACTATGCCCTATTTTAGGATTTTTTCTGAAATAGAAGTGATGTTCAGTTTAGTTAATCCTAGATGTAAATTCATTATTTTCAATACTGCTCTCTTTTTTCTATTTCTATCTTTCTGTTCTAGCTCCTTTTTAAGGGCTGCTACTCTTACTGTTCAATTTTCCTATTTACGATATGCTTTGCACAGTGCTTGACACATAATAGATGTTCAATTAATGCGAGTTTCACATTTCTTACACTTTTGTTCTGTATTTCTATTTATCTCTCCTACCTGGTCTACCCAAATGTTTTTCTCCACATTTTATTCTGTATGTAATCTGGGCTGATATTATTCACAACTGTGAACTTCATCATATTTGTAACTTAAAGAAAATGCCAACTCCAACTATGTTTTTAAAATACTAAAGGCCTGGTAATTAAATTTCAACAGAAATTTGTTAGGCTCACTCTTCGGAAAAGCTATTCAAATCGATAGTTCTTATGTCTGGGTGTGGTATTATTCCAATATTCCCCCCCTCAGTTGTGAAGTCCCAATTAATTAGACTTAGTCTCTTTTCCTCTCACACATCTTTTCACTTATCCACTTGTTCAAATTCTATATTAGGGAAGAATACAAAAGGAAAAGGTAAAAGCCTATTTGTAAGTTTTTAAACATTTTTCCTGAGTTCCCTTGAGAACCAGGGTTCAAAATCAAATAGATGCTGTTCCTATCAAAGATAAAAGGAGATACTATTACCCACATGGTAAATAAATTATAATAAATCTAAGATGCAGAACAAGATGGGCATTAAAAAGAGATCAGAGACCAAGTTCGGAGAATCTGAGGATTAGCCAATTGCTCCCTAATGTCAAACCAAGATCTAGTAGAAATAATCATTCTGGCATCTGACAGAAGAAGTCAAAGGTCAGGATTTAATGCTGCCATAGTCTGATTTCCCAACTTCATTGAGCAGGTGCTTAATAAGGCATGATTATTTGTTATGTTTAAAGAGTTCAGAGTTAAGTAAGATGTAGAGTTAAAAAACAGAATGATTCTCAGCTCTATTATCCTGGTGAGAACACTGTAACCTTTTTGCTAACGACAATTACATTGAGGTCATTACTTTGTCAGAGTCTATTTCTTTGCCCAAGAAAAATATGGAATGCAAACATATTAGATTACACGGAACTACTAATGTCACTGATGAGTCCTCAGTGATTATGAAGGAGAAGAAAGAGTTTAAGGTCAGCAGAAAAAGCCCTGAATGACTGGGTGATTAGATAAAAATGTGTGTCACTTAGGCTTCTAAGCGAAAAGGCTATATAAAGCTGGCAGAAATTTTCCAGCAGCCACTAGAATTTACCCATATAAAGAAAGAGAGAAAGCAATAATGAATGAGAGTGAGAAATAGAAGTTTGAGTTCATTAGCATTTCTTTAAGCATAAAAAGCATAACATCAGGGATTTAAAATATTGCTCAGTAAGCCCATTTAATTTTTCTTTTTCTTTCTTAGAAGTTGCTTGAGTCAACAAATTTCACACTTAAACACTTAACAAAAAATTCAGGGACTCAGGAGTTGAAATGACTGCCTGTGTTTGAATCTCAGCTATCTCACTTACTGAGGGACCCCTGCTTAAGCAAGTTATTTAAGATACTTTGAGATAGTGGTACCCAATTATTAGGATTAACAGTGACGATCTTTGTGAAGCATTACAAATAGTTTCTGGCTCAAGGTAAGTTCTCATTAAGTTAGCCATCTTATTGTAACTGCTATTATTGTTGTTATAGGTAAAATTTAATCCTAGAAATATTAGGGACTATGAAACATAGGGATAGTTTTGGTCTTTATGGTGTTAAAAAATAGATTAAAGAAATAAATATTTGTTGAAAAGTTAACCAACATTCAAGATCATTAATTTCCAAGATGATCACAAGTGAACCATGTTTTCTGGTACTTATGCCCCTGTGTATTTATTTCCCTTCCACCTTGAACCTGTGCTGGCTCTGTGACTCTCATTAAATAATAGCAGGCAGCAGCAGTGACACTGAGCAAGTCCCAGACTTAAGCCTTAAGAAGGCCTGGCAGTTTCTACTTCTGAGCTTTTGGGAGCCTTGAACTACCAAGTAATAAATTTGGCTACCCTGCTGAGGAGACCACTTGGAGTGACCACATGGGAGGGCATGTGTAGAGAGAAAGGCCTTGAGATTATGGGAAAAGAGAGAGTGACTCAGCTGTCCCAGCATCCCAGCTTGGCCCAGCTGTCCAGCTTTCACTGCCAACAAGCCAGACTTGGGAGGTTCCAGCTCCAGCGGCTCATGGACTCCATAGGCATGAGAAACCCGGAGCAAGATCAGAAAAAATGACTATAAGGTCAACTCAAAGATTTGTAAGCTATAATAAATTGTTGCTATGTTAAGTCATTAATTTAGGGGGTAGTTTGTTACACAGTAATAGATACCTGAAACATGCAACAAGGAATACATGCGGAACTGTGTTGATCAATGACATAGTCACTAGCCACTTGTAGCTATTGAGGACTTGAAAACTGACCACTATGACTGAGAAACTGAATTTTGAATTTTATGTAATTTAATTAATGAAAATTAAAAACAGAAGTAATGTCAAATATATTTTCTGTTAAACACAATTTTATTTTGGTAGGATGAATGTCCATGGTATTGTTACTGGATCGTATTAATGGTTCAGTCAGGCACCTGTGTTATACATAACACAGGCACCTAATATTACACATAAACACACCACCAGAAAAACATAGTAATACATTTTTTTTTTTGAGATGGAGTCTTACTCTGTTGCCCAACTAGAGTACTGCAACTTCAAACTCCAGAGTTTAAGCAATCTTCTAGCCTCGGCCTTACAAATAGCTGGAACTACAGGTGTGCACCACCACATCTGGCTAATTTTTTCTATTTTTAGTAGAGACAGAGTCTCACTCTTGCTCAGGATGGTCTCAAAGTCCTGACCTCAAGTGATTCTCCTGCCTTGGTCTCCCAGAGTGCCAAGATTACAAGCATGAGCCACCATGCCTGGCACATAATACATCTTCTTAATATCAATTACATATTGAAATGATAATACCTTGGATATATTGAGCTAAATAAAGTATATTAAAATTAATTTCACCTATTTCTTTTTACTTTTTGAAATGTGGCTTCTAGAAAATTTTTATAAACATAGGTAGTGTACACTGTATTTCTATTAAACAGCACTGTTATAGAGGATTAAAAAATCTTAAACATTATTTTAAAGTAAACTTTTGTTTTTAGAACAGTTTTTGATCTCATATACCTCCCACACAGTTTCCTCTATTATTAACATCTTTCATTAGTATGATTCATTTGTTACAGTGAATGAACAAATATTGACATATTATCCTTAACAACAATACATACTTTATTCAGTTTTTCTTAGTTATTACCTAATGTCTTTTGTCTATTTCAGGATCCCATCCAGGATAGCATGTAGCAAGTCATCATATCTCCTTAGGCTCTTCTTGGCTGCCACAATCCTAGATTTTCCTTGTTTTTGATGACTGTAATGGGTTGAATGGCAGCCCTCAAAAAATATTTCTATGTTCTAAACCCTCTAACCTTTGAATGTGACCTTACTTGGAAAAAGGTTCCTTTAGATGTGATTAAGTTAAGGGCTTCCAGATGAGATCATCTTGTTTTATCTGTGTGGCCCTAAATTCAGTGACAGATGTTGTCCTTGTAAAAGACACATGGAGAGGAGACACACAGGAGAAGAAAGAAGCAAAGTGGCAGAGGCAGAGACCAGAGTGACGCAAACACAAACTCAGGAATGACGGCAGCTAGCAGAAGCTAGAAGAGTTAAAAAAGAGAATGTCTTTTAGAGCCTCTGGAGAGAGCACATTCCTGCCAACATATTGGTTACACATTGTCAGCCTATGAGGGAATGCATTTTTGTTGCCTAAACCATCAAGATGATGGCGATTTGTTATAGTAGCCAGAGGAAATTAAAACAATGACCTTGACTGTTTTGATAATACTGATCAGGTATTTTGCCCAATGCCTCCTGTTAGAATTTGTCAGGTGTTTTTTTCCTGGTTATACAGGGAGGAAGACCATAGAGGTAAAGTGCTTCTTGTCCTTGTGTCTTGTATCAACTGTACAGATGGTCAATACAATTTATTACCGTTTTGATGTTGACCTTGATCACCTGGGTCAGGTAGTGTTTCTCCCCTATACGGTTATCCTTTCTTTCTCCTTTCCATATTGTACGCTTTGCAAGTAATTTTGAGAAATCAAAATAAGACTTATAATTAAATGCAAAGGAACAGATAGCTATAAGAGCTGCCAAGAAGGAGAAATGGACACTGATCAAAAAATAAAATGAATTGGTGATGACCACAGTGCAAAACTGATGGGATCACATTTGGATAGATGAAGAGATATCTATTCCTCTGAAACAAGAAAGAATAACTCAAAGACAGGTAACAGGATAGAAATATTGAATAGCTTATACAAATAAAGGTTAAAGACCTAATAGATAAAGGCCTCTTCTCAAGAAAGTAAAATTCAATTCAGTTCAACAAATATTTATTGAGATTTACAATATGGCAGACACTTAACTTGGACCCTGAAGAATCCAAATTCAGCATGATTTACTTTCTTTCTTAAGGTGTTTATTATTTGAAAAGGAAGGAAATCATATGAGTAAGGTGTAAAAGTAAATATAACAATTTAGGGATATTTTAAAGAGCTATGCAAAACTAGCATTCACATTTGTCTGAAACTCAGGAAAGTTTTCAAGGATCAGCTGGTATTTCAGAGAAAAAAAACACTAACCACAAAATCTGACATGGTAGTGTGACCTAATAATTGTCAAGATAGCTCTCAAGTTTGTGGGTTTTGAAATGCTATTTATCATTGACTCAGAGTTGATTGAACTTAGGGATAGAATTCTGGCCAAGAAAAATCATAAAAATATAAACTAGAATGAAAAGTATTAATTATGCTGAGAACTAAAACTGTCAGACAAGGTTTAGGTGGAAAAATTAGATGAAAAGCCAAAGTATTAAGAGATTGATAAGGCTTAAATGGGAGAATGGGGTATTATTTACATAGGCTCAATGTGGAAAGGCATTAACCTGGCAAACTTCAGTTCCATGGTCTGTACAAAAAGAAAACAGAGCTCCTACATCAAAAGATCCACTGAAGTGAGGCATGTTTGGCACAGGGTCTGCAACATAATAAACTCTCGGGAATTATCATTATTATGAAAATAATTATTTTTTGGCCATCATTTTCCTTTCCCACCTTGGTTTCCTTCAAGACAGCAATCAGATCATGCTCACGTATGCTCCCCTTGTGCCTAGTACTGTGCTTGTCACCAAGAAGAAACACAAAAAGTGAACGTATTAATATTTCTCCTAATTAAAGAGGAGTTGGTTGTATCAAGAACCAAGGAGCAGAATTAATTTAGAAGTTGATAGAAACAATATGCTTTAAACTAATTTGGTCCTATAAAACAAGAGGAAAATATTCACTTCAAATAACGTCCTACTGAAATCCATTTAAATGTTCATGAAGAGATACATAAGAAAATACGTACGTGAGAAAGCTACAATTTCCTTTGCAGCAGTGCTGTGTCCTGTTCTTGATTAAATGGAAAGAATTAAAGATAATCACGAGGGAGAGGGGAGTTGGAGTGGCTGTGGTTTGGAGGCTTCGTTGGTATTTACAAGTAAGAAATGGAAGAGAAGGTGTCATAAACTTAAACTAGGGAGGTCCAGTACTAAGTAAGTCACAAGGTTGTCTCTACGGGCTGAGTTAAGCCCCTTAACAACTTCTCTGTTTTATTCTCTCCATCTGTTTTACCAGACTATTGGGAGGATTATTTAGTTAATGCTGAAGACTATATTTATCAATTCCACAAAATGTCTGTTATTTAATGATGAGAGAACTCTAAACGACCCACCGGGAGTATCACAGGGGTTAGCAACAGCGTTATTGTCAGTTGAGTCCTTTAGAGACCCACAGGACAAAATATGATATGCAGTTCTCAGAGCATTTGGAATTGTATTTCAATAATTATTTCTCCTTCTAACTCCCCAAGTCAATTGGGTTTTCTATTTTGTGGGGTTGACAAGCAATTTGTTTTTTATGGTGGTGGAATTTTTGAGTGGTCTCAACATTATCCTAAAAATGATTTCTCTAAACAGAAATTACAGTGACATCATGCACTACAAGGTGATAACCTATCTTCCTATATATCTACATAAGTGAATTATTCACTTTTCCTCTTTATTCAAGATTTTTATTTTTTCCTTTACTGAAAGAAACAGTACAATTTTTTGTAACTTGATCCTAAACCACAGACTGGGAAGCCCCAATTTATCACATTTAAATTCAATTTTTAATAGAACATAAAACACAGAGAAACTCAAAATTTGATATAATCATAACATATGCTGACTACTTAAAGGAGAAAAGTCTCCTTTGTAAACTGTTATTATAAACAGTTTGCATTTTAATTCTATAAGAGATATCATTCAGACACAGTGAAGACAAAGATGAAAATATAGCCCAATATGCTTTTACATACCTCTGATTTCTATTTCTAAAATAGTAAGTCAGCAACTTGTAAACCGAAACTAAATATGAACCTGCCTACTTCAAAAAAGGACCACAGGGAAGAAGAATATTTTAATACACTCTTAATCAGCATATAATACCTCAGACTCATAATAAAGCCTGGTAAGTAAAAATCTTTAAAATGAAACTTCCATATGAGGTAAATCAGTTCTTTCAGGTCAGTAGGGTACCATTTGGTAAATTACCTCTGTTCCCTCCTCCCACTAGAGAAAGTTATTACCTCACATATGTGGGCTGGTAATGTTCACCAAGCTTCAAACTCTTCTGAATTGCTCCAAGGATCATGCCCAGTTTGAATAAGACTGAAAATATTATTAATGGGTAATTTAGACTTTAGGCCTGAGGGTAGAATCATGCTGTTACTCGGTCAGGATATTGGCACTTTTCCTTCTTTAATTTATGTTTGCACAACAGTGACATGAGCTAAGTTCGAACATTCTTCCAGAAATTTGGCCCAAATCCCTCTTTGTGTGGGTTTAATTTGTACCCTTCATAGTATTACGGTGTATTATATTTGCTTTCATGCCAGGTTTGAATGAAATTTCAGATATGATTGAAAGGAGTTCTATTTTCATTGTTCCAAATTAATTATGACCCAGCAATATGAACATGACTCCCTGGGTGGTAATCCTGGAGTCAATATTCTCATTTGAAAATGAAAACATGCATCTGTGATCTTTATTGAGGGTTACCATGTCTACAGAGCATGTGTTTAGCGTGATTTCAGAGCATGATCCCAATAATTTCTACTCTGCTGCATGTTAATGCAAGGGCTTGATTTCATGTCAGAATGATAGACTGAGCTGATTGTCAGATTCTTTCCAATGTGAAGGAGGGTAGTGGTGACTGAGGTGTGAAGGAAGGGGCAGCAAGGGCCCAAAGGAAACTTTATAGAAGGTGGAGATTCCCTGACTCAACTGATTCATATTTTTTGTCTTTCTTCCTCTCAACTACTGTAGGAAATATAGTAGGCGTCTACTTCTTTGAAATGACAGTCACTCATGACAAAATCAGGAAGCTTAACCGATGTGCTCCCACATAAATTTCACAATTCAGGATTCTCCATTTCTGCTGATTGTCTTCCCCAGTCGACTCAGTTCTCCTTCCTACCTCCTTTTACTTTCACAAAGCAGATCTTGTCTCTTGTCATGGCCCATCAAAAAAACCGGCTATGAGTCCAAGCATAATTCTCAGTGTGGATCTTTGCTCACATGTTGGTTGGTGATTATTTGAATGGGCTACAGGCCTAGGTTGTCAGAAAAAAATTACCAATGGTTTGAATTGTGTCTATATGTGTATGGTTAGTTTTCCAGGTAACATTTACATTGTCAAGTGTTCTTTAACAATTTGAAGTAAAGAGAGTGCTAGGTGATCTTTTTTTAATGTGCCAAACACTGTTTGAAGTACTTTATTTAAAACCGACAGATAAAATCATATGTATTTATTGTATACAAGATGATTCTTTGAAGTAGTATATATTATGGAATGACTAAATCCAGCTAATTAACATATGCATCATCTCACATAGCTACCACTTTTGTGGTGAGAACACACTACATAGACTCAGAGTTTTTTAAGAACACAATGTAGTCTTATTATAGTCTATAGCTCTATTGAACTTCTTCTTATCTAACTGAAATTTAGTTTCTTATGATCAACATCTCCCCAATTTTCCCCTCCACGGCATCCTTAGCCCTGGTTAACAACTATTCTATTCTATAATTGCATGGGTTCACATATGAGTGAGGTCAAGCAGTATTTGATTTTCTGTGTCTGGCTTATTTCACTTTCAACATAATGACCTCTAAGTTCATCTACGTTGTTACAAATAATAGAATTTTCTTCTTTTTATGGCTGAATAATATTCCATTGTATATGTATAGCACATTTTCTTTAATTTCTTTTGTAATTTTTAATAACAGCTTTATTTTCATATAATTCACTATCATAAAATTCCCCTCTTTACAGTGTATAATTAAGTGGATGTTAGTCACAGAGTTGTACAACCATCACCACTAATTGCAGAATATTTTCATCACCTCCAAGAAGAAACCCCATGCCCATTAGTTCTCTCTATTCCTCCTCTCCCCCACCTTTTCCCCTAGTTCCTGGTAACTACTAATCCGCTTTCTGTCTCTATAAATTTGCATATTCTGGGCATTTCATATAAATGGAATAATACAATATGTGATCTTTTTCTCTGGCTCCTTTCACTTGGCATAATGTTCTCAAGGTTTAGCATAGACTAGTACTTCATGGGTTTTTTTTTTTTTCAATTTTGAAAAACATACCTGGTGCCTGATTTTTAAGAACTTTTAAAAACATTTTTATTTATACAATTTTATGGGGTACATGTGAAATTTTATTACATGTATATAATGTGTCATGATCAAGTCGAGGTATTGTGGGTGTTCATCACCTGAGTACAATATATCTTTGTTTAACTATAGTTGCCCTACTCTGCTACCAAACACTGAATTTATTCTTTCTATCTAATTGTATATTTATAACCTTTAACCCACTTCTCTTCATCCTTCCCTGTTACTTCCACTAATCCTTCCTAGTCTTTGTTATCTATCTTTCCACTCTCTGTCTTCATGTGGTTAAATTCTTTAGCTTTCATATATAAATGAGAACATGAGATATTTATATTTTTGTGGCTGGCTTATATCACTTAAGATAATGGTCTCCTGTTTTATCCATATGGCTGCAAATGACATGATTTTATGGCCTAATATAGTAGTATTCCACCATGTATATATACCAAAGTTTCTTTACCTATTAATCTGTTGATGGACACTTAGATTGATTCCATATTTTTGTTATTTCCATTTCAATCCTTTTGCTTTGCTTTTTGTTTCCCTCCACCCTCCATATTTCCCTGCCTAGAATGCCAGTACAAGGAAGAATATAAACAAAGAGAGTAGTCGTTGTTGTCTTGTTCTCATCTGATGGCTTTCAGTGTTTTACCATTAATTATATATGATGTTTATACTCCCTAGGTTGGTTTTTTTTAATGATCTTTATCAAATTAAGAAAAATTCCCTTATATTCCTGGTTTACTAAAAGTTTTTGTCAAGAATGAAAATTGAATTTGTCAAATGATTTTTTTCTACATGTATAGCATAATCATATTATTTTTCTTTTGTTCTGCATCAGACACTGACTATAAATCCTAACTTCTGATCTAAAATTCTCCTGAGAAAGAACTGGTTGTTCTAGTCTCAGGTGTGAACTTAGGTCCAACCAATTGTAACCCAGGGCAGGATATAGATCAGGTCCACGTAGGTCATTGACCACACAGTAGAGATTATGATGCTAGACACTGTAATCTAGGATTATATGTTGGGGAGCATACGTTGGTGAGGAGTAGTGAGAAGAGGACAATTGTTAATTCCTCTATATCCTCTTTCTTAGTATCTTAATTTTATCATATTCATTTGATAATCCCTCCACTCCATGACAAAAAAGAGTTGTAGTGCTAATAAGAGATAAATGCAAAATGTCATAAGCATTCACTAAATATTTTTTAGTCTAAGTCACAAAAAACAAAACAGAATTGACAAATCATAAGAAAGCTATCATTTTAAAAGTATTCTTATTTCTGTCTGCATATTTTACTATTGAAAGAGTATAAGATTCTTCTTGCTAAATTAAGGCCAAATGTTAAACTAATTTATATTTAATATACTCAGCACACTTAGGAGATTATCATAAACTGCCAATATTTTATTTCTCATTATATGTCTTGGCACAATGCCAACCTTGACATTAATTGACAGTTATTCTGACTTAAATAAATCAGAATTTTAACAAAAGTACTCAGTGACAATGTAATAAGCTTAAATATATCTGTGCATGGATGATGAACACACTATCAATGTAGCATACAAAAATGAGGGGCCATTATGCAGGATTTGGCAAGATAGAACAATAAGGAATAATGAAAAACACAACAAAATTTGAAAGCCAATGATTTGACCTGCTATACAGGCTTGAAGGGTTGGGGAGATTTACCATCAATCAAACATTTGCAGCCTAACACCAATTATCACTTATCATTTCAAAAAGCTAAAGATGTTTAATTTAATGCGGTAATTTACTGGGAACTTTGCTTTAACTATAAGTAATATTTGAATTGTTATTAGCCTCTCATTCATTTTTGTTTAGAAAGCAATTTTCTAAAAAGATTACTCTATGGAAAGGTAGGTGGCAGAATTCTCTCTGCAATGAGCAAGGTTTCATGTACACAATTCACTGGCTTAATGATACAAGCTGCAGAAGAAAGTAATATTTTGGCTCAATTATTACTGGAAAAAAACCTCTAACGATTTTTATATGGAGAAACTGAATATACAAATGAACAATGGCCAGATCATATATGACAATAAAACTATGACCCATAATCTGAGCAACTAGCAGGAAAGCCAAACTGCACCTCTGCAGCACTCAGCCCAGAACACACAGGATTAGGTTCATGACTGGCAGCTTCTCTCATTTTTACTCCTGCTTCCAAATGAAGATCAACTAGTAAAAGTCAAATATGCTCCCCAAGCCAGTGACATAGGATGCCCTACTTCTATGATACATAATCCACTTCCAGCTTCCTCATGCCAGCAACCTCCAAGTAGAACATATCCGAAGGCTTCATTTTTTTTTTATTTTTTCTTCTTCTTCACTATCAAGCTTCCCATTCTGGTGACAGCCTTTGAATTTCTGACAAGCCCAAGTGATGGTGGCTGATTTCCCTGTGCTGGTAATCTCTGAATAAATAGCCTCTGTTCTCATTTGGAGGTCATTATTTCCACAACATATTTTTCAGTACTATTCTCTGTAATTTATGTATAATCGTATTACTTTTTTTAAATGTGTGTGTGTTTTACTTTTGAAATCAACCTGAAGATTAAATATGCATATAAAAATTTGAGTCTAAATGTTATACATCTTGACAAGGAAAAAATAATATTACGCACCAGAGGTTGAACATAATGATATTGCTGAGAGAAAATAAGAGAGGGGTGAAGAGAACACACAAAGGAAAAATTTGAAGACAGAGCCGAGGCTAATTTACTCATCTTTTCCAGGGCTATTTATGATAGGCTTCTTAGAATTGATAAGATTTAAATATATCATTTAAAATTATGAAGCAGTTAAAAATAAAGAACCAAAGATTTTTTAAAAATCAAATTTGAGAGCTGCTGCTGGAGCTGAGGCAACAAATATTGCTTAAAGTTAATAATTTATAAAATTATTATATAGTGGAATCTTGAATAACACAGATTTGAACTGTGTGGACCCACCTATATGCAGATTTTTTTCAGCAAAATTTATACTGAGTATGCCTGCCTCCCATACCTCCCTTTCCACTTCCTCCACCTGCTCTGCCTCTGCCACTCCTGAGATAGCAAGACCAAACCCTTCTCTTCCTCATCCTCCTCAGCCTACTCAATGTGAAGAGGATGCAGACTTTATGATGATCTACTTCCACTTAATTAATAGTAAATATATTTTCTCTTCTTTATAATTTTCTTAATAACATCTTCTTTAGCTTACTTTACTGTAAGAATATAGCATATAATACACATACAAAAAAGGTGTTGATTGACTGTTTATGTTATCAGTAAGGCTTCTTGTCAAAGTAGGCTATTAAAGGTTATGTTTTGGGAATCAAAAGTCATGTGCAGGTTTTTGACTGTATGGGGGGGGGGGTCAGCACACTAAACCCAGCACTGTTCAAGAGTCTACTGTATTATGCATTCTTTTTAGTATTATGGAAGTGAAACTGAAATTAGGAGTAGAAGCAGTTGTAGTCAATAAAATTAAAACAAGCAGAACCTGAGGTAAGAATTTGGGTGCACATGATTTATCGAGGGAGTTTTCAGTAAGCAGAGAGATGTTATTGACTCTGCTGCCAATAATAACTGGAACAGTGGGTAATTCGTGACATGCAGTGGCAATTTCCATAAAGTATTTTAATGTAAATAAGTATAATGATATTGCTTTGTTGCTTCTAAGTGTGCTAAAGAAATTGGGAACAAAGATGAGGGTTTTAAATTCCAAGCTCAAATTCTGAATGAGATATTGGGAAACTCCTTACTACTTTAAAAAATAGAAACAAAACGTCTCACCTCCATTAGCCACAAGGCCAAGACTTTTAAGCAAATGCCAGTCCCAGTAGGCTCCAAAGGAAAGATTAAAAAAATGACTTATGAGGAGGTCCCATACATATAAATATATTATTGTAAGATATTAAACATTTATATAGAAAGAAACAAGAAGAACACGTATAGATCAAGTGGAAGACATACCATGTTGGATTAGCCTAAATGTACTGAATAACAGAGCACAGAGATTCTGAATCAATGTGTTAGCTCAAACAATAGGAGTGGGTCTACTAGTTTGCTTGTTTGTTCTATAGCAAATAAAATCAAAACTGCAGAACTTCCCTGTTGTACCATAGAGAAAGGTATGCAAAAGATAATGGAAATTGGAATCACAGAGTGGGATTTATCACTAAAACCTGCTCAACATCTCCCTAAATATGTCTAGAATGTATTGTTGAGGAGCACTCTGGAATTCTTGAAGCACTCTGTGAAGGCTAAGAATACAACCAGAACACCACTGGACTGGGCTCCCTGAATTCAGTGTGGATGTTGTGTACCTGAGATCGAAGAAACCAGAGTGGTTTTTAATCACCTGAAAAAACATGGTTGTGATTACTGTAATGGGCATCACAGTCAGTGCAGTAATTAGAATGATTTGGTCATCAGGAATGTTTACCATCAGCTAATTGATCATGGTCTCCCTATTACTGAAATATTAATAGATAGGCATCTTACAAAAATCTAACTTAATGTATATATTCAAAAAACTTCTGAGTCTGGTTAATAGGACTCTGAAATGAATCATCAAAATAAAGAGTTACAGTGCCTCAGCTGATTCCCATACTTGATCCAGTTCACAGATTCAGAACTACAGGAGCAGGCGTCCTCAAACTACGGCCTGCGGCCCACATGCAGGTGTCTTTGCCCATTTGTTTTTTTACTTCAAAATAAGATATGTGCCATATGTAACATAGGAATTTGTTAATAGTTTTTTTAAAACTATAGTCCAGCCTTCCAATGGTCTGAGGGACAGTGAACTGGCCCCCTGTTTAAAAAGTTTGAGGACCCCTGTCCTGGAGTGTATGGGAAGCCAGGACCCATTATGAAAGGAAACTGCTACACCGCCAAAAACTTATACTATAAATCTTCCTCCATCTTCAAAGAACTTGTGACCATTTTTTCAGGGTGACCGAGAATTTTGGAAAGGGGAATATTACTTTTCAGAGATTACTGGGCACTGATTTCAAACTGACCTTAATTCCAGGGACACCAAAAACTACTCTGGTTTAGTTGTCTGAATAGGGGCTCATGGAAGTTAGATGATCAATAGAGCTTTGGCTCACGGCCATTTCAGAGTGGGCCCAGTGGGTCCATAAACCCAATCTATGTTTATGTTTGTTTGTTTTTATCCAGTTCTGAAATTCAGTTGGAATAGACACATTTAGCAAATTACAGGATCCTCACATGTGCTATTTGACCCATGGAGTGTTTGTTGTAAAACTTCAGCAGCCAACACTCACAGCAGGTGGGTGGGTGTACTGGCTCAGCAACGGGGATCTTGGAGGGACACCAACACCATCTACTACTGCAATTATCTCAGGGAGATTGGGTAAGGGAATGGGCCCTCAATTTTAAAATTTTTATTTAGTTTGCATCTTTATTTTATTACTTTAAAATTTTTATTTCATTTCCTTCCATCAGTTTTATTTTCATTTGATATTTTATAATAATTTTACACAATTTAAGGAATTGTGTAAAAATTGTTTAAAATTTTTAAAAATTGTGTAAAAATTGTTTAATTTTAAACAATTTAAGGAAAGGAAAAAATTTCAATCTTTTAAATGTGCCCTTAAAATGTCAATACCATAAGGGTTTATACACATTTTAAAAAAAGAATTACTATAGTAAAAGTTGTGTATGCCAACCTTTCAACACCAAACAGAAGCCTCATTCTTCAAAGAAATGTAGGAAAAAAATGATACCTATCGGCTTTAAAATTTGCTAGATTTTTTTTTTTTCAAATTCCCACTATTTCTCCATGTTGCATTTGGATTGTGGGATGGTAACAAAAAGGCTGTTGCAGACATAAAATAGACATATTAGTCTGGGTTCTTTAGAGAGTCAGAGCCAATGGGAGGTACGTATGTACATGTGTGTGTATGTGCATGTGTGTGTACATATATGTACAGAAAGGGGAAAGATTTATTATACAGATGGTCTCTGACTTAATGATTTAACTTAATGGTTTTTTAACTTTACTGTGATGTGAAAGTGATATGTATTCAGTAGAAATGATAGTTTGAATTTTGAACTTTTATCTTTTCTCAATCTAATGATATGAGGTACAATATTCTTTTACTATGCTGTAGAGTAGTAAACAACTGATACTCTACAATGTACTGTATTGCCAGCATTTTTTTTTTTGTTTTCATAACCCATCATGTCTATAAAATGCCCTTTTTCAACTTACATTTTCAAATTACAATGAGTTTATTGGGAGATAATCTCAGCATAAGTTGATGAGCATTGGTACTGAGTTGGCTCACATGGTTGTGGAGGCTGAGAAGCTCCAGGATCTGCAGTTGCCCAGCTGGAAAACCAGGAGAGCTAATGATATAAGTTCCAGCCTGGGAGTCCAAGTCCAAGAGGCCAGAGAAGACTAATGTCCCAGCTCAAAGATAGGCAGAAAAAGTGAATTTTTTCTCACTCTGCCTTTTTGTTGCATTCAGGCCTTCAAAAAATTCAAAGGATTGGATGAAGCCCACCTACATTGGGGAGAATAATCTTTTTTCTTCAATCTACTACTTCACATGTCAACCTCATCCAGAAATACCCACATAGACACACACAGTACAATGTTTCACCAAATATTGGTCACTTTGTGACCCTGTCAAGTTCTATCATAAGTTCCACCAAATTAGTACCGAGGAACTTAGAAACCACTTGGCTCCACTCATTTATTTTAAAGATAAACTTACAGACTCATAAAGAAGGAAGATGAATTGCCTGGGGTGACAGCTATTTAGAGGAAGAACCAAGATTCACAACTATTGTGTTATGGTTCCCTCTTAATACATTTTCCACATATTTTTTTAAGCCCTAAGTCTCAGACTGACAAAGGTTTGTCTATTGGACTTTTCTGATCATCCATTATATTCTTATATATCAGGGAAGAAAGGGCTATCAGAAAAACCAGAGTATACTTATTCTGGCACCAATTAATATCTGTTATATATTAAATATAAAGAATGATGGATAGAAGATGTGTCAGATATTAAAATGGTAAGAACAGATACTACACTTAATTTTAGATGGAACAATTGAATTTCCAAAGCTTTCTTTTAAGTAAGTTTTAATTCCAGAGAATGGGAAAGAAGAGTGTGAAAAGTTTTAGGACAGGAATTGATATTTCCCATTGGATGTCAGAAGAAGAGGCAAGGTGAGATCTTAGTTAGACCCAAAGATAGTCAGTAAGCATTATATGTCATCTAAGCCAGCTTTCAATTCTAAGGAGGTCAAATAAAGGTAAGAGGGAACTTACCTATAATAAAAATTAAACAATAATTATATCTAGAGAGAGATAGATAGATGATCAGAAAAGTCCAACAAACGAACAGAAACGTGTTGCCTCTATCTCTCCATACATATATAAATATTTCTGGAAGGACAGAGAAGAAAATGATCGTATTTGTTTTCTCCAATCAAGGAGCCAGTTGTATGGGGGTGGGGAAGATGAAGAATTTCCAATATTATACCTTTTGTTACAATTGAATTGTGAACCATGTAAACATGTTGTCTATCTAAAAATTTTGAATATTAGAAAGTCAAGGTAGAGTTCTAAATAAAAAACTGATGATGAAAAAATAAATAATATCTATTCATGCCTTATAAGCACATACTGTGCCAGATATTTTATATCCAGCCCCTCATTTAATCCTTATATCAACTCCATTGCTCTGATTTTGGGAAACTGAAATTTGGAGAGGTGGTCTTTTTAAGTTTTCCAGAGGTTTGACTCTGTGAAAGACAGCTAGAACAATAAGCATTTGCATTAAATTAGACTAAGAAATTAATTAAATATGTAGATAAACATTGATATACCAGTTAGCACTACAACCTCCCTAGATATTTTTTGTAAATGTTGCATATTAGCAAATATGTACTCTAAAATTTTACTGAAATTGATTTTAAAATAGAAACATGATGTATTACCTATGGTCTAAAAAAGACTGAGCTGTGAACCCAGAATCCTGACTATAATTGCAGAGTACAAGTAACCTCCTAGAGCAGGGGTGGGAGACTTTTTCGTGTTGGAAGGATGCATTAATTTAGCCATAGTCAAATAAGGCCACATTCAAGAAACTTCAATGAGATATATTTAAAAATGTACATTATTTTGTAAAAATTAAATTATTATGTACTTAATAACTTCAAAAAATGAAAACTATTTGTTAATTTTAGTTAATTAACCTTTTAATGACTTTGTTGTGTCTGTTTTTTGTTGAAAAGCATTTGAATATTTAGTTGTAGCATGGGGTCCTCAGTTTCAGTTGATTTTCTAGATGGGTATCAGTCATTTGTGACCTTAGGGACGCAAATGATTTGGGTTAGGTAGAAGAATGTAGATTCTCAGCAATAAGTGGTTGGAAAGTAAAAAAAACATTTTGAGGCATGTTGCTGAAGGCATGGGTATTCTACTGCATTTTTCCATGATATCATTGGATCTTTCTTAGCATCAAATAATGACTCCAAACTGTCATCTACTGAGAGCTCAAACCATTCCATCTGTAGTTCTTTAGGTGCCTTTGTGATACCAACTAGGTAAGGCTGAAATGCTAATTTGAGTTTTATGTCATGATTCTCAAAGTTAGTGAATCTTTCATTATATTCTCCAATTAATAGGTCTAAAACAGCTGTGTATTCTTCAAATGATTTGCATATATCATCCTGCCTATCAATGGCATTTGCTAACTGGGGAAAATGTCCATCCAAAATTTCCTTTTGAAGAAGTGTTTTGAAAAAAAGACAGTTTTTTTTTGAAATGCTTGGATTTTTTGGTCACATATCATATATAGACTTAAGTTCACCTTACAAAGAAATATTCAAGTTGTTTTGATTTGACATGATATCACACATAAAGGCTGAATTCCTATAAAAATCTTCTTTCAATAATTCACATCGCTGATTCTGTTCTTCATAAAACTTAACTATATGTTCTTGCAGAGATAAATGCTTTAGCTAACACCTGTCCTTGTGATAGCCAACATACTTTAGAATGATACAGCAAATACACACTGAATATTCATTGTTCAACTTTAGCATGTTATGAAACTGATGATACCTTGTTGCATTTGCACAAATATAGTTAACGATAATTATAACTTCCTGCAAAATGTCACTTAAAACAGTAGCTTTAGCACAGAGATTTTGCTGATGCAATATACAATGTAAAAAAATGAGAGCATCTGAAACTCTTTATACATTTTTTTATTTGTGAAATAAACCCTTTATGTTTTCCTGTCATGGAAAGTGCACCATCTGCACATACACGTACACTCACTAAATTTATCAAATTCAGTCCAACTTCACAACATTTATCTTAAAAGTTTTTGAAGATACCTGTTCCCTGTATTTGCAAAAGTGTCCAAAGCGAGTAACTCTTTGTAGCAAGAAAATCTTCTGTTATAACCTGAATGAAGTATAAAACCTGTGCTGAGTCAGTAGTATCAGTTAATTCATCAAAAGTGACTGAATAATATATATTTTTCTTTTGAAGTATTATATGAAGTTGTTAAGTCAAAGGCTAATTCATGCTGCCAATTAGTTATGGTTCTCCCTGAAAGAGGCAGTTGTTTGTATTTTGAAATATTATTGGGTACTAAACATCCTACAATGTCAACAATGCATTCTTTCACAATTTCTACAGCTCTGAATGGCTTCCTTTTTCCTCCCAAGCATAAAAGCTACTTTATAAGGTGCTTCAGTGGCATTATTTTCAGGTCTTATTGCTGCTTTAAAGAATTGTCTTGGCTTTTGCTTTTCATCTTTTAATTTCTGCAGTACAACCTTTTGTGCCTCTCTAATTTAAAATATTTGTGGTCATTTTGAGTGCTATAATGCTGATGAGAATTGAATTTCTTTGAAGTTGATACTATAGTATCACAAAGCAAAATCATCTTTAGCAGAAACAAGACAATATTGCAAGTCCTAATGCTCATTAAAAATCTGTATTCTTTCTTCCATGTTTTCTTGGTCTTTTTTGACATGATAGGCTGTTAAGCAGACAGAATTAAAAAATACTATCCAGTTGTGCAAATATTTACAAATTCCACCTCAAACAGAAACACAGTGTACCATTGTCAAAAGCTCATAAGAGACTGGCATACTGGATCCCCATAAACTCTCACCAACCAGCCTGGGTGCGATAGAGATGCCAGTCAGGCAGGAGAAGTTAGAACTAAATCATGAGTATAGCAGTTGTCAATTTAGCTCGTATGGCTTACCAGTGTTCTAATTGTATTGATCAATCTGGGAAGATTATTTTGTTGGAACTTATTTTATTCTTTGGCATTTAAAATATGTTCATTTTGAAAATAAAAATATAAAAAGATGAATAAAAACGTATTAATAAAAACAAAAATATTCATTCTGTAAAATTTGGATTCCTTCAAAAGGCTGCACTTACGGACCTAGAAGGCCACACACAGGTGGCCTTGGGGTTGCAGGTTCCCCACTCCTGCCTTAAAGCCTAAAAGCTACCTGCAGAAGTGGACTTAGAATTACACTGCCTTCATTGTTGTTTCTCTCTGCCACTGTGAATGATCTTCAAAGAGGAGGACTGAATTGTGGTATGTTGAAAGCCATGTGGTAAGCATTTTACTCAATGACTGTTGAGATCGAAAGTGATTTTAAGTTCACCTTTAGAAAATCCTTATATTATTTAGTGGGTCGTCCAATATTACACTTTGTACAAAGAATAGCCCATAGAAATTCTATGCAAAATTCTAACATTTCACGTATAGAAGAGAAGTAGACCAATAAACTATGTGAAATAAAACAGGACTCTGTTTAACTAATGCATATTTCTGGAATCCTGCTTTATATTTTGTCAAATATCAGAAAGTATGATAACAAATTTTATAAATAATTTATAAAGTGTTAAAATATATAATGACTTCATGTTTGTGAATCTCTGGGTGCTCCATTTTTTATTCTGGATATTAGTAAGTTTATCTAAATTATTCCATGTAGATTAGAAAAGAAACTCTCATATAAATAATCATTGCATTTATCATTTTAATTTTCTGGTTCTATAATTTCAGAATGGATCCCTTTATGCTAATTATTAATTGTTTTAGTAAAAAAAAGACTTCTTGTGTTGACTATTTAAAAATATTTGGATCATATTTGCCTCAACAAGAGCTATTTATTACATTTAAAAGATTTCAGAGAGAGAGCTTTTAAAATAATTTCTATATACTAATATAAAAGCCTTCTTTTACATTATAAACTCACTAGATTGCATGTTGTAAATTATTTTAGTGAATTAGTATGATTTTAAGTCAATTAAAATTCAGAATTATGCATTCCACATGTCAGTAATATCAGGACAATAAATATAGGGTTCTAATATTGGATCTCTTACAAGTAATTTTGTTTTAAAGAAAGAAACTATATTTTTTAAGGGCAAACTCAAAAGCCTCAAGTACTGAATTTCATTTGAAACACTCTATTTTGTGCAATGATGATAGAATGTATTCAACAAATCCTCTGTATTCCTAGATTTTTATTTTTATCATTTTTTTTAGGAAGGGAACAATTGGCTTCTCAATTTCACTGTGACGCCTCTCATTTCATTACAACTCCATACCACCTGAAAATAATCTACCAGAGAGTTACACCTAACCAAGTGCAATGGAGATGGAAACATTTAAGTATCTCTTTGGAGGGAAGGAAATAGTATCTTTAATGTGCCTTTCTATATACTATGTCAACCTCATAGTTAAATTACACTATGGACCCATACCAAGCCCTATTCATGGTTGCACCTCTTATCCCTTTATTAACCTTCAGGTTTTTACGATGTGTTAGGCATAGATACACATCTGCTCAACAGACCAAAATCATATCTAGCCACCTGCCTAAATATTTCAAAGGCTACTAGTAAAAATACCTTAAGTGCACAAAACATGTTCAGCGTCATTTTAAGATGAACATATTTTCTGTGCACCACAATCCTCAAGGCTGGTTTTTAGCAACTCACAGAGTTTGCTCCTGTAGCTCTTTGGTTCTAGATATGGATGAAGCATAACATCTCAGGTTTAAAGTATGTTGCATCATTTAATAGGAGGAAGATGAGAATTAGCCATGGGAACATATAATAAAAATTCTTTTAAAAAAACCACTTGTGCCCAAGCACAATGTCATTTTAAATTTCCTAGGTCCATACAGTATAATAGAAATTTCAAGATTTTTTTAAAACAATTAAAATATTTAAAAATAATTTGATTTTGTCCCATTTATTTCAAAGTCCTATATAAAAGGAGTTGATTAAATAAGACAAGCTGGACACTGTCATTAAGTATTTTTTCATTAATATTTTTTGGTTTCTTTCCATAAATGTTTTACATCAACAGATTTCAATTTATGTTAAAAAACAAGGAAGACACACAGTAGTTAATAAATCTGGATTGAGTTAAAAACAACAGAGGTAACAGAAGTCATTCACCGTTAAGTACAAATAGATGTCTGTCAAAAGGTTCATAGAAATGAGAAATAAAAATAAAGCTAAGATTAATTTACAGACTGTGACATGGTAAATTACTATATTTAGAAACAGTAACAAGCAAGAAAATAGTATTTATCATATATCTGATGATTCCATATCATACAATGCAGAGAACACTTAATATTTACATCGTAACATGTTGCTGAATTAGACTTTACTTAAAGGAAATACGGACCAATAGAAACATACTAACTACCCTTGGCATTGTGTTGTATTTGGGAAAACTGTAATACAGATAGCCTCCATTAGCTTTCTGGCAAACTTGAAAGAGAAAAAACACTAGGGATTCAATATAAACAGGGGCAAGGAAAATATAGGTAAGAGTGGCACTGTCCATTGATACTGTAAGTTGGTTTATTTGTTGATCTTTTAATGGATATCCTAAAGGGAGTATTATTTGTAGACTATGGAGCTTAGAAATCAGAAAAAAGTTTCATAAACTACCTTTGATTCTAATTATAGGAGTTTCATGCTATTTTGAATAATAAATGGACAAAAATTTGATTTGAAAATGCAAAATTAGTTATTGGTTTGTAAATAGAGAGCTCTTTCTATTTTGTTTTTCCCTGGAAGAATAATTTCATTACAAAATCTATTTAGGCAGATTTATTAGAAGTTGACAGATGTTTAGTTTTCAAGTAACTGAAGAATCTCACCAGATTTTGGGTATGATTGCAGTTCCTAGCAAAATATTTTATTTAATGAACACATTACCAACAGTTTCAAATATTTTTAATTTACAGTCACTTTTTGGGGTCTATCCATTTTTCCATGAATTTAAGATAAATCAAGGAGTTTTAGAGGTGTATTGTTGGATACATGTTTTAATCTATTGGCTGTGAACAATGTAACAGGCATCACATTGTATATATTTAGAGTAATAATAACACATAGCATATATAACTAAAGACAATGTACTTATTGCCCGAGGTATCTAAAGAATATGATGATGACTGCTATTACATTTTATGTCATATGTTGTTGGCAGGTTAAAATTTATTTTTATAATGATACTAATGAAAATAGTAGCAAGGTAAATGGTTTTAAAATAAAATGGAATTGAAAGATATAATTAGCTACTGTACATTCTCATTGGCTACTTCAACCTTCTCAAAAAACAATGCAAATTAAGAAAATATATATATATGTGTATAAATACACATACACACATCCCATTATAGGTGGAAAGATATGAACACATATGTCTTCATGATTATTTTTCTTTCCTTCTTTTTTTTCTTTTTTGCTTTACTGAGTGTTCTCTAGTACTATGATTAAAATATCAGCAAGTAAGACACAATTATGTTGTCAAAGAATCAGCAGTGAACATAAGATTTGTTGCTGCTTCATTGCTTCTCATAATTCTTAGTGGCTAGCCCTTTAATACAGGTGTTTTTGGTTATCAATCACTGAGAGAATCTCTCAGCTTTTCTGCTCTTTCAATCAACTTTCACTGACTTGTTGATGCAAGGAGTATATTTGCCCCAAGCAATTGGCTTAAAAGCACTTGTAATTCTGAGAGAAACATTTTATGTTGTCGCTGTTAAAATGTTAAAATTATAACTTTCTGCCAGATTTATGGCAGAAAGAGAGGAACCAACTAATGCGCTCCTGGTGGAAATTGCTGGTGTCCTGAGAGAATGGAACAGGTAATTTTGCAGTTAACAACAGTTTCAGGAAGGTTCACTTCCATTCTTGTTTACCCCTACATTTGAAATTTAAAGGTATTATGCTCCTGATGACAACTATTATATAAGTTGGAATGTGAACCACTTGAATAACCAGTATTTCCTCAGACCACACCAGGGTACGGATTCAATAGTGTCACAATAGTAATTTTAAAAATTAAACTTTAACTGCAGAACTGTGAGAATTGTAGGTCCCCTCAGATCCCTTCCAGCTATTTTAAGCATTTCCTGTTAGGAAGGACTCTCAAAATGCTCCCAAGAATATAACTCCTGGGGATTACAGAAGACATATATTAATAGTTACCCTTTAAGTGTACCCCTTCTCTGCCAAGACTCAGACACAAGTACATGGAGATGAACTGAGGAATCATTTTAGTGACACACTGTTCAGAAGTTAGTATTTCCTCTCTCTTCCAAACCTTACCAGATGTCCTCTAGTCCCTTCTCCTCAGGAAGATACTGTCTCATGAACTATCTTAATTTCACATATGCTAATTCATGTTTTTGGCTCTTTAGATTTGCTGTTGTAGGCATCCTGCTATGTAAATATAATTTTATATATATTTATATTTTTATCGTGCTTAAATACTGTAAGAAAAATTGCATTTGTATAGGCAACAGGTTTCTTAGACCAAACTAAGATGACTGCTGCAGTGTTTTATTTTCAGGTCGTGTTCCCCTGAGACCCCCAACCCCCTTAGCTGGCCTTCTGGGGAGGTGTGAGTCAGCATACCCATGTAACCAAGGTGTTATCGCCTGTGTGAACCCATGTGATCATGCTTTCCCATGGCATGTTACCACTACTGTTCAGAGCCATGTTCTCGCCCATGCTTTTCACCACTGCTGTATCCTGCCCCATAATAAAGAGCATGTCTCACCTGTCTGCTGCCACTGGCCTTTTCTTCCAATTTCCAAAGCCTGCACCGAAGCACAAGCTAGCCACAGAGCATCCTCCTCACACTTGGCGTGGCCCGGCAGGATCCAGAGGGGTGTCCCCTCCACCCCAGCAGGGGAGAACATGTGGCCTCTAGTAAGCTTGTGACAGCCAGTCCCAGTGGTCCTTATGTCTCGGACCCCTGCCACAGGGTGGGAGCAGGTAGAATGTACGCCTGCTGCCCTGGAAAAGGCCCTGAAGGTCTCTGAGGAGTCGTTGCAGCCTAGGGAGCAAGTAGGCTGGTCGGGTGGGCTGGCTCTTTCTTACAGCCCTTTGGGAGCAGCATAAAGATGTCCTGTGGCAAGAAACCCCGGTAAGGGAGTTACAATAGACAGAGGAAAATTTGGGAGTCTGCCTGCAGGAGTTGGAGAAAAAGAGTCAAAGAGCGGTCCGCCCACGGATGCTGAGGAAACCGCAGGTATGCCGGAGACTGTGGAAGGTGGGGGTGGGGGCTCTGCTGAGAGCCCGCTCAGTGGTGGAAAACAGAAAGTGGAGCATGCGCAGCTCACGGGGCCTGGTGGGGGTGGTGGCGCAGGGGCGCCTACAGTAAGGGAGCATATCTTTTGCTCTGCCTACACCCCCACGGAGCTGAGGGAGCTGAGAAAACAGTGCAGACAGTGTCCTGGGGAGCTTGTGCCTGCCTGGTTGTTGCGCTTATGGGATGGAGGGACAGACAGCATCCTGTGCTTCCCAAGGGAGATGGAGCAATTGGCATCCATAACTACATGTCCTTCTCTGAGGCAGAGGTTACAGACAAGTGGTCGCCATAATGAAGGTGACCACCCTTGCTTGAATGGCCTATGGCTGCCGCTGGCACAGTATGAGATGACGCTGGAGAACTACCTGAAACCGTGAGTAAGTGGACTTCATACACAGACTTAATTCAGACTCTTTGGGAGTTGGGAATGCACCAAGCCATTTTTGCAGTAGATAACTGGCGGGGGCCTGATGAGGAGCGCTTCACTACAAGCTTTCAGGACCTAATCTTAGCCATGGTTCCCCCTGGTTTGTTTAGCTTGCTGGCAGCTGTGCTCACTTCCTAGGTGGGGAAGCGGTTACCTGAGGTGACCACTGCCGTGGTGGCTCTGGGAGATGCGGAAGAGCGGAAAGGGGGAAGGGATGAGTACCTATGCTACAAGGACCCAAGAAGGGCCAGTGAGCTCAGGACCCCCTGCAGAAGAAAGCAATACAAGAGGCCCAAAAGGTGTTTCGAACCCAGATGTGGCTAGACCTCCTACTAGCAGGGGTAGATAAAGAGAGAATAGATAAACAGCCTAATGAGGTATTGCTGACTTTGTGGAATCAGCTGGCTTCTCACCAACAATTCATGAAAGCATCCAAGAAACGCCTGCCAAAGAGACCCTCAATGTGCAGCTGCAAGATTTTATGATTGAAATCCCCCTCTTTGGTATAGACTAGGGGTTAGGCCAAAGCATCTGGTTAGAGGTGACCCCAGATAACTAGAAGCCACATGTGAAACTAGCCTTTCATTGAACCCCTACGAATGGCATTTAGCCTTGGTGGACACAGAGCTGACTGCTCCCTAATCTATGGAACCCCTTGGCGGTTTGCTGGGCAGCCTACACAGATGGCTATGGTGGGTAAACTGTTGAAGTTAAGCAAGTGATATTCCACTTGGGATAGGGTGTTTGGCCTCTAGGCCATACACTGTGTATGTGTCTCCTGTGAAAGAATATATTCTGGGTATTGACATTCTGCGTAGCTTAACCCTAATCACCTCTGCGGGTGAGTTCCACCTCTGAGTTAGAGTTGTGAAGCTGGTGGTGTGTGGCAATCCCCAACACCCACCACAGATTCTGCCCACACCTCGCTGTGTGGTATACATCCAATAGTATTGTCTACCCTAGGGGTACAAAGAAGTTTTACAAACCATATTGCAGCTGGAAAAGGCTGGCATAGTGCACCTGGCTCACAGTCCATTCAACTCTGCTGTTTTGCTGGATAAGAAACTGGATGGAACTTGGAGAATGACAGTAGACTACTGGGAGCTGAATAAAGTGACTCCCCTACTGCATGCCACTGTGCCGTCTATACTGGATCTGATGGATCAACTGACTCTGGTGCTTGGACTGTATCACTCTGTAGTGGACCTGACCAATGCCTTTTTCTCCATAGACATAGCTATGGACAGCCAAGACCAGTTTGCCTTCATGTGGAAAGGATGACAATGTACATTTGTGGTGTTGCTGCAAGATTACCTCCACAGCCCAACTGTATGTCATGGTTTGGTGGCACAGGATTTGGCTAGATGGAGTTAGCCATCCTCAGTGTTTTGTTTCATTATATTGATCATATAATGTTAACTTCTGATTCTTTTACAGATTTAGAAGAAGCTGCCATCAGTCTTTGAAACTCTTTAGAACAATGGGTTGGGCGGTGAACAACTCTAAGGTCCAGGGACCTGGCTTGTCGGTCAAATTTGTGGGTGTTGTCTGGTTGAGTAAGACAAAAGCAAACCCTGAGGCAGTTATAGATAAGATTCAAGCCTTACCCCAATCCATTACAGTGAAACAGTTACAAGTATTTGTGGGACTTTTGGTGTATTGGCGTATATGCATTCCCCACTTGACCCAACTGTTGCAGCCTTTGCATTCATTGTGTAAAAAGAGGGCACAGTGGGACTGGTCCCTTGAGACAGAGGCCTCTTTTATACAGCTAAGAGGTCTGTTGCAGAGGCCCAGATGCTACGAGTAGCAGACTGCTCACAGCCGTTTTACCTTGATGTGACAGATGACTCAAGCAGGATGGGCTGGGATTTGTGGCAACACCAGTATAAGTGGCAGGTCCCTATTTGGTTTTGGTCTCAGTCTTGGAAGGGCGCCCAAGAGCGCTATTCCTTGGTGGAAAAGCAACTGGCGGCTGTATATGCCGCCCTTCGGGCCTATGAAGCTATAACTGGGGAGTCTTAGGTGCTAGTTTGCACCACATACCCCATAGCAAGATAGAAAAGGTCATGGAGAACTGAACCAGTGCACAATCAGAAGTATCCCAGGCATCTACTCTGGCAAAATGGGGAGCTTACTTGGAGCAAAAAGCAGAGTTCAGCTCCAACCCTTTAACTGCAGAGTTGCAGACTATACTGGGTCCTGTTGAATTTGTGTCTGAAGCTGACCCTCAGCCTCCGGTAATACCTAGGGAAAAGAGCCCATACCTTGAAGGACAGAGTCCCCATCCAGTGGAGGCATGGTATCCTGATGGATCCAGTCATGGCCCCTTAGCCCAGAGTATGGCAGTGGCTGTCCAGTTGGATCATAATGAAATTTGGTTTGACATGGGGTGGGCAGAATAGCCAATGGGCTGAAATGTGTGCCGTGATAGTGCATGAGCTGTCCCCTTTGCATGTTTGCCCTGAGAGCTGGGCTATGCTTAAGGGTCTCACTGTCTAGTTACCTACATGGAAAGTACAAGGTTGGCTAGTTGGATACTGCCTGGTATGGGTGCCTTTATCTTCCCTCTCATTCGATGGGAAGGTGCACTTGAGGTGCACGTGGGGATGGCCATAGGTCCTGGGGAAGATCCTCCCTACCCTTACCAAGAAACCACATAACTGGGATGCTGTGCTCTCCTGTTGGCATCAGGTGAAATGGACTCCCTGGTGATTTTACCCAGAAGCCATCCTTTTTCCTGGGGGTGGTAGTTTTGCAAAACCACATGGCTCTTGATTTCCTCACTGCAGCTCAAGGAGGCACATGCACAGTCATACATACTGAATGTTGTGTATATATACCTGATCAGCAGGAGGATATTTCCTCTGTTTTGAAGGAAGTTGATGGTGAGGTACAGGCCATCCAACAGTTAACTGGAGACCCACTGTGGCAATGGTGGGAACATCTCTTGTCCGCCTGGCATTGGACCCTTTTAGTGTTAGGAACTGCTGGCTGCGGTCTGTAATACTGTGTTGTTCTCTGTATTGTTGTTGTGGCTTTTGTGCCCAAGGGGCCTCCCTATAGATCCATGTGTCTTTGGCAAGGAAACCTATTACCTAGGGGTGGAATGTAAGGGAAATTGCATTTGTAAAGGCAACAGTTTTCTTAGACTAAACTAAGGTGACTGCTGCAGTGTTTTTCTGGCTTGCCCCCTCCCCTCCGCCTCTGTTAGCCAGCATTCCTTCCGGAGAGGCATGAGACAGCATACTCATGTAACCAAGGTGTTATCTCCTGTGTGAACCCATGTGATCGTGCTTTCCCATGGCATTTTGCCACTGTTGTTAAAAGCCATATATAAGTACTCACCATGTCCTCAGCCATGCTTTTCGCCACTGCTGTATCCCCCCAACAATAAAGAGCATGTCTCGCCTGCCTGCTGCCACTTGTCTTTTCTTCCAATTTTCAAAGCCTACACCAAAGCAAAAACTAGATGCAGAGCATCCACCTCATAAATATACATAACATAAAATTTACCACTTAAGCCAATTTTAAGTGTACAGCTCAGTGTTACTAAGTTCATTCATATTGTTGTATAATCATTACCACTATTTATTTTCAGAACATTTTCATCATTCCAAACTGAAACTCTGTGAATGTTAAATAGTAATTCCTCATTCCCTCTGCTTTTCTTCCATCCCTAGCCCTTTAAAACTACTCTACTTTCTGTCTCCATGAATTTTACTATTATAGATATCTCATAAGTAAACTTATACAATACTTAACCTTTTTGTGTCTGGCTTATTTCACTTAGTATAACATCTTCAAGTTTTATTCATGTTGTTACATGTATCAGAATTCCATTCCTTTTTAACATTGAATAATATTCTATTGTATGTCTATACCATATTTTGTTTATCCATGTGTCCATTTATGGAGATTATAATTGTTTTCATCTTTTGATTATTTTGAATATTGCTATTAGAAACATCAGAATACAGATATCTGTTCAAGTCCCTGCTTTCAATTTTTTAGGGTACATATTTAGAAGAGGGATTGGTGGATCATATGGTACTGCTTTTTGCAGCAGCTGCAATATTTTATATTTCCACCAGTGATGCACAAGTATTCCAATTTCTCTACAACTTTGTCAACACTTGGTATTTTCTTTTATTTGATAATAGCTATCCTAATGGGTATGAAGTGGTATCTCATTGCTAATTTGATTTGCATTTCTCTAATGATTAATGATAAGAATTTTTTTTCATGTGCTTATTTTGTCTCCTGATATTGTTATATCAAACTACTATATTTACATTTAGAATAGTTCTATGCTAGAACAATTAGATATAATAATTAGCCATTGAAGTGAAGGCCAAAATAATGAATTGCTAGTTTTTAAATTGAAATTCACTTTTAATGAATTTTAGGAATCTTTTCAAGTCCTATATTGATTTTATAGTGTTGCTATAATAAGTTACCACATATTTGGTGGCTCAAAACACCAGATATTTATTCTCTTAGAGTTCTAGAGGCTAGAAGTCCAAAATCAAGGTGTGAACAAGGCCATGCTTCCTCTGAAGGCTCTAGAGAAGCATCTTTCCTTATTTCATCCAAGCTTCTGGTGGCTCCATCCCTAGAATCATTATTCCTTAGCTTATAGCTATGTAACTTTATCCTCTACCTTTGTTTCCACATGGCCTTCTTATCTGAGCTTCTGTATCCAAATATCCCTCTCCTTCCTCTTATAAAGATATCAGTCATTAGATTTAGGGTCCACCCTAAATCCAGGACAATTTTATCATGAGCTTTTTAATTAAGTACACCTGTACAGACCATATTTCCCAATAAGGTCACATTCTGAGGTTCTAAGTAGACATGAATTTGGGGAGTGAGGGGCACTATTCAATCCACTCAATCCACAAGTCCCTAGACATGTTTTGTATTTCTCTCCTTCATCTGTTGTTTTCTTGACCTATTCTTATTATGTTGGACATTTATTACATGGTATATTAGTGACACATTTATGTATCTTCTTATATTATGAACATTTTAAAATCAGATTTTATGACTTACTATCTTTATTATTCCAGTTTCTAGTATAGTATCTGGTATATATCAGCAATCATTTTTTTTTTTTTTTAGTTTAGTATTTTCCTATTTTTCTAAGCAGATAAATTATCTGGCATTTGTTCCTCAAATTTTCACTAATTTTGTTTTCACTACCTTCTTAGGTAATATTAATCACAGAGCAATATGTCTATCATTGACTTAAAACATGCAAATTAATTTACTCATGGTTAGTTCTAACATGGGACTACTTTATACATGCTTGATAAATTTTACTGTTGAACTTTAGTTCTTTCCTTCAGTTTGGTAAATTTAAAGGAGTAATGTTGGAATCATTTTTTTTCTGATGATTTGTAGTATGTTGAAATCTTCATTCTAATATTGTAATCTGTGAAGATTTTTGTATTGATAGGATAGGAAAAATATTAAGTGAGGCAACTTGTAAGTAAAGTATGGGGCCATATGAATGTATGGAGGCTGAAATAAAAGAATAAGATGGAGAAAAGTTCTCCAGTGGAATTAATTAAAATGCAGATCATTTTCAACATTTTGAACCTATTTCCAATTGATATTATTATATCTTTAAAATATTTTATTTTATTTTCAGCCAATTGCATATTTGTGATACTTTAAATATAATACTGACCTTTTTTACATGGAATCACTTGTAGAGAAAATATTATTTCACTTATCAGAAGATTGGCTGTATTTCCTATGGTAGATAGGGCTAGCTATCCACTAAAGCTGTGTTCTCACTTCTGTACTGTGAAACTATTGCTGAGAAGAGACAGCCTAACAGCCCTAAGCCCATCAAAATTCAGCACAGCCATGTAACTAGTACTTGCTAAGGGAAAATGAGTGGAAGCTATGTTTTATTTACGGTCCAAGAAAGTTAGAAAGCAGGTATGTCTTTTTCACTCCTTAGAGGAGACAGAAACAACAAAATGAAAGGAGCCTATGTGCTGAATAAACAGGAACATCTGCACTAAACTCTTACCTAAGCAAGAAATCTATAATTGTGGTAAACAACTGAAATTTTAGAATTTACTGTAGTAAGTGTTAATCTAACATACACAGAAATTGGTACTTTGAAGAAGGTGTAAATCAAAAACAAAAAACGAATGAAAGAGGTATAGTTATGTATGAGGTCAAGTGGCAAGTGGTAAAGAAATAGGTATCCTAGGTTGGAAAGCTGGAGATCCATCATACACAAAGGCAAATGTTCTGTAAAATTGTTTTCTGTAATAGCAGGAATAGAGCTAGCAGATTATGAGTTCACCAAGAATAGTCCTATAGGATTTTTTTTTTTTTCAAAGAAACTAGTGCCACTAAAACACAGCTTCAGAACAAAGGCCATATCCAGGGTGCTGACATTAAGACAAGGCATCAAACCAGGCACAGTAGGTTATACCTATAGTCCCAGCTACTCAGAAGCCTTATATGGGAGGATCGCTTGAGCCTGGGAGTTCAAGGCTGTAGGGAGCTGATTGTGCCACTGCACTCCAGCCAAACAAAAACACAAAAACAAAAAAACAAAAAAGTATCAGGGGGTGACACATTCAAGGATGTTACTGGCACAATATTTGTTAGACTTCTGAAAGGATAATGGTCATACTTTGTAGATTCTTTGAGTTGGGCAAAAGAGATCCCATAAAAAGTTCAAGTATAAGCTGGGCGCGGTGGCTCACACCTGTAATCCTAGCTCTCTGGGAGGCTGAGGCGGGCGGATTGCTCAAGGTCAGGAGTTCGAAACCAGCCTGAGCAAGAGTGAGACCCCGTCTCTACTATAAATAGAAAGAAATTAATTGGCCAACTAATATATATACAAAAAATTAGCCGGGCATGGTGGCGAATGCCTGTAGTCCCAGCTACTTGGGAGGCTGAGGCAGCAGGATTGCTTGAGCCAGGAGATTGAGGTTGCTGTGAGCTAGGCTGACGCCATGGCACTCACTCTAGCCTGGGCAACAAAGTGAGACTCTGTCCCAAAAAAAAAAAAAAAAAAAAAAAGTTCAAGTATATAGTTTATATTTATGTTCATAACCTCAGTAAGTAAGTATAAAAGGAAATGGCATGATTCAAAAAGAGTCATGGCTTATGAAATTGACTTGAATAACATAGAAAAACTACAAAATTTTTGAGAGATCACTATTGGCAAAACAATGCTTTGCTATTCAAAATATAAAAATAATCTCCAAAACGCCAACTTCATACAGGTTCAACAACGTGAACTTAAAAAGCCATCCAGCCATTAAGAATATGTTCTTTAATTTTCTTTTCAGATATGGCCAAGGGAGATGATATGAAAGAAGGACATCTCATGTGATAATACCAAAATCCTAGACAAAAATAGTCCAAGCAACTACTCCCAGGAAGCAGGTAAGAGGCCTGATCATGTGACATGTCCTACCCACAAGTGAGGTAAACCTTGTAACATTTGGCCTCCAGAATTTCAGAATAGCTGTGGAACAATAGCTAGCTACTATGTGCCTCTCATTTTTCCCCTTTTAAAACAGGAGTGTTTATTGTAGTTATTCTACCGATGGTACATGGCGTAGAGTTTACTTGTATGTTTAGTTTTTTGGTATTCAGAGAAAGAGGATCTTCATCTGGTTCTGGAGTAAAGCATAAGTTCCTACACGTCAAGCCTGATTCTGTGATTGGTTAAAGTTTTTCAGATTGGGACAAGGTAAGTAAATTTTACAGTTGCAGATTGAATTTCCCTCATCCCAATTCTCCGCTCCTCTGCATGGTATCTTTCAAGTATCTGGAATGAAGGGATATATCTCTTCATACTGCTACTACTGGGCTCAGCCACATAATCAGCTTTGACTAAAGAAATGTTGGTGGCATGTGATGCAACCAGGGATTGTAAAAGCGTTTACATGGCTTGGCTTTGACTCTTGTGCTCCACTGATACATATCATGGTATGAAAATGCCCAGGGAACTGCTGGCTCAAGAGGCTGAATTGAACTCAACTTGAATCCTGGACACAAACCTAGCTAAATGTGCAACCTGATGTAGGTCTATCAAATTCAAATTGAAATCTTGTGAGTGGGAAAAATAAATGCTCTTTGCTGTGTGCTGCTAAGATTTTGCAGAGGTTTGTTTCACTTCATTATTGTGGCAATATTTGACTAATAAAGAGATAATTAAAATAAATTTCTAATCTTCAAGGGATTTCTCCTTTTCAATTTCCTCTCAAAATTACTAATAATGAAGAACAAATCACTAAGGACAATGTAATTATATTGCTTTGGGTACCTTGGTATACTCTTCTTAAAAAACAATTTTCCACTTCCCCACCCACTCTAGATACCTGTTTTAATATAGCAAATGAATATTCTTGCTAACTACCCTTTCTATATTTATTAGAATCCTTATAAAATATAAATTGTATTTGTATATGCTTACTTTGCATAAATTATAAAAAATTTGTGTTTCTTACTATTTTTCACTGAAAATATTATATTTTTGAGATCTGTAATGTTGACATACATAAAACTCTTTTCTTGACTCTGAATATTGCAATGGTATTCCAGCACATATATGTAACAGTCTTGATTCTCCTATTTCCCATTCATGGTACCCAAACGATTGTTTTCTTCCACAAAAACCTTTAAAATATTTGTATTGTCTATATTTCTATATAGACCTCTGCAAAAGTTTTTCTATATTATATACTTAAATGTGGATATGCTTGGGTACCCTGAGTTCTGGCAAATTTTTCTACAAATTACTTTGAGTTTAAAATAATATTTTTGTTATTTTAATCTATGCTTATGTTATTACTTGTGAATTAATATCACTTTCTACCCCCCATTCCCTTTTCTGTTAGGTTTAATGTATTTTTTGTTCTTCCCAGGGCAAATTAAAAAATATATTAAAAAATTTAAAAGCATCTGTTTATGAACTCTCTTCCTCTTTGCTGCATGTAGGGTGTAGTTCTTTACACCACAATGAAGTCGTGTTTAGTCAACCTAATGGTTTTTTCCAGGTTTAAGATAAATTATTGGATGTGGAACTGAGATCCATTAACCTTCCTATCTCTCAAAGACATCTTCATTCAGGCTTGGTATTCATGCCAGTGTCTCCAAAACCCAAAGTCTCCATATGTTTTTGACTTTTATTAGCTTGTTGTGTTGGTATTTCTGGTATTCCAAAAACAACTACTTTTGACAAAGAGAACATATCTGATATCTTGTAATGTATTTTGGTTTCCTTCTGTGAGCAAGTTTTCATGCATAAAACAGATCTAATGGAATCTATGGCTATTTATCTCCAAATATGTCAGCATTCTACTATAGGAAGAGGATTTGTAATTCTTTGCAGTACCTCCCCTGAGTTATTGCTGGTTTTTCACCCTCAGTCCTAAGCACATCAATGGGGGATATTCTCCACTTCTTTCCAGAGTATTATAGAAGCATAGCCACATGTATGCCTTATAGCATTGTCTTCATCATTTTATAGCACAACAAAGTAACTGTATGCTAAATTGAAAGGTCTTATTTAAATTTTTAAAATTTAAGAATAGTAATAGTGGTACTATATATTATTGCCACATAGAAATAAAATGTTTCATACCAGGATACTTTGATATTCTAAACAACTTGAAAAGTAAATTCCATAATTCAATGTCCTTGATTATAAATTTATAGACAATTATGCTCAACATATTAACTTACTTGAATATATTAAATTCTTAACAATAAATTATTTCTCTCTCTACACATGAATTATATTTAAATCAGGAAGAAAACAAAACTAACTTCTTTATAAGAGGGCAGGGTATTTTCTTATCTATCTTCTGTTTGAAAACTCCAACCAGTGGAAGATTCATAATTGTAAAGTAAAAACATTGGTAGCAGATCTGAGGGACAAATGCAAGACTACGTAGCCAGAGAACATAATTTGTTTCAAGGGTTATCTTAGTTGTCACTTATTTTTTTATTGGCATATACACAGTGTCAGTTTGGTCAAGGCTCTATTGATAACCATTAAAGATAAATCACATCAACATTTGAGTAAACATAAACATTCCCAGAATGAGAACACATCATCTTTCCCTCTATGTTTAGAAAAAGAAAATCTTGCAGATGATATATTTGCAGTCCCAGGACCAATAGAATATTTTACCAAGAGAAACACCTCTCCTGACATATTCTAATGAGAAAAAGTATATGAATTTGATGAAATATTACAGATGGCAGATTTTTTAAATTTCACAATACATTTAAAGCACTAAAGAATTTTTTAAAGCATATGACTTATAAGAAAAATATGAAAACTATAAGAAACCATAGGACTATAAACATTTTTCCTTTTGCTGATAAATTCTCTCTCTATTCATTTAAAAGGTCTTCATTTCATTTTATTGTACTTATTTTTTAGCACAAATTTCAATGGTATTTATTATAGCTTATGAATCTGAGATTTAAATGTATTCTAAGGGATGACTGATAAAATAATATGAACTAGTTGCTCAGTAGTAAAAGTATTTATAGAAAGTATTTTCAATTTGTTCATTGCTGAGGCAGATACTCTACTTAGTGAAATAAAAATCCCAATATGGTATTCTTCTATGGATCAAAAGGTATTTACACTTGACACTTTATACTAACATAGAAATTGACATCCACTGGGCCTGAGATGAAAACATTTATGGAGAGAATCTTAAAGTTATCCAAATAAATGACTTTTTAAAAAAGTGTCAATCACCTTCTCATCTGAGTTGTATGTGTGTGGGCATAGAATGAGAGATTTAGACAAAAAAAAAAACCCAAATAATAGTTAAAACAAGATTTCATGGACTTTAATTCCCACAGGACTTAGCAAGCATTGAATTTAATCAGCATTATAAAACAGTTTATGTAAATGTCTTAGACACTTAGAAAGGAAGTATGAAATTTTATTTAAGGTAGAGAGAATCAATTTAGTTGAATACAATTTGACAAAAACTGGACTTCATTCAAATCAATTTCCCCCAAGCTAAAATAAAAACACTCTTTCTCTTATGAACTATTATGCATAATTATTTGACTCTGATATGTACTGTGAGACTATTTTTTACATAAGTAACTGAGAAAACAATATAATTTGAATCTATTTAGTTTAACAAAAAAGCTATAGAAATTCTAGAAGAAAATAGCTATTCAGATACAAATTAGTTTGTAAGAAAACATCAAAAGAAGGACAATTAATTCATTCTTTTAGAAACCTTGCCTGTTAAGTCTATGTATAATAATTATTAAATTAAACTCCTTTTAGAAAGGAATTATAAGGAAAATCTATTAACTTTTTATTCCAAAAACAGCATGTATGAATGAGTCAGTCCATCTTACTTATAAGCCCAAGTTAATTTTGAAATCAAAACATCTTATATTTTTGTGTATTTATTCAGAAGTCAAAATATCTCTATATTATAATATTTGTAGATACCAGAAGGTAACCAGATAATAAAATTTTTATTTTTCTTAGGAATAAATGTTTACCCAGACTTTCCACACAGTGAATAACATTTTTTTCCATTACAGTTTTACTTTAGATTGGAGTGAAAGTTGTAGCCATGTAGAAGGTGAAATTAAACATAGAGTTGGACATAAATAAAAGTTAATTTGTAGCATTTGAAAGTCACTGCCTTCTCATCTTACTCACTAGACAAGGTACTACTTAGTTCTGAAAAGAGAACATATAGAGGTGACTATTACTCAGATGTTGAGGAATATAGTTCATAATCACTTGCTTTAGGATGATTCTGCCCTAGTTAGGACAAGAAGGGGAGAAGGAGGAAGCTTCTGGATTAGATCCAGATTTTGCTTTCTGAAAGGAATTCCCTTGTCCATTGTTCTCCATAGCTGCTGTTCATTTTCTAGGAAATGTCTCCTTGCTTATCCTACTCCATGGGCATAGCTGAACTAGGCTTTAGAGAGTAAACTTTCTTGGGAATGACAAAGATTCTCTCCTTGACCACCCTGGATATCTGATTACCCTCAATATCTGATCAGGTTTTTCCTCCTCTCCCCTCCCTTAGGTGATGGTCTGATCACACTGACCTGCCTTCAGCAATAATCCTCTCAGGTCAGTTTAGCCAGAATTTGCTCTTACCCTTGATGTTTTTCTTAGTGATTTTTCATTCACTGAGCCCCACCCTGCTCCTTCACTGTAAATTTCCACTTTTCCTTGTTGTGTTTGAAGTTAAGTCCAATCTCTTTCCACTACTACAAAACTCCATTGCAGTGGTCCCTACATCCATCCTGCTGGTCCTGAAAAAGGTCTGCCTTATTGTTTAACAAGTATCATAAATATTTTTTTTTTCTTATCAGGGTCTGTACAAATTTCACAGCAAAGTCCTTATACTGTAAATTTGGGCACTTACTGTTTATCTTAACTTTTAAATAATCAAATGACTGAAATCCAAGCTTATAGTTAGTTTCTTTGGAATACACTTTACTCAAAATTCTTTTGGCTTCTGATCTATTTGCTTCTCACAAGCAGCCATGCCAGAAGTTCTTCCTTAGGACTAACTCTTAAGCATAAGGTATTTCTTTGCATCCACACTCCCATGCCTCTCTCAACTTAATGCTCACTGTCAAGTTTGGGCAATGAATTTGCCCAGTGCCAAAAGGTCATTAAATACATTTTCTGACTTCTTGTGTAAGTGCACCCCACAGGCCATGCAGACTACAATGCTAGGCTAGCTAAAAAGAAGCCATTTTGCTTCTAGTATGCTTTTAGTTTGTTCTGTCTTAAATATTTGGAATTAACGTGCTACTTCCTTACACAGCTGTGTGCACAAGATTAGAAAATGACCTTGAGGAAAAGCAGATTAAGAGTCTGGAACAGGCCAACTGCAGACTACTGATGACAAGATCCAACAGATGACCTATGGTTTACTGATAATCATTATGCAAGTCATGATGACTTGCACAAAGCTTGCTTTCTGCCATCCCTTTTGTCCCTTCCCTTTATAAGTTGCTCAGTAAGTAGAGAAGATGAGGTGGTCTTTGAGACAATAATCTGGCATCTCATCGGGCCACCAGCACCTTTCCTTCACCAACACTCGTCTCTCATGTCTGGTTCTCTGGTGGTGGGCAGCTGAACCTGCATCCGGCAATACTTGGTTACCACAGGTGATAGTATTACCAAATATTTTGCTACCATAATGACATGGACTATCATTTTCTCAGCCTCATATAATAGTTGCTTCAACACTCACTACTCAATCATGAAACCATTTTTGGGAAAGGTTGTTTACGGCAGCATTTCATTTTTGATACCATTTAAAAAATTTAATCCACTAATACTGCAAAAATCTTGCACAAAAAATCATGTTAAAATTCAGTGATTTATGATAACAGACATATTTTTTGCTCATGATTCTGCAGAATAGCTATAGGCAAGGTTCCAGCTCAAGGCCGCAGGTTCGCTTTAGGCTTGTTCCATATATTTCTATATTTCTCTTGGAAAAGCAACTATCCAGGGATTAGGAGCATGGGAGACCAAACCACCCCAGTCTAACCACTCAAGCATGTTTAAATCTTGTGTTTAAGTCATGTCACCTCGTGTTCTATTGGCCAAAGCAAGTCTATGGGCAAAGCCCAACATGGATGAAGTGGAGACATATATATACTCTACCCACTCCAGTACACTACAGGGTCATCTGGCTGAATGAGGCAGTGAGGAATTAAGAAAAACATTTAATCTATACCTATCTATCTCACCTTACTATCATCATCATCATGTATCATGTCTCTACATTATTTCTTCTACAACGAGCAGAAGTAGAGCTATAACAATATAAAATAAGATAATATTATCTATAAATTAAATATCTATATATTGTTCTTTTTTGTGACATTATACACTTCCTACTTACACGATAATATAAAAAGACATGCATATGTGTGCATACATATACATATACTTGCATACATATAAAGTATATATACAGATAGATGTGAGCTTTCTGTAATCTCTTTTCTGCTAAATTCCAGAAAAGTGAAGCTTTTAATGGAAATCTTAGGACAACTGATTGGACACATTTATTTACCCATTTCTTCATAAAATATTTAATGATCTTACTATTTGTAATACGCTGTGCCAGTAACTGTCTCCCATTTCTTTTGGCCTTTTTTTCCTTTATTTATAGGGATTATTTATATAGAGATTCCTTGTTTATAGGGCTTCTTTGTTTATTATGTGTTGCAAATAACTTTTGTTAGTTTGTTATACGTGTATGTTTAAATGTGTTTTGATATACATGCAGTTTGATTTATATTTAGTTGAATTCATTAATCATAATTTGTCAACTATGGATCCTATGACTGAATTTTAGTCATAGAACAGCTGTGTCTTTGAAAACTTAAATAGATAGTACATCTAAAGAAGTTAAGATAAAATCTTAAATGCATTATTTTATGAGTCTCTAAGGAAGATAACTATTCTTGCCATAAAATCAAAATGAAACAAAACAAACAAAACCAGAAATGATTATGCCCTTTTGAATTTGTGACAGATAGAAGAAAGGAAGTGAAAAGGAAAAAAAATGGGAATATGGAATTATAAAATGATTAGTTACTTTTATATCTGAAGCACCAATCAAACTTCTATAGAAATTTAGTATGTTTCTCATTTACTTTCTAATCATAGACAATTGTAAAAAATGAGCAGTCTAATCTTTAAACTGTCAGTTGTAAAAAAGACTGGATTTTTATGAATAAAGAGAATGGGATGCATAGTCACCTACTTTCATAGAACACATAGAAAACCTGTTCTTGGATGTAATTTGCCACAGTAAAGCAATTTTGAAGCCTGAATCTGTTACAGTAATCACTGTATCCAGCTTCATTGGAAATCCAGGTGCTAAGCATTCCTCACAGTATAAAGCAGTTGACAAGTTGAAGATAACCAGACCTTTTGTATAAGTCAAAACTGTAGTTTCTAGCCAAGAACATAAGAGTACTGTCCATGTGAGTGACAAACCAAGATACTGGGGGTAAGTAGTAAAAATGAACAATCACCATTGGCTTTTTCTATAGTGACAGATTGATATGTGTGTGAGTGTATGTGCACACATGTGTGTGGGAGTACTAATGTGTTTAAATAAGGAGAAATATATCATTTTTCTCTAAAGCCTTGATAAAAATATGGCACTTGTGCAAGTACATTTTTGTTCCCAACAGTAGCTTGTTTTGCTATATACAATGCACATTCCTTCTATTCATTAAGAAGCCATAAATAGATCGGTTTATATAAAGAATAACCAAAGTTATTTCATTTCAAACATCTTTGAAAAATATTTACTTTAATTGTCTCCCTAAGCATGTTGTAATGGTGAAAGTGTTTGAAGATCCAATGTTAACATAAAAGAGATTCTGTGCCAGTTATTCCATTAAGATATTCAAGGCACTGTATTGTAAAATAATTGTATAGTGGAGAGCCAGGGAAATTTGGAGAAATCATTTGAAAAACCATACATTCATGATCTTATAGTGGAGAAACTAAGACTATTTAATGTAAGAAATGCAAGACAGAAAACCTGAGCAAGATCAGTCATATTATTATTGGATTCCATCCCCAATTCATATTATTATTATTATTCAGATCATTTTAATCTTATAACTCATTAAAACACTCTAAGCCAGTTCCTGTCTGCCTTTTCCAAACATTTTAAAACACACTTATTGTTCCCTATCTATCATTTGCATGCATATTGAGAAATGAGATGCCAGTTTTCCTTGAATTAAATATGTCCATATTGTTGATGTTTAGGAAAAACGATGAAAAGAAAAGTAAGAAGAAAAGATATTTTTAACAAATTCTTTAATATTTTGAGAATTTCTCATAGATTTAAAAAATCACACACTCTGGCTACCACACGTTTGAGGTAAATGTGAATTATATGAAAGATTAGAAATTCAGATGTAGTAGAATTTCATCATAACATGTTTGAACATCACACTGATTCAGAAATAATGCTTATAAAAATAATCTTAACTCATGCAGTTTGTGGGTCTGAAAGATAAGATGTTAAACATGTAGAAGATTTCTCTGGACCTCCCCTTGTAGGTTGCCACACTTTATAGCAGAAGGAATGTGTGTCACTTCATTGTAGGTCAACTGACAGATGCTATTAGAAGAAATACACTTATAAACCTTGATAGCAATCAATGCCACTATATGTCTCCAGAAAATTCAGTAGACTGCGCTCTGCACCGGACTAGATCTACCCTCCTGACGTCTTTGCTTCTGTCCCTCTAACTTTAGATGTGGCACACATCATCAGCCAGGCTGTCAAATTCCGATATAGATTAGAAGTTCACATTCTATCCACATTTTCAGACTTGAAAGAATGCCTTCTTCTGAGAGCTGAAAGTCCCCTCCATGCTCAAAACGAATTTTTTCCCTTTATGTTTGCTAATCTTCTCCTCTTTCTCCAACTCACAAAGGTTTAATAATCTGAGAAGTTGAGGATTGAAGTAATGTTTGGAGGACAAGACTATTTTTGTAGGTTCACATAGTTTTTCTGATATTTTGATTTGTACCTGTGGACAATGCCTTTGAAGTCAGAAGTCAATAATTTGGCTTTTTTCCCCTTTGGCCCCCAAATAGCATTTCCCCAATCACTTATTCAGCTCCAAATCTTACTCTGTGGCAAAGGTGGAACCGAATCTTTTGGATTAAATAGAGATAGCCATTGGAGACAAACAAAAACCCAGAGATTATATCAATATCTCAAACTTATTCCAACTATGGTATGAGAGATTTAGGGGGACCTGATCAACAAACCCACTGGCCCTAAGAATAGATTTTCTCTCTTTTATCCTTAGGCCCAGTAGTTAAACTCATGCTACTCTCCTTAAATCTGTAGTTCTAACAATACAGATAGTTGGATGACTAAATATTTACACTAGTGGTTATCAAACCATAAAAAATAAGATATCTTCTCTATATTGACAGAACTTAATTTGTATTTTAATAGAGGAAAATAACAGGTTTTTACAAAACTATAATAAAGTGCTACCAAATCAGAGTGAGAGGTAATTAATTCTTATTAGAATTGCATAAAACTTAACAGAGAAAGTGACATTTGAATTGACCTTGGAGGATCAATGGAGTTTGACAGATGATGGTGGATGGTGAATGGGAGAAAACACTCTGAGAATAAGAAAGAGCACTAGAAAAATCTGTGAGGTACAATGATGAAAACCTGCATTTGCATAAATTTGAAATTATAACAGTTTTTCTGTAATATTTTTCTTGTGATATATGGCACAATTTGCCTTATGGGTGAAAAAATTTAAAAATTTGATCTTTTTTCATTTTGATAAAGTAACACTCTAGTGTGAGAATTAAGATAGTTTTAGTCTAAAATAAATTTCACACATTAAATGTTGACTAGCCATGTTTCATTCTTCTTCTTTGTTTTATAAACAACTATTGAAAAAGTTTTGATGGTCAAAATTTGGTGAGTAATTAGGTTAATAGGCAACAGTTAGCTTTTTTTCTAGTATGTTTGATCTTAACTATTCTGTATCTTTCCAAATGCTATTCAACATTACTAGTTCTACTTTCCATCAGCAGAATTGCTGGAGTCTGAATGCTTGTGTTGCCCCCAAAATTTATATGATGAAATGCGTATATAACCTCTAAGGTAATGGTATTAGGAAGTGGGGCTTCAGGGAGGTGATTAGACTATGAGGGCAGAGCGTCTTATGATTGTTATTGTGCACTGATAAGAGGCCCCATTTATAAGAGAGCTAGATAGCACCTTCTGCCATATGAAGACACAGCAAAAAGGTACTGTCTATGGATCAGAAAGTTGGCGTTTAATAGACATCACATCTTTTGGCAACTTGATACTGAACTTCTAAGCCTCCAGAAGTATAAGAAATAAATTTCTCTTGTTTATAAGCCACTAAATTATGGTATTTTGTTATAGAAGCCCAGATGAATTAAGACTAAAGTGATTTTCTTTTCTTTTATATTATCAAGAAATGCAAATTGACAAATATCATGGAGTAATAAAAAAAGAGAATATTGTTAGTTTTTAAAACACAGTTTGAATACTCATACTGAAAAAAATGTTAATGATCGAATTGTATTTTGAAAACACAATTATAACAGGTAGCTAATTATATATGAAGAGAGGAATCAGTTCAGTGTATTTGATGCCATGTTAACTCTAAGTCTATGAGTTCATGGGAGGTGACAATCTACTGATGAAAGCTGAGTAAGGCCATGCATAAACTGCTGAAGCTTATTCTTACTGGTATTGGCAAATTGTGGAGAATATGTACGTGATTCATGGAAATGACTAAGAGATTGATGGTTTAATTCATGATAAAACATCCACAAAGAAATATAGAGAGATTGACTAAAGATCATAACTGCTTAGAAGAATATTAAGAACATAATATTGGTAAAGAAGGGAAATTATTGGCTAGCCTGAAAGCCATTTGTTAGAAATGGTAAACTAAATATGATCAGATAAAGCATTTGTGCTTTAATTTATATATAACCTTGTTAGACTGAAATTAATATTGTCCTTTTTCTATGCCTATTTTCATACAATAAAGTTGGATGTGACATAAATATTTGCCCATTCTAAACCCCTAATTCATGTTGAGGATATTTTGAGAATGATCACACTAGCATTTCTGGACACTTGATGTTTCTGGAACTACAGAAAGATGTCATAATCAATTAGAAAGAAGCAATGGAGGCAACTTAAAATTTGGGACATATGCATGGGTTATTTTTCCCAGTCAATCTTTCAAATATATAAATACTTTCCTCAGTAGAATATCTTTTCTTATGGGCATAACCTTATTAAAGCACTAATCCTGATTAATACAGTTTAATTTCCTATAATTAATTTTATCTTCATATGGGAGTTTTCTTAAGAGCATAGTAATGTGTAAACTTAAATTTCAGAATCATTGTCACTTTGTGATACTGACCCGATTTGCGAAATCATCCATACTTTGGACACTCTTGCTTTTCTTTATGTTGCAATTAATGTAATTACTATGAAATAGTCACAGATGAGTGTCCCAAGAGTATTTTAACATTGCAAACATAAAAAGCAGTTTATTAAGAAAAACACAGGTGATATTTTAACATTCTTCTTTCTTTTATCCTTTAAGTTGTGCCATGAAGTGAATGGGAGGGTGAGAAATGCAATTACTACCTAGTCACTTTTCAATCCTTTATTGATAAGGAAATTCTCTGGTGGTTCATCAACTTAGGCTTGATAAATTGTTTCATCATGTGTCTAATATACAGTCATGTGTCTGATATGATGTAGAAGATATATAATAAGAGTATATTAAGTTAGGTAGTAGAAAAAAGATAAATTGAATAAAGAGCAATGAATGAAGACATGATAGGAAAAATATAGTAAAAGAGAAGGGAAGGAAGATGTATTATTATTTTTACAGTTATTATTTTTCTTGGTTCGTTATTCATACTGTAGCTTGGGCTTTTAGATTAAAATTTTAGTAACTTAACTTTTTTATACCTTTAAAGGAACTTCTAATCTACTTTCTTAAATTTAGGCACTATATATTACATAAGAAGAATACAGTGTGAATTTTATCAAATGTCTCAAACTTCTTGGTTTTAAAATGGAAGGTTAATAATCTTAATCAGGGATTTTTGGTTCTTTTAAGGGTAAAGTATTTAAAGTAGGTTATCACTCACCACATATGAAACTGCTTAGCTTGAAGTCTTTGAGTAGGCTAGGGAGGAGATGCTGATGTTGAGGACCAGGTCTAGGGCTTTTAGGATACTTATGAATGATGGGATGCAGGTGCAATGCAATTGACAGGCCTTCACAGAGTGGAAGTTTAGATAAGAGCACCTTCAAACCTTCTTCCAATTCTAAGATTTTGTGACAACTTAGGGATTCCCAGCTGAACTCTTTGTATTGGAATTGACAGCACATTAATATAAATGAATAGAAAACATTTACTTGGACTGAAAAATATATACAAATTGAATACTTCATATTATAACAAATATGCCTATCATGAACACATTGTTACTTTTCCAATCTCACTAGACAATCTTTTGGTTATATAGGGTCAGAGCAGATTCAGTATCGAAGAGGAAATCCATAAGGGTTTCAATATCAGGAAACATGGCTCAATAGGGGGCTAATTATCACAATGCATATTGTCCAAGCAAAAGTAGTGGCTGGAAGTCAGAAAGTGGACTATAAGAGCATTTCTGATACATTTCTGATAAATTTAAACTTATAGTAGAATTTATAATGTTGATTTATTTCCACTATTGTGTGATTTTCATACTCTCTCCTTCCTATTTCAACAACAATTCATCCTCTTGGGTTTTTTTGTGAAGTGTTTCTAAAGAGCTATGGCAATCTTATGTGCACTTTGTAAATGTCAAGCTGAGATGACATTAGTTTTTTTCCCCTCTGACGATATCTTAAAATTTTATCTATTTATTGTTATAAAAATTAATGGTTTGTACCAAAAAAGAATTTGCATTTTGTCCTGAGACTTAATTATGGTAATTTTCTCCTTTCTTCATTTTTTTTGTACTATGTTATCCTATAGATGATGTGCATAATTAAAATGGAATCAGTTTGAAATAATATATTTGAAATTTTTAAATTTTCTAAAAATTTTCATTGCTAAACCCAAGCTTAAAAAAAGCTTTTTTTTTAACCCAAAAAACTGTCAATTTACCAAAACACATTTTGGGAATTCTAAAGAAGGAATTCTAATTCTAATTAGGTCTAAAGACCTAATTCTAGGTCTGTATATGACACAGACCTATATTATATTATATTATACAGACCTTTATACCTATACTTTGGAAAGGGTGGAATCACAAGGGGAACAATGTGTGGGATATTGATACTTTGTTAATAAAAGGAGACTCAAAATGCTCTTTGAGAATTGTCATTATCAGCTCAGACATTCTGGGCACAGGGTAGAACACATACTGTGACTAATGATCCTAAGGATGAGAAATGTGGAACAGTGCATGAAATGGTATTTGAATACACAAACCTTATGTCTCCCATCAAATGTGAGCAAGAATATTGTGTCTAGGAACATGAAACAGATCCCCCATTCACAGGGTCAGTGAATTGGAAAAAAAAAAGATAAGGGAATGAATTAAGAGAGAGAAAAGGAGGCCAAACACATAGCACAGATGGCAAATAAAGTGAAAGACAAGGCAGAGAAGTGTGACAATGATGCTATAGTATTTGGTTTTGTTTTCTACATTTTTAAGTGGGTAAACTGGGATGGATTATTTTAACTGTCTGTTCATAGTTTATTTTATTTTCCCTTTTTTCCTCTGTGTACATCAGTTCAAATTATTTCCATATTGGAATAAATGGCACTGATATAAATACAGGTGGGAGAAATGGTCCTCTGCTAGTTTTTCTATTAATTCAAAACAGAAACAATCCATCTCTATTCACCTTCTCCTTCTCTACTTTAGATACTTTAATATCTTTTTCCATCTTTCCCCACATCGGAGCAGCTACAGCTGCAAAACACACGCTAAATAGAATACATCCATAGGGAGAAGGAGAGAAAAGCTAAAGGGGCTTTCATTCAGCAAGTAGTCTTGGCTGTCTGTTCTTTGTATGGACAATTATCACACAGTCTCATTGTGAATCCTGTTATTGTAATGGAGACAAAGCAAATTATTTTTGTGAGTTCACTTTTTTTGGCTACCTCTAAGGTATGTTTTGGGGGAATATGAGGAAGCACCCATATGCACCCTAATGTTTTCACAGTGTTTGAACAGAGATTTCATTTCACAATTAAATATAATCCTGGTAATTCTAGTCTATAATTTTTACTTCCATTAGGATCTAAGTTTGTAACTGAGTTGCTATAATCTGGTTATTCTTAGTTTTGAGCAGAAGGAATGATTAAAGAGATTTCCTTTTGATCCCGAATGTTTGACAGATAGGGAATGGTTGAGACCACACAAGATTAGTTGAAGTTGTCGGAAGTAAACTTCTAGAAGGGAAATGATTAAATTATTTTTCCAAAAATATGATGTTTTTCAAACTGTTTCCTGAAAAAATTCTAGACACCCGTATAGTATTCTTCTAATATGACCACACCTGGAAATCTGAGTGTTTTGCTCAAGGCATTTTGCTAGAGAAGTATTTGAAAGGTATCAGAGAGATAAATGAAACCACCTGGAGACTGTTGCTCCAGTGGCAATCGCTGGCTTGTCCTGTGATGAAGTTGTGTTCCCTTTACTGCAGCTGTCAAGCTGCTACTTTGTTCTTTATAGCCCCTCTCAAAAAAATATCCATCAAAAGGTGTCAATTAGGTTTTATAGGTGGCAGCAGCTCCACTTTTATGAATGGTTGTTATTAAATGCATGTGAATAATATTAATAATGCCTATTTAAATATTTATGAGGGCAAACTGTATGACCTAAGTTTTGGGAGAAGATAAAACTGTCACAAAATCAGGAAGCCCAGGAAAGCAAGACAGGGTACCTCCAATGTGTGTAAAATAATCATTTCTTCACCCCCAAATATTAAAGTGTAAGTAAGAGACAACCTAGGAGGGAGAAGAATCAATAGAGAATAGAACATAAAAGCTTGAACAGCACTGCTAGAATTACTGTCCTTGCACAAAATGCAAGTAAATCTCTCATAAAATGTGCATAATGTTTTGATTCTACTTTGATTGTTGCTCCTCTTCAGGTCTTGAGAACTTATAAAAACATATATAAGCACACCTTGTGAAATAGAAGAATTAGGAATCACATGTTAAAGATATCCCTACATTTCTTCAGGTGAATGACCAAGAGAGATAATATTATGGTTTTTTTTTTTAAGTGTTTTAACATTTTGGGACCAACCATTTTTTAATAGATTAAAAGTAGCCTTTTATAATCATAAAATTTAAGCATTTTTATTATAGGAAGAAATAAGCAAAAGTTAAACATGTAAACTCTGTATTATGATCATATATATATATTTTTAGTCTTAAAACTTTACTGATATCCTTAAAAATTTAAACTCTACTTATTTTTTCCACAATGTGTATGCATAACATATATGTGTAAAATTAGATCAGACTGCCATGTTGTTTTGCTAAAACTGCTAATATTAATTAACGATCACTAATTTTGCATGTTAATATATATTCACTCTATTTATAGATTCATACTTGATCTTACCCAAACTATCCTTTATAGCTGGTTTAGCTAAGCCAGATTCAATCCAGGCTCATATTATTAATATGTATTTACTTATTATGTTCCTTAACTCCCTCTTTTTACTATATATGTGTGTGAACATGTATGCATGTATATGTGTATGTGTGTATGTGGTGTATATGTCTGCATGTACATAAATTAGTTTATAATCAACTCAAAGAGGTTAGTTAACATGTTTTCTTTTCCTAGAATAATTTTTTGTTTTGTTTTGTTTTGTTTTTATTTTAAAGACATTAAAGACTAGGTTTCTTTTCTTGCAGCAGGATCTATCTTTTTGATTTGTCTGGTTGTTTACTTAAGGTATCATATAAGTTATTTTTCTATCCTTTATATTTTCTGCAAATGTGAATTTGCATCTGAAAGCTTGATGGATTCAAGTTTTGTGTGTTTTTTTTTTTTCTAGAATGTTTTCTAAGTGATGTTGTGGGTGTCGTATTGTATCAGTTGAGGAGGCTAATAACATATATTAATACATGAGTCACCCATTATTGATACATTCCATAGCTCGAATATAATATGTGCAGTGACACTTTAGTGCTACATAAATGTCCCATTTACCACCTACTATTTATCTAATGGTTTTCAATAACATTGCATTTGTCCTTTAACCTTGTAGACATTGTTTTCTATCATGGTTATTTTTGGACTTAATATAACCAAACTTATCCTTCTTTTGCTATAGTATCTGAGTTTTATTTACAAAGGCTCCCCCTACTACAAGATTAGTAATGACTTTATTGTTTCTTTACTTTTTCTTTTCAATCTATTTGTAGTTTATGTTGGTACATGGTGTGAGGCATGAGTTAAGTTAATCTTTATTTTATTACAAATTGTACCTATTAATATTTGACATAGCATCTATTTAAGAATCCATCTTTATTTTTGTTGCTGCTGTGATTGCCTTTGGGGTCTTCTTCATTAATTCTTTGCCTAGGCGAATGTCTAGAAGAGTATTTCCAATGTTTTCCTCTAGGATTCTAATAGTTTCACACCTAATGTTCGAGTCTGTTACCCAGTGTGAGTTGATTTTTGTGAGAGGTGAAAGGTGTGGGTCTTGTTTCAGTCTTCTGCATGTGACTATCTAGTTTTCCCAGCACCATTTATTGAATAAGGATTCTTTTCCCCAGCATATGTTTTTGTCTGGTTTGTTGAGGATTACTTGGCTATATGAGGATGGTTTTATATCTGGGTTCTCTCTTCTGTTCCACTGGTCAATGTCCCTGTTCTTGTGCCAGTACAAAGCTGTTTTAATGACTATAGCCTTGTAGTATAGTTTGAAATATGGTAAATTGATACCTACTATTTTGTTTTTATTGCCTACGGTTGATTTTGCTATACGGGGTCTTCTCTGGTTCCATACGAAGTGTAAAATTATTTTTTCTATATTTGTGAAAAATGATGATGGTATTTTAATATGGATTGCATTGACTCTGTAGGTCACTTTGGGTAGTATAAACATTTTAGATCAAATAAAAAAGCTTCTGCACAGCCAAAGCAACATCACGAGAGCAAACAGACAACCCACAGAATGGGAGAAAATTTTCGCAAGCTACATATCCGATAAAGGGCTGATAACTAGAATCTATTTAGAACTCAGGAAAATCAGCAAGAAAAAAATCAAACAATCCTGTCAAAAAGTGGGCAAAGGACATGAACAGAAATTTTTCAAAAGAAGACAGAATAAAGGCCAAGAAACATATGAAAAAATGCTCAACATCTTTAATCATCAGGGAAATGCAAATCAAAACTGCAATGAGATATCACTTATTTCCAGTAAGAATCCTTTATCAAAAAGTCTCCAAACAATAAAAGTTGGTGTGGATGCAGAGAGATAGGAACACTCCTACACTGCTGGTGGGACTGCAAACTGGTTCAGCCTCTGTGGAAAGCAATATGGAGATACCTTAAAGTGATACAAGTAGATCTATCATTTGACCCAGCAATTTCATTACTGGGCATCTACCCAAAAGATCCAATGATACTCTCTACAAATGGGACACCTGCACTCAAATGTTTGTAGCAGCGCAGTTCACAATTGCAAAGGTGTGGAAACAACCCAGGTGCCCATCAATACGTGAGTGGATTAATAAAATGTGGTATATGTATACCATGGAGTACTATTCAGCTTTAAGAAACAATGGTGATATAGCACCTCTTGTATATTCCTGGATAGAGCTGGAACCCATTCTACTAAGTGATGTATCTCAAGAATGGAAAAACAAGCACCACATGTACTCACCAGCAAATTGGTATTAACAGATCAACACATAAGTGGACACATAGGAGTAACATTTATCGGGTGTCAGGCAGTTGGGAGAGGGAAGGTGGGGCATGGGCAATATATGTAACCTTAACATTTGTACCCCCATAATATGCTGAAATAAAATAAATAAATAATGCAGTTAAAAAAATCTATCTTTAGCCTAGAATTTGAAAGGCTGTCATAGACTAATTTCCCAAATGTGTGTGACATTTCTGCCTTTTTTGTTTCATTTTCTGTCTCTTTATGTGCCAATACTACTAATTTTTGAGGCTTTATGATATACTATAATATGTGCTAGGGCTAGTCTTAACTCATTTCTTTTGCAAAGTTTCCCCTGCTGGTCTCACTTATATTCTTTTTCCATATGAATATCAGAATATACTTGTCCACTTTCATAAAAATACCTGTTGGCATTTTGTAGAGTCTATTTTGAATTTATAAATTGTTAGAGATAATTGGCTTCTGTGTGATTTTGGTTTTTCCCATGCAAAAGATGGCAAGTCTTTACATTCAAATATACTTTTGTGCCCTTCAGGAGTGTGTTCTAGTTTTCCTTATATAAGAATCATTCCTCTCAAAAGGACTGATGTCTGTTTTATATTTTATTTCTCCCAAACCTATAATTTGGAAAACCTGTGCATATCAATGCCCTGTGCATATTTATACTTCCTCCTCCTTACGATGGGCTAGCATACCTTTATAAAATATCTTAATTTGTCCATTTCCTGCTGTCTCCTTTCTTTTTCAGGTGTGTTTTGTCCTAACATAACATTGCCATTTGCTTTAAATTTATTGTATGATTGAAGAGAGACCTTTTGTCATCACCTATGCTGATTCCCCTCCGTGTTTCTTCCTTTTTGAAAGACATCTTTACTTTAAACCAGGCTGAACCATATTTTAAGCTACATAAACTCCATTTTGATGTTCTTAAGACACGGACTGGAGAAATCAATATCTTGAAAAAGATATAGATCTATTTTTCTCTGAAACAAAAAGCTCCACACATTATTAAGCCTGCATATAATACTTTTAAAAAAGTAATATGTAGTAGAAAATAAACTATGTTCAGTTATTTAGTCTATTTTTATTGGAGAGTCTGATCCTATAGCTAAAAACTGCGAAGTATATAATAAAGTAAAAATAGGGATATATTAGTATGAATTAAAATCTATTAATGGCTTTTAGGAAAAAAATGTACAAATATTAAAATTAACATTAATATTTTCAATGTTTATTTTTTAGTTGATCTAAAATACTGTTTTGGAGACAAATTGTAGAGAGAGGAAGTGCTATCTTTTTTATTGATAGGTAATGATTGTACATATTTCTGAAGTACATGTGATATTTTGATACATGTGTATAACAAATGATCTGAAGAGATTTCTCAAAAGAAGACATACCAATGGTGAACAGATATATGAAAAAAATGCTCAACATTACTAATCAGCAGGGAAATGCAAATCATATCTTAGGAGTTAAAATAATTCATGAATTGTTTACATTTCCTGGTTCTTTGTAACAATGTATATAATATAGCATTCCTGAGTCTGGAGAAACTAAGCTACTTTAAAAAGATTCATAAAATATGAACCAAAATCAAATGCAAATTAGTGTAGTAATACTAAATTTGGTAAAAATAAATAAAATAAATTAAACAAATAAAAACACATTATGCATAAAATTATGAAATAACACAGTTGCCAAATACAGAGGGAATATAAATACAAGTTGAATATCCATAATCCAAAATGTTTGGTACCATAAATAATTCAAATTTTTGATATTTTTAGGTTTTAGAATATTGCATATACATAATGAGATATCTTGGAGATAAAACCCAAGTCTAAATAAAAATTTATTCATGTTTTATATACATGTTAAACACATATCCTGAAGGTAATTTTATACAATATTTTTTAATAATTTTGTTCATGGAAAAAATTTTGACTATGAACTGTCTCAAGAAGTCAGGTGTTCATTTTCCACATATGGGATGTCAGTGCACAAAATTTTCAGATTTTGGAACATTCTGAATTTTGGATTTTCAGATTAAGGATGCTCAACCTATAAATAGGTTAATTGAACTGAGAACATCTATAAGAGCTAGATCACCAATTACAGCAAAGAGTACATTAAAAACTAACATAAAAACTTAAAGTACTTAGTGGGCAAAGAAAAATCAATACACTTATGGCCAATAATTTTAGGAACATATAAGACTTTTTATTTTCCAGTAATGACTTTTAGAAAAGTGAAAGTCACTTATGCAGAAAATCCATTTCCTTATTTCAAAATAAGGATTCTAATTCAAGTTTTCTGCAAATTAGCTTAAGATGTTTTTCTATATTTTCTGATTAATAGTGTTAAATATCGTGTGAAAATTTATGCAGAAGTAACTATATAATTTTTGATAGAAAAATTTTTAGTATTTCTAAAAAAGATAATTTTTAAATTTAAGCTACCTATGATTAATACAGTGTTGTTTTCCATTTTTTTCTTAAAATCAGTATTTGAGAAAGTGCCACCTGACAAATTCATCACATAAGTGAGGTAGTGAAATTGACAATATTGAATGATTAGAACTCATATTTAATGAATGCAAAGCAAAAGATGGAATATATGCATAGGAAATATTAATTTATATTTATCTTGGGTAGAGAAAAAAGGCATGTTCAGCTTCTAGGTTTATAAAGGCATGACCATTCATATTTTTTGTCAAAATTTTATTGTCATGGGCAATATTTTATAGCTACAAGATCACTTTTTAAAAAGTTTCACTGGGGAAAAGAATTCTTATTCAATAAATAGTGCTGGGAAAATTGGACAGCCACATGTAGAAGACTAAAATGGGATCTGCACCTATCACTTCTCAAAAAGATCCAGTCACTGTGGATAACAGACTTAGACCTAAGGCATGAAACCTAAGGAATGGAATTAAGGGTGTCCAAATGGGAGCAGAAGAGATCATACTCTCACTCTCACTCTTTGCTGATGACATGATATTATACCTAGAAAACTCTAAGGATTCAACCATGAGACTCCTTGATCTGATAAATGAATTTTATAAAGTCTCAGGATACAAAATCAATACACAGAAATCAGAGGCATTCATATACACCAATAACAGTAAAAGTGAGAACCAAATTAAAGACTCAATTCCCTTCAAAATAGCAACAAAGAAAATAAAGTACCTTGGAATATATTTAACTAAGGAGGCAAAAGACCGCTACAGAGAGAACTATGAAACACCGAAGAAGGAAATAGCAGAGGACGTAAACAGATGGAAGAATATACCATGCTCCTGGGTCGACAGAATCAACATTGTTAAAATGTCTATACTACCTAAAGCGACCTACAGAGTCAACGCAATTCCTATCAAAATACCATCATCATTTTTCACAGATATAGAAAAAATAATTTTATGCTTCGTATGGAACCAGAGAAGACCCTGTATAGCAAAATCAATCCTAGGCAATAAAAACAAAATAGGAGGTATCAATTGACGAGACTTCAAACTATACTGCAAGGCTACAGTCATTAAAACAGTTTGGGACTGGCACAAGAACGGGACATTGACCATTAGAACAGAACAGAGAACCCAGATATAAAACCATCCTCATATAGCCAACTAATCTTTGACAAAGCAGACAAAAACATACTGGGGAAAAGAATCCTTATTCAATAAATGGTGCTGGGAAAACTGGATAGCCACATGTAGAAGACTGAAACAAGACCCACACCTTTCACCTCTCACAAAAATCAACTCACTGGTAACAGACTTGAACCTTAGGTGTGAAACTATTAGAATTCTAGAGGAAAATGTTGGAAATACTCTTCTAGACATTGGCCTAGGCAAAGAATTTATGAAGAAGACGCTGAAGGCAATCACAACAGCAACAAAAATAAACAAATGGGACCTGATCAAATTAAAAAGCTTCTGCACAGCCAAAGAAACCATCAAGAGTGTGCTGTAATTTCTAATTGTTAACCAGCTAGATTTTCTTTCAGTTGTTTCACATTATAAATATTGACATGAACATCCTTGAGGCTAAATCTTTGTCAGCTGTTCTATAATTATAGCTGTCAAAGCAGATAATATATCTATAGTCTCCATAGTATTGTTATTGGTTGTAGATTTCAAGAGATAAAACTCTACATTCCAAAGTGATAGTATTTGAGAAATTCCGGCATGTTTATCTGGGAGCCTTTAGACACATTGTTAATCTGTTAATGTATTGACCTATTAAATGTAGTCTATTAGTGAAAGACATCACATATTAAATTATATCATGCAATTCATGGTAGCATCTGTGTGAGAGAAGTGTCATATCAACCATGTTCACATGAAAACTAAAGATAATGCATGATGTTCACCCTTATTCAACAAAGTTAAGATGTCTTGCTCTATGTTTCATATGCAACTGTCTAAGGAAAAGTTAAGGGAAATAAATACTGACCTCAAACTGTTCTCTCTTATATTGTAGAAAAAGCAAATAGAAGGGAAATATTGAGGGCAACAGGTCATTTTTCTACCACATTTACCATGGCTCCTAGGTTTTTAAGGTAGTAGTTTAACAATAAGCCTCCCTTCCCAAGTGGCATAAAGGGATTAAAATGTGGTGATTGAGCTGGTAAGCAGTTGTTATTATCCATAATCCAGTGAAGTTAATATTTTTTGACTTTTACTAAAACATTCTAGTTACTCCTATTATTTATAATTATAGCTATTTTATATATCAAAATCTAGAATTATATACTGATTATGGATTGGCTTAAAAAGATTTAGACCTAAGTATAAATTTAAAATCCATCAATACTTGAATAAAGAAAGATTCTGCTATCTTCAGCTAATGAAACTAAGGTTATTGTATTGCAACAAACAGTTATATCACGCTGCACAGTTGTTGAGTAATCTTTTATGGATGTGATTTGTGTGATTTTTATGTAGGCTATCTAATTTGACATGATTTTAGAGATCCCTGAATTGACTTAAAAGAAGAAATTGGTTTAAATAATTGGAAATACAATATTCATCACAAGTTTATGATGACTTCCTAAATGTATGAATAATGATGAACATGAGACTTCATTATTGTAATATTAGAGAAAGAAAAAGGTATAATTGGATTCACTTTAAATAGAAAATTGCTGGAGGAGGGAGGTGTATAGATTATAATTGCTCTAATTCTAAAGAAATCTAAATTCTTCTGAATGCTTAGTGAAATGAAATGTGGCTTCAATTTACTGTGGAAAAATTCTATTATAACTATATTTATTAAGAATAATAGACACATGGAAATAGCTTATGACTCAACTGAACTTCTACATAGAATGTATTTATTGTGTTCTTATAAAATTCCAAGATCAAAAACATCTTTGATATTCACTAGTCCATGAATTATTACAGTTACAGAAGAATTCTATCATTTAATATGATGCTTGGAACACCATCTGTTGTATTTAATGCATACAGAATTTATCTTTTAAGATTAAAACTTATTCACAGTGGCTGATGTTTGAATTAATTTTGATATTTGACCAAACTTTCCTCCACCTACATTTCTGTCGGTCCCAATGATGATCCTGTGCTATTTCAGCTGATGTTAGTTAACTTTTAAAGAATAATAGATTGACCTTTTTTGTTGTTTCACTTATTTCATAGGGCTTAAGTACTTTACTCACATTCTTTTGAGAGATTCTGAGGGATCCTAATGATTTAATGGACAATTATGCAGTGAAACTAAGTCTCTCTAAATTAGTAACATTTCCAAAATCTTGTGGAAGGGGTGTTGAAACAACATTGCATTATTAAAACAAAATGCTAACTCATTAAAGATATGGGGCTATCACTGCTCTAGAAGTATGATTATGAGAAATTATTTTTGTTGGAATTATGAAAAATGTAAAAGGTAAAGTAAAATTTTAAAAGACTATGTTGTTTACTGGAGTAAAGCTAGAACTATGATTAGACATTAATATTCTCTAAGAAATCATGACATCTAATACATTTTTGTCAATATTATATAAAAATAGTTTAAACAAAGGTACTTTAATCAAGGTGCCACTATATGATTCATCTGTTTAACATGTTACTAGATGAAAAATTCTATTCTAAAATTCCCACCCCAAAACCTCAGGAGCATCCACTGAATCACTCTCACAAGTTGTGTTGAGGAGGTCTGTGGTTCTGGGCAATTGGGATTATTTTCCTCTCTTTAGTTTTGAAACCATATCCAAAAATTCAAACTTTCAGTCCCAAGGCCTTGGAAGAATATTGAGGTCCTATTCAGTGGAACCAGATTGGCAGGGGTCACGGTGATGGGGAGGGATGTTCTTCAAATAGAATTGTAAAAGTTTGCGTTTATTACCTGGATAACATTTTAACTAGTACTATTTTGACATTACAATTTAAAACATATATAATGAATATGTTAGTATAAGATATATGGACTTATTTCAATTAGTACTTTTTTGCTCTGAGACCTGGGGCATATTTGTGAAATTCACTGTACTAAATTATATTAAACCAATATTCTAAGCTCCACAGGGTTTTGTCTCTCTTCCTGCAGTCATAATAGCCTGTTTTACAACTGCCTCCTAACTGAGCTTTTCTTGCCTTACCAACTAATTTGCCCCACGGAAACTGGAAGCACCGTTAAAAGAGACCAGATTATTTATCTCTCCATTAATTGCTGCTCTGGATTAAAATTGTATAATGTCTTCTCATCATCTTCAATTAGAATTACCAGATAAAATACAGGACAGTGTTGTGTTTTAAGTATCGTACTGGCGAAGTACAAGTATTGAATGAGACATATTACACTAAAAATAATTATTACCTATGATTCCAATTTATTAATATTTGGGCAGCCTATTTTTATTTGCAGTCTATTGTAGCTTGTAAAGCAGACTCATTTTAATGGCCTGCAAATCCTACTCACTCTGGCTCCTACCTGTCTTTCCTACATGGTTTTATACCATCTCTATCACACTCTTCTCTACTCCCTTGTTTTACAAACTGTAGGGTGACCCATTAAGTGGGTTGTGAAATTAACTTAGTGGTCTATCTGTGTTAAAAAGAGTGAAAGAGAACAAATAAAAAGAAAAGAATAGAAATAAAGATCAAAGTGCATAGCATGTAGTAAGCTTAAATGTTATTTCGTAAAATTCTTGTTTAAGTTATATGTATGTCTGTGTGTGTCTGTGTCTAATGTCTGTGTGTGTGTATTAGGTGACAATGTAAAATTAGTTTCTCATTGTTAGGGTAAAGTATTTTGAAAGCCACTGCCTAGCCACATTGCCCTTTATTCATATCCTTAAGTTTGCAAGTACAAACTGCTTTTCTGCTTCTTGACCATTGCAAGTTTTCTTCCTCCTAGAATGATTTTCTTCTCCAAAATACCTTATTCCTTTCATGTGTCCACCACCTTGTCATTCTTGGGTTCTAATGTTAAATGCCAGCTCTTTAAAGAGGCTTACACCAGTCGAATACATTGGATGTTGAAGTGGATGCTTCACCTGCTCTAAGGATCTGGAGCAGACAAATATATTGAAAATAATGCAATCACACACACACACACACACACACACACACACACACACACACACACCAATTTTATTTGAATTTATTATAAAAGAAAAGTTGGTTCTTTTTTTGAATTGGTTTTATTACCAAATAATGTCACTTTTGAGGGGATTATATTTCATCCTCTCTCTTATGTGTTAAATGCAGTCACAAATAATGAAATCTAGAAATTAGAATTTGTTTTTAATTATTTTGGTTGATCTAATTATTTACATAAGTTGTTATAGTCTGTAAGTACCTAATTGTTTGGGATCTGAACTTCTGTAAAGTGTTCTGTTTTTAATCCTTAAGAGGGATTCAAATCTCTTAGGGTAAGATAATTTATAGAAATCTGTTTGGAGGATTGGAGAAAAATTCTTTGAATATGCTTTCATGGGCTAAATAGCTCTGATTTTATTCTAAGTGATACTTATAAAAGCCTTTGCATAATGCCACTCTTTTCCATTTATATAAACTTCTAAAAAATGAGCATGCTTGTCTTCCAGCTACTAACAACAGATGTGATTAGCATAAAACATCAGAAATGAATTTTCCAGACTGTAGCTAAGATCTAGTAGAACTGGAATGAAAATTTGCCTCCAAAGAAGCCGTGGGCTATTTTCTTCTGTAAATTTGTTTCATATTTTCCTTAAAAGTGAGGAGAAAGGATAAGCTCTTAGTCATGCTTTTGTATTAGCACTACCCCTGCTTAATGACTTTAAATATCTTTTAAAAAGTTTAAATGGGGTTCTTGTGTCAGAGACTTTCAACAAAAGAATTTTAATTCAAAAGAGTAGCAGTAATCTCCTTTGCCACTTATATTTGAAGAAGTCAATCTTAAAATTCAATTGCCTCTCTCATAGAGAGTTTTCAATTATTAAATATCCTTTCAAATTTTTTTCTAAAAATCATTCAGGATCTAAGTAGAAGCAATAAAGTAAATGGAAAATCATATATTTCCTCTTCTATATATGACAAAGAAAGCTATTGTATGCTTTTTTTAAAGCAATTTTTTGTTTTAATAACAATAAATAATTTTCTAAAATATTATATAGAGCACTGATTTTACTTTTAATATTAAAGTGAGATGTTTTCAAGTTCCTAAGAGCAATGTTTGAATTTACCCCAATAGTCATGTGTTACATTTTTGATAATAATTTTGGGAGCATATTGTTTATTAATAGTAATTGAGATTTCCATAGTACATTGCCATTTCTGAAGCATAAGTTTACCCTTTTAAACTCTAAACTGTAATTTTTTTCTCAAAGCTTTACAAAATGTTTTGCATTTGAAATTTTAGTAAACTAAATTCAATTTTTAAACTAGGCTTTAAAAATTTTTTTATTTTCTCTAAACTTAGACTCTTTTAAATTTTTTTATTATCTTGCTTATTATTTCATAGTTGAACAAAACCATTCTTAGTTGGCTTTGTTCAAGTATAACATGTAACAATAAGCTTTTTACTAAATCTACTAATCATCAAAAAATACTACATAGATGTTTTGCTAGCAGATACAATAATATATTTTCTCATACAGTAAGTCTTTATTTCAAGCAAAAGTAATGAAATTGTGTTCATGGCTCTGATTTATCATACTGTACATTTCTAGAAATACTATGCAGCTGTGAAAGAAATTGACCATAACAGTGAGAACCCATCTTTTTGTAAAACTGATTTAGTTTTGTAATATAACTCACATAATGACAAACCAAAATTTTGTTCCACATTAATGCACAAATAAAATTGACTTTTTGATTTGCTACTGCAGAATGCATTTTCAAAACTAGTCACTATTTGAAAAATTGTTTCTGACTTGTGGTTGGCTGGAGGTCCTGATTGCAGAGGAAGCTCATTCCCAAATGTAGGGCACCAGGCAGCTGTGGTTTTTTTCTCAGGACTAGATAACTGCTATAGTTTAAAGCCAAGTCTTGGTGCTTTGCTAAATTAGTTATTCTCTTCTCCTTATTATGGTGATTGACATTTCATAATATTTTAGCATCTTGCTATTTCGTTGGATGAGAACACTACTGAAATCACAATAGTACTTAACATTCAAGAGACTGCAAACATTTTGGTGATCCTGAACTGAATTTTTAATATAGAAATTCCTAGAAAGGAAGGTAGTAAGTACTGCTAACGAAATTGACCATGGCACCATAAATGTCTACTGTGTTTAAATTTCAAGATTTCATCTATAAAATATGGGAACATTTTAATTTTTTTTTATTTAAGTATATCACAGGGGTACAAATGTTTAGGTTACGTATATTGCCCTTGCACCACCTGAGTCAGAGCTCCAAGCATGTCCATCCCCCAGATAGTGCACACTGCACCTATTAGGTGTGAATATAGCCATCTCCTTCCCACCTTCCGTCTGCCCAACACCTGATGAATGTTATTACTATATGTTTACTTAAGTGTTGATCAGTTAATACCAATTTGATGGTGAATACATGTGGTGTTTGTTTTTCCATTCTTGGGATATTTCACTTAGTAAAATTGATAATGTCCCCAGCATTTGATCTGTGCTTGTGTGTCATCTAAGACTTTGAGAGTCTTCTAGGTGTGATTTTCATCATTTTAACTTTTTCCTACCTCTCACTGTGTTGCCTAAGTAACAAAATTCAGTAGTGAGTAGCTGTAGTGACAGGTTTGTTGTTAAGGCTTTCCTAGAATGTAATGTGTCCTTCAGCATGTCCACTTTTGCTATCCAAATTCTCACAAAGTGAAAATTCTGCAAAGTCTTTAGAAGGTTCATGCATGCTGAGATTTAAAATCTAATATTTTTACTTATTTACGTAATAAGATAAATTGGAGTGATTTTAAAGATATCAGAAAGCATATGTCAACGGCTCCTTTAGATAAGTTGTCATTTCATGTGTATGGTTGAATGGAACAAATTTAAAGATGGAAAGTTTGGCTTGGCTCTACTAGCTCTACTAGCTCTGCAAAAGACTCTGTCTAGTTGATAGAACCATGGTGGCCATAAGAATGTGCCTCTCAGATCTCCAGCTGTGGGGAGCTTAACTGTCCAAGGGCCTAGCAGTGGTGCTCTAACATTTATTTTGGTTCTTGTGCTGGTAGGCTACTCTCAGCCTGCTCTCAGCCAAAGACTGAACATGGCAGGGTACCAAGGCAGGATTGTTTCTGGGAGATGCAACACTACTCTGATGCTCAACTTTGGCTTGAGGACTCATCAACTGCCTTGACTAATTTTTCTTTTTTCTGCATGGTAGTCTAAGATACTGTCACACCAGCTAACTAACTAACTAATTATCACTCTCCTCTCTCATTTCTACCCCTCTCTCATTTTCTAGCAGCGTCATGGTCTAATGACTGCAATCATCCCCCATCTCTGTCTCTTTTCTCTCACAAGCTTTTCTCCTATGAGATTTCGTTCTCATTTAATTTTATTTTGGTGTCTGCTCTCAGAAAACCTAAACTATCACAAAAACCAGTTCTTATATTCTGAAGTTTTAAAATATTCTCCCTGAATATGTAGATCTATTGTTTTTTATTATAATAAGGTATATGGTTGCTACAAAACAGTCAAGGAAGTCAGAAATAATTTTATAAGTAAATTCAAATAATTTGATGAATAGACAGGCTGTAAGTTATAAACTAAAAAAGTGCATATTATCTCTCTATACATAAAGATGTAAAGTATAGAATTTACCTACATATTATATATATATATATATATATATATATATATATAGGAATAAATGACTCAGTGCTTTCAAAGATGTTTGTAGAGTGATTGGATTAGCATATAATCCACAAGAATTAAATATTAATTTAGTTCATATTAAGAATGTTAAATGTAACCATATTTCTAATTTCAGTATTGTAATGGTATGTTCATATATTTTTCTTTTCATACCAGAAATCTAGAATAACATTAGACTATTAATTCTTCATTAGTCTTGATCTCCTTGAGGATAGAAACCATGATTATTTTACTTTGTATTTCAAGTACCAATAAATGCCAAATCCAGAGTAAGTACATAATGAAAATTCTCACATTTTCCTACTCAAATTATGGAATGTATTTCAAATGTAGGATCTAAGGTTACCTACAGACCTCTTGATTCCAAATATACACATTATCAAGATCACTAGGCGGTTCATGTGCACATTAAAGAATGGGATGAAGTTATCCAGAACACTTGTCTGTCAGATAATCATCCTTTCTATGTCTTTCTTCCTAAAGTCACCCAACCTTTAATCAATGCCTCATAATCATTTATTCAGGGAAAGCATTTATTCAGGGGAGAAGGCATATTTATCTAAGCTGGTGATGACATGATTCTCTTTGAAAATGATTTACAAACATTTTATCCATTGGTCAATGAGTTAGAAGGGAAAATCTGAGGAAGGGAGCACTCTGGCCAAGGTGTTATTGATTTTAACAAAAAGAAAACACCCTTTTTGGTTTTTGTTTGTTTGGTTTTGGGGTTGGTTTTTTTTTTTAATCTCTGACTGTTGTTGCACCTTTAAGTACTCTTTAAACTGTATTAGCTCTTTTTCTACCTGTCTGATGAAGAAGTTAAAAGAAGGAATATGGGACCATGAGAAACAAAGAACAGTGGAACCAGAGTCCTGACCTATTGTACCTGGTACTGTGTTGATGAATCTCTGAATATGTGAGAAAAACAAAAACAAAACAATGACAAAAACTTTTATGTTTAAGTCAATTTAAATAGAAGCTATTTTCATTTTTAAATTATTATTTTAAAAAGTTTTGTAATTGAAGAGATACAAACCCATTCAAAGTTTTGACTGCATGAATGAATGACAGGAGATGAAAGATATAAGTTCTACTACTATGCAGGTAAAAAAAAGAACCATTGTTATTTTTATAGACATAGTTGCATATTTTTCTCTGCTCTAGAGTTAGTTATATATTTATTCTTCTGTGTTGAAATTCATTGCAGTTATGTTTTCTGCAAAAACATATGTTACTTTAAACAAGATAAAATATTCTGTAACAAGAAAAAGAATAAAATGGAATCTATTTATACTTAAGGCTCAAATGTTTGGACAATTTAATAAGTAAACCAAAGTAGTTAAATTGTTCATTTGGTTCTATTTATCTTGGAACAATGGCTACTTTATATTATATTCTAATGAATTAATCAGCCTGGGAAGCATTCTTTACTCATATAGATAGGTATAAGTAGAATTATCTTTACACATGTAAAATGATAATGAGCTATATTAATTTCATATACTTTAAGAATTAATATAAGATAGAATTTGAGACATTACCATCATCATCATTAACTTTATGTTATTAATAGCTAACACTTATTGAGTGCATACTAAATACTAGGCCTTATTCTAAGTGCTTTACAAGGATTAACATATTTGTTACAACAGCTCTATGATTATTTTAGTATGATTATTCTCTTCATGCTTTGGATCAGGATATCTCAACTTTGGCCCTACTGAAATTTTGGCAGGGTAATTCTTTGCTGTTGGAGGCTTTACTGGGCATTGTAGGATATTTGGCAGCATCACTTTCCTTTGCCTACTAGACGAGTTGAAAACCACTTTTGTAGATGAAGAGAATATCAAGCATAGAGAGTATGCAACCCAATTTTCTCATTAGGATTTCTGCAGTCATCCCCCCAGCTGCTGTAAGTTTTGGCTGTCAACAGATATGTTCCTCTTTGGGAATTGGCTACGTATGAATTGAGTCAACTTGTTCATGGTAATGCCCCTCCCTTGGGGATAGCTTCATCCCATGTGTGGACTGATCTCACTGATTAAAGATAACTCTAAAGGGCCATCCTAAAACCAGAGTTCACATTGGAATCAGTTAAGGCCTCTGTTACAACTATATTACTGTTGAACTTCCACCTCTTCCCAGTCCTGTTTCCTTCACTTATCAAGGGTGTTATTTTGAGAGCACACCCTAGCATGACTCCTGGCCAAAAATTTGAGTGTCAGAATGTCTGTTTCCCAAGGAACACACTTTTCACAGGGTTATATAAATAATAATGGGCAGAGCCAGGATTCAATCTCATTCTGGATTAGGTTTTCATGCTCTTAGCCACTACACTATGTTGCTTGTATTACACTTATTGCTAATGAAAAGAAGGGGACAAGTGGAAATGAGATGTTATTAGTTTTTACTCTTGCCATGTTCTTTGCCTGAAATATCTTGACTTCTCTACATGTGTTTGACTGATTTCATTTATCAGCCTATCCTTGTCCCATCTTATGTAGTCTAGTTGAGACATCCTGTTATCTGTATGCTATTCATATTTTACCTATCACTAGGTCAAACAGTCTAAACATCAAGATCTCTTACTCCACAAATCAGGCAGAGTTTGAGATAGACGTTAATGCCCCTTGCCTAAATGCTGATGTGCTGAGTATTGAGCTCTATCATGTTTCACCTCGGATTAGAACTTTACCATTAATGTTTCCTTGAATTTCATAGTTTTTAGTTTCATTTTCTTCATTTTCTCCTTCCTCTAAACAAAATACTCATCTCTCCTATCTTTAAAGTTCATGTGCTTAAATAAAAAATAAATAAACAGCAAACACTGAAAGTCATTGATCCCCCTTTCACAAAATATCTTATTTTTCTTCCTCTATTTATTGTCAAACTTCTTGAAAAAATTGCCAATAACTGTAATCCCATATTATGTGAGTCCTGGTCAACCCACTAAAATTTCTTCTTTCTCACTTCCACATTTTAGAATCAGTGTGTGTTACAGAAACCAAAACCGTATCAACCTCTTTCCAGTTTAATTGCTTTGCCACCTCTCTAAGTATTTGGCAATGGTGGACAAACACTCATTTTTGACATTATCATCTTCCATGGCCTGTGAGATTCTAGTCTCTCCTTTCTCTCTCTAACTCATCTGAATCCTTTTTAAAATAAACTTTTCTCACTGATCTCTCTGTGTGTTCAAGGTGATGTTGTGGACAGCTTGTGTTCTCATGCCTGACATTCCTCTTGATCTACCCCTTCTGTACTTCCCTGGCTTCAACCTCCATACATACACATATAACTTCAAAAATCTGCATTTTCTAGCCTCAGCTATACTTTTGAGTGCTACTATAAGCCGAAATTATATAGTACTTCCACTATGGATTAAACACGGAACTAAATGCTCTAAGAATATTAAATCATTAAATTCCCACAGCAATTCTGTGGGGCAGGTAAACTTATTATCTCCATTGTATAAATGATGAATGTGAGGCACAGAAGGGTTGTCTAAGTCACAGAGCTAATAAGAAGTAGAACCAGAATTCAAACTCAAGCAGCCTGATAGTGTTTTTAAGCACTGTTCTAGAAACCTAGAAGTCATCCCTAACTTCTTATTTTCCATTCACCAATGTACCATAGGCCATTTTGCCAGTTGTTTCTCTTATATGTTTTCATTATCAGTTCCTTCATTTCTGTATTGTTCACCACCCACTCAGATCATTAGCAATGGTGATCTCGACTATTCCCAAAGCCTCCTGACTATTGTTTTCCCATTCAAGTTTCTTATTCCCACATATGGCCCTCCACAATCAACAAAACTTTTCTTTCTAAAACACAACTAAAAGCACTTTGATACTCTGCTTTGAAAACCTGTCAAGGTACACCAATGCCTATAGTTGAGAATCCAATTATCTTAGCATGATACACAAACTTTCTCTGCCTTTCTTATGTAACTTGTAATTATTTCATTTTTGTGTGTCTGATACAGCACTGTGACTCCTTTATATGTCCATTTTACCTACCTGACCATAAAACTCTAGAAATTATAGACCACGACTTATTCAATCATACATTCACTAAGTAACATCTGTATGTCATACTTAGCCAAAGACACTAATGATATATATCTGTTTAATAAATAGGCATTGATTTTCCAGTGATGATCATAGTGACTATCATGTGGTAGTTGCTGAATGATAATTCCTGAACTGAATTGAATGATTTTACTCTAAATCATCTTTATGATCATATCTTCAGAGGCTATCTCCCACTAAAACAGCACCACAAAGACATTAAACAGGATGCTGTTCTCAGACTACAAAGATAGCACTTTGTGTATGTCTGTGCCTTTGCATATTCTTCTGCCTTTGCTTAAAATGTCATTGTTTGTTGACCATCTAGTTATTCTGTAAGATCTAGTTATTCTTAAGCTATTCTGTAAGTTATTTCTGGGAAGTTTTCCCCCAAATCCTATTTTCTTTTACCACCACCCCTTCCATCCTTGCTAGAGAGAGAGAGTTATTCTTTTCAATCTGTCCTATCACCAAATTTGGTATATGTATTTATAGTAGCACTTGTAAGGTTTATATTGAATTGTGTCTTCATCAATATTTTATTCTATAGCTCTGAACAGCTTTTATCTAGCATGTTTTTGGCATAAAAGAAATATTCAACTATTATTTCAATTGAATTAAAATCAAATGATTTTCTTAAGGCAAATATCTATTTTTATGTACCTTGTTGTTTATATGTATAGAGTCCACCTCTGTTACCAGGTTGTAATCTGATTTATCAGTGTCCAGTAATTAGATATAATGCTTTTAGAATAAATAGGTAAACAAATGACTCACATCACTCCAAATGTATAAAGTGATGATTTTGTTATTCAATTTTTTTCTTATTAAATATTTAATTATTGGATTATTTGGAAGTAGAGTAGGAGTAGAAAACCTGAATCCAGAGGTACAAGACTAAATACATTAAAGGCTTATGTAACCATTTATCTTGCTATCTGTTGATTGAAAGATTTAAAATTACTATCAAAGAGCAGAAATAGCCATTACCATGTGCAATAAGACTAAAGTCAAGATATTACAAAATTCAGTCCTTTAATAGGATTGACCCTTAGCATGGAGAGAGTCCTGCTTTTGATTAAGAACTAAATTCAAGGGTTATTCAGAGACAATTATGTGAGGCCTGGATAGTTCTCATGTATATGTTCTTTTGGGATGCAGGTGCTTGAAGTAAAATCTTGAAAAAACTAGTAGTAACAGAATTCCCAAATGATAACATTAGTATCATAATAAATAGAGTTATATTAAAAAAAAGAATAAGAAATGTGAAAATTTCTTTACATCTATGCATATTAAAATTTTTTCATCAATAAAGTTAGATGTTTAAATCAGAGAAAGAAAAAATTTAATCTCCAGTAAGGGGAGGAGATATATAACAGGACATTTTGTGTCTGTAATATAGTATATAATGCAATGGGACTTAGAAATTCATAAAGCTTTTTCAAAATTAGGGTTGTAATCTGATTTATCCATGTCCAACAATTGGAAGTCATAATATTTGTAGCACGCTGCAATAATATCTGTAGATTTGACCTTGAAGATATTGTAGAGAAAGGATCACAAATGTGTCAAAGAGAGACATTGCAAAAAGATATTTACCATGCTTATTTAGTCGTGGTGTAGGATATGGTAACCTGGTCTTCTGCTTTATAAGGACAAACTCTTGGTACAGTTCAATTCTGTCAAGCTGATCAGACTTGAAAGGGCTGATTCATGTTGATTAAAATCAAAAGTGACATATATAAGCTACAATGCCAATTTATTTTCTTACAATGGAAATATAACTGTCATAGCACATTTCCTTTAGGCAACTTGCATGAGGAGACGATTATGAGAAAATTGCTGGTTGAATATGGAGTCAGAACTGGTGTTTGATATGTAAGGATGGAGCTGAGGGGCATTTATATCATTTGAATATTTAATGACCATAGGCTAAAAGAGCCAGATGTATCCATTTTCTCAATAGATTTATTTTCTCATTCCATATGAGAGGTTATTGGTTCAGGGCAATCTCTTCCTTGCAAAATGATGGATGGCTGCTGCCAAAACTCTTGCTTTTTTCTTTGTATACATTTCTGACAAAAGTTTTTTCCATTTGGCACTTTTTAAAAAATTCATAAAAGTTAGTTTATTAATCCATTTACTGTCAAGTTCTTCTTGCTTGCAAGTGACTCTGTCTTCAAATATTAAAAATATATTTGCATATCTCTGACCTTAAATATACTATGTTGAATTTAGAGTTTAACTGTCAAAGTAAAATCCTATTTTCTTTTTTTCTTTTTCTTGTTGGACTTTTCTTGCCCTCTCCATGCCCTGACTAACCATTGAAAGCATAAAACTAGATTTTCAGAACCAAGCACAATGCACTCTTCTCTCTATTATTGTAAACTATATTTCTACTACTACCATTTTGTAGAACAATGATG